>NC_052309.1:68050905-68650905 GCF_016432855.1 Salvelinus namaycush | reverse complement strand
AGTTCTCTGCTGCCTGCGACTGGAATGAATTGCAAAAATCTCTGAAGTTGGAGACTTTTATCTCCCTCAACAACTTTAAACATCTGCTATCCGAGCAGCTAACCGATCGCTGCAGCTGTACATAGTCCATCGGTATATAGCCCACCCAATTTACCTACCTCACCCCCCATACTGCTTTTATTTATTTACTTTTCTGCTCTTTTGCACACCAGTATCTCTACTTGCACATGATCATCTGATGATTTATCACTCCAGTGTTAATCTGCTAAATTGTAATTATTCGATTTATTGCCTACCTCCTCATGCCTTTTGCACACATTGTATATAGATTCTCTTTTTTCTACCATGTTATTGACTTGTTTATTGTTTACTCCATGTGTAACTCTGTGTTGTTGTCTGTTCACACTGCTATGCTTTATCTTGGCCAGGTCGCAGTTGCAAATGAGAACTTGTTCTCAACTAGCCTACCTGGTTAAATAAAGGTGAAATAAATAAAATTTAAAAAATCAGCCCAGCAGAGGAGTTGATGATGCCATTCTTACTCTCCTCAACATGGTCTACAGACATTTAGAGGGTGCCAAATCCCATGTCAGGGTTTTGCTTGTTGACTTTTCTTCTGCCTTCAACACAATCCAGCCTTACATTCTTGCACAGAGACTCATTTGGGACTTCTTCTTAGATGGGGGGCTGGTTTTGTGGCTGTTGGACTTCCTGAGCCAACCCTCACAGCGGGTCAAAATATGTCCCCCACGTGTCGGACATACGCAACACCAACACAGGCTCTCCTCAGGGATGTGTTTTGTCCCCACTCCTGTACATCTTGTACACTAATAGCTGTACTAGTTCCCATGCCGACAGACACCTCGATAAGTTCGCTGATGACCCTGCCTTGATCAGCCTGTTGCATGATGACGAGGAACACCATGGCCCGGTCCTAGAGGACTTTGTAGAGTGGTGTGACCAATCACACTTGGTCCACAATACCAATAAGACCAAAGAGATGTGCATAGACTTCAGGAAGCATACAACACCTACCTCTGCAACATCTATCAGAGGTCAGAACATAGAGATTGTAGAGGTATACAAATACCTGGGTGTCTTCTTGGACAATAAGCTTCAGTGGAGTAAATGTACAGACCTGATCTACAAAAAGAGCCAACAGAGACTGTACTTTCTCAAAGACCTGGGATCTTTTAATGTAGACTACTATACTGACAATGTTTTATAAGTCATTCATTGAGAGTATTTTAACTTTTTGTATTGTTTGTTGGTTTGGCAATTCCACTATCAGCCAGAGAAATATGCTGAGAAGGATTATCACCACAGCAAGCAAGGTACTTGGAGTCAAACAGGTACAGGCCTGGATGAGATTTTTAAGGTCAGGGCCCAACGCAAGACTCAAAAAATAATTTTAGACCCAAGCAACCCCCTCTACCCGGACTTTGAACTACTCCCCTCTGGGCGCAGGTATAGGGCACCCCTCGGCAAGGAAAACGGAACTAGACAATTTGTGCCAGGTGTGATATCCCTCTTAAATAGCTTGGGCTAATGTTCCTATCATCCCAGTAAGGCCAGCAGGCTAGTTTCTTTTTATTGGTACAGTTGAAGTCGGAAGTTTACATACACCTTAGCTAAATACATTTAAACTCAGTTTTTCACTATTCCTGACATTTAATCCTAGTAAAAATTCCCTGTCTTAGGTCAATTAGGATCACCACTTTATTTTAAGAATATGAAATGTCAGAATAATAGTTGAGAGAATTATTTATTTCAGCTTTTATTTCTTTCATCACATTCCCAGTCGGTCAGAATTTTGCATACACTCAATTAGTATTTGGTAGCATTTCCTTTAAATTGTTTAACTTGGATCAAATGTTTCACGTAGCATTACACAAGCTTCCCACAATAAGTTGGGTGAATTTTGGCCCATTCCGCCTGACAGAGCTGGTGTAATTGAGTCAGGTTTATAGGCCTCCTTGCTCGCACACGCTTTTTCAGTTCTGCCCACACATTTTCTATAAGATTGAGGTCAGGGCTTTGTTGTCCTTAAGCCATTTTGCCACAACTTTTGGAAGTATGCTTGGGGTCATTGTCCATTTTGGAAGACCCATTTGCAGCCAAGCTTTAACTTTCTGACTGTCTTGAGATGTTGCTTCAATATATCCACATAATTTTCCTCTCTCATGATGCCGTCTATTTTGTGAAGTGCACCAGTCCCTCTTGCAGCAAAGCACCCCCACAACATGATCCTGTCACCCCCGTGCTTCACGGTTGGGATGGTGTTCTTCGGCTTGCAAGCCTCCCCCTTTTCCTCCAAACATAACGATGGTCATTATCGTCAAACAGATCTATTTTTGTTTCATCGGAACAGAGGACATTTATCCAAAAAGTGCAATCTTTGTCCCCATGTGCAGTGGCAAACCGTAGTCTGGCTTTTTTATGGCGGTTTTGGAGCAGTGGCTTCTTCCTTGCTGAGTGGCCTTTCAGGTTAAGTCGATATAGGACTCGTATTACTGTGGATATAGATACCTTTGTACCTGTTTCCTCCAGCTTCTTCACAAGGTCCTTTGCTGTTCTGGGATTGATTTGCACTTTTCACACCGAAGTACGTTCATCTCTAGGAGACAGAACGCGTCTCCTTCCTGAGCGGTATGACAGCTGCGTGGTCCCATGGTGTTTATACTTGCGTACTATTGTTTGTACAGATGAACGTGGTACCTTCAGGCGTTTGGAAATTGGTCCCAAGGATGAACCAGACTTGTGAAGGTCTACAATTTTTTTTTCTGAGGTCTTGGCTGATTTCTTTTCATTTTCCCATGATGTCAAGCCTTGAAGCCTTGGCCTTGAAATGCATCCGCAGGTATACCTCCAATTTACTCAAATGATGTCAATTAGCCAATCAGAAGCTTCTAAAGCCATGACATACATTTCTGGAATTTTCCAAACTGTTTAAAGGCACAGTCAATTTAGTGTATGTAAACTTCTGACCCACTGGAATTGTGATACAGTGAGAATCTGTCTGTAAACAATTTTTGGAAAAATGACTTGTGTCATGCACAAAGTAGATGTCCTAACCGACTTACCAAAACTATAGTTTGTTAACAACAAATTTGTGGAGTGGTTGAAAAACAAGATTTAATGACTCCTACCTAAGTGTATGTGAACTTCCGACTTCAACGGTATGTAACTGTTATCAAAGTTGTTTTTGTTATTTAAACGCCACTTTAAACATGTACATGACACTGCAACAAAATTTCCCCAATGGGACAATAACGTCAGTAAAGTTAATGACATCTATCTCCTGTGACACTCCACAGGGGGAAGTTTGGCCAGGTGTTCAAACTGACTCACAAGGAGACGGGCCGTGTGTGTGCCGGAAAGTTCTACAAGGGCCGGCGGGCCAAGGAGAGGGAGGCGGCCCGTAAAGAGATAGAGCTGATGAACTTCCTGCACCATCCCAAACTGGTCCAGTGTCTGGGGGCCTATGATCTCAAGCCAGAGATGGTCATGGTCATGGAGTTGTAAGTATAGAATCTAGACAACAACCATTGACCACAATACATGGCAGTGGACGCCATAGAGCCCTGTAGAAGTAAATGCATGACGTCCGCTGTCACTAATGTGAATGGAATTGAATCAAATTGAAAATACAACCTTGATCCTGTGATTGTATGTGTACAGCATTGCCGGAGGTGAGCTGTTTGAGCGCATAGTGGACGACAGCTTTGTGCACACAGAGCCGGCCAGTGTGCGCTACATGCAGCAGATCGTGGAGGGGATCGGCTACATGCACCAGCAGAACGTCATCCATCTGGACCTGAAGCCTGAAAACATAGTGTGTGTTGACCACACTGGCACGCGCATCAAGATCATCGACTTTGGCCTGGCCAGCAAGCTGGGTGAGTGTGGGGCTGGCTGAGGGACAGAGCCAAGGGTGTTGAATGGTGCTGCAGGTTTTGGAAACATTCTTGGTTTGCATTGCAACACCTGGGAAATGAATGATGTCTGCCTCTGTGTTCACTGTGATATATGGTTGTGTCTTAAATGGTACCCTATTACCTATATAGGGAATAACTTTTGATCAGGGCCCATAGGGGCTGTGTTTAAAAAGGCCCTGGTCAAAATTAGTGCACTATGTAGGGAATAGGGTGTCGTTTGGGATGCATGCTCATTACCCTGAGGTGTTGTCTGCCCTCCAGACCCCTCCACTCCCCTGAAGGTGATGCACGGGACACCAGAGTTTGTCGCTCCAGAGGTGATTGGCTATGAGCCTGTTAGCTTAGCTACAGACATGTGGAGCATTGGAGTCATCTGCTACATATTGTGAGTACTAAGGCAATATTCTGTTTAATTCATTCTCAATTAGAGACATTCTTCTCTGCCTACAACAGGGCTTGAGAAAATTGAGCTTTTCTGCCATCTAGTGGCCATACATTGCTATTGCGGATATATCAAGTTCAAATGTGTCTGCGTGCGTGTGTGTGTGTGTTCAGACTGAGTGGAGAGTCTCCCTTCCAGGGTAACAGTGAGGCAGAGACCCTGGCCTTGGTGACTGGTGCTCAGTGGGAGTTTGACGAGGAGAGCTTCGAAGAGATCACTGACCAGGCCAAAGACTTCATCAGCTCTCTGCTCAACAAGGAACCAAGGTCTGGGACAACACCATATTCCATATACCTGTACCAATATATATGTGTGTGTGTGTGTCTCTGAGTGACTGTCTATGGATGAGCCAGGCCCTGTCTGTCCTCTAACCCTCTCTGTCTGTCCTCTAACCCTCTCTGTCTGTCCCTACCCAGGCGCAGGATATCCTGTGAGGAGGCTCTGGTCCACTCCTGGATAGCTGAGCCCATCTCATCAGACCCCAGCACCACCAAGTGTCTCTCCAAGGAGAAGATGAAGAGGTACCTCGCCAAGCAGAAGTGGAAGGTAGGTAGTGGGTTCCCCACCAGGAGGACACTTTGTATTTTACTACATTTCAGTTCTTTAATTATTTCATCATCCCCCAGTTGGTGTGAAACTGACTGAAGCCTCTCTGTGTATCTCCTGTAGAAAACGGGGAAAGCCCTGCTGGCACTGAAAAGGATGGCTCTGCTGTCTAAAGCCGATGGGCCTGGCACTGCCACCACCCCTGCAGAAGGTGAGACCTCCCTCCATTCTTCCAAAACCTGCCATACTCAATACAAACCATGTCAGTTTCTCATAACCCTACATTTCCTCATGTGATATACAGGGGTGCAACTTTTCATTCGGAAATTGCATTTTTGTCCCCCCCACAGTTTTATAGTTGGAGTGTGATACAAAACCAGCGGTGTGCTTTAGGACCACGCGGACCCACTTCTAAAACCAAAGTTGCGCCCCTAGTGATATGACCCTGTTAGACCTGTCAACCAGATGAGCGCTACGCATACCATTGGTAGACTTGTCCTCAGTCTGGCTGACCAGGCTATGACTCTGATGTGAGCCTTGACCCTGTGTCTGACCCCTGACAGACAGCCCCCTGAGTCGTGAGGCAGAGCAGGCCCTGCAGTCTCTAGAGGTCAAACTCCGGGGGGGGCCCCAGTTCTCCCTGACCCTAACGGACCAGACTGCCTCCCAGGGCTCCACCGCCCGCCTCTCCTGTCACCTCACAGGTACCTACCTATACACTGCATTACACTACAAACAGCTTCCATCTCAATCGCTTTATTAGACATGTTTGGTTGACCGAATTACACCTTTTCACTGAGTTTCAGCTGGTGCTTGTAAAGATTTTAAATGCTTTGTTTTAAAGTTGGGCATTGATTAAGAGCAATCATGCCTAACTAAGTCCCTTGCTCAAGGCCACACAGCTGCATCCTGCTATGTAATACATGTTAAGCTTTTCAAGTGTGTAACTGTTACATTCCATTTTCCTGAGCTCCTGTCATTGGATGTTTCCTCTCACCCCTCTGACCTTTCCTTTCAGGGTATCCTGACCCAGAGGTGGTGTGGTTGAGGGGGGAGGAGCCTCTGGAGGAGTCATCCCGGGTGCAGATAGAGTATGAAGAGGATGGGCTCTGCACCCTGGTCCTGGCCCAAGTTGGGCCAGAGGACTCGGATGTTTACACCTGTAGGGCCACCAACGACCAGGGGAAGGCACTGTGTTCAGCCAAGCTCATAGTAAAGGAATAGGTTTGTTCAGACCTGTGAATAGCAGAAATTCAGACGCCCATGTTTGTGAAATGTCTTTCAAACGTTCCAGAAAATGTAGTATAGCGCTTGAACCACTAAACTCTCTACATTACGGCTCTTGTGAAACAACTCTTTGATTTCAGATTGAAAACCTAAGTCTTACTAGTTATTTTGGACATGCGTACGGGTTTGAAAATAATAATCCTGTGAATTAATATTACTGTGAATAGAGTAAGTGTCTTAATAATAAAGGAATCTTTTTGCACCAAGTATGGTTGTTAAACATTTGCCAGATGTAAATTTAATGTGCATGTATTGTAACTGCTATGAATTTGGAATAATTTATTTTTGTCAGTGAACCGTTACTGTACAAACATTTTATAGTTGCCTCTAAGACCAATGGCTTTTTATTTTTACAGTTATGTACACCAGATGACAGCATATTCTTTTGAAATAGAGTGTGGTGGAACAGCAGCCTTGTGGAAAGTGTGACAAAAGACAGGAAGCATAAAATTCCACAGCATTATAACCCCACTGTGTGCTACAGATGACTATTTTATGTCTACTAATTTAAGGGCTGGATTCAATCCATATCGGTGAAAATCTGCTTGAGCGTGCTTGAAATTTAAACGTCATTTCCAATTGAGCCGGTTTGCTGTAGATGCAGTTGACATTGACATTTAAAGGCAATCGGGCTACAATGCGGAACTTCTGCGATACGGATTGAATACAACTCTTATATAAAAATACAGTAATTTCAACCATTTAGCTGTTGAAATGTGTTCCATGTTTACATGGGGAAGAGCAGGAAGCCGCTGAAGGTGTTGTAGTTCATGATGTCATCATGGACCAGCCTGCTAGCCGGTAACTCAACATAGACATTATCTCCCACCTCCAGAGGAATGACCACTGCGTTGCTGCCACTGTCATGGGCATCGGTTCCTACCGTGTCCCAGACAGACACCAACCTCTGGCCATTCTTTGTCAAACACACCACAGAATTAGGGGGGGCATTCAAGTTGTTCATCATCGTGAAATGGAAGTAGTACATTCCTTTGACCGTGGCAGTGAAGATACCTGTAGGGACATAGCATTTAGTTTCTAAACACAGCACCACACAACATGATGCAACACACAAACAGACAACATCTAGTACCTGTGGCAGGGTTGTAGGAGCTGCCCGTGTTGGAGAAGACCTTCTTGTACTGCAGGGGAATGGGAATGGTGAAAGGTCCCGTGTTCCCAGCGGCATCGCCTGTCTCCCGGAGAGTTGCGGAGAAGGCCACCTTAGGCCGGCCTGGGAGAGATACAGGATGGATGAGATTATATGGAACTGTCAGTTGTCATAATGTATTCAAAGATCAGAGGCTGTTAGAAAGTTAAGTATAGGATAATCCCTATAATAGACAGAGAAGCAATTGGTGGATAGGAGGTCGGTGACGCGTGAAAAGCACCATATTACCTCCAGTTAGTCTCTTCAGCTCCTCCACTTCATTCTCACTGGTTTGTAACCGGGTCTCCATGAGTCTCAGGTTATCCCCCATAGTTCCCAGTTTCTCCCCCATGGCTCCTAGTTTCTCTCCTATAGATGTCAGTTCTTTCATCAGAGAGCAAGAGACCTCGCAGTCTCCTTGTGTCCCAGACAGACAGCAGCATAGTGCCAGCAAAAAGACTGCAATACCCTTCATTCTCAAAGCCTTCTGAAACCTTTCCTGCAGCATCATTTTGTATTGTTTCTCAGCCCAGTCTTCCTCTTTATATTGTGCACTTGTCAAATATTGCACAAGACGCTGGAAAGTTTTGGGTGGTAAACAGAGAGGGAAAATACAGACTTGCGCAAAACGACAAATAAATGGACCTGCTTTGGAAACAAATAGAGTGGAGAGGCAATGAAGTTACAAACAGAAGCTTAAAGACAGCAGGGCATTTATTAAAGGTCACTTACAAAATGTAAACGTGTTTAGCTTATAACAATCATAAACCATGCAGCCCTCTATGCTTTATGTGCCCCCATGACCTCTGCCTCTCCCTAAATTACTGTTCTTCCATAATGATACATGGGAAACACTTATTTCAGATCTGAAACCCCTGTCCACAACTAACTTTTATGTTGAATGTATGATTGAAATGAAGACCCGGTCAATTGCAGTGGTGCAAAGTACTTAAGTAAAAATACTTTAATGTACTACTTAAGTAGTTTTTGGGGGTATCTGTACTTAACTATTTCAATTTTGTACCACTTTTACTTTTACTTCACTACATTCCTAAAGACAATAATGTACTTTTTACTCCATACATTTTCCCTGACACACAAAAGTACTTGTTACATTTTGACAGGAAGATGGTTGAATTCGTTGCCTTATCAAGAGAAAATCCCTGGTCATCCCTATGGCCTCTGATCTGGCAGACTCACGAAACACAAATGCTTTTTTTTGTAAATTATGTCTGAGTGTTGGAGTGTGACCCTGGCTATCCGTAAATAAATAAATGTTTTTAAATAATGCAGTCTGGTTTGCTTAATATAAGGAATTTGAAATGATTTATGACTTTTACCTTTGATACTTAAGTATATTTATAACCAAATACTTTTAGACTTTTACTCAAGTAGTATATCACTGGGTGACTTTCCCTTTTACTTGAGTCGTTTTCTATTAAGGTATCTTTACTTTGACTCAAGTATGACAATTCAGTACTTTTCCCACCAATGGTCAATTGAAACTCATATGATTACAGGACATTATTTGATTTTTATGTGTCACTTATTTACATATACATTAAATGTGTCTGACAGGGTCTTTATAAATGGAGTTTACTTTGTCAGTATCTTGGAAAATCCATTTTGAAATGCATGTATCTTCCTTTCAAATGTACCTCACCATGATCAATATAATAGCCAGTTCACTTAGGGGCAATTCAGACTTGAGTTAAGGCACTTAGGAGAAGGACTACTCTGCACATACTAAGAGTAAGTATCTGAGTAGTAAAGGAATGTTTTTTCATGAATGGTTAAAAGTTTATTGACAGATGTAAGTTCATGTACATATAGTAAAAGTTATTAAATTTTTTCACTTCAGTGAAGCATTACCGTACAAAAATGTTCAGTTACATCTAGGATCAATATATTTTGTATTTATTTATACAGTTACATGTCCACCTGATGACAACATACTCTTATACATTATTGCACTGCATTATAACCCCACAGTGTGCTATGAAGCACAGATTACTATTTTATGTCTACTAAAGAAAATACAGTAATTTCAACCATTTAGCTGTTGAAATGTGTTCCATGTTTACATGTGGAAGAGCAGGAAGCCGCTGAAGGTGTTGTAGTTCATGCCGTCATCATAAACCAGCCTGTTAGCCTGTAACTCAACATAGACGTTATCTCCCACCTCCAGAGGAATGACCACTGCGTTGCTGCCACTGTCATGGGCATCGGTTCCTACAGTGTCCCAGACAGACACCAGCCTCTGGCCATTCTTTGTCAAACACACCACAGAATTAGGGGGGGCATTCAAGTTGTTCATCATCGAGAAATGTAAGTAGTACATTCCTTTGACCGTGGCAGTGAAGATACCTGTAGGGACATAGCATTTAGTTTCTAAACACAGCACCACACAACATGATGCAACACACAAACAGACAACATCTAGTACCTGTGGCAGGGTTGTAGGAGCTGCCCGTGTTGGAGAAGACCTTCTTGTACTGCAGGGGAATGGGAGTGGTGAAAGGTCCCGTGTTCCCAGCGGCATCGCCTGTCTCCCGGAGAGTTGCGGAGAAGGCCACCTTAGGCCGGCCTGGGAGAGATACAGGATGGATGAGATTATATTGAACTGTCAGTTGTCATAATGTATTCAAAGATCAGAGGCTGTTAGAAAGTTAAATATAGGATAATCCCTATAATAGACAGAGAAGCAATTGGTGGATAGGAGGTCGGTGACACGTGAAAAGCGCCATATTACCTCCAGTTAGTCTCTTCAGCTCCTCCACTTCATTCTCACTGGTTTGTAACCGGGTCTCCATGAGTCTCAGGTTATCCCCCATAGTTCCCAGTTTCTCCCCCATGGCTCCTAGTTTCTCTCCTATAGATGTCAGTTCTTTCATCAGAGAGCAAGTGTCAGATGGGCAGCATGCTTTCTGGTCCTCGTGGTCTCCTTGTGTCCCAGACAGACAGCAGCATAGTGCCAGCAAAAAGACTGCAATACCCTTCATTCTCAAACTCATGTTCTTCTGAAACTTTTCCTGCAGTACGGTTCTGCATTTTTTCTCAGTCTTCCTCTTTATAAATATGCCATCAGGAAGTAGGAACTATTTATCTGAGAAGTGCTGAACACACTTTCCTTTGCCCTTGCAAGGGCAAGGGTAAAGGAAATGTAGACGGGCTCATAGAGGAAGATAGTTCAGCTCTCAGTTAAAATGGAAAAAGGTCAAAGTATTTTTTTCCTGGATATTTATGTCATTCTTTCTGCATTGGATATCTTTGGTAAAATCATTTTAGGAGATGCACCTTTTATAGTGCATACGATAGTTATAGCATCAACAAATAGCAAATACATATAAAAGAGGGTTAACCATGTTAGGGTATATTGATAGTTGTAGTTAGTATTTATTGGGCCATTGTGTAACGATTGATTGAAATAACTTTTCATTTAGATAAGTTGTATGTTTTGATGGAAGTAGTTGATTTTGTGTCATGTATTTAATGTTTTGATGGAAGTAGTTGATTTTGTGTCAGGTATTTAATGTTTTGATTCTTAATGCATTTAATGCACCATGCAACATTATGTCCACTAGAGAGCAGCCTTTTCATTGGAGGAAGAGAAGTCAATGTGGGGCTTTTTCATTAGCTTGATATGACATATTGGTTGAGAAAAGTGCATTCTAACAGTACATTACTGTACTTGATGCTGTATAACTACATAATGTTCTTGGAACCAGTTATGAGAGGATGAATGGGTAAGGCTACCACAATATTTTGGTCAGGTACACATGTTGGGAGGAGACAAGGCATCTAGGTTGGGGAGGGGGGTATTCTGTGTAGATGGGTAAGAGTTATTCTTTTTTATCCATTTTGAATTCAGATTGTAACAACAAAACATGGAATAAGTCAAGGGGTATGAATACTTTCTGAAGGCACTCTAAATAGGGCACAATTTCCATATTGATACAGGATGTCTAAAAAGTGTCCGGTCAGTTTAAACCAGTTGGGTTGTGGAGACAACATACACTGTGACCTTCCTTGCCTATGCAACTTCACAGCTTTTTAAAATATGCGGCTGGGCCATGTCTCATCTTTTGTCTACGTTCTTTTACGTGGAGGAGTATCCCACCAAACTAAGAGTATAACCTTCAGTTACCCCCAGAGCACCTTCTCAACTGAAAAATAACCCAACTGCCAAGGCAAGCCAGTATCCACATTCACAACAGCAGAAAGCCTTTGCTGAAAATGTTCCTAAATCTTGATTGGCTGTGGTTTAACAGTGAGGAAGCAGGAGGGAGGAGTTGACCCTGCCTTCAGGTCTTTTGTGTTGTGTTCCTTCCTGGCTCTTACACAACTAATCCTCAAGTCATGTGCCTTCCTGGAACTGTCCTGGTGGAACAGAACATTGGTAGACAGTAGATCAGGTCTACTACAGGACAACGTTCTGTTACTGGAGCTGAGTTGTTCTTTTGGCTGTTGAAACAATGCTTTCTACACATCTGTGATCCTACCAACTTTAACCTAGCTCCGTCTTGACAATGAACAGAAGACACAGTTGACAACACATACAAAATAAATGCATGAGGTACAAAGAGTATCAAAATGAGCTTTATTTAATTTTCCATTCAGACTTTTTTTTATTGTATTAGTGCCAGGAAGAAAAAGCTGACCTCTCAGATGTTTTTGAACACCGCAAAGGAGTCACTTGGTCACTTCATCTTCTGTAACTTAAATAAAAAGAAGGTCCCTTTCAAACATGAACATTTGACAACAAACATCCACTTCCATCCCAAATAAAAATAGCATGTACATTCAAGTAAATAAATTAAAGTTTCTGTAATACAAATAAATAGGTGCTTTTGTGTACATAAGAACAACATCCAAAATAGAAGACCCAGTCTCCTGCACAAGACATGGTGAAATGGAGTTGTGAGGGGTTTCAGGTGGGGATGGTGGTAGGGAGTGGGTCTTATTTCAGTCCGTGTCAGTGAGTGGGTTCTTCTCATGCTGCTCGCCTTCCCGCTGGCGCCTCCTGGAAGGGGGCGTGGTGGCCCCTGTATAGTTTGGTTGCCCGCGACTCAAAGGCGTTCACCATCTGCTTCACCACCTCGTCAAAGAACAGGGTGGCCAGCTGGGAGTGCAGCAGAGACCTGAACTCGAAGGATACCTGAAGAGTGAAGGGGAGAAAAATAAGTACTCAAATTCCATAACCATGCTGCTGACACAAGTGTCCCTATCCATCTGAGGAATATTGTTTCCTTCGAGGACAGTTCTCAGATCGAAACGAGGGACCACCATCTGTATTCCTGATTTAATGGATGGCAAACAGACGGAACGAACTCATTCCATTTCGCACTATTCATTATTCCTGCCAAGTCATCCTAAGGCCTTAATGAGCCTGTCCAAAAGACAGTCTGTCCTCCATCTCCAAAATCCCTCACCCCATTTCCACTACAGGTAACCTGGCCCAATATTTGGGTCACGAAGTTCCTGACAGGGAGATATCGCTATGACCTCTGGCCAGCTATGTGAAGAGGCTAGGAACACTAACAACTGTACTGGATATAGATACAAAACCTACATTGGCTTTACTCAACCTCTTCCTTCCAATAAAAAGTATCTATAGAGGTTGAAGAGAAATGCAAGGCCTGGTGTAAAACTAGCCCCCTGGCAGGCAACTTGATCTCAAGCCCTAAAGTTCATTAGTAATCACTTATGTTTGTGTGAGTAGACATATGTAACATTCATAAATGTTAACTACACTAAGACGGTGTACTTCAGTGGGCTATTATCTAACCTTTGACTTTGGTGTCAGGCTGACACCAAATGAAAGTGAACTGTTCTGGTGGACAAAATGGTGGTACTCACGTGGAAGTCGATGTTGCAGGAGTCTGGTTGGTCCTCGGCTGCAGGGGCAAACCTCCATATCGTCTCCAGGTGGCTGAAGAGGGATCCGTCTGTACACACGGCCTGGGAGACAACATGCACACTCCTCATTACACACTGCTCTTGTCCAGGACATGGCCCCAGATAAAGCCTCTCTAATCCTTGCTCTATGGACATAGGAGCACAATGTTAGCAGCTAGGTGATCAAATAATACAACTTAGTATTTATCCCCTAGGAGTATCTAATCAATGTATTAGATGATTTAACCAATTCATCCGGTCCCATAGTACATTTGAATCCCACAAGTTACAGTATTGAAATTCCAGATGATATGCCTTCAAAGTATTCACACCCCTTGACTGTTTCCACATTTTGTTGTGTTACAGCCTGAATTTAAAATGGATTACATTGGGATTGTGTCACTGGCCAACACACAATACCCCATAATGTCAAAGTAGAATTACGTTTTGTTTTTTAAATGTGTACAAATTTATAAAAACGTAAAGTTGAAATGTCTTGACCCTTTTGTTATGGCAAGCCTAAATAAGTTCAGGAGTAAAGATTTTGCTAAACAAGTCACTCTGTGCCATAGTGTTTAAGGGCACCTATTGGTAGATGGGTAAAAAAAAAATCTGACATTGAATATCCCATTGAGCATGGTGAAGTTGTTCATTACATTTTGGATGGCGTATCAATACACCCAGTCACTACAAAGATACAGGCGTCCTTCCTAACTCAGTTGCCAGAGAGGAAGAAAACCGCTCAGGGATTTCACCATGAGTCTAATGGTGACATTAAAACAGAGAGTTTAATGGCTGTGATAGGAGAAAACAGAGGATGGATCAACAACAGTGTAGTTACTCCACAATATTAACCTAATTGACAGAGTAAAAATAAGGAAGCCTGTACAAAATAAAATATTCCAAAACTTGCATCCTGTTTGCAATAAGTCACTAAAGTAAAACTGCAAACTGGCAAAGAAATTAACTTTATGTCCTGAATACAAAGTGTTATGTTTGGGGGCAAATCCAACACACGTCACTGTGTACCACTACATATTTTCAAGCATGGTGGTGGCTGCATTATGTTATGAGTATGCTTGTCATTGGCAAGGACTAGTGAGTTTTTTTTAGGATAAAAATAAACAATTGAGCTAAGCACAGGCAAAATCCTACAGGAAAACCTGGTTGAGTCTACTTCCCGAAAGACAAAGAAATTCCCTGTTCAGCATGACAGTAGCATAAAACGCAAGGCCAAAGAAGACGGTGAATAATCCTGAGTGGCCGAGTTACAGTTTTGACTTGAAAATCTAAGGCGAAACTTGGAAATGGCTGTCTAGCAATGATCAACAACCAACTTGACATAGCTTTAAGAATTTAAAAAATAATAATGTGCAAATATTGTACAATCCAGGTGTGCAAAGCTCTTAGACTTACCCAGAAAGACTCACTGCTGTAATCACTGCCAAAGACAATTCTAACATATATTGACTTAAATAAATTATATATTTCTGTATTTCATTTTTAATAAATTTGCAAAAATATATGTTTTCACTTTGTTATTATGGGGTATTCTGTGTTGATGGGTAAGAATTATTTTTATCCATTTTGAATTCAGTGTGTCACAACAAAATGTGGAATAAGTCAAGAAGTATGAATACTTTCTAAAGGCACTCTAAATAGGGCACAATTTCCATATTGATACAGGATGTCTACCCTCTCCTTGCTATAAACAATGTTATCGGGGCTTACCCTGACTTGGTGGTTTGGGACAACCGTGACCTCCGAGGTGTAACGCTCCACGATGGGAGGGAACCCAATCTCCAGCTGGGCCCGGACATCCCCGTTACTTCCCTTCACAACTCGGGACTTCTTACACCAAGGGACAAAGTGCTGGTACTGGTCCACACTGGCCACCACACTGTACATCTGCTCTGGAGTGTACCTGGATGGGGAAGGAGAGGGGGATCCATCAATAAGATGCTCATAGGACTACTCAAGTACACTTGAAACAAAAATAAGTCAGGAGTAAACATTGGCCTGTGATATAGGAAAGATACAATATGCTCCGGTCTATTTCAATCCAACCACATGTTAACTGAAGGGTTTCGAAGTTGAGAATTGGAAAGTGGGGCTTTAGAATCACCTCTGGTCAGCAGAGGCTAACAAGACAGAGGGGCAGAGAAGAGTTGTGTGTGTGATGATGTCTCACCCTAGTGTGCGGCTCTCAGAGTACTCCATCCTGCGGGCAGTGATGGAGGCAGCCAGATTAATGAAGCTGCGGGAGGGTGTGGTCCGGAGGGGGGAGGACAGGGGAAGGGTGGCACACCGTGCTGACAGGACCCCACAGCTGCCCAGGTGTCTGGGAGGAGGAGAAGAGAGAGAAAATGTGTTCATCTTTGGTAAAGTACACTGGTCTTATGCTCACATAGGTTTAACCACCTGCTGTGGAGACTTTTTTGTTTGATAGTCAATGTTTCCAAACTCCAGAAGAAAATAACAGTTTTAAAGTATCATAACAAAGACGACCTACATTATTTTGTCCCAGTTTGGTGAAAATAGCTTGGTTGTGGGTTTAAATCCCAGACTTAATGAGATCAGATCAAGCCCTTGCAAAAGCTCTAGAACTTCCACTGTGTAGTAGGCCGATCTAAAATGGTTACTAAACTCAAAGACGAATTTGATGGATAAAGTAAGACACCTGAGGGTTATGAACAGAGCACGTTGACAGACCTTTTGAGAAACAGACTTTTTCTAATTGTGTAGTCTAATGTACGCCAATATAGAACAAACCGTTATCAATCGCGACATGTGCATCTTGTCACTTCGCAATAGAAACTTTCTCCAGTTGGAAAAATTTCATTTTTTCTTTAGAATTCTTAACATGTTCAATTGTACTGCACTAGATTTCAAATTAGCTCAGGATTTACCAACTTTAATTGTAACCGGAAATCCAGCTTAATTTTCTCAACATCCTAGGCCTACATTTTATACAAACGTCTCAGATTTAAAACATTTTTTATGTACTTTTTTTTTTACTGCCGTTTTATTCAACCATTGTGAAAAATAAATAAGCCACCGGCTACAGTTGGTGAATGATCAAAATAGCCTACACGCCGCCGGTTGTCGCAAACTTGCTGGAGGATCGCTTACCGGCATTTTTGCTCTTACCTGATATTTGCTCTGTTGAGATTTCCTCGTACAACTTTTGAAGAGTGTACTTCAGACATCTCAACCAGTGCCCGGAAAAGAAGAGGGGTGATTTTGTTGGCCATGCTCGAGGTTTGTGGTAATGCAAATTCTCAAAGTTTGAAGAGAAGCGTTAACTCCCTGCGTAGCCTGGCTTTGTCAGAGGTCTGCTATAAAATCATGTGGCACTCTGGTTGCATCAGATGGACCAATAATGTGTGACGTGGAGGGGGGGTCTATGTCAGACAACCAATCGGTACGAAAGATATGAGTGTTATAGGCATTGAGTATTCATGTTTGATCAATCAGTCATCAAGCTGTAAATTCCCATACAGACCATTCATTATTTTGGGTAGTTTCCGTTTTTTATGTTCGACATAGAGAACTATCTCTCTCTCGCACACACACACGCACGCACTCTCATTCAGTTGCCTACTGCAGGTATGAAAACTATATCATGCTGTGTATTACCTCATTGACTTGACATTCAGGGCGGGCGGCATCTTGCCGGGGGCTGCACGGAGCGCCGGAATGGTGACATTTGCGTGATCGGTTTTCTATCGCTCACTTGCACTTCGCGGTCAATGATATCATGTCACCGTGTGGGACTGTGGGTCAATTAACCTTGTCGGAGTGGGCGCCCTGATTCTAGTTTGTGAGCTGGGCAGGCTGCTGCCTGGGAAGGTCTCCCACTCAGAAGTACGAGATGGGGAGGGGGGCGGGGGTAGGTTGACCTCAGGCCTCCCCACTGGAAGCCGAAGGTATGGGAAGCGGGGGAATCTATCAAATAGCTCACCTCTATCTTTGTACAGTACTAATGCAATTAGTAAAATCAGTCACACTACGAAATGCTACCAATTAAACCACAATTCATTCATAATACTGTGAATATTTAATTTCACAGACATATTGTTGCATTTTTTTCTGGTTTGTGCGAAATCGTTAAGAATAATATAAAACCAGTCTGCACACCAGCAAGGTGAATTGGTTTAGTCTTGACTCTTGGTTGACAGTGTTGGGGGATGGGTAATGTATTAATGCTCGAGAGCCAAATCAACACAAAAAGTTTATATTTGTCTTTGTTACTTCTTTTTGATATTTATGAGTCTTATTTTTGTATATCTTTTTATATTTATATAGTTTTAAATGGTATCATTAATATTATATTACTAACTTCTGTGATTATTATTTTTTGGCCATGCTGGTCATTTATGAACATTTGAACATCTTGGCCATGTTCTGTTATAATCTCCACCTGGCACAGCCAGAAGAGGACTGGCCACCCCTCAGAGCCTGGTTCCTCTCTAGGTTTCTTCCTAGGTTTTGGCCTTTCTAGGGAGTTTTTCCTAGCCGCCGTGCTTCTACACCTGCATTGCTTGCTGTTTGGGATTTTAGGCTGGGTTTCTGTACAGCACTTCGAGCTATATAGGCTATATAGGCTATACGAAGGGCTATATAAAATAAATTTGATTTGATTTGATTTATTTGTGTTGTTCTGGGGGGGGGGGGGGGGGGCGCCCAGGGAGCCATACAAGCTAGAACTGTCACTGGGCTGGACATAAGTAAAAGTGGCTGGACCAACATTTTCAAGTAAAAATACAGCACAAATTCCCCCCCAACATATTTCAGTGAAAATTTGTGCAATCACATTGCATAATTTAACACACAACACAGGATAAATGTGACCAGAAAACACCACAAATTTCCCTTGACAAACGAGCCCATTATTATTGCAAAGTAGTCAGCGCAAATGCTCAACTGCACAACTACACAACCGCTTACAACATAATGAAATATACAACATGTCTATCACCTACATATTCAGAGAGAGGAAGAGAGAGAGAGAGAGATCTACAGCACAGGCACAACAGGTGGATTCAGGACCATGGTCAGCGCATTGGCCAGACACCAGCTCGGCACTGGATTGGAATATGCGCTAACAATTTATTGCACAAATAAGCAAGGAAAAATAGAAAGCTCTGAAGGTGTTTTCATTAAGCCCAAAAGAGCACAATTTTTACCAAACGAAAACAGCCACACACAATACAATACAAAGCCTTTAGGGTTATACCTTGAACTGTATGGCAGGTATGAAATGACTAGCTCACTTGAATCAGCAAACATAAACTTGGCCTACCAAGGCAGGCATGAAAACATGAAATCATCATACATGGCTGTCGTAGCAATTTCCTGTATTACTAATTGAGGAGAGTTACAAACCACACACCAGTCAGAGTTATACTTAAACTTCATCTTTAATTATATGAGCTTCACCATAGCCCTTTGACTCTCAGATCAATTCAGTGTCTATAATGAATTCTGAGAGTCCCTACAGTCGAATACAAAGATCTTTTATAGCCAAGATACACCCCTCTCAACTTACATGACGAACCACAGATCTTAGGAAAACTTCACAAAGGGCCTTTTACTTGAGAAAGGAGTATCCATAGCCAGATAGCATTAGCTATAAATTATCGTTCAGTTTGGTCTCTAGACGAGGTTCTAATCTCGTACCAAAACATTACCTCATCCAAGGCATAACTCAATTGTCAACTCTATAATCTCCCATCTCAAGTAAACCCCCTCTTCTCCCCACTCCTGGACAAGCTCACTGAGGGGAGTGACTTGTGCACAGAGATTGTGGAGCCAAGAGATAATTGGTACCCCCTTAATCACGCCATCCCTTCACATGGTTTAACAGATACATTCACATATGAAGACAATGTTCCATTCTGACCTCTCCTTTTCTGATATTCTGCATATTACCAGAGACATGTAAAAGACAAGCCTGACATCTCCCCTCTCTGGGCTCCAAGTGTCTGAGGCCTAGCTGAGAAGGGAAAAGTGCAACTGTCAACAGTATAGTCCAAAGGGAGACATTCTAATGACAAGTATCTCACATAAGCATATTATGTAAATAATGCATCTTCTATGTTACCCAACTAATTCTGATTCATTCTCCTCATGGCCTAATATCGGGTATGAATTGTCACAACCTGATCTGTTTCACCTGTCCTTGTGCTTGTCTCCACTCCCTTCCAGGTGTCGGCCATCTTTCTCATTATCCCCTGTGTTTTCTGTCTGTCTGTGCAAGTTCGTCTTGTTTGTCAAGTCAACCAGTGTTTCTCTCAGCTCCTCCTTTTCCCAAGTCTCTCTTTTTTCTCGCCCTCCTGGTTTTGACCCTTGCCTGTCCTGCCTCTGAGCCCGCCTGCCTGACCACTCTGCCTGCCCCTGACACCGAGGCCGCCTGCCTGACCACTCTGCCTGCCCCTGACCCTGAGCCTGCCTGCCATCCTGTACCTTTGCCTCCTCTGGATTACTGACCCCTGCCTGCTCTTGACCTGTCTTTTTCCTGCCCCTGTTGGATTATTAAGTTGTTGTTTATTCGACGTTGTCTACATCTGGGTCTTACCTTCAAACCTGATAGTAGGAACTGGCCATGACTGACCCAGCAGACCCGGACCAGCTGCGCAACACCATCTCCTCCCAAGGAGCCACCATCGGGCTGGCACAAAGAATTGCTTCGTGGCCTTGTGGAGGGGGTCCAAACGTTGGCTGAACGTCATGACCGGGCGTTGGACATTTTGCTGGCCCAATTCTGAGGGTTGTCTGGGAGGCAGCCTACCACGGTGGTAACCCCACAGCCCCTTTGTAACTCGACTGAGCAGCGCCGTCTCATCAGTCACTCCAGCTTCTCGGGAGCCCCGCTTACCTCCCCTGGAACACTTCAATGGAGAGTCGAGCACCTGTCGGGCGTTTCTAGCTCAGAGTGCCCTCATCTTCGAGCTTCAGCCCTCCTCCTTCCCCCCAGATCACTCCAAGATAGCCTACCTCATCATCCTGATGTCAGGGAGGGCTCTCATCTGGGCTACTACTGTATGGGAACAACAGCCGGCCATATGCGTTGGCCTGGAGGGGTTCGTGGGAGAGGTGAAGAAGGTTTTTGATGCCCCGTTCTCTGGGAGAGAAGCTGCACGTAAGCTATTCCAGCTTCGGCAGGACTCCCGCAGTGTGGCCGACTATGCGGTGGATTTCTGCACGTTGGCAGCGGAGAGTGCTTGGAACCAGGAAGCGCTGATCGATATGTTCCTACACGGCATCTCGGAGGAGTTACCTACGGATCTCGATTCCCTCATCGCTTTGACCATCCAAATTGATGGGCGATTACGGGAATGGCGGAGGGAGGGGAAATTCGATTAAGCTCGCTATTCCAGGGATTCCACCTTGCCTCCGAGTCATCCCGGAAGTCCCCGACGATCCCGTTGCCGAGAGAACCCGAGGCTTCCCGCCCTCCCCCGAGAGTTGCTGAAGACGGCTGAGTCACCGCTTCCTGAGTCTATGCAACTAGGCAGAGCTGGGCTGTTGCCAGCGGAACGGCAACACATGATCAACACAAAGAGTTGTCTGTATTGCGGGACTTTGGGTCATTTTGTGGCCTCTTGTCCTTTAAAAGACCAGGCTCACTGGTAGGAGCGAGTACTCTGGTGAGCCATATGGGGAACTTTTCTGCTTCCCTTGCTCGCACCCCTTTTCATGCCATTCTGCTGTGGGGAAAGCAGTCTATGGGGCCGATGAGAACTTTTTGGACGCTACCCTGGCTTCCGAGCTGAACATCCCCACTCAGCCCCTCTCCATTCACATGGATGTTAGAGAGCTGGACGGGTGCCCCTCATAATACCACTCCCATAAACCTACGGGTGTCAGGGAATCACAGCGAGACTATTACATTTCTGCTCATCAAGTCTCCTCAGATTCCCATGGATATGGGATTCTACTGGCTCCAGTGACCACAACTGGTCTACAGGTGCCATCATGGGCTGGAGTCCGTTCTGCCACGCCCATTGTCTGAAGTCAGCGCAGCCCGCCCCGGGACGGCTTCCTGTGGGCTCGGAAGGTGCCCTGGACCTCTCCACCATCCCAGCGGAATACCAGGACCTCCGGGAGGTGTTCAGCAAGGCCCTGGGCCACGTCGCTTCCGCCGCACCGACCCTATGAATGTGGGATTGACCTTCTCCCTAGCACCACACCGCCCCGGGGATTTCTGTACTCTCTGTCGGGACCAGAGACTCCCTCTTCCTCTCCCGCTGGCGCAGGGTTCTTCTTCATGGAGAAACAAGACCCTGTGCCCGTGTATTGACTACCGGGGACTCAATGACGTTACGGTTAATAACCGTTACCCACTATCACTCATTTCCTCGGCCTTCGAGCTGCTCCAGGGGGCCACTGTGTTTTCCAAGCTGGATATACGGAACACCTACCACCTGGTGCGGACACGAGATGGGGACGAGTGGAAGACTGCCTTCAACATGGCCAGCTGCCACTACGAGTATCTGGTCATGCCTTTTGGCCTCACCAACGCCCCTGCTGTGTTCCAGGCTCTGGTAAATGATGTTCGCCGTGACAAAATCCCAATCTGTGGCTTTTTGAAAAGTTTATGACTAGCTAACTTTAGAATTGCAGGAGGGGGGGGGGGGGTGGGGGGGTGGTACCATATGATTGCGAAACCACATTAGATCCCAGGAACCTCCTATGCATGGGTGGGCCAGTGTTCAATCTCTGAACCTCTGCCCAGACTGGCCCTTCCCTGGCTTTGCCTCAAATTCCAGTGCAGTGTCCTCAACACTGTCACAGTGATGCTCTTGTGGAGAGTCAAAGTCCAAATCCACCATCCATGATGTGGGTGGGTGTTTCATGACGGTGGGGATAACTGAGACAGGAAGACGACATGTCTGGTTATGATGCAAACCTGGACTTTGGGACACTGCCTGGTACACTATCTCCAACTGTGGGTTCAAACAAACTCAGGGCAACTTGCAAATGATAGCAGGTTGACATGGGTCACATGACATGACCTACTGTACTGCAGGCTAGAAAAAAACATCCATATTGGTATTACCAAATGCAACATTGCTTTAACCCACTATTTGATTAAAATAATTGTGGCTATGCTGTGTGTTGACCTCCCACATTAATTCATGTCCTATAGCTTAGGCTACTATAAGGCCAGCTATACAACTGTTAGGTAATTCATAATTAAATAGTTAGTGGTAACATAGCCATAAGAGGAAGAATTAGGTCACATACAGGATCATCAGGCCACTATTAGGCCAGCTTACCAAACAGCGATCAGAGATGGCATATACTGTACATATACATAACTCAGAGGCTGGCTCGCTCTGTGCTGTAATGGTAGGTTCTTAGACTAGCATTTTGGCTCTTGGGTGTTAGAGCCTCACACTGTACTTTACATAACCCACAGAGCGTAAAATAAGACCTAGTTTGCTCTGTTGAGAGTGGTGACATTTTGTGTCAGCTTTTTGTGCCGGTTTGGGATGGAACGAAACAGGAGCCTCAAGTGAGAGATATATTTGTCCTTAACTTTTTTCATAGGCTTTTAGAATTACAGTGTACCTCATTGTTTTCATTAGACTCAAATTCAAAGTACAAAACAACAACAATTTGACCATTGTTCGCAACGATATATGGCCTTCACAAAGGAGACAAAAACAAACCACCACTTACAGTGGCGTCTTTACGCTTTAGAGACATTATCATCAGTCCCCTGGCTGTATGTTTTACGTAGTTGTGACAATTATTTAACTTTATAGGCTTACCCCTCATTCAAATCAGGATCTGTATCAACAAGCCAACACGATGGATAGGATTACAGTATATGCCACCTGGTGGCCAAAATTCAAAACATCTGTCGACTCATGTTGGATCATGTGAGAAACACTCATATTTACAGTAAATCAGTGAGTAACACAGCTTATGACACATAAACAGGTTAAACAGGGATGTTGATGAGTAGCTTGTATGCGGTCTCTTGGAGGTTGAAATCTCCTCCTTCAAACTGAAATAATTGTCATCAGTTTTCGTGAGTCACAACATGGACCTTAACCAGAACCACAGAGACTGAAATGTACCTCGTTGGGAACAGAACATTATGTGTGTGTGTGTGTGTGTGTGTGTGTGTGTGTGTGTGTGTGTGTGTGTGTGTGTGTGTGTGTGTGTGTGTGTGTGTGTGTGTGTGTGTGTGTGTGCGCGCGCAGACGTTCATATGCTTTGTTTTGTTCAGCTGTTTGTCACTTTGTAGCAATGTTTGGAGAGGAAGGCCAGAGAACCTCTTCTGTTTTTCCTCTGGGTTAGAGGTATTTCAAACATGTCCATGAAACAGGTCACAGCGCTAGAAAATCACATGAGGGAGAAAGTCTGTACATAGTTCAATGTCAGAACATTGTGAACTGGCAGGGAAAACATACTGTGTTGGGGAAAAGTGAACTACACTTAGTTCAACTAGTTCAAACTACATTTTGCAGTAGCTTGGTGGTAGTTGAACTTAATTAAAATATTGGTAGTGTTATTGACTGCTTTTTACCATGTGGTGGTGTAGCAACTTTAACTACTGGAACTACACACTACTTCTTTTGCAAAAATAAAATGATATATGGGTGAAGTAGGCAAGAATTTCCTTTGTTTTTCGACACCAGACCTGTCTAATTCTCACTTGAAACATTGTTTTGTGTTTAATACACTAAATTAGACATTCTGTTGTGACCCTAGAGTGATCTGCTCTTGCAATTTGTCATCTATGACATTTAGATATGATAATTTATCACAAAGTAGTTTGCATGTAGTGAACTACTTTTTCAAAGTAACTTTTGTTAAGTAAAATACATTTTTGTTAAAGGTGGCTTAACTTCTTCCAGTGTGAAGTAATTGTTTGCTCAACACTACTAATGATTGACACAAACAATGAAATACAAGAACAGTTTCTCTCATACGGGCAGAACATGATAAATGCCTTGCTTGTCAAACCAATCATTGCCTTGGAATGAAATCTCTCCCTGACATCGCGCTCTTCCCCATGATAATCATCAATAGAAAAAATGTATGTTCAAAGGGAATATTGTGCAAGCGAAATGTTGGTATGTTTAGACGAGTGCCAGACAGGGCCTGATAATCTGATCTGAGTCCTTGAGTTAGCCTTATCTAAAGGCCTGGCAGCTGACTGGGGGTATAGTCTGTCACAGCCGGAGTAGGGCTGGTTGAACTGAACACACACACACAGACATGGGGGCACACACGGTGGGCACACACAGGCATACGGGCATACACACATTTGTGAGAGAGTGACCCAAGAAGTAAATTGTTGGGTGGAATAATACCCATGACAGTTTCATATCCCTGCCATGCCCTTGAGAATTTTATCACACCCATGAAACACCAGTCAGCAACAGAGGCTTGTGGGAGGGAACAGTACCAGCAATGTGCGCCATAATAAAATATATGAACCCAAACACAAATACAGTATAAGTGCAAAATATTATTATATATTTTTTTATTTATTTAAACATCTAATCATGGAGTCGGAGGTTAAAAAAAACTAAACAAATTAAGTTTCATTCCAAAACGCTATATACCATTTTCATAAATGTTGGTAAATTAGATTTTATTGTTTAGAGAAATTATAAAATAGATTGGTGTGATTTTTCACTATCTAATCATGCCATGGGGTTGCTCAATGACAGACATGAATTTGTTTAAAATCTATCTAATAATTTAATTTCAGAGAGCAGGGCAATCATTGTCCGGCAGGGAAATTTCATTTTTATAGTTGAAAAAAGGGAATTTTGTGTCAATATTTGATCTTAAAAATTACATTTAGTGGAATTCTATTGGGGAAAATATGTGTTTTTGTAATTTTCCAAACATTTTAAATTGTATTCATTTCCATGTCGGCTCTCTGGCCGGAAATGCCCTTGTCTGGCGCAAAGGATCACAATTTCAAACTCCACCAAAAAGTTTACAAATTCTAATAACTGGCAAAAATGTATATTAACTGAAAAGTATCACATGTAGTTTCTTGCAATAGCCATCTCTGACTTTAAGGAATATTTCTCTAAAAACTGTGATTTCTACAAAATGTGTCCAGAGTTTTGGTCAATTCCATCAGATTTGTCTAAAATCCTAAATGAATCAGAATTGAACAGATTCAGCTATACCATGATATTCCCTTCTTCATCTCCTGATTAACTGTAGTGTGACAAGACCACCCATGATCTGAAAGTTCTCTAGTTTTGATAGATTTAAACAAACAATATTGATATCACCATGGTCACAACCATAACCTGTCAACTCCATCTACATTATATATTAAGATAGAATATGAATTTTGGTTGAAATACGTAGGCTTTGGAGTCATAAAGTAACTGAGAAAAAAATTAATTGGTATTTTGTATAACACTTGAATGAAGAAGAAAAGAAGCCATAACTCCGTAAAACGTCCATTCTGTCATATTTTTGTCAAACATCAACTCTGTCAGAGTGCTGAAATGGTAGAATGGCTATATTTTGTTGTGCATTGTTAAATAAATGATTTACTGTATTTTTACAAATGTTTGAATTTAACTATTTTTAAAGACAAGAATATGTCTGTTTTGAGTTTCTGTTGTCAACTCTGTCAGTGGCTTGTCAACTCCATCACTGATTGCTAACCCCCTTAAGATGGATTTTTTTGTAAATATTCTGAAAAAACATGTTCATCATTGTCCTGCAATATATGTCAACTATTGAAGTACAGTACTTTCTGTGCTAGACATGCTTTATAAATCTTGTTTTATGTTCTGAATTTAGAAAAACGTGCCAAATGCTAACAAAATTAGCCCTGGTACATTATACAGTAGTATAAAACAAAACAAAAATACATTTGAAGATTTGTATTACATATTTGAATAATCTAAGGTTAGAATGAAACAACCAATGTCCTTAAACGCTTGTTGGACAATAAATATACAAATAAAATGCCTTTTATGGTGTCTGACTAAGTTGAGATAAATCCGGTTAGGTGCATTTTATGAAAAAGGTTTTAGTTAGGAGGTTGTTCCTTTACGTTGTGTGGTAGCTGATACTTTGGTTTATAAACATTTATATTTCAAATGTTGTTAATATTAAGAAAAATATTTGTAAAAGAAAGAGTTGGGATTGTCCCGTCTTTCAAGAATCCCTGAGAGACACATTCACCTCACTCTCAGATAAATTAGTAGTACTGCTAGGTTTTACACAGTCACATGTAAAAATAACTACATTTTTAATAAAGAACTGTATGAATGATACATTTGTGACATCAATATTTAAAAAATATATTTTAAAAAGCATTCAATACAGTAATATAAGATGTACATATTTTACATTTTAATAATTTAGCAGATGCTCTTATCCAGGGCGACTTACAGTAAAAGTGCATTCATCTTAAGATGGCTAGGTGAGACAACCACACATCACAGTCCAATATACAGGATACAATCATTTAATTCCACGCTAAACAATGGATATATCGAGATTTGCAAAAAAATACGCATTTTCATACACATACAATAAAATCTAAGAACAGCAATATCTTACACACACATGAAGGTACCCATTATCATTTCTGATTGGTGGATATAGAGTTTTGGAAATAAACTCTTCAAATGTATAAGAAAGTTGTGACATGATAGCAAAACCTCCACCTCGAAGTTGGTGGTTGAACACTGTGTGTAAAGAAGACGATTTTGGCTATCTATGTTGTTTGCTGAAATGATGTCCTTGTGTGTGGCTCCAATGCAAATCATGTGTATAGCCTATATACAGCCTATGTACAGTCCAAAGTTTGACACACCAACTCATTCAAGGGTTTTTCTTTATTTTTTTGTATTTTCTACATTGTAGAATAATAGTGAAGAGATCAAACTATGAAATAACACATATGGAATCATGTAGTAACAAAAAAAGTGTTAAACAAATCTAAATATATTTTATATTTGAGATTCTTCAAAGTAGCCACCCTTTGCCTTGATGACAGCTTTGCACACTCTTGGCATTCTCTCAACCAGCTTAATGAGGTAGTCACCTGGAATACACATCAATTGACAGGTGTGCCTTGTTAAAAGTTAATTTGTGGAATTTCTTTCCTTCTTATTGCGTTTGAGCCAATCAGTTGTGTTGTGACAAGGTAGGGGTGATATACAGAAGATAGTCCTATTTGGTAAAAGACCAAGTCCATATTATGGCAAGAACAGCTCAAATAAGCAAAGAGAAACGACAATCCATCATTACTTTAAGACATGAAGGTCAGTCAATCCGGAAAATTTCAAGAACTTTGAAAGTTTCTTCAAGTGCAATCGCAAAAACCATCAAGCGCTATTATGGACTGGCTCTCACGAAGACCGCCACAGGAAAGGAAGATCCAGAGTTACCTCTGCTGCAGAGGATAAATTCATTAGAGTTACCAGTCTCAGAAATTGCAGCCCAAATAAATGCTTCACAGAGTTCAAGTAACAGACACATCTCAACATCAACTGTTCAGAGGTGAATCAAGCCTTCATGGTCAAATTGCTGCAAAGAAACCACTGCTAAAGGACATCAATAAGAACAAGAGACTTGCTTGTGCCAAGAACCACGAGCAATGGACATTAGACTGGTGGAAATCTGTCTTTTGGTCTGATGAGTCCAAATTTGTGATTTTTGGTTCCAACCTCCGTGTCTTTGTGAGAGGCAGAGTAGGTGAACGGATGATCTCCGCATGTGTGGTTCCCACCGTGAAGCATGGAGGAGGAGGTGTGATGGTGTGGGGGTGCTTTGCTGGGGACACTGTCAGTGATTAATTTAGAATTCAAGGCATACTTAACCAGCATGGCTACAACAGCAATCTACAATGATACGCTATCCCATCTGGTTTGTGCTTAGTAAGACTATCATTTGTTTTTCAACAGAACTATGACCCAACACACCTCCAGGCTGTGTAAGGACTATTTGACCAAGTTGAGTGATGGAGTGCTGCATCAAATGACCTGGCCTCCACAATCACCCGACCTCAACCCAATTGAGATGGTTTGGGATGAGTTGGACAACAGAGTGAAGGAAAAGCAGCCAAAAAGTGCTCAGCACAACTCCTTCAAGACTGTTGGAAAAGCATTCCTCATGAAGCTGGTTGAGAGAATGCCAAGAGTGTGCAAAGCTGTCATCAAGGCAAAGGGTGGCTACTTTGAAGAATCTCAAATATAAAGTATATTTTGATTTGTTTAACACCTTTTTGGTTTCTACATGATTCCACATGTGTCATTTCATAGTTTTGATGTTTTCACTATAATTATACAATGTAGAAAATAGTAAAAATAAAGAAAAACCCTTGAATGAGTAGGTGTTCTAAAAATGTTGACTGGTACTGTATGTATAAAGTAAAGGGTTATATTACATTCCATAGTTTGATGGCTATTTTTGTTCCCCTTTCCCATTGGTTGAGAAGATGATCTTGCTCATATTTCTGATGTACTGGGACCCGTCCAGTGCTGAGATCTTAGGGCTGCTGAGCGGAATGAGGGCATTGTTGGTGTAGTATCTGAATGCAGGGTTCGATGACTGGATGGCATCCAGAAATACCTGTATTGAGAGGGGTCCAGCTATTAAATCTACTCATCAGTACTACTTACACTTCCATAGAAAATCTATAAATATCTAGTATCATATACATACGTATGTACATGCACTATGCTCTGGAGACAGGGAGGAGCACCTTAGAAGATCAGCTAAATAACTAATAGATGTCAAGTAAGCAGAACCTGTACCTTCACAATATCCTCTGTGTCCTGAGCTGCGTTCTGGAACACCATCCCACAGTGTTGCAGGTACGTGTCATAGAGGCTGCGTGTGTGGGCGTCGACCTGCTGCAGCGAAGTGTCCCCTGGCTCTGCCCTCTGCAGGTTGTCCAGGAAATCCGTGTTGACAGGGCCGCACTCAATAAGACTCACACTGCATGATGGTGGACGGAGTCAATCAGTACCAACACAGTGCACATCCAAAATGAAACACTAACAAAGGGATACATGAGCTGATGACCTCTGTCTGGACTCACTGGATGTTGAAGTGCTGCAGGAGAATGGCCAGACTCTCACAGGCGCCCTCTACTGCAAACTTACTGGCACAGTACACCTCATTAAAGGGGAGTCCTACAATACAATAACACACAGAGATATGTGATTATCATGGCAATAAATACTAAACAAACCCCCAAATCTGACCTTAGAGCAGTGTCTAAGGGTAATGTCACCCCAGCCCTGCTCTCTCTCTCTCACCCTGTAGCCCACCGATGCTGCCAGTGACCAGGATACGTCCATGGCCCTGGGCCTTCATCCCTGGTAGGAAGGCCTGGATGGTGCTAATGGTGCCCAGGAGGTTGACCTCCAGGATCTGCCTCATGGTGGCCAGGGACTGGGCCTCCAGCGGCCCCATCAACCCCACACCAGCATTACACACTGCCAACATGAATACCACAGATAATCAGAAAGCCAGAGTACATGACATACTGTATGCTGTACACATGTAAAGAAATTGTCGTTGATGTAAAAATATGAAGGACATCTGTTTTTCTGTTTCGCACACACAACCACACACACACACGATATAACACTGTTACTGTAAGTCATGACTCTGGTCATACCCAGAATGTTCACCCTCTTCTCCCTGACCCTGTCCCTGGCATCCAGAATGGACCGCTGGTCAGTGATGTCCATCTGGAGGATGTCCAGGGTGTCCTTGTGCAGGCCCTTCACACAGTCCAGCAGACGCTCCTTCTTGGCAAGATTCCTCATGGTGGCATAGACTAAACAGAGTTGATATCAGTGGTCAAGGACATCAGAGACTTCGCCATCAAAGATTTACCATTAAACATGTACGAAACAAAACAGATGAAATACAGGGCTTGACATTGACATTATGTTGTCACCATAGTTTCCAAAACTAGAATTTTCTGTAATTAAATTGTGACGCAGATAAACCAACCAAAACCTGTTTCTAATATGTGGATGCCATGTAGTAAACTGGCATAAAACTCAGACAGCTTACTGCTCAAAGCACTTATGCAACAAACATATCACGTATTGTACCCACACTGTTTATTGCATGATCTTACGGCACTGAATAAAATAAACGCTTTCTGTACAGTGATGCCCTTGCAAGTCAGTAACTGCTTACCTTTGTACATTTTCGCTGGATCCGAGGCCAGCCGGACGGCCAGACTGAGGCCTATCCCCGAGGAGCATCCTGTGATCAGCACCACTGTCTGCTCCATTGGGCTGCTGGTCTACACGTCTTCTGGGTCTGGTAGCTAACAGAGAGATGAGGTCTGAGGGAAGGAGACGAGGAGATACACGGAGCAGCTCTATAGGGCTTGAGGAGGGGTGTGAGATGAGATGGTATGGGAAGAGATACAGTTTGTGTTGTTTGTTGATGCTCAAAGTCATGTTTTCACTGTCATCCCTATCACAAGGTCCCTAGAATGTAAACATGATCTCATTTCCCAGCCCAGGATGAAGTTTTGCTAGGCCAGGTGTCCCATCACCCGAGCCCTTTCACTCCCTATTTGGTTCAAAACATTCTCTAAGACCTAAACCTCACCTGGAGTTGTGGAGCGTTGAGCAAGTTGAGGAAGCTAAACTTCTAGGTATAACATTGGATGGTCACTTATCACGATCAAATCATATTGACAAAGCTGTTGTGAAGATGGGGAGGGGTATGTCTGTTCTTAACAGATGTTCTGTGTTTTTGACACCTAAACCAACTGTACTAGTTGTTCAGGCTCTGGTCTTGTCTTATCTTGTTTACTGTCCGGTAATATGGTCAAGCTGTAGCTGGCTCCCAACAGAACAGCAGGCCTTGCCCTTAACTGCACATACAGAACTAACATCAACAACATGCAGTTCAGTGTTTCCTGGTTGAGGGTTGACAAGAGATTAACTGATTCTCTTCTAGTTTTTATGAGAAATATTATTGTGATGAAAAGTCCTGATTGTCTGCATAATCAAATAACATTCAGCTCAGACACCCATATGTACCCCACAAGACATAACACCAGGGGTCTCCAGTTAGTTACTTTATCCAGGAGATGGAAGCACTGTCATTATCAATGTGTGCAGCACAGGAGCCCTAGCCAGTGGGCCCTCTGGTCAGTATCTGGTCACACTCAAACCCACACTGACCACACATTCTTCTAGAATACACAGTGGACCACTAACACTCCACCTAAAACAATAATGTTGAGAACCGCCAGTGAAAAACACAAAAGGATCTTGGATAAAAGGAAGAATAGAGACATTTAGAGTATAATTAGTCTCTCGTTGGCTATACTGGCCAACTGACACCCACTATTACCAGTGGGTGACACCCACTAAATGCATTGGCTGAAATGACTACATAGCCAGTCATTTAAAGCCTGTAAACCCCTGGTAGGATAGTTATAGGGTTCGTAGTGAGTGTCATGTAGATGCTCTTTGTTTTGGAAAGCTGAAGTCTAGTGCTATGGTAGGGTAGGCTGAAACATTGTTTCAAATCCATCCTAAGAACTGTGACATTTAAGTCCAGACCTCTAGCCAGAGGAACTAAGTTATAGCACAAATGTTAATATATAGGCCTATGCATTCTCTTGCTGGAATAGATAGCAGAGGCCAGTGCTGAAACCTTGACATTTGACTTCTGAGAACTTATGCCACAGGTTAGGACAATTAGGTTAAGTTTAGGAAAAGGGTTAGGTTTAGTTCAGAAAAATTGAAAGTATGCATCTTAGAAATAGTTTTCACATACAAACATTATATGTCCGAACTCCGTCCAAATAATAACATGGTGTGGTAGAACGTTTATTTTTATTGGAGAATTTCTGCATGGCTCCGGAGTGGCGCACTGCAGCTCAGTGCTAGAGGCATCACTACAGACCCTGGTTTGATCCCGGGCTGTATCACAACTGGCCGTAATCGGGAGTCCCATAGGGCGGCGCACAATTGGCCCAGCATCGTCTGTGTTAGGGGAGGGTTTAGCCGGGGTAGGCCGTCATTGTAAAATAAGAATTTGTTCTTAACTGACTTGCCTAGTAGACTTGTTAGATGCCATGAATCAATTCAAACTTGAGTTGGTTTTGGGGTGTGGTTTGATGTGGGTGTCGCTTGTGTGTGTTCGCAGGTGGGAAGAGTTAGACAAATTATTTCACCAATTAGCTTCAGCCGGCTGGTGTGCGACCTGTGGCAAAATTGGTTTCCCTTTGGATAGCCTATCTCCGGGGCTTGTTCGGGACGTCAATAAATGACACAATGTAAATGAGACAATGTTTTCATGTTGCACACCTTTTAGTCTTTTCATTAAATGCTTTCAATATTTGTATATGAATTTCTACAATTTAAAGTTGGTTTGAGGTTTTTAAGTCATTGAAATTTGGAGCTATTGGAATTTTTTGAACATATTGTCTCATGTACATTGTGTAATTTACCGATGGTCCCTAACTAGCCCCATTGGGATATCCAAAGTCAACCCAAATTTACCCCTGGCATGACGATTGGGTCACATGCAGTTGCACTCCGAATTGATGATTACTTGTGTGCTGCCAGCTGTGGCATGTGGGTAGGTTTGAAAAAACCCAACCTTCATGTACATTGTGTGCAGTCTGGAACACAAGTCTCACAAAACTCAGTTTTGGATGAGACTGATATAGTTAGAAGGTTCTTTCAATGGTGGATGGATGACTCTCTATGTGGATACAAATAGGATGGAGACTGATTACTATTTTGTAGATTTAATCATCAAGTGACCATTGTTACAGCTACTGAGGTATAAAGAACTGGGAGACTGCATCCCAAGATGTCCGACCGTTGTTTTCAACTTGACGTACGCACATTCCCATACCCCGATTCATGGACCGTCTATATACAGGTTGCATCCGGTTTACATGGTCCAACTTCCCATGCGCACTAGCACATAGTGAGCACAGGGAACAGCACTAGCAGTGACGATGTCTTCACGTCATCCAAAAACATTGCAGACATTGGATGAATATAAAATGTTAACATCTTTGGCTGCAACTAATAGAGAAAAGTGACAATTTAAATAATTCTGTGGATGTTTAGTGCACAAATGTGATGACTAAAGTGTCTTATTAGGAACTTCTCTATGTGTCGTCTATGGAAATTCTCTTTCTGGGCCGGGTGTCAGTTAAACTGCAATACCGAAAAAAGACTGTAGGAGCAGTCGAAACTGTGCTTCTACAACCAGAACCCTGGCACCTTGCTTACAGCCTGAGCTGTGCTATGTCCTGTATATTTATCATAAAATAATCCTACACTGACTTTATGATCCTATTTACACATTGTAGTCAATTTTGACAGTAGAATACATGTTTCTGACTCATATCAATGCCACATATAGGCTGTTTTCTAAGTGAGAAGTTGTTTTTTAGTGGAGTTGTTTAATCATTTTGAGTATTCACAATAATCGTAGGCCTATTATTTTAATTTACTATGTGCCTGCGTCAGGTCACCTGACATTTGAGTTTGTCCTACATTTCCATTTGGAGTCAGAAGCGCATGGGAAAACGTGATATAGGTCAGTATTAAATATGGTATTCAGATCAGTGGCGCCTGGCCGAGTAATAATTTAACATAAGTGCACTATTATTATTCAATGCAAATAAACCAGGGGCTCAATCCATCACGCACATATTCGCATGGTGGTGACGGTGACCTCATCCACAATGGCCATCTCCAGTCAACTCCTCTGGGTAAAAGAGAAATGGGGTTTGTTCATCTGCCAAGAAGGCGTCTATCCAGACAGCCCTTGATTTCCTCCGATATAGATCTCTTCCCCCCACGGCCATCGCAAATTCCAGGGCCGTCACAAGCCCACGCTCGACCACTCTGTCACTCAGCAGCGCTCCCTAAAGCCCCAAGTGGCCGTCGATTAAACGCATTCATTTTTAGCGCGGATATTTGCTGATTGGATCTGCATGCCAAGTGCATTAATCTCCACCTGTCAGAAAAGTGTACAGTACAGGCCTTGTCTCCAGAGATGGGCAGTTTTTCTGCTGCATGTATTTGAAATATGTATTTCAATTACTTCTGAGAATTTTGTCATTTATATTACACTGGGCTGAACTACACTCCAATGTATTTTGTAACAAGATATTTTCGAGAGCTGTAATTTGTATTTTCAAAATACCAATTACTTTTCTATACCATTTTTATAGTGGTTCACCATTTTGTGGCCCCCTTTCACCCTGCATTGGTATCAGAAATTTGATGACACTATGGTTTGTAGATAAGAGCATCTGCTAAATTAACTAAATATAAATGTGTATGTAAAAATTGACAATTGCAAAGCATGCTGAGTATAATTCTAATGAGCTCTGCCCTGAAACAAGGTTTTGTCTAGAAGGGATACAGTTTTTTCAAAATTGACTTTTCGTATCAGGTTTAGGAGAATTTACGCAGCAGGTTAGGAGAATTAGGTTAAACTGTATCCCATCTAGACATGACCCTGAAACAAGGCCATTAATAATACCCAGTGTCCGGAGTGACTTATAGACAGTGGTAGATAAACAACATATATCACTGTCATAGCAAGGAACCGTTACTGAGAATGGTGTTACTGTTCGGGCCGGCTACTTGCAAATGTATTTCTGTATTTTAAAATACAAATTACAAAATACAAAATTTTAAATACATTTCAAAATAATAGTATTTTGTCGTTTATTTTAATGCATTGATCTTTATGGTATTTTGTCATTTTTGCCCATCCCTGTTTGTCTGCCAGCAACAAGAAGGCCCCAGTGATACAGAGGGTCTATTGTTAGGCTACTATGCTGTTCTGTGCATGCTTTGTGGTGTAGAGTGAGTCCTAAGGTTTGTAGGCCTAATAGATGCATCAGGTCATGCATAGTGTGTAGTGTGTTAAGAAAGACCTCCCATGGAGTGCTTGCATAGTGGTGTTTGTGTCCCAATTACTGAACAAACACACAGTGTGATTTGCCTTCGACACTGTCACAGGCTTTCTCTTCACCTTCATGAGAGAAGCCTGGGAGCCGAGACTAGGTTTGCCCTAAGTTCAGTATTGTCTGTCTCTGTCTGTGTGTATTATGTCTGTGTGTCCTACCATAGACTTCATAGATACTCACTAGGTGGTGATAAAGCCTCAGTTTCCAATACAGTATTTATTTTCTTTCACTGGATTGCCCCATTTTCAAGAATACATTTTTTTTAGGATTATGATCCATGTTTGTGGATGACTGATTGTAGATTAGATTGCACTGTGTCATTTGTAAGGATTTGTTTTCCATATAGTCAGAATCAGATGATGCTATAGCCTGGTGCTTCTGTTCGTGTCCTCTCCCACTGCCCACAGCGAATTCAGGAGGGTATGGAGGTCTGGAAAATACCCCTCCTCGGCCCACCTCCACAACCAGACACAACACAAAATACACACCTCCTTCAGGAGGCCCTATGGGCTGCTTAGAGACCGAACGGTTTCCCGATGTGTTAGGCTCTGTGTACGGGTGTTTCTCTCAGTAGAGATGTGAGTGAATTTGGAGGATGTTTTGGAAATGAACAATAAATGTCTGTCTGGCACACTGAGGAAAGAGTCACTGTCATTGGTCTATGAGCAGTCTATGAGCAGGCTAAGCCACATAGTTTGGCTAATCAAACGAAGCTAAACGCATTGAATATGTAGACTAAAGTGAAAAGTCTACATTTAAAGACAGCAGCACATGCTCAATAGGATGTCCTATGTGAGAAAGATGAGCAGAAGTGAAACAACTGCAGACGTGTTGTGGTGACTGAGGTAGAACTGAAATATCACGTTACCAAACCTTTATAGATAGCAGTGAGAGTCTGATCTGCACTCTCACAGTGAGAGGTTTCTTAAGGTGAGACTGAACAAACATTCTTGAAATGTCAAATGGCCTAACTGTGATGAAGTCCTCACGCTACATCAATTCTCATTGCATCATCTCTCATCCTAATCCTTTATATCTTTAAGGTCTGCTGCACTGTTATCTTGTATTTATTTAACTAGGAAAGTCAGTTAAGAACAAATTCTTATTTTCAATGACGGCTTAGGGTTAACTGCCTTGTTCAGGGGCAGAACGACAGATGTTTTCCTTGTCAGCTCGGGGAATCGATCTTGCAACCTTTCGGTTACAAGTCCAACGCTCTAACCACTAGGCTACCTGCCCCCCCTATCAATATGACTTTTATAACACTCTTATAACATAAAGTTAGCATTCCCTGCTCACTTTACCAACAGCCCAACTCTCTTGCTTACATGCGTAAAACCAAAACCTGCTCTGCTGTCATCAACAGCATGTTCCTCATTTCTCAGCTCAGATGAGGGTGACATTGTGGCTGTTTATCTTGTCTGTGATTGGCTGATAGTGGCCATGCAGGTGGCTTTGTGTCACCTGGGCAGTGTTAGAGGAAGGAGATAGGGGCTTGTTTAGTAAGGGTTTTACTTTGAGATAATGCCTCTGCTTGATTCCAGTGTGATCACGTGATAGGATGATTATATCCACAACTAAATCTCTTTCCTAAACAATGAAGATGCTGGTGGCACCACTGACTATAGGTTTAAGCACAACAACAATCAAGAAAGCGTTGAATTCTTTTGGTACTGAACAGAAGCTAACTGTGTGATAGTAAAAAAATGTATGAAAAATATGTTTTATTGCAACGTGCAGTGAAATGTGTTGTTTTACAGGGTCAGCCATAGTAGTACAGCACCTCTGGAGCAAATTAGGGTTAAGTACCTCACTCAAGGGTACATCGACAGATTTTTCACCTTGTCGCATTGAGTATTCAAACCAGCGACCTTTCGGTTACTGGCCGAACATTCTAACTGCTAGGCTAGTCATTCGATCTCTAAAACGTTTGTAAAAATATGACCTTGATTTTCCTCTGATTATGACAAGGTAATAGGCACAGTATGGTACAGTACAGCCACTTTATGAGTTTAGATAAACATATACATCCTATATCAATATGAAGATTTTAGAATTAAGAATTCATCCCGGTATGATGCATGTTGCATCATATCATGCTGTGTGTCACGCCCTGACCTTAGAGAGCCTTTTTATTTCTCTATTTGGTTAGGTTAGGGTGTGATTTGGGTGGGCATTCTATGTTTTCTGTTTCTTTGTTTTTGGTGTGGTTCCCAATCAGAGGCAGCTGTCTATCGTTGTCTCTGATTGGGGATCATACATAGGCAGCCCTTTTTCCCACCATTAGGTTGTGGGATCTTGTTTTCTGTTTTCGTGTCTATACCTGACAGAACTGTGCGCTTTCATTTTCACTTTGGTTATTTTGTTTGAGTGTTTTTTGAAAATAAAAATCATGAGCACTTTCCACGCTGCGCTTTGGTCCACTCCCTTCGATGAGAGCCGTAACACTGTGTTTTGCATCATATGGGTATAATTTCTGTATTTAGAAAATGACATCTTGAAAACTTGATTGCTGACAAGCAAAACGCGCTAGGACAACGTCAACAATGGACTAATGAAACAAATACCAAAATATAGTTTTGGGGTGGAATTTTCCGTTAACTTTTGCTCATTTTTGTAATAGGAAAATGACCTCAGATTTGTCTCATCCGGTTGAGACGTTATCGTCTCGTGATGTTTACTGAAACTGACAGACAGAGGAGGGCATGCAGGTTACCTTTTGTCTCTGGTATCGTAAATAAAGTTATCTGACCATGCTGGACCAGCATACACACATAAAAAAGGTTATTTACTGCTGTGATGGTTGTGAAGACTCATCCTGTTCTTTAATTTCTCTACCATATTTTCTTTTTATGGCATTAAATGCTACACTGTTAAAAAGTTCCTGTAATTGAACGGTACACTACAGGCTACCGGTTGCAGTGAAAGTAAGGTAAACAACAAGTTACATAATTTGTACAGCTGAATGAAGGTGTTATTGGTGTAAAAGGATAGTATGCTGCTGAATGCTGGTTACTTGAGACTATACATTTCTTGGGATTTGAACTCAGAACTGTTGGTTGCTAGTGACCTGAATTTCCTGCTACGCCACCAGGTCTGTGGGCATGATAGAGATTGTACACAGATTTAATGGCATGATTACAGTTCTGCACTTCGCTAAAAGTTGCCCAGATTCAAGTAAAAAATTATCTGATTATTCGACAACGTAAAAAGAAAAGCAGTGCTCAGGGACACTTGATGTAAAATGTGCATAAATGCCTTGGGGATTTGAACTTGAAAGCTTTTGGGTGGAAGTTTCAAGTTTGAAACTTTATTCGCCACCCGCATAGGATACAGCTGAAAAACAGTACTGTGAAACTCTTACCTTGAGAGCACTTTCCCAACAATGCAGTGCTAATAATAATAGTATAGATAATAATAGAAAATTGAATACAAAATAAAATACAAATAAAAAACACAAGAACTATGATGTGAATAAGAAACACGAGAATGCAAGTATATACAGGTCACTCCCAGTACCTTATTCCATGTCCAGGGGTACGGGAGTGGTTGAGGTGAGTTTATACATAAAAAGTGACTGGTAGCAGGATATACAGTGGGGAGAACAAGTATTTGAAACACTGCCTTTTTTTTTTAGGTTTTTCTACTTACAATAATTTAATTTAATTTAATTTTTTATCATAGGTACACTTCAACTGTGAGAGACGGAATATAAAACAAAAATCCAGAAAATCACATTGTATGATTTTTAAGTAATTCATTTGCATTTTATTGCATGACATAAGTATTTGATACATCAGAAAAGCAGAACTTAATATTTGGTACAGAGACCTTTGTTTGCAATTACAGAGATCATACGTTTCCTGTAGTTCTTGACCAGGTTTGCACACACTGCAGCAGGGATTTTGGCCCACTCCTCCATACAGACCTTCTCCAGATCCTTCAGGTTTCGGGGCTGTCGCTGGGCAATACGGACTTTCAGCTCCCTCCAAAGATTTTCTATTGGGTTCAGGTCTGGAGACTGGCTAGGCCACTCCAGGACCTTGAGATGCTTCTTACGGAGCCACTCCTTAGTTGCCCTGGCTGTGTGTTTCGGGTCGTTGTCATGCTGGAAGACCCAGCCACGACCCATCTTCAATGCTCTTACTGGGGGAGGAGGTTGTTGGCCAAGATCTCGCGATACATGGCCCCATCCATCCTCCCCTCAATACGGTGCAGTCGTCCTGTCCCCTTTGCAGAAAAGCATCCCCAAAGAATGATGTTTCCACCTCCATGCTTCACGGATGGAGGTGGGGGTTGTACTCATCCTTCTTCTTCCTTCAAACACGGCGAGTAGAGTTTAGACCAAAAAGCTCTATTTTTGTCTCATCAGACCACATGACCTTCTCCCATTCCTCCTCTGGATCATCCAGATGGTCATTGGCAAACTTCAGACCTGGACATTGGCAAACTTCCGACCTGGACATGCGCTGGCTTGAGCAGGGGGACCTTGCGTGCGCTGCAGGATTTTAATCCATGACGGCGTAGTGTGTTACTAATGGTTTTCTTTGAGACTGTGGTCCCAGCTCTCTTCAGGTCATTGACCAGGTCCTGCCGTGTAGTTCTGGGCTGATCCCTCACCTTCCTCATGATCATTGATGGCCCACGAGGTGAAATCTTGCATGGAGCCCCAGACCGAGGGTGATTGACCGTCATCTTGAACTTCTTCCATTTTCTAATAATTGCGCCAACAGTTGTTGCCTTCTCACCAAGCTGCTTGCCTATTGTTCTGTAGCCCATCCCAGCCTTGTGCAGGTCTACAATTTTATCCCTGATGTTCTTACACGGCTCTCTGGTCTTGGCCATTGTGGAGAGGTTGGAGTCTGTTTGATTGAGTGTGTGGACAGGTGTCTTTTATACAGGTAACGAGTTCAAACAGGTGCAGTTAATACAGGTAATGAGTGGAGAACAGGAGGGCTTCTTAAAGAAAAACTAAAAGGTCTGTGAGAGCCGGAATTCTTACTGGTTGGTAGGTGATCAAATACTTATGTCATGCAATAAAATGCAAATTAATTACTTAAAAATCATACAATGTGATTTTCTGGATTTTTGTTTTAGATTCCGTCTCTCACAGTTAAAGTGTACCTATGATAAAAAATTACAGACCTCTATATGCTTTGTAAGTAGGAAAACCTGCAAAATCGTCAGTGTATCAAATACTTGTTCTCCCCACTGTACATGTAAACAGGGCTGAAAAGTGACTGGTAGCAGGAATGTATAAATACTTATCATGAATACTTAATACACTAATGGTAATATATACATGTAAACAGGAGTAATAGTGACCAGTAGCAGGATAAATAGATGAATACTAATGGCAATCAATAATCAATGGACGGCAGTGTACTGGAGTAATACATCTAATCAATCCTAATTTTAGCAGCAGTGTATGTTGTGTCTGAGTGGGTAGAGACCAGTGGATGGTGCATTAATGTTTCAGCAATGCCACCAGGTACATTTTCATTACCAAGAACATATATCCACACACTCAAAATTAGGGTACAGTTAGAGTACAGTGTGGTTCCCTGGGGTACAAAAAGGTCAAAGGTAAACAAAGTACCCTCAAAGGTACACATAGGAACTCACATGATACTGGTCGGTTCCTTTTAGGGTACATGTGCAGATAATCTAGTCTAAGGTACAATCATCACTGTGCTTTGAAATGTAGGTGGGGCCAATGTACTGGGTTGGTCAATTAGCATATTTGGGGGCATGGTCTAATATATCTGTATCTGTGCCAACCGTCACTGGAAGTGTTGTACCAGTTTAAGTGGTTGATGGTTTTGCTGTCAAAGGTTGAGCACCTTTTTAAAAATGTATTATTTTTTGTATTTTTTTGTATTTTATTTTGTTTTTAACACTGGCTGTTCTGTAATTGTTGTAAGATCATGTGACATTAAAGAGCTGCACTGTTAAGTGGTTATTGTGCATTTCACAGTAACTTAATGGAAGTCAGTAGCCTGGAAGTTGCTATACATTTTTGTGTTACTGAATTGGCAACCAGCTGTCAGTAAGTTATTGTAAAATTCACAGTAACTTAATAGCCAGTTACTGATAGTAACTCACTGGTAACTAACTGCTGGTAAAATACTAGCAGAGGTGCGACCAAGTCACTATTATTTGAGTCACAAGCAAGTTGCGAATCACAAAGTGCGAGTCTCAAGTCGACTCCCAAGTAGAATGGGTCGAGTCTCGAGTCAAGTCCAAGTCGTGCATTCTAAGAGCAAGTCGAGTCAAGTTTTTTCAAGTCAAGTCTCAAGTCAAGTAAAATAAAAATGGATACATGCAAACAACTTGTTTGACTACAAAGCTTTGTCTATGTAACGATTCTCGTGGGCTGAAGGAAGAGTGGACCAAGGTGCAGCGTTTAAAGTATTCATGATTTAATCCAGAAAAACAAATCGAACAAAAACAACAAACAGGAGAACGAAAGCGAAAGAGTTCTGTCTGGTGCAGACACAAAACAGAAAACAACTACCCACAAAACACAGGTGGGAAAAGGCTACCTAAGTATGGTTCTCAATCAGAGACAACGATAGACAGCTGCCTCTGATTGAGAACCACACCCGCCCAAACACATAGAAATAGAAAACATAGAACAAAAACATAGAATGCCCACCCCAACTCACGCCCTGACCAAACCAAAATAGAGACATAAAAAGGATCTCTATGGTCAGGGTGTGACAGTCTATTTATTGAGGGACCTTGTAGCAGGCATAAGGGCATGAAATCAGCAGAAAGCACAGAAGGTTGACGTGCTCAGTCTGTAGATTTGTTTACTGATGACCCAATGTTGAAAGTGTCATATCATAAAAAATATACAAGTAGATTTAGCAAATATACACAGGATATAGAACAAAAGAAATAGCCTCTGTATCAGGCTTAATCTATCTGAATGGATGCAAGTAGAGGGAAAGACCGGGCAGCTTCCCCTTGATAAACCCAATCGAATCTGTCAAACAGGAGCTCAAACAAGTACACGCTGTGTATGCACAATGTTGTGTTCGATTTGGCTGCTGGGTGAAAGGAGACCTCCAGCGCAGATAAAAACATTGACAATAAGTGCTGTTTTCAAAGGATTGTTAAATAACTGTTATATAAACGCTATTTAGTTTTAATATCATCATCTCTTGAAGAGCATAGTCAGAACTATACATTTCTAATTATTCCACATTTAGCTCTATTATCAGAGTTATGAAGCAAATAACTGCATGCTTTTCATAATCAGTAAACACCAATTGATCATGTAATTTCAGATATGTGAGGGTAGCATATCCATTTGGCATGTTGCTAGCTAAGCAAACAACACGTGTCATTTAGCTATATTTAACTGGCTTGCTTCGACAGAGATTAGGCTTTTGGAAAGAGCATGACATCAGCAAGTCCTCGTCCTGGTAAAGTTGTCAGTCGGAATTCTGTCATCACCATAATAGATGGCAAGCAAATCAAACAATATTTTGATATAGCCATCTAGTTTATCCCCTGAAAGTTAACTTGTTAACTAGCAATATTGACGTGATTTGTTATTAGCTAGCTAGCCAATGTAGCCTATCATGTCAGTCAACAATCTTAAAACAATGTTAAAAAGGGGATGATGTTAACTTTGCTAGGTAGGCCTACATTGGTTGGAGAAAAAAGTACATTAGGTCTACTTACCACTATGTGTAGACAACTGAACAAAGTTTTTACCGGTAGCTTGCAAAGTTAACATTATCAATTAACAGTACATTGGTACATAACAGTACTACTCCTCCCTTGTAAGGTAAACAACATCAAGTCATTTTACAACAATAACACCTTAATTCAACTGTAGAAATACTGTATTTTTACTGCTACCCAGTCAGTAACTTAATGTCAAATTACAGGTAATTTTTAACAGTGTGTGTCATAAGCACATCTGATGTATTGTATAAGTATTACTGTGAACCTGTAATACATTTTACCTAGAACCAGAGGGTTCTTCATGAGAGGGTTCTAAATGGAACTCAAAAGTCTTTCCCTACCTACAGAGACAAATCAAAGGGTTCTATGTGGCACCCAAAAGGGTTCCCCCAGGATGTCTATTGGTTTTCATCTTTTAACAATTATATCACACCCACAGATCCAGTGGTGTAGCAGGAAATGAGATTGCTGGCAACTGCGAGGTAGACCCCAAATAATCAGAATTTTGCTGGTCTGCAAAACCACACCCATCATGATCATATTTCCCAGCATGCTCTATTGCAGTTTGATTTTTAGAAATGTTTTTTTCAATATCTGTGTTTTTGCATGTACATTGATTGATTTATTAATCAATTAATTTATCTCATGCTACACAAAGATAAATTAAATTCATTTTCCTAAACTAATCCAATCCCGTTACTGAAATGATAGTTCCAGTTTAGATGGTTTAGCTACAGTACACTCATATTTATTTTTTATTTTTATCCTGGCAGTCATTCTGAATGCAGATTGTGGGAATCCACTCTGGCAATAGGCTTTAAACAGCACTTTGCAAGCCATCATAATGTGATTTGATGCTGGTTTTGCTTTAGCTTATGCTGGTCACCAGTGTCCAAAATTAAAAACACAAAGCGAAAAACACAACGAAGGCTGGTCTGCCAGGATAACCAGCTAGACCATGCTGGTCAGACCAGCATCCAACCAGCACTGACCAGCTTGAAATGTATGCTGGTCTATGCTGTTTTTTTTACACAGGGAATGTAACCACATCATAGAAATGAGTGTTTATTATTATAGAATAATGATAACCCTGGTGACAATGATGATGATTACTGGAAGGTATTTCCCTTACAGTTTGTGAATGAGACTTGTGGCCATGCCGTGTGATTGATAGAGAGTTGATAGAGAGCTGATAAGAGATACGATATGTGACTCGTTTCAGTGACTTGGCACAAAACTGGCCAAACAAGATGTAGCTACAAACAAAACGGAGTTCAGTGGTTCCAGTCTTCCATGAAGCGTTCATCCATGTATACAGATAAGATTCTAGCTACATTTTCAGATATAAGTTTAAAATGCTGTCAGAAAGCTGTTTTTATTGCACGTTAAAGCGTACTTTTGGTTAGCTAGCAAACGTTAGCTTGCTGGCTCGCTAGCTAATGTTACGTGTATGATCTGTGTAGTACTATCATTCGAATCAGAAGCCCATTTGCATTGCTAGGTATAGCCTAATGTTCGCTTGCTAACATTGAACCTAGATTGTTAGCTTTAGCTACCTGCAGATTCATACTACAGCTATGACAATGTTTTGTATTGGTAATAGTATGACTATGCTATTGGGATTATGCTGGTTCATTCTTTAGCTAGCTAGCTAGCTACATGTCTAAACAAAAGACTCCACGGCCAGATTATTACATAACTCAAATTAGCCAGGTATGTTTGGGGGTGATTACGCCCCTTTATGTATTTCATGAACATGTGTACATGTCTAGACAATAGTGACCCATCCACTTAACTAGATGTGGCTGGGGGGTGGTTATAGCATTTCCTTCACATGACCCATCAATTTAGACAAGTGTGTCGGGTAGGCATCATCTAATAATGATAAAATATTTATACAATATTTTTATCTGGACACTTTCTCTTTTTGATATTGCTACTATGCATTTGTGAATCCTCACATGTGAATCCTTAAAGAGATGGATGGGGCTAAGGCTTAAGAGGGGGTGAACGATGCTGAATGGGTGTAGACAAAGAAGAGCTCTCCCGTAGGTGTACCAAAACATTCAAGGGCCATTTTCTCAAAAGTGGTGTAAGAGTTTAACTTTCAAAGCAGAATTACTTTCCCACTGTTTCTCAACTGCAGTGTATGATATACAATTTTCTAGCTCTGAGTCTCTAATTTTATCCAATGTAAAAAACACAATTTAAAATTTTGCTACATGAGCCTGAATAGAGGCGGTCGGTCACATATTGTAGATTTTGGTGTGATATTGTCACACCCTGACCGTAGAGATCTTTTATGTCTCTATTTTGGTTTGGTCAGGGTGTGATTTGGGTGGGCATTCTATGTTCATTTTCTATGTTTTGTATTTCTTTGGTTTTGGCCGGGTGTGGTTCTCAATCAGAGGCAGCTGTCTATCGTTGTCTCTGATTGAGAACCATACTTAGGTAGCCTTTTCCCACCTGTGTTTTGTGGGTAGTTGTTTTCTGTTTTGTGTTTCTGCACCTGACAGAACTGTTTCGGTTTCGTTCGTTCTCTTTGTTGTTTTGTTATTTAGTGTTCAGTTTTATTAATAAATCATGAACACTTACCACGCTGCGCTTTGGTCCACTCCTTCTTCTTCAGACGGCCGTTACAGATATACGGTAAAAATGAAAGGTATTTCTCCATTCTGTGAAACCCATCAGGTCTGCAGGGACAGTGGTGGGAGATTTAAAGAAATCCCCTATTTGAGAGAATTTTATCCAAAATGGTAAAAACCAAGGAGCTATAACTTTATATGCCTGCTTAGTGCTTCTAAACCACAAACAGGTGGTAAACGTGGAGAGTAGGAATAGTTCCATTCTTGCTACCATGGAGTAGATGGCAGGTTTACAGAGGCAGAGAGAGAAGAAAGAGCATGAGAAATGCACAGCACATTTTTCACAAGCTGGCACGGAGGGAGCAGCTTTCACTCCTCTCTGGTAAAGTCATCAAGGCCCAAACACAAGAGGAAGGGTGGAAAGAATGGATCGCTCTGAGCTAACAGACTCACTTCGAAGCACAATCAGCACTTTTATACTGTGCACATTAGATTAAATGGAATTAGTTAAATTCACATGTTTTCTAAATTACTCACTTGACAAAACAATAAAAATGGTAGCATGCCATACTGAAGTGAGGGAGCATGCCATACTGAAGTGATAATGCATGATAATAAATACGTCGTAATGAAATACGTTTTCAGAACATTGATAATCTTATTGGTATTTGAAGCCGTGCCGTGGCACCGCTAATATCAATAATCTGAGAACTGGACAAATAAATGATAAATTGTACAGCTCATTGCAACTGCATTTCCAGGAAAAAACATATTCGACATTCAATGGCTCCAGCAATAGTCCCCAGGGAAGCCACAGGCCAATCCTATGCCACAGGATAAAGTTAAAGGTCACTCAGATCCTGTCACGGCTATGGAGCAGAGGGTCATATATTATGAATGTGTATTTTCCCAGGGAGCCTTGGTGCAGGTCTGCAGAGTGATGTATGGGGCAACGGTGGGTATGGAAGTGTCCTTTACGGGACCAGAGTCTCAGTGCGTCAGTTTTAACCCTCAGGGCCATCACAGCACCCGGCAGTTTGGCATTCCACTAGTCCAGTTTCTGTGTAGAGTCCCAGCATTCCAGGAAATGCCGGGGATTGTGTCGTGGGAAATTTCCCCCATCTACTTGAAAAGACGGCCAGCCATTCTTTATTTTCAGTTATGTTGGGGACATCCTGTTCCCGGCTTCTCTTTTAGTCCGGCAGCTCTTGAGTTTGCTCTAGGCCCGGGGCAAGCCTGTTTTCAGCCCTGAGGTCTTGGCTGTTGACTAAGTCATGGTCTGGGTCAGTGGAGGACAGAGCTAGTGGGGATACGTGACCTGGCTATGCAGCTGAAGCATCATGGTGGCTTTTCTGATGAATGAGTCTGTCAGATTGACAGGTATAAAAAATAAATGTCCGAATTAGCAGGGCTAATAGGTATCTTCCCTGTTCATTCATTACAGTGAGATCTGTCATGCTGGATGTTATACATGGGAACGACAAGCCATTTTACTTTCTGCATAGATTCATTACATCATTAAATCACAGGTCAGATCAGGTAAACCCCATACATTTAACATTAATTTACAAGTATGACATAATTCAAACCATTGTTGCTTGAGTGCATGAGACATGTACGTCAACTGTGAAAACAACAATAGAGTGAATAACAACAATAATTTCACCTTTATTTAACCAGGTAGGCTAGTTGAGAACAAGTTCTCATTTGCAACTGCGACCTGGCCAAGATAAAGCATAGCAATTTGACACATACAACAACACAGAGTTACACATGGAATAAACAAAACATACAGTCAATAATACAGTGGAAAAATACGTCTATATACAATGTGAGCAAATGAGGTGAGATAAAGGAGGTAAAGGCAAAAAAAGGCCATGGTGGCGAGGTAAATACAATATAGCAAGTAAAACACTGGAATGGTAGATTTACAGTGGAAGAATGTGCAAAGTAGAAATAATAGAAATAATGGGGTGCAAAGGAGCAAAATAAATAAATACAGTAGGGGAAGAGGTAGTTGTTTGGGCTAAATTATAGATGGGCTATGTACAGGTGCAGTAATCTGTGAGCTGCTCTGACAGCTGGTGCTTAAAGCTAGTGAGGGAGATAAGTGTTTCCTGCTTCAGAGATTTTTGTAGTTCGTTCCAGTCATTGGCAGCAGAGAACTGGCAGGAAAGACGACCAAAGGAGGAATTGGCTTTGGGGGTGACCAGTGAGATATACCTGCTGGAGCCCGTGCTACAGGTGGGTGCTGCTATGGTGACCAGTGAGCTGAGGTAAGGCGGGGCTTTACCGACCAGAGACTTGTAGATAACCTGGAGCCAGTGGGTTTGGCGACGAGTATGAAGCGAGGGCCAACCAACGAGAGTGTACAGGTCGCAATGGTGGGTAGTGTATGGGGCTTTGGTGACAAAACGGATGGCACTGTGATAGACTGCATCCAGTTTGTTGAGTAGAGTGTTGGAGGCTTTTTTATAGATGACATCACCGAAGTCGAGGATCGGTAGGATGGTCAGTTTTACGAGGGTATGTTTGGCAGCATGAGTGAAGGAGGCTTTGTTGCGATATAGGAAGCCGATTCTAGATTTAATTTTGGATTGGAGATGCTTAATATGAGTCTGGAAGGAGAGTTTACAGTCTAACCAGACACCTAGGTATTTGTAGTTGTCCACGTATTCTAAGTCAGAGCCGTCCAGAGTAGTGATGCTGGACAGGCGAGCAGGTGCGGGCAGTGATCGATTGAATAGCATGCATTTAGTTTTACTTGCATTTAAGAGCAGTTGGAGGCCACGGAAGGAGAGTTGTATGGCATGTAAGCTTGTCTGGAGGTTAGTTAACACAGTGTCCAAAGAGGGGCCAGAAGTATACAGAATGGTGTCGTCTGAGTAGAGGTGTATCAGAGAATCACCAGCAGCAAGAGCAACATCATTGATGTATACAGAGAAGAGAGTCGGCCCGAGGATTGAACCCTGTGGCACCCCCATAGAGACTGCCAGAGGTCCGGACAACAGGCCCTCCGATTTGACACACTGAACTCTATCAGAGAAGTAGTTGGTAAACCAGGCGAGGCAATCATTTGAGAAACCAATGCTGTCGAGTCTGCCAATAAGAATGTGGTGATTGACAGAGTCGAAAGCCTTGGCCAGGTCGATGAATACGGCTGCGCAGTAATGTCTCTTATCGATGGCGGTTATAATGTCGTTTAGGACCTTGAGCGTGGCTGAGTTGCACCCATGACCAGCTCTGAAACCAGAATGCACAGCGGAGAAGGTACGGTGGGATTCGAAATGGTCGGTAATCTGTTTGTTAACTTGGCTTTCGAAGACCTTAGAAAGACAGGGTAGGATAGATATAGGTCTGTAGCAGTTTGGGTCTAGAGTGTCACCCCCTTTGAAGAGGGGGATGCCCGCGGCAGCTTTCCAATCTTTGGGAATCTCAGACGATACAAAAGAGAGGTTGAACAGGCTAGTAATAGGGGTTGCAACAATTTCGGCAGATAATTTTAGAAAGAGAGGGTCCAGATTGTCTAGCCTGGCTAATACTGATCCATACTGATCCATACTCAGAAGGTAATTGGAACATTTGATGTACAGTATCACAAATTCCAGATAGTGTGCCAGTAAACTAAATTCCAGAGAGCTTTATCTCATCCTCTCTGGCACAGTGTACCTAGCCCCAGGTGCTGCTGGGTGAGACTGCTGGGGAGCGCTCTGCCTGCTCACCTGTGATGTGGGAAGCTATAGTGACAGGGGAAACGCAGGCACAGCAGGTGAGTCAACCATAGAGATATGCACCTAATTGTTCCCTGCAGTTTAACCAGACACATTTCCACCCCACTGCACAGCGCTCAGATAGGTTCACACGCTATACTCCCTCAACCAGTGCTTTCTCAACCTGCTACAGCCTCTTCCTGTCTCTCGTTCTCTCTCTTTCTTTTCTTCTTTCTCTTTCTATAGTACTGTATATGTCCTTCTGTAAATGTATTTGATCCTTCCTCCGTTCCTTCTCTCGCTCCCACACACTCACTATCGATCTCTCCATCTCTAACTCTGACACACTCCGTCTCTCGAACAGCCCCCTCATTGTTTCAGTATAGCTGCCTGCTGCCTGGCGTGATTGTCTGTGCTCTCTCATCTATAGAAAGAGCTGATGAGCTGTGTGGACCCGAGGGCAGTGGAGTGCTCTTTCACCACCCTCCATCCCTCTCTGTTTTCAGCTGACTCAGTGTGTGGGCACGGTGAAGTAGGTTGTGGAGGTGGTTGCGACTGTCTGAAGGACAACAGAGGCCTGTAGAGGTAAAGGTAACATGGGCCCTGACACACACACAAACACATTACTTTTGCACGTTTTGGCAAAACGTGTCTCTGCCTTCTCTTGTCTGAGGCTCTTTCCTGTGTTCTCTCTCGGTGAGTTGCAACACTTTGTTGCTAAGACCCACTTCCTCAGCCACTCTAACACAGGACACAGAACAGAAAACAAACACCACATCATTCTACAATGAAATATGCTGGTGATTAGGCTTTGGCTCTGTACGATATTACAATTTGTCAAGTTTGCTCACCGTTGCTTTTTTAAAAAACAAGATCAGCTTCAAAACCATATCTCTCTGTTACTTTTGTCTCTCATGAGTTACAGAGATTTTTTTTGCGTCATCTCTTGTTTTGTTGCTTCATTTTTTAATTTTTTTGTTTAAATATATGTTATCTTTATTACACATTTCAAAATAAAATAAAATTTGATTGGTCACATGCGCAGAACACAACAGGTGTAGACTTTACAGTGAAATGCTTACTTACGAGCCTGTTCCCACGTTAAAAAGTACACCTAAATACAGTATCTCTTTGGTACTATTTTCACAAGTATGTGGTATAATTTCACAACCCTTCGTTCAAAACTCAAAACAGATCATCAAAAAGCCAGTTTTTCCAAAACTTTAAGCACATTTTCAATTGACTAAGTACAACACACAAAATCACACGGTTACTTTTTCACCAAACCTAATCCGTGTTTCATCCAGAAATACCTTTCATATAAAGTAATTGGCTTTCACAATGCAATGCTCACAGTACTTTTCATATGATTCTCTTCTCATTTGTTTAAATACATTTGACCATCACTTAATCCAACTGCGCTTAATGGTTAATCACTTAACCGTTTGGTAAACCTATAGATTTAATGGGTTGATCACTTAACCGTTTGGTAAACCTATAGATTTAATGGGTTGATCACTAAACAGTTTAATAAACCTATAGATTTAATGGGTTAATCACTTAACCATTTGGTAAACCTGTAGATGTAATGGGTTAATCACTTAACCGTTTGGTAAACCTATAGATTTAATGGGTTAATCACTTAACCGTTTGGTAAACCTATAGATTTAATGGGTTAATCACTTAACCGTTAGGTAAACCTAGAGATTATAAACCGGTTTGTCTACTTTATGTGGATTTTGAGAACTACAGAAATAAAATGTGTGTTTGTAAAGTATAAACATCTAAATGACATGTGGTCAAAGAGGTGGGCAAGGGCCCTGTGAAAGAGGTGTTGTGTCTAATGTAGTCCGGGCCATCGTCGATCACCATGTGGTTAACAGAGGATTTACCATGACATAGGCTGACAGATTAGTTTACCCAAATTGGAAAAAATCAACTGTCATTTAGATCATGAGAACATTTTGCCAATAAAACCGGTTAGCTCTTCAGGATATGCACTATTCTTTACCATTACATTTACAGTAAATGACATATTGTAATGTCAAACATGTCACAGTATTCTTACAGTATGATCTGTTGACAGTATACTCTGTCCTACTCTCAGAATTGACAGAAGACCCTATGGTGGTGGCCGTGGCCGTGTGGTGACCAACCAGAAGGAGCGGACAGTGGTGGAAATAGTGAGGGCCAGGATTGACATACGGCTGTATGAAATAAAGCAGGCCATTGAGTAGAACGATGGCACCTTTGTCAATGTAGCATCCTTCAGCCTACTAACAGTCGCCCGCCTTTTGAAGAGGCACCAGGTATCTATGAAACACATTTACCTGGTGACTTTTGAGAGAAACAACAACCGGGTGAAACAACTGCGGGCCGAATGTTCAGGTACAGCAGTATATACTGTATTACTGTTACTATTTGATGCACATGCTACTTCACAATATCCTATTAGAACTATACTGTAAAATAACTCATCAAAATATATTTGTAAAGGGTGATGGTGCTTGATGCTGCTGTGAACCACCACAAGTATATACACTATTTGTTGATGAAGTGGGCTTCAACCTGGCCAAAGCTTTGTGCCGTGGGCGGAACCTCATCGGCTAACGGGCGATCGTCCAAGTACCTGGACAACGTGGGGGAAACATCTACATGTATGCAGCTGTCTCTGAAAATGGTCTAGTAGGACGTTGGATCCGACAACGCTGCAAACCTAATTGTGTTTCTCAATTAAATTGAGCAGGCCTGTCAAGGTGAAGGGGTCACCTATGTCATTGTGTGGGACAATGTCAGGTTCCACCTTGCAGAGGTGGTTTAGGCATGGTTTCGGGCCCATCCCAGATTCATGACCCTATACCTGCCAACATACTCTCCTTTCCTCAACCCTATTGAGGACTTTTTTTCAGCATGGAGGTGGAAGGTGTACGATCGCCATCCTCATGAGCGTGCCACCCTCCTTCTGGCCATGGATGAGGCATGCAACAACATCAATGCAGACCAATGTCAAGCTTGGATTCGCCATGCCATAAGGTTTTTACCGCAGTGCATGAACAATGAGGACATTCATTGTGATGTGGATGAGACAGGCTTGATGCAAATTAATGTGTGGTAAACGTTATGTTTTATTTTCAATCATTTAATTTGTTTTATTACATTTCTTAAATGTTATTACAGACACGACACCTACGTTGCAATTATATTAAATTGGGGCATGAATGATTGTTGAGGATGTCTTCATTGATCACACCTTTGATTACACATTGGATAGACATTATGGAAATTATAGATTTTCTGTAAATTTTTCTGGGTAATGAAAGTGTATTGCCTAATGTGAAAACTGTGTAATCTACTGTAATTTACAGTACTGTAGCATGTTACTTTGAGCAGCAGTACTTCCACATACTGTATCTCGCATTGCTTGCTATTGGATTAACTGGTAGTTAAAACAACTAAACTGAAAATATATCATATTGTGTTTTGGTGTGTGTGTGTGTGTGTGTGTGTGTGTGTGTGTTGGAGTGTCAGTGTAGTTTGTGTGAGTGTGTGGGTAGAGTCAAGTGAGTGTGCATATAGCCAGTGCACGAAAGTCAGTGCAAAAAATTACAATAAAGAATTAATAGTAAAGTTGGTCAATGTAAATAGTCCATTTGATAAGCTGTTCAGCAGTCTTATAGCTTGGGGGTAGAAGCTGTTCAGGACCCCTTTGGTCTCAGAAAGAACAGTCTATGACATGGGTGGCTGGAGTCTGTCAATTTTTTGGTCTTTCCTCTGAAATCGCCTGGTATAGAGGTCCTGGATGGCAGGCAGTTCGGCCCCAGTGATGTACTGGGCTGTACGCACTACTCTCTGTAGCGCCTTGTGGCCGGAAGCCGAGCAGTTGGCATACCAAGCGGTGATGCAGCCAGTCAAGATGCTCTCAATGGTGCAGCTGTAGAAATTTTGAGGATCTTAGGGCCCATGCCAAATCTTTTCAGCCTCCTGAGGGGGAAGAGGTGTTGTCGTGCCCTCTTCATGACTGTGTTGGTGTGTTTGGACCATGATAGGTCCTTAGTGATGTGGACATCGAGGAACTTGAAGCTCTTGACCCACTCACTACAGCCCTGTTGATGTGAATGGGGGCAAGTTCGGCCTTCCGTTTTCTGTAGTCCACGATAAGTGCCTATATCTTGCACACGTTGAGGGAGAGGTTGTTGTCCTGGCACCTCACTGCCAGGTCTCTGACCTCCTCCTTATAGGCTGTCTCATTGTCATCGGCTGCGCAGTCGTAGGTGAACAGGGAGTACAGGAGGGAACTGAGCACGCACCCCAGAGGGGCCCCCATGTTGAAGGTCAGTGTGGTGGATGTGTTGTTGCCTACTCTCACCACCTGGAGGCACTTCGTCAGGAAGTCCAAGATCCAGTTGCAGAAGGAGGTGTTCAGTCCCAGGGTCCTTATCTTAGTGATGAGCTAGGAAGGTACTACGGTATTGAACGTTGAGCTCTAGTCAATGAATAGCATTCTCACGTAGGTGTTCCTTTGGTCCAGGTGGGATAGGGCAGTGTAGAGTGCAATAGAGATTGCGTCATCTGTGGATCTGTTGGGGCGGTATGCGAATTAGAGTGGGTCCAGTGTTTCTGGGATGATAGTGTTGATGTGAGTCATGACCAGCCTTTCAAAGCATTTCATGGCTACAGATGTGATTGCTACAGGGAGGTAGTCATTTAAACGTGTTACCTTGGCGTTCTTGGGCACAATCTGTCTGGCTCTGCGGCATTGTGAATGTTAATCTGTTTAAAGGTCTTACCCACATCAGCTACAGAGAGCATGATTATACAGTCGTCCGGAACAGCTGGTGCTCTTCTATGCTCGCTTGACTCAAAGTGAGGATAGAAGGCATTTAGCTCGTCTGGTAGGCTCGCGTCACTGGGCAGCTCTCGGCCGGGTTTACCTTTATAATCTGTGATAGTTTGCAAGCCCTGCCACGAGCATCAAAGCCGGTGTAGTAGGATTCAAACTTAGTCTTGTATTCACTTTGCCTGTTTGATGGTTCATCAGAGGGCATAGCAGGGCTTCTTATAAACGTCCTGCTTAGTGTCCTTTTCCTTGAAAGCGGCAGCTTTATCCTTTAGCGCAATGTGGACGTTGCCTGTAATCCATGGCTTCTGGTTGGGATATGTATGTATGGTAAATGTGGGGACATCGTCGTCAATGCACTTATTATTGAGCATGTCACTGGTACTTCCTGTTAACGTTTTTGCTTGTAAACAGGAATCAGGAGGATAGCGTTATGGTCAGATTTGTATGCTTTGTATGCGTCTCTGTGTGTGGAGTAAAGATGATCTAGAGTTTTTCCCCTCTAGTTGCACAGGTTACATACTGATACAAATGAGATTAAACACATTTTAGTTTTCCTGCATTAAAATCACTGGCCACTAGGAGCGCAGCCTCTGGATGGACATTTTCTTGTTTGCTTATGGCCCTATGCAGCTCGTTGAGTGCGGTCTTAGTGCCAGCATCGGTTTGAGGTGGTAAATAGACAGCTACGAAATATACAGATGAAAACTCTCTCGGTAAATAGTATGGTCTACAGCTTATCATGAGGTATTCTAACTCAGGTGAGCAGAAACTTGAGACTTCCTTAATATTAGAGCTGTTGTAGAAAAATACACACACCTCCAACCGATCTAACTGGACTCTGCCATTCTGTCCTGCCGATGCATAGAAAACCAGCTAGATGTACATTATCCATGTCCTTGTTCAGCCATTACTCTGAGGATCTGAAGAGAAGAATGGGAGAAACTCCAAAAAAACAGGTGTAGCATCATACCCAAGAGGACTTGAGGCTGTAATCGCTGCCAAAGGTGCTTCAACCAAGTACTGAATAAAGGGTCTGAATACTTATGTAAATGTGATATTTCAGTATTTTTATTTAATTTTTTGCTAAATCAATTTTAAAAAACTGTTTTTGCTTTGTCATTATGGGGGAAAAAACAATTTAATCAATTTTAGAATAAGGCTGTAACAAAATGTGGGAAAAGTCAAGGGGTCTGAATACTGGGGGGTTGGTTATATTTCGCTGGTTGTTTGGGATCAAAGAGAGGTGATTAACCCATGAGAGACTATACATTTGTTATCCTTTTTGTTAAGTCAGTAATTACTATGATTAAAAAAATGCCCCAAAAGATTTTGAAAACGTAATGTGAAATGGTTGGAAAACAAAGATATGATAGATTAATTGAAATTTGAAACAGAATATATGTGACCTGAAAATATTAACGAAAACTGACCTGTGGGAAATTATGAAGTCAGAATATATATTTTTTTTTAATCAAGTGCCAGTATTTAGATAAACCACAAAATAATAGATAGGCCTATATTGAGAAATTTAAATGATATCTTAAATCTCTCATCTTTGAATAGGGACGGACATTGTCCGTAGTTTGTAGTAAATAAGTTAGCTTACCTTACTTGTTTTTCCTCCTTTTCTTCTTCTCTCTTCCCTCCTCTCCCAGAGAGACCCCCCGTCTTTTCAGACCTTCCGTGATGATGGGAGTGCTGGTGGTTGGGCCATCATTGGGAGGTAGGGGTGGAGGGAAAGTGGGGAGGAAAACAGGGAGGGATGGAAAGAGGGACAGGGATAGGGACTTTACTGGTTCCATTTCTTTCTTCTGCTGCTGTCTTGGCTCTCTTCTGGGCCCTGTCACAACTCCTGGACCAGCAGCTGTGACTGCACACACTGCCACAGCGTGAGCGGTGGTCTTGCTGACTGTCTGGGGTGCTGGGTCAGATGCTGGGGGCTCACTTTCTCTCTCTCCCTCCTTGTCAGGCCTGGGATTAGAGGCTGCACCTGTTCTTACCAATGTCCAGGCCACTGGACATTGGTAAGAAGGTGTGACCTTCACCTCCACACAGGCTGCACATGGCTTCTTCAGTACAGTATTTTGCTTTATGGCCCAGGCCAGCACATGTCCAACATTTAACATTATGACAATCTCTGACCTGATGGTCTAGACTCTGACATTGCCAAAACTGGCATTTCAGGTATTTTTCTAGAGAGGGTGCTCCACCCAGAACGTGTTATTGAAGGGAAGATTTGCACTGATTGGCTGCCAGCCACACTATAAGTATATTGTTACCTGAGCAACCTAACTACAATAACACACATATGAACACATTACGTAAGGGCAGTGGTGGAAAAAGTATCAAATTTTCATACATGACTCAAGTAAAAGTAAAAGTCACCTAGTAAAATACCACTTGAGTAAAAGTCTAAAAGTATTTGGTTTCAAATGTACTTAAGTATCAAAACTAAAAGAATAAATCATTTAAAATTTCTTATATTAAGCAAACCAGACACAATTTTCTTGTTTTTTTAAAATTATTTACGGAAACCCCCAGGGCACAGTTCAACACTCAGATATAATTTACAAACAACCAATTTGTGTTTAGTGAGTCTGCCAGATCAGAGGCAGTAGGGATGACCAGGGATGTTCTCTTGATAAGTGGGTGAATTAGATTAAAAGTAAAAGTAATCAAAAATATAAATACTAAAGTAAAGTACAGATACCCCCCAAAACACTGCTTAAGTAGTACTTAAAATTATTTTTACTTCAGTACTTTACACCACTGTGTAAGGGAACACATTGAAGGGAACACAATGAAGGGAACACATTGAAGGGAACATAGGGCTGAGGGAACATAGGGCTGAGGGAACATAGTGCTAAGGGAACACAGGGCCCAGGGAACATAGGGCCCAGGGTACATAGGGCCCAGGGAACATAGGGTCCAGGGAACACAGGGCCCAGGGAACATAGGGCCCAGGGAACATAGGGTCCAGGGAACACAGGGCCCAGGGAACATAGGGCCCAGGGAACATAGGGCCCAGGGAACATAGGGCCCAGGGAACATAGGGTCCAGGGAACACAGGGCCCAGGGAACATAGGGCCCAGGGAACATAGGTTGAGGGAACATAGGGCCAAGGGAACACAGGGCCCAGGGAACATAGGTTGAGGGAACATAGGGCCCAGGGAACACAGGGCCCAGGGAACATAGGGCCCAGGGAACATAGGGTCCAGGGAACACAGGGCCCAGGGAACATAGGGCCCAGGGAACATAGGTTGAGGGAACATAGGGCCAAGGGAACACAATGTTATAATGTAATTGCAGTTTCACAACCCAGGTATGCAAACAACACTAGGGAGATCACCTGAAATGTTTTTCTTCACTGCTCTAATTGAGGCTATTAGATGATTATATTTCCTCCTAAGAATGTGTTGTCACCTAGCTAGCTACCTACCTCCTGTACTCGCCCAGTAGCCCAGCCTAGCTACCTTGTTTTCACAGTTAAACTAATCCTCACAATTATATCAACTGTTCCTCCTCCCTGAATAGGGCTGAGACCTCAATAGAAAGAAATGTCACCGGTCTTCATTTTGAGCATTCCTGTCATAGTGAGTCATTGTTCTGAGACCTTGTTGATTTCTTATTGATTGTTTCATCATTGTTCAGCAGTTTCTAGACGTGTAGTATCTGGATGGGTGCGGTTTACCACAACCATGTTTGTATGGCCTAGATCTGCCATACCATGAATCACCACAGATTGTTTTTTAGGTGAGATGACTATATATAGGCATCAGTGGAGAGACAGGTGTGCATCGGCACCACACATAGATGTTCATTTTCCTTCCCTTCTCAGTGTTCTGTTCTTTCAGAATGTTCTTATAGACTTCAGATTGATCTTTGTGATTTTTCTAGTGGTGATATGAGCCTGTCTTCGATGGAGAGGCACTACGGCCGTTTAATGGCTAAACTAACCCTCTGAAATCTCACTGGGTGAAATCAGCTGGCTAGGTTCATTTGAAAGACAGGCCCAGCAGGAGTCTCACCCATTTTGACTGGTGTCCAGGCCAGGGACTATCTTCTTGGTGTTTTTGTTTCCACTGGAGGGAATAATGTGTCACCACTATACTCAGATAGCCTGTCTACACAGAAGGCATTGCAGTCTGCATATTATTCTGGTGCCTCACTTTGACATGGGGGAATAGCTTAATTGAAAGACACTGCTCCCATAAGTCTCTCCCAAGCTGGGAAAGTTTGGGAAAATAGAAGTAAGAGTGAGAGAATGGTAAAGACATCCAGATCAGACTGAGTTTGGTATTTTAAGGGCATTTAACTCTAAAATCCCATGACTCATTTCATGAACCAGGGCCAATAAAACATACATTTAAATCAAAACTGAAATAACAATCACAAAGCAAAACAAGGATAATATACCTCTCAAATTCATTCTCCAGACACATTGTTGGCCGTCTCAACATTAGGAAAGGATAGCAGCAAGTTGGGATGATTCATTATATCATGGCCATTTCCCAGAAATCCCATGAATCCCGTGAATCTATTTTTTCGATATAGACTCCCCCTAGTCCCCCCTACTGTTTGAGAGGCTGTAGATGTACATCCAGTGTACTCAGAAACATTCCACAGGCCCATCTGTCTCTTATCGTTTCACAGCATCACTTCCTTCTCATAAAAACCGGGGAGACCATGGAGAAATGAAGCCAAGTTCTGAATTGTGTGAGTGTTTTTAAAAGGCTGTACGTGCCTATCAGACATCACCATCATGTTTGTTTACCTTGTCCTAGGACCCAGGCCTCACTTGACCTGTTCTACGCATCTGTCAATTCATTGGCAGTAATTATACATTACTGTATAATACAGATCTGCCATTGCAACTTGCATTGTTAAGTGATATTTTAAGTGACATTATCTCGACAAATGAATGGGTCTATGCCATTTTGTCTGGCCCAGTACATTGACCAGGTCTACTTACTGTCTGGAGTGGATATGGGGTGATTCGGCCAAGGTCGATGACCATTTCTCAGGAACATGATGTGCTGCACGTCTCCCCGGAAGTCTCTTAAAATTCCTCCACCAACAACTGATTCCTCACCTACACTTGACCCTGATTTGTTCTGTTCTCTGTTTGCCTGAAATCTGTCATACTTACAGCGATTTTAGAGTCAGGTCTTTTAATAAACATGATTTATTGGTTTTGACAGTAAGTAACGTTGATTATGTAAGGACTGAACGAGAACCGTAGAATAATAGTGCTGTGGGTTCATTTCTCTGGCACACAAAGTCTGAATTGTGTTCATAAGCAGCCTGGTCATGGGGCTGTAAAATCATGTCAAACCTGTCCTGTGGCAATTCAAGTTTAGCTCTGGGAGTATTTCCATTAGACTATTCTATTGACGTTTGAGAGGAATGCAACTCCACCCAGATTAAAGACCTAACAGAGCTTCCAATTCAAGTTAACTCTCCTTTATGAGTTCCAGTAATTCAGAAGTGTCACGCCCTGACCGTAGAGAGCTTTTTATGTCTCTATTTTGGTTTGGTCAGGGTGTGATTTGGGTGGGCATTCTATGTTCTTTTTTCTATGATTTGTATTTCTGTGTGTCTGGCCGGGTGTGGTTCTCAATCAGAGGCAGCTGTCTATCGTTGTCTCTGATTGAGAACCATACTTAGGTTTCCTTTTCCCACCTGTGTTTTGTGGGTAGTTGTCTATGTGTTGTTGCCTGTCAGCACTCATTTTTGTATAGCGTCACTGTTATTTTGTTAGTTTGTTTAGTGTTCGTTCTTTGAAATAAAGAAGTATGTACGCGTCCCACGCTGCGCCTTGGTCTCCTCTCTTTGACGGCTGTGACAAGAAGGGTACTTCCTATGCTCCTTTCTAGGTGCCATCACCCATCCCTCTCAGATGTTCCTCATCCACTGTGAACAGCACCCTGACCAGTATTCTAAGGCTTACCTAGAACGTAGTGTTTAACATGTAATCATAGAGGACTCTTGTCATGACCCGAGTCCTCTGCTGAGCGGTCGGTTGTATATTTCCAACCCAGGTCCGTCACGCTCTCATGTCTGACTGAGTGAGATCACGTGACTGTTGTTATGTGTCTGTCTCTTTGATCAGTGCCTGGTATCGTACACCACAGTGGACAGATATTGTGGTCGTCAGCAAGGTCACTCTGACCACAAGAAAGAGACAGCTTCAAAGGAACTAGGAAAAAACTGAACTGACAAGATAAGCCAGATCTGCCTTGTCTTTTCTCTAGAACTTTGATAATGTGCGAAGCGTGAGAAAGATTTTCAGACACATTACATTAATGCCGTAAAATATGTCATCCACGGCATGTGGTATAAGTATTTTGATCATGTCATTGTCTATTGAGAGTAGAGGGAGTGATTCATGGCATGTGACAGTAGGGTTGGTGATGTGTGTGAAATGCTATCTGACTGCCCCAGTGTTGATGTGCTCTCAGAGTTGGTCCACAGACAGTCTCAGGCCTGTCTCTGAGTTTAACACTGGAGTGGCAGCAGATTCTTGTTGGCCCAGCCCTGCGTCAGCAGGGGGATTCCTCTGGGCTTTTTGTCTGTGAGCTGCATTCCTCCCGGTCCCCACGCGTTACCATCACCACACTCACGCGCCAGCACAGTGGCCCCGCTGCACACAGAGACACAAGCAGGGCCTGTGCTGCAGCTGAGGAGAGGCAGGGGTGTGAGAAACATGCACACTGAGGTCAGAGTTATGGTCCGGGAGGCGAAAGTGGCCCACACCCAAATAACCTCAGCCTACAGTGAAGAGCGCTCCCTCTTCATCAGCACCCCTCAACCCCCTAACAGACCCTCCTCAGGCGAGGAGACGGGACAATGGTGCAATTCAACATCTTTCAACGCAAGAGCCATCAAAATGCTCAATTCTGCTCTATGTATAGAAAGGAAGTGTGGTCAGCCTAAGTTACCCGACTTCAAAAACACAACAGCAGGACTTTGATCTAATCGGGATGGGAGAAAAAAACATCAAATCAAATCAAATGTATTTATATAGCCCTTCTTACCATCAGCTGATATCTCAAAGTGCTGTACAGAAACTCAGCCTAAAACCCCAAACAGCAAGCAATGCAGGTGTAGAAGCATGGTGGCTAGGAAAAACTCCCTAGAAAGGCCAAAACCTAGGAAGAAACCTAGAGAGGAACCAGGCTATGAGGGGTGGCCAGTCCTCTTCTGGCTGTGCCGGGTGGAGATTATAACAGAACATGGCCAAGATGTTCATAAATGACCAGCATGGTCAAATAATAATAATCACAGTAGTTGTCGAGGGTGCAGCAAGTCAGCACCTCAGGAGTAAATGTCAGTTGGCTTTTCATAGCCGATCATTAAGAGTATCTCTACTGCTCCTGCTGTCTCTAGAGAGTTGAAAACAGCAGGTCTGGGAGGATTCCCACCCACAAGCTCCACCACCACCACCAACACCATGTAGTAATCTCAGATCGTAACACACCACTGATATTGATTATGAAGAGGCTGTTTAAGCTAACAGATGGTGTGCTGCACACATTCACCCCTCCCTCAATGGGCTTTTTGGAGGAGGAGTGTCCCCCCCGGCCCCCTCCCACAACCAGAGGTGTATCCGTCTAGGGTGCAACAGTGGTGGAACATCCATTCTAGACAGGCCACTCCCTCTGGATGTCAGTAGACAGAACAGGGGACTGGGTGGCTGAATCACAGCCAGTGTGTTGTATGGCCACATTTACAACACAGAGAGGCCTGAGCAAGGTGCAACACACCAGACCAGTAAAAATCTGACACCCTCTGAGTTCCTTATAGTATATTTGGCGGAGACCATATTTCACCGAACTTTCATCTTTCATTATCTTACACATCCGTATATGTACATTTGTATCTAATCCTCTGAAGTACTGTAAAATGTGAACTTCTGTTGAAGGCTGGCTTTGTAAATGTTTCTGGTGGAAAATCTGGTCATCTGAAACTTAGAAGGCAGTGTGTGAGGGAATTGGTGCTGTGCGTTGATGGTCCGGTTAAGGGAGTGATGTGTTGAAAAGCGGAGGGGGAATGGGGATTTGTATGGTAGGTCGTTTTATCACTGGGGTCATGAGGGACACATGAATAACTGGCTGCTGACGTGCTATAACTCATATATGTTGGGTCCTCAAGCTGGAGGAAACACAGACACTCTAAAGATGTGAGGTCGCCCTGAAGTATCAGATAGGCCAAGGGGTGAAGGACTACTAAAAGAACCCAAAGAGTGGGTTTATGGGAGAGGAGAGAGCTACAGGTTAGGAAACGCTCACATTTAGGGTTCCTAAAAAATCTCCAACTTGGGTTTTAGGATTTACAGGAGGCGATCTGTTTGTGTGGAAGTGATCAAAACACAGGAAGCACAAGCAGGCTACTGGGCAAGCGCCAGTACTGCTTCTCACCATATAATGGGGTGAATCTGAATGACTTCACCAGACAGACGAGCAGGACTGTGCATGATCAGCTCACACGGACAGAATCAAAGAACTAGAGCGTGGAGAGAGAAGTACCCCCCCCCCCCCCCCCCAGCCCTTCTTCCTTCTTTCGTCAGATTCTGCAATGGGCTGCTTGTGTTGCCCCCCTCAGAGTTTTCCTGGACCCATCAGCTCTGCCCTCCTGACCTCAACTCTTCTTACACACTACGACCCCTCACTGAAGCCAGCTGTGAGCTGGATCAGGTCCAACGCCCCCCTTTCATCCAGCCACTTTGAGGTACCGCAGGAAATCCAGGAAATTCCGAACGGATCTGTGGTCCAGTCGAGTGTTCCACAGGGGGAGGTTCAGGTTAGGAAACGCTCGCTGTCATCTAGTGTCTGTGGAACTGTAGCGACTATAGTGTAAGGATCATGTACACTCAGTGGTGATGAAGACGTTGCTCATGGCTTTGTTGTGGTGCTTGTATGATTATTCTGGCTGCTGTTGAGTATGAGGTAGACTACATTCCAAGGACCAATTTTAAGATTAAAAGAATTTCCCCATGCAGAGATAGTTTGAACTACAGACGCCAACGGTCATACATTTGCTGTAATGTCAGAGTATGAGTGAGCTATCAATATTGTAGCTGTGGACATTATGTATAACGTCTGGATTACTCATATTGAAGAAGTAAATCAGTGAAACAGGCCTCTTTTTATATTTTCCATTTATTTGTAGGGGAGAGGGAGAGTCATCATTTCATGGAGTCTGTGAAGGAAGAAACCACATGTAAAAGGTGGTAAGCAAGTTGGGTCCACATGTATGTTGTTATAGGTTTCATGATGCTTGTATCTAAACCAAGGTAGATGTTTTAAGATTGTTTTATACATCATTTGGAGTCTATAAGCTACAATATGAGGTCCTAAACCTGGCATGAAAGTGCATCCTTGTAACTGTGTGGGCTAATATAGTCCAAATGTTTGCCATGGGGTAAGTTGAGTCAATAGCCACCATACCCCATACATATTATAATTACGTTTTGTCAGTTTTATGCTTAAAATGCATAGTATTTTTGCATTGTGTCATGCTGTCATAGGGCTTACGCCACATTACATTGAAGAGGTACATTGACAAAAAATAAAACAAACTTACCTGTGTGAAAGAGAGGCTATGATAGAGTAGCAGAGGCACACAAGGTCTTATCTGATGACATGGAGTCTGAGCTTGCTAAACATATCACAAATCTTGCAGATCAGTTTCATGGGTTAGCTAGTAGCCTCAAATGCAGAGAAATTGTCTATGAAGTGGCACATCGAAACAACATCCCCGTCCCTGCAACAGGTCAAGAAATGGAAGGGTAAGTGATATTGAAAAGAGAGACCTATATTTGAATGTAGGCATACATTTAAGATTTACAATATACCACACCCCCATTCCATGAATGAAACTTTGACCTTCCAGCACCACTCTCACAGGACAACATCACCCACTTACCCCAAGACGGCTCACCTTATGCTCAACGTACCCCATAAATTGTGTCAAGAGACCACTTATTTTGGACAAGCTATGTTTTCAAAACTGTTATGATTACATGAATTCTGATTATTTTTAGGGATACACAACATTCGGAACATATGCAGCGCCACCCCAATTTTTTTAAACAAATCAAAATACATTGTAGATTCTTCAAAGTTGCCACCCTTTGCCTTGATGACAGCTTTGCACACTCTTGGCATTCTCTCAACCAGCTTCATGAGGAATGCTTTTCCAACAGTCTTGAAGTTCCCACATATGCTGAGCACTTGTTGGCTGCTTTTCAGTCACTCTGCGGTCCAACTCATCCCAAACCATCTCAATTGGGTTGTCGGGTGATTGTGGAGGCCAAGTCATCTGATGCAGCACTCCTTCACTCTCCTTCTTGGTCAAATAGCCCTTACACAGCCTGGAGGCACAAACCAGATGGGATGGTGTATCACTGCAGAATGCTGTGGTAGCCATGCTGGTTAAGTGTGCCTTGAATTCTAAATAAATCACTGACAGTGTCACCAGCCCCACACCATCATACCTTCTCCTCCGTGCTTCACAGTGGGAGCCACACATGCAGAGATCATCCGTTCACCTATATCTACGTCTCACAAAGAAAAGCGGTTGGTACCAAAAATCGCAAATTCTGGCCGAAGGACACATTTCCACCGGTCTAATGTCCATTGCTCGTGTTTCTTGGCCCAAGCAAGTCTCTTCTTATTATTGGTGTCCTTTAGTAGTGGTTTCTTTGCAGCAATTCGACCATGAAGACCTGATTCACGCAGTCTCCTCTGAACAGTTGATGTTGAGATGTGTCTGTTACTTGAACTCTGTGAAGCATTTATTTGGGCTGCAGTTAACTCTAATGAACTTATTATCTGCAGAGGAGGTAACTCTGGGTCTTCCTTTCCTCTGGCGGTCCTCATTAGAGCCAGTTTCATCATAGATGGTTTTTGCGACTGCACTTGAAGAAACTTTCAAAGTTCTAGAAATTTTCCGGATTGACTGACCTTCATGTCTTAAAGTAATGATGGACTATTGTTTCTCTTTGCTTATTTGAGCTGTTCTTGCCATAATATGGACTTGGTCTTTTACCAAATAGAGCTATCTTCTGTATACCACCCCTACCTTGTCACAACACAACTGATTGGCTCAAATGCATTAAGAAGGAAAGAAATTCCACAAATTAACTTTTAACTTTTAACAAGGCACACCTGTTAATTGAAATGCAAAGAGTGTGCAAAGCTGTCATCAAGGCAATGGGTGGCTACTTTAAAGAATCTCAAATATAAAATATATGTTGATTTGTTTAACACTTTTTTTTGTTACTACATGATTCCATATGTGTTATTAGTTTTAATGTCTTCACTAATATTCTAATGTCATGCTTTGACCATGGAGAGCCCTTGGTTCTCTATGGTGTTGTATGTCAGGGCAGGACTAGGGGGGTGTTCTAGTTTTTCTATTTCTATGTTGGTGTACTTGGTATTGTTCCCAATTAGAGGCAGTTGATTATCGTTGTCTCTAATTGGGATCATACTTAAGTTCTCCAATGTTCCCACCTGGGTTGTGGGATATTGTTTGTGTTTGTGCTGGTTGCACCACGTAAGTCGCTTGTTGTTTTTGTTTGAAAGTTTCACTTCAATAAAAGATGTGGAACTCAACACACGCTGCGCCTTGGTCAGATGTTTTCAACAACCGTGACATCTAAAATGTAGAACATAGTAAAAATAAAGAAACCTTGGAATGAGTAGGTGTATCCAAACTTTTGACTGGTAATGTATGTAGATATCTTTGTTAAAAAGAATACCTTGTTGTAGTGATGCTGAATGTACCCCTCTCTCCCCTACTCAATAAACTGTAAACACAAGTCAGCACAAAGCAGGAGAATACAGCACAGACATTGATTATTTTTAGAAGTAAGAACGCTTACTACTTACAATAACAATACCCTAAGACGTAAGAGTTGAGAGAATTGGGAAATGTGCCATCTGTCTAGTGTATGGAAGAAAAGGAAGAGGAGGGTGACAGTTGCAAAGAGGAAGATTATCCACCTCCTCTGACCTGTGACCCCTACCACATGTCATGTACACTGCAAATTGACCACAACTAAGCCCAAAAAGAGATTTTATTTGAAAATAACTATAATTTAATATAATTTTACATGATCACATATGTATTTATTTATTTGTGGGAATACTTGGTGAACAGATTTCCTAAATGAAACCCATTGTTAGCTGAATTCCTGGTGACCAAAGAAAATCACCTGTTTCCGACCACTGATGTAGAACATAATGCTGAGTAAAAGGTATATAGAGTATGACATTCAGAACTTGGGTATCAATCCGCCTGTGCTCTGAGTTACCCGTGAGACCCACGGTATGTGGACTACGCCTCACAAATTTTAACTGTTGTATATTTTAATGAGGTATATTAGGATTTTTGACTCTACTTTCAATGCATTTGACGTTGAGACATTCCCCCTGACCCAAACCACAAAACTCTCCCTGTCAGTCTGGTCTCTGTGGTGCGATGGATATAAGGTCCATGGCAACCTCTTAAAGATCTTGTTGGCTGGCGTTTAAAGCAACTTCTTCCTCCACACTCATTTCTTCTCTGGGAAAAAACAGTGCTGGAACTTTTTCAATTCCTCATTAGATTCTGTAACCAAGAAGGCTGTTGAGGATTTCGATTTGTGTATCCTCTGATATATTTGTTTGTACTTTTGTAGTAGTGCACATTGTCTGAACATGTTTCATGGTAAGTGTTGTTTACCAGTTTCCTGTGTCCGAGTGTTAGAGCTGATTATAACCCATGTTTCATCCAACAAATTGTGGACAGTGAGTATACAGAGACCTTAATCCTTAAGAGTCTATTAACGCACCCGTGCTACAATCTAAGTAACATAATAAAAAATAACCATCAAAATCCGTCAGTTTATTGCATGGGCTGCGACCCACCTATGTAGGTCTTCCACATCTGCGGTGGAAGGTGGCTGAGGTACAGCGGTGTTTGTCAGACCAGGAGACATCCCGGAAATCGGTCTTCTCACAAAAACATCTGTAGCGTCCGAACGGTTGGCCTACAAATTATTATGACCCCTTTATGGAAAGATGAGACTCACAGGTGTCAGGGTCTCGTCTGAAGGGAACCCATACAAATTATTATGACCCCTTTATGGAAAGATGAGACTCACAGGTGTCAGGGTCTTGTCTGAAGGGAACCCATACAAATTAATGGAAGTATGGAGGTAGTTTTGTGCAAACGAAAATAAGGGGTTAAATATGTGTCCAAAAAACACCAAAATATTTCACGAGCTTTCTTATATCTCCTAGATATAGAACAGACACTTTACAACCTTATTCCTTATGATTTATTTTTTGACTGTCTTTTTGCCATTTATTAATGTGCTATTCCAGGCTTATCTATGAGAAATAGTAGTAAAGGCCAAACTCAATATTTTGTCCAAATAATTTGTAAATATTATTTTTTGATACCTAAAGGGTTTCTAAAATGTCAAAATCAAATAGCTAAATGATCCATGGTACTTAGTACTTTTAGAGGCATCTGCATGCTTCTCAGATGAAACAGTTCGGAAGAGTTTGTGCATATATTATAACAACATTTTGTGAAATTTTTGTTTGTTTTGGTCTTCATAAAAAAATTTGGGGGCTGTTCGAGCACACCAAACAAAATTCTCAAGGCAAGCTCAAGTCAGTAGCCGAAGTCTACGCCCCTTCGTCGGTGATTGGTCAACAGCAAGGATTCTTCAATAAAATCTTTGTTGTCATTCAATGAGAGAGACGTCGTTTTCATGCACATTTTTTAATTGAGAAATACTGCATCAAACATCTTAGTAAGATGTAAAATTGTGTGACTAAGATCTCTCCTGCAAAAACTACAGATTTCTTGAGTTATCTTAGGTAAATTCGGACTATTTTGAGAAAGTGTGTATTGCATGAAAACGAGTTGGACTACAGGAAAAGGAGGGCCGAACAGGCCTCCATTAACATAGGCAGGGTTGTAGTGGAGCGTGTTGAGAGTTTCAAGTTCCTTCGTGTCACATCACTAACAAACTATCATGGTCCAAACACACCAAGACAGTTGTGAAGAGGGTACAACAACACCCTTTCCCCCTCAGAAGGCTGAAAAGATTTGGCATGGGTCCCCAGATCCTCAAAAAGTTTGACAGCTGCATCATCGAGAGCATACTGACCTGTTGCATCGCCGCCTGGTATGGCAACTGCTCAGCATCCGACCATAAAGCGCTACAGAGGGTAGTGCGTACGGCCCAATACATCACTGGGGCCAAGCTTCCTGCCATCCAGGACCTATATACTAGGCGGTGTCAGAGGAAGGCCCAAAACATTTTCAAAGACTCCAGTCACCCAGGTCATAGACTGTTCTCTCTGCTACCGCACAGCAAGCGTACCGCAGCACTAAGTCTAGGTCCAAAAGGCTCCTTAACAGCTTCTATCCCCAAGCTATAAGACTGCTGAACAATTAATCAAATGGCCATCCGGACTATTTACATTGAACCTCCACCCCCTTTGTTTTTACACTGCTGCTACTCACTGTTTATTATCTATGCATAGTCACTTTACCCCTACCTACATATACAAACTACCTCGACTAACCTGTACCCCCGCATATTGACTCTGTCTTGGTAACCCCTGTATATAGCCTTGTTATTGATATGTCATTTTATTGTGTTACTTTAAATTTTTTACTTTAGTTTATTTAGTAAATATTTTCTTGAACAGCATTGTTGGTTAAGGACTTGTAAAGAAAGCATTTCACGGTAAGGTCTACACCTGTTGTATTCGGCTCATGTGACAAATACAATTTGATTTGATTTGGCTATGGCATCTCAAAATTGACAAACAGTACTATTGTCGCTTTCAAGGAAGGTATTTTAAGGGAGTATGCGAAAACACTTGTTCGGTTTGTCTAGCCGTCGCTGGGTGCCAGCCGAACTGAAGCCTGCTGACACCTTTAGTGGGTGCTGCAGTTGAAAAGGGGGGGGGGGGGGGGGGGGGGCATGTTGTTTGAGGATAGGTCTTGTTGCTAGTAGAGCCCTCTGCAGCACCATCTCTCTGTTTTCCATTTTGAAGTAGAGACGTTACCATATTATTCTAGGGCCTTCTGTTTTTGTTTCCTGGAAGTGTGTTTGTTACGCCTGACTGCACAAGGCGACAGCAGTGAAGTTACTTTTTTTCTCCCTCGTTAAACATTACAATGAGTAGAAGTCACAACCAAAAGCCTCTAAAATGAAGGCAAATTCATTTATCATAATATCTGTTATTCTCAGACGATGGTCTGTGACTGTGTGTGCAGTGTTATGGTATAAGTTTACAATGCTCTGTTTTGGAGTCTTGTGTCTTACACAGGTTTTTTTTTTTCAGCGGTGGGAGTGAGTGTTGTGTAGTGTCTCCAGCTGCTCCTTGTCTGACTCAGTCAGCCCATGGTATTTCCGCCTGCCAGACTAGTGTTCTCTATCTCTCTCTCTTTCTCTGCACACCACTAATCACAGAAGCCAAATCAAATATATTTGACAATCTGTGGACCTTGAGTCAGGTGTTCTAACTTGACTCCTATCTCTTCACCTCCTCCTTTCCGCTCTCCATCTTCCTCCCTTCTTCCACATCCTCCGTCCTTATGTTTTTAATATTCGTCCTCATGCAGCTTCTTTCCTCTCTCTTCACTTCCTTTCTTCCTCTCTAGTCTTTCCCTCTGTGTTTGATTTGGTCTTGACTGTCTAGGTCAAGCCTTATTCTATAGCAGGCTCCTATTACTTTCCCCACATTTATCCACCAGTCATACAGAAGCCCATACATAGGAAGCGTAGGCATACGTCAGGCTCCGCAACTGAACACTTCCCATTGAGAAAGGCTCCTGTCCCACGGTTTAGCAGGATGTTATGCTGGCCATCTAGAGATGGTGGAGACAAATACCAGGACTTGTATGTTTGTTTTGGGAGCTCATCTGTTTCGCTTGCTTTCTCTCTGCAATTATTCGTTCTATTTTCTCCACATCATCAGACAGCCAGGAAGAGACAATCGTAGCTTGTTTTGGTTACAACTAAACCCTGACACAGGCATGCTGTTGATGGATGGCCACGGGTGCAACATAGCGGTTGCCCAACACAATCCTCTCGTCTGGGCCTGCAACAGGCCTACAGTTTCAGCAATCTTATTTCATCTTGTTTGATCACATCTGACATCTAGACTTCATGAGGTATAGCCAACTGTATGTACAGTAAATCTGGCCCATGTCATTTCTAGGTCTTGTGTTGCCTTGTATTGGATTAGGGAGATAATGTGCCGGCTATGAGGGGGATGGAGTCTGGAGACACTTGGCTGCCTACAGGAACAGCTGAAAAAGCTTTGTCTGTCTGTCTTTTTGTCTTATCTGTCTGTGCCTGCCTGTCTGCCTGTCTGTCTGTCTGTCTGTCTTCCTGTCTATCTGGGGCAGGGCAAGGCTGCATCTGCTAGAGCCATGCAGACCCTAAATGTCTTTATGATGGTGTAATAGCTGCACGTAGTATGTGACCACTGAAACTGATCTGGGCAAACTGTAACATGCATTTGAAAGCCTCTGGTCATGTGACCATTTGTGGCGTTAGCTTGATAAAGCTGAAACTATTTTATGTTTGTCTGGTTTAGCTAGCAGTGCTTACTGTATATGGTTTTCAGTAACTCACAGGTTTGGCTTCTCCTTTTTGCAGAGACGTTCCCTGAATCTCAGTGTAGCCCAACCAATATATTTCAATAGCATGGAATCAAGGTTGCTCATACTGTATCTCTACCCTAATCCGATTTTTTTGTCACATTTTACAAGTATATCAGTCCATACATGTATATATTGCCTATCTGCATGCTATAGACACACCTCAACACATGAAAACACGTGCAGTGTGTGTCTGATAGCCATGTGCAGTGCAGTAGAGTTATCGTTATGTCTTCCTCCAGTCAGAGGTCACACGGAGCGATGGAGCGTGGCAGGATGTGGCTGAACATCTCTGCTGCCTTTACCTGAGAACAGCTTTCATCTTCTCTTTTTTACTCTCTTTCTCGCTCACTCTTTCTTTCTCTCTCTTCCTGTGTCTGCTTTGCAACAGCCCACGCAGCTTGAGCTCAGAGAGAGAAAACATCCTGTCCTCAGGAAAAATGTAAGTGTGTTGAAAATATGATTGAAACATCAGCACTGGGCATCCTGCCGTGCATCTACAGAGCTAATGTAGCCTACTGTGTGTTCATTCTGGGGAGCGATAGCTCTATCTGTTTACCCAACCGATGCAGACCTGTTTCAGTGATAAACACATGCTGCAGCCAGAACCCTAATGTACTGTTAATGAAGCAGTGTGTGTGGGAAAGACAGGCCGCTGAGCTTCATGCTCCTAGCGTGCCTCAATCTGTCTCTCATCATTGACTCACCCTCAAGCTCTCTCTCACTCTCTCTCGCTCTCTGAGTCCGTCCCATCATTCCTTCCCTATTACACAGTGTTCAGGACAGGAGAGCTGAACTGGGACCAGACATTGTAGCTTGATTAACAGTCATGATTCATCTAGTCGGCCTGTCTCTCCTGTTGATATACTATTGTAGGTGTTAAGAAATGACTAACATTATTCACGCTTATGAATGGCGCTCCCAGGCTGGCAAACGGGGTGTTAGCTTTGGCTAGGGTTCAACTCGGAGAAACGCAAGCAATTAGGAGTGTATATACGCCCTGGGGGAAAGGCTTGATAGATGAGTGCTATTTGGGTCTGCCGGAGGAAAATAAATAATTTCACCCCATTTAGACAAGGGTGTGTGGGTTTTGCACTAATTCAGCCCAAACAGTAGTCTACCTTGATAGCTGAAGGAGTTCCCCCATTTTGGTCACCAAGGAAAAGTTAATTAGACTGGAACAAAGAGTACTTTTAGCAGTTAATGAAAAAAGTGATTCATTAAACATATTTTACCTTGAAGCAAAACAGAGAAACTCTCCAGGCCTAAGGTTAGATGCCAATCAAAAACAAGTTGGTATCTATGTGTAAGATCAGTGCATAAATAATATAAAGTACCTACAGTTGAAGTCAAAAGTTTACATCCACTTAGGTAGGAGTCATTAAAACTTGTTGTTCAACCACTCCACAAATTTCTTGTTAACAAACTACAGTTTTGGCAAGTCGGTTAAGACATCTACTTTGTGCATGACACAAGTAATTTTTCCAACAATTGTTTACAGACAGATTATTTCACTCATAATTCACTGTATCACAATTCCAGTGGGTCAGAAGTTTACATACACTAAGTTGACTGTGCCTTTAAACAGCTTGGAAAATTCCAGAAAATTATGTCATGGCTTCAGAAGCTTCTGATAGGCTAATTGACAACATTTGAGTAAATTGGAGGTGTACCTGTGGATGTATGTCAAGACCTACCTTCAAACTCAGTGCCTCTTTGCTTGACATCATGGGAAAATCTAAAGAAATCAACTAATACCTCCACAATTGTAGACCTCCACAAGTCTGGTTCATCCTTGGGAGCAATTTCCAAACGCCTGAAGGTACCACGTTCATCTGTACAAACAATAGTACGCAAGTATAAACACCATGGTACCACGCAGCCATCATACCGCTCAGGAAGGAGACGCGTTCTGTCTCCTAGAGATGAACGTACTTTGGTGCAAAAAGTGCAAATCAATCCCAGAACAACAGCAAAGGACCTTGTGAAGATGCTGGAGGAAACAGGTACAAAAGTATCTATATCCACAGTAAAACGACATAACCTGAAAGGCCACTCAGCAAGGCCAGACTACGGTTTGCAACTGCACTTGGGGACAAAGATTGTACTTTTTGGAGAAATATTCTCTGGTCTGATGAAACAAAAATAGAACTGTTTGGCCATAATGACCATCGTCATGTTTGGAGGAAAAAGGGGGAGGCTTGCAAGCCGAAGAACACCATCCCAACCTTGAAGCACAGGGGTGGCAGCATCATGTTGTGGGGGTGCTTTGCTGCAGGAGGGACTGGTGCACTTCACAAAATAGATGGCATCATGAGGGAGGAAAATTATGTGGATATATTGAAGCAACATCTCAAGACATCAGTCAGGAATTTAAAGCTTGGTCGCAAATGGGTCTTCTAAATGGACAATGACCCCAAAGTTGTGGCAAAATGGCTTAAGGACAACAAAGTCAAGGTTTTGGAGTGGCCATCACAAAGCCCTGACCTCAAACCTATAGAAAATTTGTGGGCAGAACTGAAAAAGCGTGTGCGAGCAAGGAGGCCTACAAACCAGATCTGTCAGGAGGAATGGGCCAAAATTCACCCAACTTATTGTGGGAAGCTTGTGGAAGGCTACCTGAAACATTTGACCCCGAAAAAACTATTTAAAGGCAATGCTACCAAATACTAATTGAGTGTATGTAAACTTCTGACCCACTGGGAATGTGATGAAAGACATAAAAACTGAAATAAATTATTCTCTCTACGATTATTCTGACATTTCACATTCTTAAAATAAAGTGGCCATCCTAACTGACCTAAGACAGGGAATTTTTACTCTGATTAAATATCAGGAATTGTGAAAAACTGAGTTTAAATGTATTTGGCTAAGGTGTATGCAAACTTCCGACTTCAACTGTATGTCACCTCCATCAGATTGCATTTTGAATGTGTCAGCTCTCACCTGGCATTGGAATCTAAATGGGAACACACAGAAATGTGCACAAGGCCCTCCTTTGCCCTCCATTTGGCAAATCAGACCATAACTCCATCCTTCTGCTGCTTACTTACAAGCAAAAACTCAAACAGGAAGTACCTGTGACACGCTCAATACGGATGTCGTCCGATGAAGTGGATGCTAAGCTACAGGACTGTTTTGCTAGCACAGACTGGAATATGTTTCAGGATTCATCTGATAACATTGAGGAGTTTACCACATCAGTCACCAGCTTCATTAATAAGTGCTGTGGCAGAACAAGGGGTTTAATCAAAATGTTTACACTGATCAGACATGGACCGTTGTGTGATCGTTCAGGTTCAAGTGTGTTTATTAAAATAATAAAGAAAAATAAAATAATAGCTCTTCTCCAGGAGACCTCCTCCAGGTTACCGTCTTCTGGGCTCCGGGGTATTTCTGCCTCCTTTGGGGGGGAAAACAGAGCTCCCTCGGTTCTAGCAGACCATGAGGATGCCTATATGGGAGCAACCTCTCTCCCCAAAAACCCCTGCGTGCTGCCCTTCTGGCAGCTTTATGGGACTAGCTCCCGGGTGATACCCTTGCAGACCGCTTCCCATAGGGAAATGTCCTCGGGATATCGAGTGGCATAATCTACTTTTACCAGGATGTACCGGAGTCCTCGTGCCGTTTTTACCAGGGGTCCCACTATATCCAAGGCGAAGCGTTCAAATGGCACCCGATGATCTGTAGGGGGACCAGCGGGTTTCGGAAGTGTGCTTTTGGGGCAGTGATTTGACACTCTGGGCAGCTGTGACAATAGCCTTCCACGGCCCACCTCATCCCGGGCCAGTGGAACCAGGCGGCGATTCGTTCCCGGGTCTTCTCCATTCCCAGGTGTGCCCCCAATAGATGGGTGTGGGCCAGTTGGAGAACAGTTCCCACGTATCGTTGGGTCAGCAACAGCACCTCTCTAAGTTCACCCTGTTGGTGCGACACCTGATACAAAAGGTTATTCTTGATTTAGAAATGGGGATATCGCCAGTGACTCACCCCCGGAAATGGCTGGCCATCCACCACTATCACATGGGCCACGGCGGCTTTCAAGTTCGGGTCCTTCACTGGGCGGTCCCGAACTGTCCCCACAGTTGGTCCATGGCAGGTGTCTCGGCTGGTCTCTCGAAATCGATGACTTGGAGATTGAGCTCCTCTTCAGGTTGTTCACTGGGGGAGATTGGTTCCGGCGCCCTCTCGGACTCAGACTCCAGACCCGTAGATGCGGGTTTGGCAACCGCTTGCTTCCGGGTCACGCAGGCGACGGGCCATTCTCGCTCTTGTCTCCTGTCGACTCGTACCTTTTTTCCCAGCTCGTGCCTCCACAGTGCTGCTAACAAGGGACAATCTCGTCCCACAAGGAGGGGTCCCGGCAACTCGGGTACGGCACCCACCATCATCCGGCAGTTCCCTTGTGACGTCACAATGTTGGCCTGCACGGTCGGATACTGCTTGGTGTCGCCGTGGACACAGGGGATGGACATCTCCTCGCCACGTTCGGTCTACTGGGCCAGCAAGCTTGTGTTTCCAAGTGTAACCATACTCCCTGGAGTCCAACAGAGCTTGGGTGTCGTGTCTGTCGACTTTCACCAGGACCATGGGTGGTTCGCAGTGGGCCCAACATGAGGTGACGTAGTTTACTGCGTGGCCCGTCTCGTCTCTGGGGCTCGCTGATGGCACCGACTCCTCTCGACCCGGGCAATTCCATGCAAGGTGTACCAGGGCGCCACACTCAAAATATCTAATTTGGTCTCCATCCACCTGTGGTCGGCGGCGGCAGGTCGGCTCTCCCCCAGCAGTCTCTCTGCGGTTCAGGGAATAATGCGGTGGGGTTGTCTTTTCGTCCCCTCTGATGGTTCCCCGACTCGTCCCGGCACGTCCCGGCTCCCCTTCAGCATGGCCTCTGTGTTCTGATGCATCTCCACTGCTCCCAGGAGGTCCTCCAAGGTCTGGGGCGTACGTAGACTCATCGCCCTCTTCACGTCATGGGGTAGCACCCGTAAGAAGCGATCCATGACCACTTTGTCTATGATGGAGAGGGTGAACACAAACTTGTGGCAGACCAGGGGGTTTGATCAAAACGTTTACACTGATCAGACATGGACACAAGTATGATAGCTCAGTTTCAAAGGTATTTATTTAAACAATGAAGAAAAATAAAAGAATAGGAGATCTCCTCCGGGTTTCCATCTTCTAGGCTCCGGGGTATTGCTGTCTCCTTTGGGAGGGGGGGGAACAGAGCCCCCCTTTTCTAGCAGACTGTTAGGACAACTATATGGGAGCAACCTCTCTCCCCGAAAAAACCCTGTGTGATGCTTTTCTGGCAGCTTTATGAGATTCGTACGGTTGGTGAGCAATCAGCCCCTTGATTACGCACCAGCTTCAATCAGCCCCAATTCGTCCTGGCTGGAGGGCCCATCGAGACCTGGCACGTGCAGCAGAGATCGCTGCCTTATGTAGACTCCATCTGTCACCAGGCCTCGACAAGTCTCCCCCTGGTGGTTAGTCCATGGTACGCCACAGTGCATTGATAATGTCATCCCCACAGTGGCAGTACATACATACCCCAACCAGAAGCCATGGATTACAGGCAATATCTGCTCTGAGCTAAAGGCTAGATCTGTCGCTTTCAAGGAGTCAGGTACTAACCTGGACGCTTATAAGAAATCCCGCTACAACCTCAGACGAGCCATCGAACAGGCAAAGCGTCAATACAGGACTAAGATCGAATCCTACTATGCTGGCTTTGATGCTCGACGAATGTGGCAGGGCTTGCAAACTATCATGGACTACAAGCTGCCCAGTGATGCAGGCCTACCAGACAAGCTAAATTACTTTTATACTCGCTTCCAGGCAAACAGCACTGAACCATGAATGAGATCACCAGTTGTTCTGGACGACTGTGTGATCTCGCTCTCTGTAGCCATTGTGAGTAAGATGCTTAAACAGGTTATTAACATTCACAAGGGTGTTGGGCCAGGCGTAATACCAGGACAAGTACACAGGGCAAACGCTGACCATCTGGCAGGTGTCTTCACCAGGTGTTGGAACCAAAATTATTTTCCAATTGTTTCTTTCTGAACAGAACTATTATTTTTTTCGCTTACACTGTACTGACCACCAAAATAAAGTTCTGACCAGTTTGAAAGTTCTGACCAACAACAAAAAAATACGGTTTATATCGTTCCTTTTCTGTTCCTTTTTTAATAACCAGTGAAATCAACCGTTTTTTACATTTAGCTCATTAAATTACTTCACCAATCAGTGCGGATAAAGCAGGCAAGCTAGTTGTTTACATGCACGATGGACAGATAAGTGCAGCCTCCCCTTATGGGTGGGGAGAGAGCAAGAGAGGGTTGACGAGCAGGTTTGAAGCACTAGGCATCTTGTTATGACATGCATTATCTGAATTAGGTCCACAGAATTATATCTAGGATGAGTGGCTTCTATGAACTATGAATTCCCTTTGTTCTAGCTAACAAGCTTGAGCTAGCAAGATAACAATCTTGTGTGTGCAGAGCGGCACCAGAATAAAAAAAGTATTACGTTTTTGTAGTTAATAAATCCAACGTGATATGTGATAACTAGGCCTATTGAGCTAACGTAGGCTAATGCGATTAGCATGAGGTTGTAAGAAACAAGAACATTTCCCAGGACATAGACATATCTGATATTGGCAGAAAGCTTAAATTCTTGTTAATCTAACTGCACTGTCCAATTTACAGTAGCTATTACAGTGAAAGAATATCATGCTATTGTTTGAGGAGAGTGCACAATTTTGAACATAAAAAGTTATTAATGAACAAATTAGGCATATTTGGGCAGTCTTGATACAACATTTTGAACAGAAATTCAATGGTTCATTGGATCAGTCTAAAACTGTGCACATACACTGCTGCCATCTAGTGACCAAAATATATATTGCACCAGGGCTGGAATAATACATGATGGCCTTTCTCTTGCATTTCAAAGATGATGATACCAAAAAAATACAAAAGAACGTTGTTTTTCTTTCTTTGTATGAGCTTTTACGAGATCTATTGTGTTATATTCTCCTACATTCCTTTCCCATTTCCACAAACTTCAAAGTGTTTCCTTTCAAATCGTACCAAGAATATGCATATCCTTGCTTCAGGGCCTGAGCTACAAGCAGTTAAATTTGAGTATGGCATTTCAGGTGAAAATTGTAAAAAAGGGGCAGATCCTTAAATATTGACTAAAGCTCAGCATTCAACACCATAGACCCCTCCAAGCTCATCACCAAGCTCAGGACCCTGGGATTGAATACCTCCCTCTGCAACTGGATCCTAGACTTCCTGACGGGCCATCCCCAGGCATTGAGGGTAGGCAACAAAACATCCATGACGCTGACCATCAACAAGGGGGGCCCTCAGAGCTGTGTGCTTAGTCCCCTCGTCTACTCCCTGTTCACCCACGACTGCGTGGACGCTCACGACTCCAACACCATCATCATGAAGTTTGCTGACGATACAATGGTGGAAGGACTGATCACCAATAACAATGAAGCAGCCTATAGGAAGGAGGTCAGAGACCTGGCAGTGTGGTGTCTGATAACAACCTCTCCCTCAACATCAGCAAGACAAAGGAGCTGGTCATGGACTACAGGAAACGGAAGGGCGAGCACGCCGCATCCACATTGATGGGGCTGTAGTGGAGTGGGTCGAGAGCTTCGAGTTCCCTGGTGTCCACATCATTAACATGGTCCACACACACCCACACAGTTGTGAAGAGAGCATGACAGTGCCTCTTCCCCCTCAGGAGACTGCATCCTTAGATCCTCAAAAGTTCTACAGCTGCACCATTGAGAGCATATTGACTGGCTGCATCCCTGCTTGGTAAGGCAACTGCAAGGCACCCGGCCACATGGAGCTACAGAGGGCGATGAGCTCCCTGCCATCCAAGAACTATACAACAGGCGGTGTCAGGGGAAGGCTCAAAAAAACTGTCAAAGACTCCAGCCACCCAAGCCATAGATGGTCTCTGCTACCACACGGTAAGCGGTACCAGTGCCCCAAGTCTGGAACCAACAGGACCCTGAACAGCTTCTATCCACAAGCCATAAGACTGTTAACAAGACTGCTGAATAGCTAATCAAATGGCTACCCGGATTACCTGCATTAACCGATTTTTGCACTAACTCTCTTGCAGTGACTCTATGCACAAACACCGGACACTACCCACACACTAACACATACTTGCACTAACACCCCAACACACACATATACACACACACACACTACATATACCCATACACACATAACACGTGCACACACGCATACTGACGCCACACACACACACACACACACACACACACACACACACACACACACACACACACACACACACACACACACACACACACACACACACACACACACCACATAAGCTGTTATTGTCTATTATCTATCATGCATCCTGCTGCCTAGTCACTTTACCCATACTATATATACATAGCTACTTTAATTACCTCGTATCCCTGCACATCAACTCAGTATTGGTACTCCCTGTATATAGCCATGTGATTTTTACTCGTTATTGTTATTTGTTATTCACTGTGTCATTATTTCTATTTTTATTTTGTATCTTATCTTTAACTCTGCCTTGTTGGAAAAAGACCCGTAAGTAAGCATTTCACTGTTTGTCTACACCTGTTGTTTACGAAGTATGTGAAAAATTGTATGGGAAGCGTATTTTTCACACTGATTAAAAACGACATGTGTCTGATAAATCTACTTAAAACCAGGCACATGGGTGACCCCCCTCTTCCTGTATGATTGACCAAAGTCACACAGTTCATCAGGAAACATTTCTTCACGTTTCATCCTTAGAGTTGGAAAAGCTGCAGCAGTAAAAGGAGAAGGAGATTGCACTATAGGTGATTGACCCCATTCTTATTCAGCCTCACTGATCAAAATGCAACAACAATGGTTTGATTGTTATCATCCAAAACAAGATGATTGGGCATGAAAGCAGTTTTAGGATAAAGTTGATGGTCTGCATGTCAAGAGTCATTTGGTGTTAAACAGGCTAGTCAATATTTCTCAGTATCAGTCAGATAGTGGTAAATAATCCTATCAGGGGTCTGTCTCACTTTGACAGCTTTATCTAAATCTCAATTTAGCTACCCTACCCTTTGTTGTCACCAATTCTAAGTTCCTATAACTTATACTGCATGTTTGTCTCCATGAAGAAGTGACTTCAAAGTCAATCTAACATGAGTAAATACCAGTGGGGGCTGGTGGGAGCTATAGGAGGACAGACTCATTGTAATGTCTAGAATTGTATAATGGAACAGTATCAAACAGATCAAACATATGGAAACCACATGTTGGACTCCGTTCCGTTTAATCAATCCCAGCCATTACACTGAGCCCATCCTCCTATAGCTCCTCCTACCAACCTCTTCTGGTAAATACACATTGATGAAACCCCATTACTTTGGGCCTGACTGCTCTTTGTTCCTCTGATTACCAATGAGTGAATGATATCACTTTGACATTCTCCTCCTTAATTTGCTCCTTCCCTTTGTTGTTTTATTCTCTACCCTCAGCTTCCAATGGTATTTGGAGTCAGTCTTTTTGTGCCTTTTCTATCACTTGAACGTCACCACGGTACGTCAGCAAGCTCTGTTGTGGCGAGTGACGCACAGCACCATTGTGTGGCCGGCGAGTGATCAGGACAGTACAACGGCTCCCCGCCAGCCCGATGGAGGGGACATTTGTTCCTTTTGTTAGCCACAATAGATGTGCCACAAATACCACTAGTTGGAGAAAGAGGGGCTGGGGGGCAAGACATGAGAGGTGTGTGTGGTAAGGATCTAAATCAACAAAAGCTATTATCCCTATGTGGGGTGGCAGGTAGGCTAGTGGTTAGAGCATTGGGCTAGTAACTGAAATGTTGCAAGATCGAATCCCCGAGCTGACAAGGTAAAAATCTGTCACTCTGCCCCTGAACAAGGCAGTTAACCCACTGTTCCTAGGCCATCATTGAAAATAAGAATTTGTTCTTAACTGACTTGCCCAATTAAATAAAACATTTGGTTTTATGTGGTGTGAGACCTTCCTGCTCCTTCAAGGCATCTTTCCACTGAGGTCAGAACAAACACAGAGGAGAGAGCACAGTGTGTGACCTGGGCCTGTCACCATAGTGACTCTGCAATGATATCATCCAAGATGGCCTACTGTCAACTGGCCCAATCATTCTGCACTTTTACAGGACTTTAGGCACCAAACCTACAAACCTTACAAGGCTAACAACCTTTAGATATTGGTTCTAGTCCCATCTGCCAAGGGTTTCAAATACCCCTGGATGACAGATGGCTTTGGTTCCCAAATACTGAGAGGCCAGAAGGACATACAGTGCCTTCAGAAAGTATTCACACTCCTTGACTTTTTCCACATTTTGTTGTGTTCCAGCCTGAATTTAAAATGGATTAAATTGAGATTTTGTGTCACTGATCAACACACTACACTCTACATTCAATCTACACTCACTCTGTGTGAAATAATAGTGTTTAACATGATTTTTATTATAATTCCCTCAGCTCTGTAACCCACACCTATAATTATATGTAAGGTCCCTCAGTCAAGTAGTGAATTTCAAGCACAGATTCAACCACAAAGACCAGGGAGGTTTTCCAATGTTTCGCAAAGAAGGGCACCTATAGTTTTGGTAGATGGGTAAAAAAAAATGACATTGAATATCCCTTTGAGCATGGTGCAGTTATTAATTAGACTTTGGATTGTGTATCAATACACCCAGTCACTACAAAGATTTAGGCGTCCTTCCTAACTCAGTTGCCGGAAAGGAAGGAAACCTCTTAGGGATTTCACCATGAGGCCAATGGTGATTTTAAAACCGTTACAGAGTTTAATGGCTGTGAGAGGAGATAACTGAGGATGGATCAACAACATTGTAGTAACTCTTTGTCCTGAACACAAAGTGTTATGCTTGGGGCAAATCTGCCACAACACATCATTGAGTATCACTCTTCATACTTTCAACCATTGTGGTGGCTGCATCATGTTATGGGTATGCATGTCATCGACAAGGATTAGGGAGTTTTTAGGATAAAAAGAAACGGAATAGGACTAAGCACAGGCAAAATCCTAGAGGAAAACTTGATTCAGTCTGACTCTAACAATGGGAGACAAATTCACCTTTCAGCAGGACAATTATCTAAAACACAAGGCCAAATATTCATTGGAGTTGCTTACCAAGATGACATTGAATTTTCCGTAGTGTCCTAGTTACAATTTTGACTTAAATCATCTTGAAAATCTGTGGCAAGACTTGAAAATGGCTGTCTAGCAATGATCAACAACCAACTTGACAGAGCTTGAAGAATTTAAAAAATAATAATGGGCAAATATTGTATAATCTATGTGTGCAAAGCTCTTCGAGACTGACCCAGAAAGACTCACAGCTGTAAGCGCCTGTCACGACTTCCGCCGAAGTCGGTCCCTCTCCTTGTTCGGGCGACGTTTGGCGGTCGACGTCACTGGCCATCTAGCCACCGCCGATCCACTTTTCATTTTCCATTTGTTCTGTCTTTGTCTTACACACCTGGCTTCACTCAACCAAATACTTGTTTATTATTTAATCCTCTGTTCCCCATGTTTTGTTTGTGAGTGATTGTTCATTGTACATCGGTCCATTTTTTGTGGACTCGCTATGTTGCCTTGTATTATTGTATTTTTGAGTAAAGTACGTAGATTACTCAAAACTGCTGTCCTGCGCCTGACTCTCTACACCAGCTACACACAGGACCATTACATCGCCACCAATCAAGATATTAGTGTTTAAAATTTCTATTAAGTACAAAAAATATATAGAATTCTTCTTCCACTTTAACATTCCAGAGTATGTTGTGTAGATGACAATTAAATCAATTTTAATCACACTTTGTAAGACCATAAAATGTGGAAAAAGTCAAGGGGTGTTAATACTTCCTGCAGGCACTGTATGTGCAGGTACGGTATTATACTGTAAACAAGCAATGACAGGCAATGCATCTCATTCATCCAAGATGGATTTAGGCAGAGATTAACTAAAGTAACCTTTCGGGGCATCACCCGTTCATTACTGAAGATCCCATAGTGCGTAAGCAACAGTTTATATCTAAGAACCATAAACACAGCAGGTAGACAACCAGCAATCATCCTCCATGGGGATTGAACATGGTTTAAGTCTGCAACTGAAATCTTTCACCCCTTTTAACATGGCAAATTTCCTCATAGGGGTAAATCAAGGACTCTGTCTTTGTGAACATTATATTCACTCTATAACTAGTCAAGAAAGCCCCCCATGTTCATTTCAACCAACAGCCCTATGGTTGGTTGCCTCAAGTCATCACTAGCTCAAAGTCTTCTGTCTGTAACCACTGAAAAAATACTTAAAAACTAAAGACATATGTCTAAAGACATAAGTGTGCCAGAAACTCCATCGTCACTCTGTCAGTTCTACACTTTTAGAAAAAAAGGTGCTATCAGGAACCTACAAGGGTTTTTCAGCTGTCCCCATAGGATAACCCTCTGAATAACCCTTTTTTGTTCCAGGAAGAACCCTTTTGGTTCCAGGTAAAAACCCTTTTAGGATCCATGTAGAACCCTTTCCACAGATGGTTCTACCTGGAACCCAAAAGGGTTCTACCTGGAACCCAAAAGGGTTCTACCTGGAAGCAAAAAGGGCTCTAATTGGAACCAAAAAGGGCTCTATCCTGTGGGGACAGCCGAAGAACTCTTTTGGAACCCTTTTTTTTCTAAGAGTGTAGAGACGTGTTCAGTGTGTGTCAGATAGGGCTTTGAAATGCGATGCCTCTCACCGTTGATACCACACTTGGCGTGTGTGGAGACGGCACACCCTCCTCAGACCGCCTGCCTGCCTGCCTGCTGGTGCCTGTCCATGACATGCTGCCTCAGCCACGCTAACTCCCTCTCTGTAGAAAAACAACCAAAACAGAGAGAAAAGGTCATAGTGTTCCTTCCCTCAGACAGAAAAAGAAAGTCACAGTAGTTTATCAAAGGAGAAGATCTCCACTTAACTACTCTAAGATGGTTTCTGAGGAGCCTCATAAAGGAACAGCAGCAGATGCCTATCTACCAGCATGTGACAGGGTCTAGGCCTAGGGAGAAAAACACTTATATAACAAATTTCCCAATTAACAGACCCTAGTGGCACTAAGAAAGAGAAGAGAAATAACCATATTGATTAATTGGATAAAAGATCTGTTTCACTAACTTATAGGCAGTTCTAACTAAGGGTGCTTGGCAGCGTAGATTCCTCCAGATATTTCTTCCAGTCCTTAAGTTCCCAATTCCTCCGGTACGTTACACTCATCCCTTTCTCCCTCCACACGGATGATTGCAGGCACCTCATGTGAGGAAGGATTGTGTGTCACATGATCAGTCTTGTGAGGAAAGATTCACTTAGAGGGCCCTTTGCCTTGACATGTTTGTCTGTGTCTCTAGCTGGTCTCTCAGTGCTATTGGATGTCATTGGATTTGCAATGTTGTGACTGAGACAACGTGCCCAGCCACACCTCTGTGCTTGTTTGTTTCTTTTTCACGTGTGCTTACCGTATGGCCATGTAAGACTTGCACACAATTTTATGCTACTCTTTTTCTGAATGGAACCATTTAGCTTACGTACATAGCTAAGAGTTCAGATTTTCCCTGATATACAGAACCATTCAAATGCCAATTGAAGAACATCAGGCACATAACTTTGACACTTTATCTATCGGCACCGAAAGCTACACAGAAAGCTTCTTTTTTTTTACCGACAGCAGTCCAGACCGATTGGTTCCAGTCCCTCTGAAAGTGCTCACGGTTCCCAGGTCACGGCTGAACATCTCATATTTATGTGAGTTGAACTGCAGGCTGGCAGGCTAATTCAATGGTATGTTTTCATTAGGTCTCAGGGGCCGAGTAGAGCCCCCTCCCTAACGTGGCCTGTCTGGACTCTGACCCCGGTTTTATGCAGGGTGATAGCGATGGGGGTCAAGGTTTTGGAACGCACCCAGCCCAGACTTAAGGTAACAATTTGAGGAGGCAGGCAGCAACATTACAGGGTTATGTAACACATAGTCGCCGGTCCTTAATGACTTCACAGGCCCGCTGGAATGTCCAATTCTCAATAAGTCTCTTTTTTCACCGCTCTGTTTGTGGCAACACAAATTAGGTTTGGTATGGTAACCTTAAACAAATTATTTTCTGTGCTGTCCTGTGCTGTGCAGTGGTGGGAAAAGTACTAAATTGTCATACTTGAGTAAAAGTAAAGATACCTTAATAGAAAATTACTCAAGTAAAAGTGAATGTCACCCAGTAAAATACTACTTGAGTAAATACTACTACTTGAGTCAAAGTATCTGGTTTAAAATGTACTTAAAAACTTCTTGCGACTACAGGGGGTGCTGTTCCGAATTAGCATTTTGTCGTCTCCAAATTAAACTGCCTAGTACTCAATTCTTGCTCGTACAATATGCATATTATTAATTCTATTGGAAAGAAAACACTTTCTAGTTTCATACAAAGTTGGAATGATGTCTGTGGGTGACCCAGAACTCTTTCTACAGCGAAATCCATGACAGACAGTGAAAGGTCTGAGAGCGAAGCTCTGGTTTCAGATCAGTTTTTAAGGTCTCTGTCTATCCTATGGAACGACACGAACTGCACCCGCCTTCCCCTGGATGTCAGTAACCAATGAGAAGTGGAATGGGCCTTCTCCGTAGCTCTCAGAGGTTATAAAAGACCAAGGAGTGAGAGTAGCCCCCCTTTCGACGCTCGCCCTTACGCAGGAAGGGACCTCCGGACGCCATTTTCACAGGCTCGGTTATCAACTTGAAATGTATCCGTCTGTAATTTAATTCGATATAGGACTTAGAAACATCATAAGGTAGTTAATTTAAACCGTTTTATAGGAAATTATATCCGTTTAGTGCGATTTTGAGGAATTTCTTTGTTGTGCACTCTGAAACTTTGGACACGTTTTGAGGTCCCGTTCGATCGTTAGTGGATATTTCGAAGGACAGAGGACATCTATCGACCAAAAGACGTTTATAACATAGAAAGGATACATTGCCCAAGAATATGATGGAAGAACAGCTCATAGTAAGCAATATTTAATATGATAAATTGTTGTTCTGTCGAAATATTTTAAACGCATATTTCGCCATTTTGTTTGGTGTAGCTTCACTTGGCGAACCCTGTATTGAAAAGTAAGGATAATTTTACAAATGTAAATCAGCGGTTGCATTAAGAACTAATTTGTCTTTCGATTCCTGTCAACCCTGTATTTTTTAGTCAAGTATATGATTAGCTTTCAATTAAACTAGATCACTCTGATAGATGACGTCAGACATATTGAGGCTTGATTTCCTAGTATTTTTATTGTGTAACCACGGTTTTGTATGGCTAAATATGCACCTTTTCGAACAAACTGTATATGTATGTTGTAAAATGATGTTACAGGAGTGTCATCGGAAGAATTCTGAGAAGGTTAGTGAAAAAATTAATATCTTTTGGCGATGTTGACGTTATAGCGCTCTTTGGCTGGAATCGATGCTCTGGTAACGTTTGCACATGTAGTATGCTAACTTATCGATTTATTGTGTTTTCGCTGAAAAACGCTTAGAAAATCTGAAATATGGTCTGAAATCACAAGAACTGGGTCTTTCCATTGCTATGCTTTGTCTATTTTTATGAAATGTTTTATGATGAGTAAATTGGTCATACACGTTGCTCTATCTAGTAATTCTAGTCGATTTGTGATGGTCGGTGCAATTGTAAACTGTGATTTCTACCTGAAATATGCACTTTTTTCTAACAAAAACTATCCTATACCATGAATATGTTATCAGACTGTCATCTGATGGTTTTTTTTATAGGTTATTGGCTATCAATATCTTAGTTGAGCCGAATTGGTGATAGCACCTGAAGGAGTAAGAAACTGATGGAGTTAGAATAGTGGTGTCTTTTGCTAACGTGGTTAGCTAATAGATTTACATATTTTGTCTTCCCTGTAAAACATTTTAAAAATCTGAAATGGTGGCTTTATTCACAAGATCTGTATCTTTCATCTGGTGTCTTGGACTTGTGATTTAATGATATTTAGATGCTACTATCTACTTGTGAAGCTATGCTAGCTATGCTAATCAGTGTGTGGGGGGTGGGGGGTGATCCCGGATACGGGGTTGAGGTTCGGTAAAAGTTAAATACAGTGGTGGAAAAAGTACTGAGTTGTCATAATTCAGTAAAAGTAAAAGTACATTTTTACTTAAATACTGTGCATGAGACCGGTGGCGATTTTCTAAGAAGCATTAGTAGTTTTCAATGGCCACCTGACAACCAGACATAGACGTCTGAATTTTAGATTGGGTTCTTTCCATTTATCTTTTGTTCTGCATTATTTATGCATTCCTGTTCTTTCCCGCTTATCTGCTCACATATTTCTCTCCTTCAGTATAAACACAGGGAATGAAGATTGGGCTATCATGTACAAAAACAAAGTCTCACCCAATTTCAAGATAAATATGTTTCCTACCATTATGACACCATTGATTGATATTCAACGTCAGCAGCAGTACATTTGCATTCTGCTACAGCAGGACCCCGTAAGCTGACTGGTCCTGTGAATGAATGGCTTGATAAAGATCAATATGGCACCTTGCCACATGTGGTCTTTCCACTCTACACCATTTGTAAAGTGAGGTCATAACCTCAACCTCTACCCCCCCGCTCCCTTATTGTCTGGGATGTGTCTCAGCTGTGTAGGGAAACTAGCCCCCATACAGAATGACCAGCTCTGTTTGTCCAGGGGGCAATCCACCCCAACACAGGGGCCTTCAGCCCTATAACATTGAACATCCTCGGCCCAGGCCAGCCGTGATGTCAGCAAGCCTCTGGTGCTTAGGTGACACATTTCCCAGGGGACGGAGCCCAGCCCAGGTGCTGCTGCATCATGGGCCAACTCACTCTGCTCTGCTCTACTGCCAGTTGTAAACAGCAATTACTTAATGAGGATGCCTGAATTCCTGCCATGCATGCTGCCCAATTTACTGGGTCTCCACTGTGGCTGCCCAATTTACTGGGTCTCCACTGTGGCTGCCCAATATACTGGGTCTCCACTGTGGCTGCCCAATTTACTGGGTCTCCACTGTGGCTGCCCAATTTACTGGGTCTCCACTGTGGCTGCCCAATTTACTGGGTCTCCACTGTGGCTGCCCAATTTACTGGGTCTCCACTGTGGCTGCCCAGGGAGGGATGCTATCTTATTATTTTGGGTCCTGATGAAATTATGCCATTGTAAGATAAAGGGAAAACTGCAATCCTTGACAACTGCCCTACTTTTTAAGTTATTTTGGACTTCAACATTGTTACGGGCCATGATATTTCAGGCCATGGTAGTTCTACTTTGTGTGTTTGTCTGAATCTGTCTGCCAATGGATGGGGACATGTTGTACATTCTTGCCAGATGACAGGCAGCAGGGCAGGGACACTGACATAAAATGTGCCACTCCCAGTGGTGGGATGAAGGATACATGTTCAGGATGAGAGAAGAGCAGTTCCTAGCATCATGCCCCTTAGGCAGTCTGACTGACTGCCATGATTGCAGTATATGTGGGAGAGATGCATGCCTCACCTGGTAAAATCTTGCCCAAAGTAATGATTGACACATTTGATTGCTCACTTGCCTACAGCATATTTCTGTTACATCAAACACGTATTGTTTTTCAAATCAAATGTTATTTGTCACATACACATGGTTAGCAGATGTTAATGCGAGTGTAGCGAAATGCTTGTGCTTCTAGTTCCGAAAATGCAGTAATAGCCAACGAGTAATCTAACCTAACAATTTCACAACAATTACCTTATACACACAAGTGTAAAGGAATGAATAAGAATATGTACATAGGTGTGTGTTTTTGTTGCAAAATCTAAGCGGTAGGCGGTAATGTTTGGTTACTTACTACCTGCATTAGAGGTGTAGTTGTGTTCATTTTTTAAAAGACATCTACAGAGGCAGTAGGAGTAGGCAACCTGTTGAATGCCACCCCAAGTAGGCTAGTGCCTGTCTATCAGCCGTGTCGTAGTATGCGCACTGCCTTTAACCCTCCCCCTTAACAAAGTCAAATGACCATTGGCTTTCATGTCACAGCGTCACTGAGAAAGCCTGGCCCTGAGATAGAGCACAATTTTGGGACTGTCTATCCACACGCAAACCAACATACAGCGCTTGGCTTGATTACAACTGCGGTCTATTACCAGTTCCTTCATACTTTAATGATTCATCTGTCTATTTCTTGTCAGTCAAAGTCTTTTTCTGAGGGTCACAGAATTCACCTGGGGACTTTTTTTTGTGCTGAGAAGTTTGCTGTTCTATTACAACATATTTTTCTCTTCGTTTATCTTCCTCTGCATTTTTTTGTGATGAAATTAACTTGAACGTATAGAACAGCAAATATAACTTCTGTCAAGGAAATATCTTGTATCATCTCTCTCCAAACGGACAGCGAAGCAATGATGAACAAGAACGGGATGGTGACAAAAATTCACACGAGAATTAGGACCGATCCTTTCACGAGCAATTATGAGTTGCTTGGCAGAGAATTGGGCAGGTAAGTCGCATGAAATGTTGAATAGGTTACCCTGTCCAGATCATGAAATGATGAGCTAGAATAGATGTCAATGCGTGCTGCAGTGCGAAGTAAACACGGGGAGGCAGGGGTAAACGCACTGTTCAGTCTTTAAAGTGAGGGATTACAAATTGGAAATGTTTGTATTTTTCTCTCTGCACGTGCAAACGGGAATAAGTAAACATTTCACCGTGTCGGCCCAATCCGGATGAGTGGCGCTGGCACTGCCATGAAGACTCTCGTTCTGCGCCCATGAAATTGTTTTGTGTGGTTGTCATTTTTTTTTTGCAAGGGAAATCTGTGGGATTTATTCATCTTTGTGTGAGCCCTGATATTTCTGGAATTTGATTTAAGTATAACCAGCCTGGTCTCATAGACTAGACGTAACATAGTAAACGTACATCTGGCATACTTAAATTTAGTATGATATGTTACTTTTAGTATGGTTACTTATGGCAAAAAATATTTTTGTTGGCCAGGTGTATAACGTGAACGTCTAGCATGCTTGTTGGATTCTCATCGTGGACAACTTTAGCATTTTAGCAACTTTGAAACGACTTACTACTTTTTTGCTACTTTGCAACTACTTAGCATGTTAGCTATCCTTCCCCTAACCATAACCCTTTAACCTAATGGTGGTGTAAAGTACTGAAGTACTATATATGTTTTTTGGGTACTTCTGTACTTTACTATTTATATTTTTCGCAACTTTTACATTCCTATAGAAAATGATGTACTTTTTACTCCATACATTTTCCCTGACACAATTACTCATTACATTTGAATGCTTAGCAGAACAGAAACATTGTAAAATTCACTCACTTATCATGAGGTCCTCCCTACTGCCTCTGATCTGGTGGACTCACTAAACACATGCTTCATTTGTAAATTATGTATGAGTGTTGGAGTGTGCCCTGGCTCTCCGCTAATAAAAAATGTAATTGTGCCATCTGGTTTGCTTAATAGAAGGAATTTGAAATTGTGTACTTTTACCTTTGATACTTAAGTATATTTAAAATGAAATAGTTTTAGACTTTTACTCAAGTAGTATTTTACTGGGTCACTTTTACTTGAGTCATTTTCTATTAAGGTATCTTTACTTTTACTCAAGTATGACAAGTGAGTACTTTTTCCACCATTGACGCTTAACCCTAACTCCTAGCCTAGCGAACGTTAGCAGCTAGCGAATGTTAGCAACAACAAATTGGAATTCGTAACATATCAAACTTTTTGCAAATTTGTAACATATTGAATGAATTGCAATTTGTAATATATCATACTAAATGGATGGACAGCCACAAATGAATACATACCATATGAAACCTATTATACTAAATGGAGTGTTCGGATGACAACAGCGCAGGCGCGTATTTTCAATCACACTAAGGAGCATCATAATTATGTCTCTATTGTAATCTGAGAGCTGGTTTTGTTTTGGTATGTAGGCTTCATTTTTTTCATGGCTGATTTTCCATGAGGAAGGACTTGAGATGATAAATGTGATGCTAAATCAACCTTATTTTTCTATGTGCTGTTTTATTTTGGGGCAGATGGTATGTTGAATGTCACTTAACTCTGAACGGGACCATTCTTCTGCTCATGATACACATACAGTATCAACACTAGCACAAAAAAAAGGTCCTCCATTTGGAATTCATATTTCCCTAACTCTCCCCTCTGTTACTGCTGTGGGGGCCCTCGGTAGAAAGGTGAATATGCAATGCATTTTACCAGCCCCAGTATTATTAGCAGGAAATATGCTCTGACCTACGTGTACCATCACTGGTCTCAGTAGCTGCCTATCTCTATATCTCCACCATCCAAGGAATCTCTGGCACACACAAGCTATTAACACAGGAAGAGATGTTTGCTATTATTTAGTTTTTTCCAGAATCCAGACCATGCCTACAGCCTCACCCATGGCTGTTTGTTTGGGATTGTTACAGTGGGCTAATTCCCCGCCAATCAGCCCTGTTTTGTCCTGGGGGTCAGGGTGGGGGATAACGTGCAATTACCTTCAGTCTCCCTCCGCCCTGCTCCGGCCCCCTGTTGTTCTCCACAGATCAGCGAGTGTGACCTACAATGCATTTGAACCCAGACACTAAAATGTGTGCATTCCAAGGCGGTTGAATGGGGGGGTCTCAGAGATTTTAAACTCCTGTTAAAAAGCCAGTAGCCAGGCTACTACTTCCCTAGGTCCAAAATGTTTTATTTAGAACCTGTTGACTAGGATTATTAAATCCTCTGGACTTGGGTCATCGCATCGTTTCTGTCTCAGGTAATATTGTACCAATACCCCATGCAACCGTCCTTTATAACTTCATAGGCAGTGGGAGACAGGGAGGTGTTACATGTTTCTCTCTTTTCTGGATAGTATGCAGTCGGGTGCTAAATAAAGACTCATTCACTTTGCCAGTTGGTAGCAGCCAGATTTCCCTGTCTGACACCATGGGACATCCTGGGCCAGCAGCCAGGACCTGGGGGGGCTGTTTGCTCTGAGCGAGCCCAGCGTCCTCTCAGCACTTCTTCCACCCCCATCTCTCTCTCATCCTCCTCTCATTACCTCCTCGCCCCCACAACATCCTGATCTGGCCTCATAAATCCCATTAGGTGCAGGAATGTGAGCTGTGTTGGATGCCAGGAGAGCAGCGTGTCAAGATTTAGATGGCCAGTAGAAGAGGAGGGATGGATCTCTCCCCCCTTTCTCTCTTCTCCACTATGTTTGAGACATTGTGGCCCCTGGTAAACCTGCTGGAGTGGATTTCCGCAGTAACACCTTTTGAAGGCTTCTGAAATCTGCCCCTGATTGCTTCCCTTCAATGACCCCCCTCCGTCTCTGTAAATATACTCACACAAAAATCAGGCATTTAGATAACGTAGAAGAGTTTTGACTTTGAGGACAAGTTACAAGAGTTGACATGAAAGGTATTGACTTTAAATTAGTTGGAACGATCCCTGTTTCTAGGTCAAATGGGTGTCCTCTGATATTTACTTAGCCTAGATTTTCACTATCTTCACTATGATTTAGAAGGACAGCAAAGGGGTTGTCATTTAATAAAAATGTGTGGGTTTTTGTGTCGTCTGAGAGGAGTTTATGAACAGGAAGAGGAACCCAGCCTGTACTGTGTGAGGCAGCTGAAGGCGATCAGCTGTCTGTTTTTCTCAAAAGGGGAGTGACTCATGTCTGGGTCACTCCCCTTTTGAGAAACAGACCCCACAGGAAAAACAGTTTCTCAGTTAGATTAGTGCCATCACCACCACAAGTTCCTGGGTTGGTGTCTATGCATACTGAATGAAAACGTCCTTTTATGACCCCCTGTTGATTTGGAGAGTGACACACCACATACATGCAGACATGATGACGTGAAGCTGCATAATGATAGATCAGCAAATCAGGTGTTTGTGTGTCTGCATAATTGCCTTTTCTGTGGGTTTTGGGATTTACACAACATGTTAAAAGCAACCTTCAAGTGGCAGACGTGGTTTCTGTCTGAGTGTCTCTAAGGAGCAGCTTCCTGCTCAAGGAGAAGGCTGAAAGTCATGTATTCTCTCATGGGTCAGACATTTCAAACATGTTGAATTCTATGTCTGTATCCACCTATAACCCCTGTGCTCTTGTTTCTGGTGTGTTACTACAGACAGTGTGTGAAAACATCAGGGTAATGATGGCCTAGTTTAGCAACCTTTGACCTGTTGTCACCATCTTAAAAGGCCTCCTGTTGCTCCTCAGCATCGCCTGTGGTTTCTTTTAATTTCATCGGCAGTTCCCAGCACAGAGGTAGCTGCTCTGAACTTGGGGAATTGGCTAATTAAAGAAGAAAGGCTTTGACTTTGACTGGTTTGGGTCTTTTGATTTGGAACAATGTGCCCTAGCAATCCTCACTAGGGCTGGGAACCAGTGAGAGTGAAGAAAGGGGAAGGAGGAACAGCCCACAGGGAATGGGCTTGTGCCAGCTAACATATCCAGGAGGAGTAGCAGGCTTTGGTTTACAGCACCGCCAGCCTGGAGGAAAGATGTGAGAAAATGACCAGCACCAAGTTTACACTCCCTCTCCATACAGACACTGCTTTTAATAGCAGAACTGTAGGGATGCCATTGTCTACCTGTGCAGTTTCTATGAATGGTTGCCTTTCACTGCCAGGCTCTGTCTGGGTAAAGACATTGACTCCAAAGCAGTGTCTGTCGTATGTCAAGTAACATGGCAGAAACAGTTGTCAGTTGAACCAGGGAAGTGAGGGAAGGCCAAAATTCACTAACAGGGATGCCAAATGATTTGGTAAGTGAAGTTGCAGGCTCCATTTTTTTTTCAGGGGTTAGGAGGACTCTGCTGTGGCCTCCTGGACCCACTTCTCCCCTAGTCCAGCCCCAGGGAAGTGGGTGGTCCTGGTCGTAGTGCAGGCGCTGCCATGTTTGCTGGGCTGTCATGTTTGCTGGTCAGCCTGCACAGGCCTTTGTGTGGCTGTCCGAGGAGATGCAGGGTCCTGCTTACGGTCTGGGTGGAGGCGTTTGGGAATTCCATTTGTCCCCCGCTGCTGTAAGAATGGGAAGTGTACAAGGCTCCGTTATCGCCCTGGGAAAGTGTTTGTAGAAGGCTGGACACAGTGGGGTGATTCTACACATCGGATTTCCTGCCCACACCCGCAGCTGACCCGCAACACCTCTGCTGAATCCATCACTGTATGAAAGCAGCAAATGGAATGCTCAGATGGTATTCTAGAATTGTGGTTGTACGTTCCTCTTTTCTTTTCTCTGGGGGTGGGGCTTGTGGACAGACAACAAGCCCAGCTATTGCACTCCTCTCTTTATGTTGACTTTTAAAGAGTGCTATTAGTCTTATCACACCCCCCCGTCCATACAGCCACTCAGGAGTGACGGTTGGGCCCATCTCCTGCCCGTTAGGCCCTCCACTGAGGAGGAAGAGGAGAGAAGGATATCTTACTACACTGATGAGGGAGCCTATCACTTGGTGTTCATCATCAGTCCATTGCATAACAATGGTAGATAACTCCATGTGTATCCCTCTGTTTTGTAATACCACTCAGTCCACCTCTTCATTTTCCTTGGTGGTCTTTCAGTGGCCTGTGCATCCTACCTATTGTAATCTGTTTCACTGCACTGCATTTTTTTTGTTACTATATTGGTTATGTCATAATTGTTTGGAACTCTGTGCTGTAATTGCTGTTTATCTCTCCCATGATTACTCCCTGCAGGTTCATGGCCAGAGTCAATCAGATTTACCGATAAGACATTGAAGATAACCAAATCAAACGTGTAAGCCTACTGTAAATGAAACTGTTAATTGTGTTTCTGATTATTCAACATATCCCTTTCCCCCACTATTTTTCTCTTCCCAGGGGAAAGTTTGCTGTGGTGAAGAAGTGCATTGAAAATGCGACAGGGATGGAGCACGCTGCCAAGTTCTTGAGGAAGCGTCGGAAGGGCGAGGACTGCCGCATGGACATCCTCAACGAGATCGCTGTTCTGGAGTCAGCCAAGTCTAACCCTTATGTGGTGGCGCTGCATGAGGTCTACGAGACCAACTCTGAGATCATCCTCATCCTCGAGTGGTGAGTAAACTCGTATGCATCAAAACGCAAAGACCATGGAAAAACGTGGTGTGCACAGTATGTGAGTGTGTATTTGGATCTCTGCACCACCCTTAGCTCATGTCGCCAGTGATGGGAGAAAATGCTGGTGATGGTAATCTAGAAGACCTTTTTAAACTCTCCGTACATGTTGATGCTCCACCACAATGCAGCACTGGCAGGAAAAACGGGATGAAATGATAAGGTTCCTAATGAGGGGGGAAATGAATAACCTTTATGCGCCATTTACCCAAAAAAAAACTTTCCGTCTCTGCAGGTTTTTATCTTTCTGCGTAGTTTCGAGGGGTTTTGATGCGGTCGCCTGAGTAAAAATGTATTCTGCTCATATAAAACATGGGATTTTTTGAATGTCATCTTTGTTTCAGAACTGTATGAGATCTTGCGTAGACAGGATGTTGAGTGACGCGAATGTGAGAGCGTTGAGTTTCTTGATAAATGGTAGAACTTCCTGTGTTGCACTCTTTCTGCTGAGGATGCAGCTGCGTGTCACTCAAGAGTTTCTCACCTTAAAAACAGCTGCATGAACACCCACGCCAAACACACGCACGCCTGCTTGAACCGTGTAACCTTATAAGGAAATGCTAACTCCCCTGTGGTTGGTCGCTGTGCTCAAAGCCACATCTCCGATTCTTGTTACCTTGCCGGACTGTGATTGTGTCAGTGCTTCTATAAACAGACGGACGAAGATGGACCAAATGACTCAATCTGGAAGATTCTTGAGAATAAGTATTTGTCACATGATAAATTTTAAGGAAAACTAGCATCAGTCAAATTTATTTCATCGTGCATCAAAGCATCCATTCCATCCAAACACAGGTGAACCAGTCAGCATCTGAGCTGCATCCATCTGATCAACAAAGCACGGAGGTCAGGGTGGAAGGAAAGGATCTGTCTGGTGTCATATACTATGACCACTATCTAGTGTATGTGTCATGGCTGTCCTCCATGACCACTCTGGTCTCATTCTAATTAGGAGCCAGAGATGGTAATAAGCATCGTAATGATTCCCAAGCCCCATTTACAAATAGACAACACCACACCAACCAGTTCATCTAGAAGACCAAATGACTGTGTCCCCTCCTGACCCTGGTCTGGTCATAAACCACCCACATCTCCACCCATTTCCCTCCTAGACATAGAATGCTCCTGCAGAACAAAAGGTTCCCTATAGGGGGGGTGGTGGTATGTGCTTGGCCTTGGACCCCAGTGCGAAAGAGAAAGCAGAGCCACTATTTCATGCCTGCAGTGGCAGGCACTGGTCCATAGCCCTGCACTAGCTGCCAGATAACTTTGCACTTCCTTGTGCAGTCTTCCTTTGTCTGTCTGAAAGTTTTAGAGATTCTTATAGGCCTATGTTCATCCAGATCCCAGTATAGGTTATGGTTCCTAGTGAAATACCCTGCTAACTTGGTATTCTGCAGCCATTGAGATGCTGTTGCAGCCTGTATGACTGTGAACTCTTTGCCTGTTAAAGGGCTCTCTGACCTCAGCGTGGGCTAGCTTTGCTGCAAACCAGAGAATAATGTTCCATTTCCTGTGGGTTTACATAGAAGCAGTTAGTAATGCTCCCAAAAGTAGAACACACACACACACAAAGTAGCATGCGCATACACACACTCATACTCACACACACACACTCATACTCACACATTGGTCTGCACATAGCCACAACCACATCCCCACGCAACTTATGAGAAATGGAAGCGAGAAACAACATTTTCCTCATCAGTAAGTTTAAACCCAGTCTGTGCGAGCAGCACACATAATGACTAGTCAAACCAAAAATACCACTTTAATGAGAAATGAACCTGCGTCGTCTCTGCTTAGAACGCATTCTGGCGGTTTAATCAGAATGGTTTTCTGTACTCGGGGCACAGTCCATGGCCTGCTTCTGATGGTGGTGAATAGTTAGTTGCAAGAAATACATTTCTTCAATGATTCTCCAACAAACATTAGATTGTCACCTGTGTGTTCCCAACTCTCTACATGTCTTGTCAAGGAAACCCATGATGTTCCCAGAGATCAAACAACCCTCTAGGATGAGACCAAACATCTTACGTTTTTGTCATATTGACAAATACAGTATTGTGCAGGTGCATTTCTAGAGGTCTACATTATACGTGGGAAAATTAGATGAACCAAGTCACCCGACGTTTGTTTTTCGAGGTCAGTGTACGCACGGCTAAGGTTTGGTCTAACCCTCAGTCACTACATGTTTGTTTATCTGGCAAACAATATGAGTTACACGTTTTGTGAATACTCAACTTAGCCGTTTCACCTCAGTCTTTGAGCTCATGACACTGCTGTAAACTCTGCGGTAACTTCAGATAAGAGGAACTCAAAATCCTAACCAATTACAGGCAATCGGATAGTCTTGGGAATGGCAGTCCAGTCCACAGATTGCCCGGCCAATCATAACCTTAGAGCAGCTTTAAAGCTTTACAGGGTATGTTTCTGAAAATGTATCACTTTGACTCACTCGAGCTTGATCTTTCAGCGCTGACGGAATCATTCCTGAGGTAATTTTTTCTAGAACAGTTTTTCAGCCCCTCTGTAATTGGGAAAGAGGGTGATGTTTTCTTCTCCCCCCGCTGACCTCTTAATTCTGCTTTCATCCTCAAGTGTAACGGTATCTGATGTTTTTACGTGGGTATTGAAACATCTTACGTAATGCAAATTGAAACCCTCACCTCCAGTCCATGTCAGCCATTTGTCTTTGTCACTTCAAATGTATGCAGTCCTCAGATAAGTAAATGGATAATATACGAGTCTTTGACACACATCTCCACTGTCTGGCATGGGCTGGCCTTCATTTAAAACTGCAATAAAGTCTTCAGGAAATCTTTTTAGGAACTAGTAAAAGTGTTTTTGAGGATGAGGGCTGTCTAATAAATTGTATTCCAATTTTCTTGAAAAACAGTTTGTACTGAATTCTCTTCGTTCTAGTAAGGTTTGACACATCAAGTCTCCTGTAACGGAGGATGAGTGTTGTCACAGCATAATCCCATCTAAATGATGACAACCCTGAAACCAGAGTCTATGTACTGTACTGAGTACACAATGCAGTCAACACACAGGCCTTGTGAGAAGTGATCAGTAGTAGGCTTTGAGGTTTGGTAGCTGGCCAGCAAGAGTAAAATGCCTATTCCTGGAGATCTTAAGCCCAGACTAACCAAGTTGGCTTGTGAGAATGCAGCCAATATCGTGAAGTACATACGTAAATACACACTGTCCCACATCCTCTCATTGAGAAGTCATGGCTCGTCGGTCTTCAGCTCATTCTCAAGTATCTCTTTGCCCGCCCTCCGCCCAACCCTAATGTTCTGCGGGTGACGGCTACTGTGAATCTCTTTGAAGGGACTCTGCACAGTTATTCTGTCTTAAGTGGATAGGAAACCATTCCATGTCATCGGTCTGCTGACTGACAGTGGGGAGACTGATCCACTGAGGCATAGAGGGGGAAATGAGACCATACAAACACGATGGCAGGAGATGTATCAGATCTTTCCATAGTGCTTGCAGAGTATGTTCTCAGTCCATTTAATTTCTACAGGATGGCTCTTGTTAGTACTAAAAGCCTTGTCCCCTCACCCTCCAAAATACTTTAATAATCTCTCATGTAGGAGATCTTTGTTTCCGCCTATTGGTAATTAGTTCAAACGGGGGAAAGGAATGGGTGGGATAATTAGACCTATTTGAGTCAGTTGTATTAAATTGAGACCCAGCACATGGAACAGACGAATAACGGGTGGCACAATCTTTTTTTTAAATTTTATTCGATTTTTTAAAATCATGCAGTTGTCAGCAAGCATAAATCAAAGCCATGCTTCCAACGACACACTGATGTCACATTTCCTCTATCCTAAAACTGGTCAACTAGGACTGCTATGCCTATTTGGTATACATGTGTACTGTCGGGACTTTGGTCCCCTTCTTTTAGTAGTCTTCCAACAACACTTTTTTTTGGGGGGGGGGGGTTCAGCAGGTAGGGGGGGGTCAAAAGAGACGGCCTGCATTTAAATGTGTGGAGCCCCAAGCGAAAGGGGATTTATAGCCCAATGATGGATATCCAGAAAAACACAATCTCCTATTTTCACAGCTGAGGACAGTAAAGGTGAGGATGCAACAGTGCGAGGCTACCCAGGGATTAGATGGTGTGGTTATGGAACAGTTATGCCCGGGCCATGGTCGCAGATAAAAAGCATGTGTGCTGACTAAATCCCCCACACATGGCTGTGCTATTTGGCAAGCATCCTCTCTCCAGGCTTTTCATCTGCTTTGGAGAAACAGCCAACACAAATCTGCCATGTCCCGGACGGCATTGCTTACCATTGTTACACAAGCATGACAAGAATTGACAAACCAGGAATTTGGCTTAACAAAAAAGATGTCAGCATTTTAATTTGGTAATTAGCCTTTCTATTTTCTAAGTGGATCCAAAAATAGGATAACCCCCCTAATCCTGAGTAGTTAGGAGTGGATGCCCAGATTGAATAAACTTCCAATTTTTGGGGAGCGACACAGCAGTGTGGTGGTAATCCCAGCAATTTAGTGTTCTATCCACTACTGTAAACTATGGGATCGTTTCAGTGTGCTGTCACTGTCTCAAGTCTTAGATAAACTCTTTATTATACGACAGGGATCTCTAGTTTGATAGATTTGAAATTCTTTCCCCTTAGTTTTTTGTTTTTGACTTAACTGATCTAGGAATGTGTGTGTGTGTAAACTCTGGAAAGTCTTATCCGGGGCTGGCACTGACTGATATGGGTCCTCGTATCTCGAGTCAAAGCTGAGGTCAGGGAGGCACCATTTCTCTTCTGATTTCCCTGTGGGAACGTCGGAGTGCCACAGACAGGAGTCACATGCTTTGTGTGTGGATGTGGAGCATGGACCCTGTTCCCAAGCCCAAAGTACAATAACCACAGGGCCAGTTGCGTAACTTTAAAAATAGAAAATCATGGTCTAGCGCTCGACACACTTCACCGTGTATGTGATAACGGGATAGGGGTGGGATTGGCATTGTCATCATGTTTGAGTTGATAGTTGTACAAATGCAGTGATTTTACATTGTAAGGGTGTAGACTTCATGAGTGTAAATGCTTTACAATGCATAATCAGCAATCAATCACAGCAGCCCAAGTAAAAACTACAGATATAATAACCATGTACTGTGTGTTGTTCATCTCGTCACCATGGCTCTATTTTGATCCTCCATTGCCTCTGTGTTTTCCAGTGCCGCCGGTGGAGAGATCTTCAACCAGTGTGTTGCGGAGAACGACGAGGCCTTCACAGAGAAGGATGTGATCAGGTTGGCCAGACAGATCCTCACCGGCGTGGCCTTTCTGCACCGCAACAACGTGGTCCACTTGGACCTGAAGGTCAGTAGAAAGCTCATCTCGGAACCCAGAACCAAATCCGCTACTAGTTACGGCTGTCAAAGCGAGAGACTAGTAAAAAAGAAAACCCCTGGAATGGGCGACTGTTTCTCAACTGCCATATTTCTCCCCTTAAGCAATGAGAACCCCTTAATGTGGCAGAGCAGTAACTCTTCCTGTACATGGGACATGTCTAGCAAATAAAGACGCCCATCTAAGTTACTCTGTCAGCTTTTAACGAGTGACAACTGTTTTTATGTGAATGCTGCATAGTTCTCGTCCCGGAGTTCCCGCTCTTACAAATGAATCAGGGTCTGGTTTCTCTCTAGAACTTATTTTGTAAATACTGCAGGGTTGTGTCACAGAAGACACAGATTAAAAGCTGTAAGTCTTATAGGTTTGTTTTGTCTGCCCAGTGATGTCAAAAACATTTGTATTGTTGATAATGATGAATAAAAAGCTGTTTTGGAGCGTGTTAGAACTTGGCAGACAGGTTATATATGAAGAAACCCTCCTCTGATCCAGGGGGTTTATGAGCAGCGTTTTTGGGTGAGGGGGACTGAACCGACTGTCCCCAGACTAGATTTGATTGGCTCCCCATTTTCCTTTTCTACTCCCCCACTGATAGACAGTATTAAATCTATTCCTGGTGAAATGTCACAGGCTTGCTGTCTCTGGCTCTGGTCTGTCTCTCTTGGTCCTTCATTTATCCTAGATTTTTTATTTTTTATTTGACCTTTTATTTAACTAGGCAAGTCAGTTAAGAACAAGTTCTTATTTACAATGACGGCCTACCCCACCAAACCCTCCCCTTACCCGGACGATGCTGGGCCAATTGTGCGCCGCCCTATGGGATTCCCGATCGAACCCGGGATCGAACCTGGGTCTGTAGTGACAGCTCTAGCGATGCAGTGCCTTAGACCGCTGCGCCACTTGGTCCCCCAAGATGTCCTGGCCAAAGGCCCCAGGCCAGGAATCTAGCCAGTATGACCCGGAGGTTAAGCATCATATATGATATATGAGCCATCTAATCTGATAGGCCCTCCAAGACATCCAACCTTTCCTAGGAATCATCTAATAGGCTAAGGGGATGAATCTGGTTTAGTGGTATTGATGTAACCAAATTGAATCCCTCTGTGGGTTTGGCTTATTCATGTAGAGGTAGATTAGACTCTTTAGTGGAAGGCCTTGAGGCTCAATGACTACTCAACTGATTAACTATCTATCAAGCATGGTATGTGACCTCTGTCTGTCAATTCACTTACCATGCACTCTTTGGATTTGGTCTAATCTGTCTATCTCGGTCTCTCCCCTCAGCCCCAGAACATCCTGCTGACCAGTGCCATCCCACTGGGTGATATCCGCATCGTGGACTTTGGCCTGTCCAGACGCATGGACAGTGTGACAGAAGTCCGAGAGATCCTGGGCACCCCGGAGTATGTGGGTGAGTCCTGCCTCCTGGCTTCTGCAATCAGATTATATCAATAAGGAAGATAGATAAGCAATTCTTAACTTCAGTACTGTAAAATGTTTATTAGGACTAATTGGCGTTGTCTATGCTATTCCAGCTCCAGAGATCCTGAACTATGAACCCATCAGCATAGCGACAGACATGTGGTGAGTATGCGCTAAAGGGACTGTGTCAAGCAGATATCAGCTAGTGTCCTCACTACATCTTGGTTTTTACAGAAGCCATAAAATATTGATCACCAGCCAGCTCCACAGTGGAAATCTGAGAGAAATACTTCCCCATGTCTTGTAGTCTGACACCTTTCCCTCCTCCTCATCTCTCAGGTCCATAGGGGTCCTGACCTACGTCATGCTGACGGGCGAGTCTCCGTTCCTGGGGGACAACAAGCAGGAGACCTTCCTGAACATCTCCCAGGTCAACGTGGACTACTCCCAGGATGCCTTCGAGGGCGTCTCCTCCCTCGCCATTGACTTCATCAAGACCCTGCTGCTCAAAAACCCCAGGTGAGGAACAGGACAGGTTCAAGAGTCAACACTCACTTAGTTCAGTGCCACAGCCCGACAGATGTTCTCCCACATGTCCCATAGTGAGTTCAACACTGATTAACAGGTGAATGATGTCATTCATACTGCTGCTTGTGGCACATCCTCGTTAAGTCTCCCGATGCGTGGTAATGCATATGAATAATTTAATATAAGGATACTGGTCCTTGTTACGTTTCATCTATTAACACATTCTGTGTCACCACTGTCACTATTTGATCAAGTGTTCCAGCACAGAAGGGCTAGATACTGTATGTCACCATCATGTCTCAATGACAAACAGCAGTAGTCTATCGCTGTGATCCAGGGCCATAATCTTCACTCAATATAATTTAATTGCTGCAGATTATCGGCAGTATCTGAGTAATCCCAATGTCTGTCATGTCTGAGTAATCCCAAAAAGCGGAATCGCTGGGATGAAAAAGTGGGCTTTGGTGGTTTTTCAAAAAGACTCGGGGAAAGAAGAGTGTCTGAGGGAAGGGGAGGGACAGGAAGTTGTATAACTGCGTATTTGTCACCTTTTTACCATTGGCTTTCCTCTACATATATTCACATGAGCTATTTCAGTTTTACTTTCAAAACGGATGAACAGAAGCTTTAAAGTCCTTGCTGCCTAGACATTGATGATTGATTTGAGATCTGACACGCATCCTCTCCGTCTGTGTCCACAGGAAGAGAGCCACTGCAGCGGAGTGCCTTAACCACCCCTGGCTGAATGGACCAGCTGACCTCTACACCCAGCTCCACGCCAGCTCTCTACCCTCATTGGACGAGCCTGAGACCAGCCAATCAGAGTCTGAGCCTGAGAGCCCGGCACCCTCCCCAGAGCTGGAGAGCATGGGTTCGTACCTGATGTGCCCCGGTCAGGTAGACCTGAAGACAGGCCGCAATGCCTTTTCCTTCACTTCTGAGCCTTTCCCCGCACTGCCAGAGATCCAACATGAGCTCATCTGCTGAGGAAGGGCTCCACTAGACACTGTGTGTGGTGACTGACTGGACTGCTGTCACAGAATGGACACTGACTGGAAACCAGTGAGACCTGGTCTGGTCCGATGCAGGGCCTCCAGTTCTGTTTGACTCTGTATGTGTGCTGCTGCTACTGCTGCGATGGATGTGTGATATCTGTCAGCTGACCGTGTGCAGTAAATCCATGCGTGTTTGATGCATGTTACCCTGTGCTGATAGTGTGCTGATGCGTGGCGTCTGGTAATGAGCCACAGACACACTTTAATGCATGTGTAGCGAGGGTACTGTAACTGTATGCGTGCTGTGAATGGAAGGAGTGGGCCAGTTCTTTGTGCTCGGCTATGAAGACTAGAATAGTGGGACTGACTTCATCCATCACTTGGTCTGGTCTGCACTCTCAGTGAAGGAAGTCCTGCTTTGTCCCAGGCTGGGTTGATCCCTTGTTGGCCCTGAACCTGGCTCTCACCTTGGCTGCCCTTCACGTTCCACTCCCTAACCGACCTTTGAACCAGGACTTCGCCTCTCCTTTGTGAGGATGTAACTGCTCACCCTGAGAGGAAATGACGTTGGCCAACAGGAAGTTGGAACCACTTTGCTTTTGTTGAGGTCTGAACCTTAAATGCCTTTCATGATGATGATGATTATGAAGGATGCCAATGTGGTTAGATAGATGTCCCTAGATGAGATGCTGCCTACGCAGCAAAGGAAAACTGACTGACTGTGTTAGGGGAGTGCCCTCACAGAAACCAGTCAGAGGGTTAAATAGTCTTCTCTGATTTTGTTTGTGTTCATATGACCACTTCAGGCCTCAACATAGAAAGCCATCTCAATCACCACATCTAATTAAATCACATCCTTTGTTTAGTGTAAGGACAATCTTGATGTCAATTTAAAGCACTTTTTATTTTGAAAAATGAACTACACAAATGATCAAAGTATTAACCAAAGTCTTGATGAAATGGCTCAAAAAGCACAGTTTAGTCGAATGATTAATTAAGACACAAATGTACATGGCCACTCCCCACCATCTATTGTTAATATATTTGCATCACTCGTTTCCACCAAGTGCCATATAGTTCACCTGTTGTGTTGATGTTTCTGTTTATTCTTGTAAGATTTTTTTTTTGCTATTGTTGCACAATTTCCACGTACTCATGTTTGAAATATCAGTTTGCAATGTTGGATATGTCACAATATATTTCGCTTCAGGCTTTGTGAACAGATGTCTTTTTGAAGAGGAAGTGACTAGGATTCAATGACGTCACAATAAGTTTGAATTGTGGCGTTTTAATGACAGTTCAATGATTTGCAACCAATTGAAAGGCTTTGAAGAAAGCTCCTTTGGATATGTGGTGTTTGAGAGTGAAGAGAAATTACTCTTGAGGACTTACTGAAGTGTATATTGTTTGATAGTGTAAGAATAATCTGTAAAATATTTTAAGATCCATAATGTATGAACATTTTAATAATTATTGTATGCCTCTTTTTTTTTCTTTTTTTATCTCGACTCTGTACTTGTGACTTTCATTCCTGGTTACTGCTCATGAATTTCAGGCAGGTTTGCACTTGTGGACGTTACATTGAAATTAATAAATGTTGATGGCATGCCTCGCAAAAATGTATCGAAGAACAATAAATGTACATTTTGTATTAAACTATTCATCTTGATGAATTTACTTCATTGTGTGGTCTGTTTAGGCATGGAACAACCACTGCTTGTCTTGTGCCCTCAACCACAAAGCTTTAGTCTGGTCAGAATGCAGTTCCTTGTACAAAGGACCAGGGAACCATTGTGACCCATTTTAACCTTATTCTCCTCTTGTGTGCTGAATATCAAGTCTCTCCACTTGAAAAACATTCCTCAAACTACAGTATCTTTAGTTTACACTGAAGACCATTTCCCAAGTGTCTGTCTTTCCTGTTTTTGGTCTTTTTGGGGAAAACAAGTTAAATGTAGCAAGAACAACTGATGGGTTTCCAGAAATATCTAGCCACACTTCACAGGAAATACCAGTGTCACTTAAAGGGACATGCTGCTCTGCTTTCTTCACTGGTGTGTACACACTCTGTCTCCTGTTTACTTGCAACAGGTTAATGTCCCTGCATGCCAACGTTCTGGATTCTTGCTTTAATGTGCTCTTCCGCTGAGAGTCGGCACTAAGCCCAGTCCAGCTAGCTCCACTCAGGCCGTGTTGAGCTCTGGACGGACGGAGAGACTGGCCCTGCCTGGAGTGACCGTTTCCCTTTTATATCCTGCTCCTCAGACCTTTGGAATGCAAATGTTAGTAACTTTCCCCCTCCCTTTATTCACCCTTGTTAATATAGCCTTTGTTTTCTCAGCAGGAGTGGCTCTGTTTTACACCATTGCTATATTTTCACACCTACCAACCCCAGACACATTCACACCCTCGCACGCTCACATTATGCAAACCATGACAGAGGTAATAGTCATAGCCTATGTTGCTGAGTTTCACACAGTTGCGGGAACATTTTGTCCTGATATCTGGAAGACAGCCATTGTGAGGATTTTAAAAATTAATTCAGGTGTAGTTATAGCAAGACCAAAGCCTTCACGGAAGAAGTACAGCTCAAAACCACTGGACCAATACAAATGAAAAGAATAAAGCAAAGCTTCCATAGACACTAAGATAACCTGCTCTCTGGAGGAGAAGCAGATGCAAAGGCTTTGGAGTAGAGGTTTTCCTTTAGTTTATCAGTCCTGGCCATCTTTTTCCACCATAGCAGGACATAAATTGATTCAATTGATCTGTTACAGCATCTAACTCATCTCAATTGACCTTCACCCTCACATCTACAGCCATGATGTTAGTAGTACTCTGTGTGAACTGTTTTGCTGATGTACAAAACAAAATGTGGCCGTTCCGTCCGGAAAATGTCAGACGTCTGGATTCTAAATCGTTCCTGCTAAAAGCAGCCAGCGAGCTTTTTGTTCCCTGGTAACCAAGCATCCTAAAAGAGCAGAAGATGTCACAACCTTGATCCCCGAGTTGAAAATGTAACAGGGAATCAGAAAAGCAGAACGTGGGGAAGAGGAGGAATCTTTTATCTTCCCATATAGACACCATTGACTGAACTCAACATCACCAGTTACAAAACCAAGATTGACCATGTTTGACAACAGGTTGGAATTAGGGATATGGACCACTGGACCGGTGTTCATTTGAATTGTTTGAGCATAGAGCAAATAGAATGTTGGACTTTGTTCCATAAGATCATATCGATATGACGTCTTGAGAGATCTTCCTTATGAGATTAGTGTGAAGGCTGTTTGTATGAAAGACCAAGCCAACACACGGCCTTACCATGCTCTATTTCAATACTTAAGGACATTTAGCAGCTGACACCATGGGAATAAAAGGACTTTTCTTTTATACCCCTGCATACTTATTTTTCTCTCTCACTTTTCTCTCTTTTTGTTTGTCTTTATCCGTCATGTTTCTCTGGTGCTCTTTCATATTTCATTCACCCCGTTCTCTTCAATCTCTAGATCTCTCAGTCAGTCTTTCAGCTTTCCTAGAAGCTGCTCCCTCACACCTTACATAACGGGGAAATTATTTGATGCGTATGTTCCTGATTAAAGTTTCATTATGGTGTGATCATGTTGATGTCAGAATAGTCAAGAGGGGGGATCACAAAACAATCCCTGCTCAGGGCCTTGGAGGGGGTAGGAGGTTCGGCTGCCTTAGGATACTCCCTCCCTCGCTCCACCCACCCCCTTTACGCTCTTCTCTCTCAGGACCTGCTCACCTTTTAAATATCAGAACTTGTATCAGTTTGACAAGCTTTGTATGTGAACAATTATTAGGGCATTGTTAATGGTACAGCAATTAGATTCCAGTGAACTTTTTGTGCCATGTTGTTCAATAGGCAAGCCTGTCAATCTATCAACCCCTCATCACATCATGTGGCATTCCATTCCCCAGGCCCAGACAAATGATCCAACAGCGTTCCAGAAAATGACTCTAGTTGCCCTCTAGTAGCACAAGTGTAGCCTACAACATTGACAGTTCATTGACATACCAATTCATCTGGTATGTGCCTGTTTGTCTGGCCCTCTCCAATTAGTTTACTTGTTGTGTTACATTCCAGCATTGACCTCAAGTATCTAATGTCATCAAGTGCAGTTCACAGGAGACTGAGAGAAAACTCACTGAGAAAAGACTCAGATGTTCATGTCTTTGTGTTTCATGGCCAGTAGTGTTTCCTATTGATAACAAGACCAACCACGGCACGTGCAAATACTGTTCCTCTAATGTGCAGTGACGTTCTGCTCGTGTCCTCTATAGATATCAACTAAGACAAAATAAAGAGAAAATTGCTTTCACAAGTTAGTCCCGCTTTGAGGAGAGAAAAAAGAAAATGTTCAGAGAGCACAAAGCCTATCCTAACCACGGGTAATATGTTTCTCATGGCAAGGCATTCTCAGCCAAGACGTTGAATGCCTTTGGTTAAGCACAGCTATTTATTCTTTCCCTGGAAAAATCTTAAGAACACAAAAGGCGTTCTAAACAAGAAGTTGCTAGGTCCGATGGCTGATGTCTGTTTTTTCTCTGTCTGTGGCAACTGTATCCTGCCACAACATGGAAGAGGCATTGGCAGAAATGATATTATTGAACTTGGTGATACTCAACTACCTTTGAAAAGGCCCCAATCAAAACAAGAGGCACAGCTAAGCCAGTCCTTATTGGGTTCATTTTCTGTGTGGTGGGTAAGCTCACTGACAGCAATAAAAATACTGCCAAATACAGTTGTTTGGACTGGAGTACTGTACACGCACACACACACACACACAAACACTAACGTGAATACACACAGGCACCCACAGTGAACTCTGTGGGCTCATTGTGACTCTACTAGCGTGTAAGGGAGTCCAGTGTTTCAGAGTGAGGGGGAACAGAACTGAATCTGGTGGTCTGGATCATTCAGAGCTCTTAGTCATTTCCATCCCAATCACAACATGTACACTGTTCCCTTCAGCTCTGGGGTTCTGGGGTTGGGGAACAGTCAAGTACACAACACGCTCTCTAGCTGCTATAGGCTGATACTGTTGGTCTTTCCCTCCTCTCCCGGCCTTTCTCAATACCTCTCTACCCTGTGACTTCTTCTACTCTGCCACGCTTGTAGTTGTCAAAGAGGAAGGGAACAATACAACTCTGGCTTCCTGGATTTAATTGCAAGCTATGACTTGCGATTCTTCAGTGACGTGACATAACTGCCACTTGGTGTGCCCATGTGAGTTGAGGATCAGACTATTTACCATGATGGTTTCAGCTGGTGGCTGGCATTAGCTGTTTTTGGTTCTGGTTTGGTGACATAACTGTCATGTTGTGTGTGTGTAAAGGAGAATGGTGACAATGGTGTGCTGTGTGATGATATGATGGCCATGGCAGCTGGTATTACTGGTTCTGCTCCGGCGGGTGTGTTGAGGAGGCAGGGAAACCAATAAACCTGTGTTCTTTCAGTTTAGGACCAGCTGATGTATCAGGATACCATGGAAGAACTTGTTGGAACCCTCTAAGAATACTTTCAAGGTTGCTCGGGGGAGCACAGGACACTTTAACGAGAAGAAAGGCTGTCATCGGTTAATGTGTCTGTAGCTTCTTCTTCCTCCACTCCTCCCCTTTTTGTTGTTATGTAACTCACTCCCACAGAGATGTGTTTGTGTATGCGTGTGTAATGCCGTCATTAGAGTCAGATGTTCATATTGTGAGAAACTTCCTGATGTAATCGGCCAAATCGTTGTGCACAAAAAAAAACCCAGCTGATAACAATGGCGAGGCCAGACAGGTCGTGGAAAAGTGTTTCTGTAACAATGTTATCAGAGCTCTTAGCAGTAATAACACTATCGTGAGGAAAAGCCCTAGCCCTCAGAATAGGGGGTTTCTCTGTCCCGGCCTCACCTGGGCGTTTAACATACCTAATGTACCTGTCACTCAAGTGTCTAACGCTCTCCTTTATCATCTCATCGGTCTCTCCGACTCTACCTTCTTACACTATCCGTCAGCTGTGCCAATTTAAGTTTAAGGAGTTTTTCTTTAACCTGTCTCAGGATAAACTGACAGATGGTACATTATTTAAGTTTAAGAGGTAGCTACTGCTGTGGGGAAAGAGAGGGGCCTTCAGAGGAATGTCAAGAAGTCCTACAACTCCCAGGACAAATTGTCTCGTCTTTCCTCCTCTGTTATTAAATGTCAAACAAACAAGAGAGACTTGATTTCTTCAATCAAAGTTTATTTCTGTTTTTAAGTCAGATATTTTACTTGAAAGATACTTCTAGGACTGGGTCAGTCATCCTGGTCAAAATGGGTAATATGCTATGGTTAGGCCATGTTCCACAGTCGGGGTCATTAATGATCCTGTAATTCACAGATAATTTTACTCCCATTACTGAGTAATGCCTGTGGTTTATAGTGGTGCCTTGGATTAAAGCTAGAATAGGATTTCTCCATCATTTCAATGTGCCTGCAACTCAGACAGTAGAAACAGATGCACATTGGAATAACTAAACAATAACTGGGGCTAGAAATGATTGGATGTGTGTGCCGCCAGTTTGTCACCTCTAAGAACCTTGTGGTTGGCTGAGCACTGGGGTTGTCACATCCAAGGTTCATTGGCCCTAATTGTGGGAGGGGGGGGAAAAAGTGCCGACCTAAAGAAAAGCATATGATCGATCGAATTCCGAAAAAAAAGCTTCCGTAAAGCCTGTCAAGAGGATGTTAAAGGGGTGTTAGAATCAGGCTAATGAGTTTAGCAAGGTACACAATGTTCCAATTCCATGGTAGAGTACACTGCCGTCCCTATAGACCTGTGTACTGTACACACAGGCCACACACACAGACAGGCAGTGTACAGTACACACAAGTGTATAAAAATAGACTGCAAATAGTTATTCAACAAAATACTGGGCTTTGAAATGGGGGGGGGGGGGGGGGGGGGGTGATACCTACCACAGAGCTGTGACTGTGCACATATTTGTACCTAATTGATTAATATCACATCTTGAGCATGTAAGTCCCTATATCTTACTGTACCTGGATCATTGGATGTGAAGAGATTTGAGAATCAGAGCCAGTACAATTACAACAGCTGTAAAAGCATATTTTGACCCAGGAGAAATCTCTTGTAACCATACTAGAAAAATAACATTCCAAAGGAGATTATTTGTGGTCAGTTAAAGAACACTGTATATTTTAATTAGGTAAAGGAGAAAAATAAACTCATCCTTACTTTCTGCTTTGAAACATGACCAACGGGGGGCGGGGGGGCTGGTGATGTAAACACAGTGTGGATTCTAGGCCTCTTACGCAAGCCAAGCTCTTACTGCTGCTTATCCATGACACGCTGGGAAATAAAAGTTCGCTAAATAAACAACTATTATTACTTTGTGCTGTTATGACAGATGGGGGGCCTAGTGTTGAAGGCCCTAGAAAAAAAATATTGTCAGAAGAACACAGTGTTCCCGCTTTCTCCCAATGTCTAAGGACTACTGTTTAAAAGGGCACGTCACAGTAACACATGGATCAGAACCACACCAGCCTCAGGGCCACACCATGGAGACAGAGACCCCATAGACATAGTTCAATTGAGGAGCCCCTCGACATGCCTTCCCTTGTGTTGTCCTTATTCCTTGAGATAAACCAGGTCAGGTTTAATTATGGGATTGAGGGGGGCTTCTATTTTCAAGCTGTCTTCCACAGGATAAGAGGGTCAATGTGACTCTGAGCTAGCTGTGCAACAGGAGAAATATCTAGTGTGCACTTAAGATTTTTGGAGTAATCATATCATAACACAATCCCCTGCCATAATAAGTCTTAATCAGGTCAATCCATTATGCAATGAATAAAAAGTGGTTTACTTTAAGAAAAGACCCATTATGTGAGAGCGGATGAGTGTACCTTGATGTGCTACAGTAAGTGCCCAGCCGTTTCTGGACTCATTTCGGTTAGCACGGAGCTTTAAGATATCACATTCCAGCCACAAAGTACACATGTAGAGCAGGTCATTCAAATAATTGATGTGTCACGGAGACGTTTTAGCTGATGTTAAGACCTTTTTACACATATATCGGATTCTGGTAGGACAGCCAAGGAAAAGTTCCCTTACGGTGCAAATTAAGTGTCCTTCCGTTGACAGCTAGTTTTGAAGAACAGAGCACTGTCTACTAAATAACATTTACCTTACTTGAATGATTAAAGTGAATAAGCTTTTGCAGTGAGAATGTGTTTGGCTGCTCGACCAGTGATAACTCCAGTGCAATAGCTCCCTCATGGGGACTGCTGAGAAACTAGAGACACTGATGCTGAAAACCATACCGGCACTACACTCAGTAACCACCAGAAAGTGCCCTTGGCTTGATTTTTGTCATCCCTGTATTCATATAGCCAGTTTCAGTTTTAGCACAGGCTTAGACCTTGACATTTGTGAATGTATATTGAAAGCATGCATAATGCATTAACCATTTGACATACATTCAATTCCAACACTTTTTTGGGGGGTAGTAAGTGTGGTGCTAGCATTCAATTAATTATTATCCACTTAACGGCATCTTACACCCTTAAACACTCAAAACCCAACACTAAATTGCTTGATCTGTTAACTGCTCACTTGAAACGTATGACCCTCCACCAATCCCAGCCAGAAGAATTGTAAAATGTGTTTGTTTAACCAGCTCTTTCCTGTTTAATGACAAACACATACAGACAGATTCTCAATGCAACCACCCTCATATACAGATTTAGTTGATGTCTCACAATTATGACGATACACTGATCCCCTTTACATATTCCCGTTGTGTGGTTTGTCCTTCCCTCTCCCCTCACACGGGCCTACACTCACGGTGTACACACTTAATTAGACAGGTGTGGAACAAAAACAACACACAATGACCAATAATCTCATAGTCACGGATTATCACAGAAAATCCAGCTACTTTCTACACTATTGAAATACTCCACACTAATATGACACGTGACAGACAGGTTACCCAAAGTTCACTGCATATCACAGATATGTAGACCAAAACAGTGCATTCAGTATAGAACACATCAGGTCAAAACGGCAGAAAATGATAGGACGTGTCAAGATCGACCTCTGATACATAAGAGATTCAATTCACTGCGTCGCATAAAGAAACTGCTAGCATGAGTCATTGTATGGTAGAACTCAATCCCTTTAGACTTTTTTACAGTAGAGGTCTGTCTGATTTTATGTGCTGCAGAGAATGTGTGGGTGAACATTTTGTGTATTAATATGAGCAGCGACGTGAGAGGGAGATGTTGATAAGAACAAGGGACAACTAAAAAAATATAAAAATAAAACACTTAAAAGACCTCCAGTAATCGCCTTTACTGGATGTGAGCCTGGTGCCATTTTCTCTCATTTTCCATGGACATCTACTGTATCAATGACAATCTGTAGATGAACTAAATTTAGACTACCGGAAAGCTAGTCCTCGTTTACAATGATCAGAAATGCAATTCTCACAGGGAGGTTCAAACACATCATCGGACAGGTTTCACAACAAAAAACACGTTAAATAATTTATCGAACAAACAAAACAATCACGGCACCAGGATATGAAATACAGATGTGATTAACTTCAGATTTTCAAAAAGAGCCATTTTACCCAAGATCCTGACCAGCGAGCTCAGAGTTAATCACATGGGATCCTGTGGCAACACCCAGGGTGGGTGGAGTCTACCTTACACCAACATCACATTGGCTGTCAAGAGAAACAGAGAGGTTATAGGAGCAGTGGTCAGGACAGTGTTCAGTCCTCAAACCTTCCCTCCAGAATGCTTTCAAAGGTGAACGGGAGGAACTTGAAGCCTTGGCCTACGTAGAACTTATTCTGGAATTCCACCCTAGAGAGAACAAGAGAGGCAACAGTTAACATCAGGCATATTACAATAACAATCAATCAACGTAAAGATCAATGCTGCACAGACATACTAGTCTAGCACCATCAACGGTTATACAAACATCTTTTGAAAGTAAGTCTGGAGTCCCTTTAAACTAGAGTTTCTTTGAGGTGCAATATAGGTAGCCCTTACTGATTGTATCAAGCCAAAGCCAGACGGAGATGATGGCGAGATGACCCCTGCTCTCCATTCCACAACCTCCCTGTGTAACCCACTTTGTATCACACCCACGTTAGGGCCTAGGCCTGGTCCTCAGAAGCGAAACACAACCCTCTTTCCATCTCCCTATTTATAAAATCTCCCTGCAAACTAACGGCTGGATAACCTTTCAGTGGAGGAAGCAGACATGCTTGTCATTCCTCCCTATGTCTGGAGGTAGATGTTCATCTGGGTAGGCTGGGGCTCTAGAATATTCCACTAGAATACGCTTACAAGAGAAGGTAAAACTTAGCGGGATATGTTTGATGTAGTCAACTAGCACTACTTCCTTTAAGAAATTTAAGGCAAAGAAACAAAGAAAAAGTGATAGGCTTTGTGTTTCTATGAATCTGAGATCGTAATTCCTCCCTAGACTGAAAACTGATTTACAGTGAGCTCCAATAGTATTGGGATAGTGACAAATGGTTTGATGCTTTAGCTCTGCACTCCAGCATTTTGGATTTGAAATGATACACACAAATGTCATACCCTTCACAAAACACTAACTTCCCCTGTTATTGTTATGGTGAGAGGCTAGCATGTCTTGGGGGTATGATATTTGTGCGTCTAACTTTCTCGATCATCATTATTCACAATTCATTCAGGAGTATCCATAATTATGGTAGCATCCACATTAATGTAGTGTTTAGAAACATATTATATTCTTATTATACAATAAAAGTGATTACAAAACGATATTGACCATTAATTTCTACTGGGCACAAAATAATCTGAAACCACCAAAACAAACAGCAAATGCATCCAACAAGTTTGTAGAGTCACAAGCTTGATGTATTCATTGTGTACTAGGAATATGGGTCCAAACTTAACTACTTTAATACACAAGTGAATTTGTCCCAATACTTTTGGTCCCCTAAATGGGGAAGGGGGGCTATGTACAAAAAGTGCTGTAATTTCTAAAACGTTTCACCTGATATGGACGAAAATACCCTAAAATTAAAGCTGACAGTTTGCACTTTAACTACAGTCATTGTATCCTTTCAAATCCAAAGTGCTGGAGTACAGAGGCAGTATTTGATTGAAGCTAAAATGTCAGAATCTAAAATAGACCAAGAAGTGTTTAAGGGATGACTCCTCTCTCAGCTACTGGAGGAATCTCTGGCTGGATTAAATGGTTTTGGAATAGGAGCAAGTACGTATGCATGGTGGCCACAGCTAGATAAACATTTACTACTGCTATACATTTGACAGACGCCTGACATTACTTTGGCAGTTCAAAATCACATTTACAACTGTGTTAGTTAGCGGCCACTAAGAAAAATAAGTTTGAAAAAAAAAAAACACAAAAAAGTTTAGAAGGCCTAAGGGCCTTTCCCTAAGGGCCTTTCAGTGAGAGTGGAGCATTAGATTCCAATGTGCTGGGTAAATACAGTGATGAGGGTCTGTGTCAGTGCTGTGCGAGGGTGCTAGTGGATGATCACTTCCAGTTCAACAGGGCTGTTCCGAGACACCAGAAGTTTCTCCATGATGGCCAGCATATCACACACAATCCTCCACTGCTTTATGGGATGCAGAGATATTCCAGGTTCCTGGCCAGGAAAGAGCTGAAGGTGAGCGCTGGATAACCACAGCTCCCAGTAGCACCGGTCTGCTTAATACAAGTAGGACGGAGAGACACGCCCTGTTTCCATTGAGACACACACGGTTGAGGGCTCAGACGATGCCCAGAGTAACTAGAGCTAAAACGTCTGTTACCATAGTTTCACCAGCAGGGGGCGCTACAGGGCTGAGCCACACCTCCATGCCCTCTGACAGAGGAGGAAACTACTGAAGACATGCTCCTTCCTTTACAGGGTCTACAGACAATCACAGACAATCACGGATTACAAAAATAAAACCAGCCCCGTCGCGGACTTCTTGCTTCCAAACAAACCGACGTGGCCCGCTACCAAGGACTGTGGGCTCTCCTCCTCCGTGGCCAACATGAGTAAAACATTTAAACGTGTTAACCCTCACAAGGCTGCCGGCCCAGACCGCATCCCTAGCTGCGTCCTCAGAGCATGCGCAGACCAGCTGGCTGGCGTGTTTACGGACATATTCAATCTCTCCCCACATGTTTCAAGATGGCCACCATTGTTCCTGTTCCCAAGAAAGCAAAGGTGATGGAACTAAATGACTATCACACCGTAGCAATTCACTTCTGTCATCATGAAGTGCTTTGAGATACAAGTCAAGGATCATATCACCTCCACCCTACTTGTCACCCTAGAACCACTCCAATTTGCTTACCGCCCCAATAGGTCCACAGACGATGCAATCGCCATCCCACTGCAGTGCCCTATCCCATCTGGACAAGAGGAACACTTATGTAAGCATTTAACACCCTAGTACCCTCCAAACTCGTCATTAAGCTCGAGACCCTGGGTCTCGACCCCGTCCTGTGCAACGGGGTCCTGGACTTCTTGACGGGCCACCGCTAGGTGGTGAAGGTAGAAAACAACATCTCCACTTCGCTGACCCTCAACACTGGGGCCCAACAAGGGTGCGTTCTGAGCCCTCTCCTGTACTCCCTGTTCACCCACGACTGCGTGGCCAGGCACACCTCCAACTCAATCATCAAGTTTGCAGAGGACACAACAGTGGTAGGTTTGATAACCAACAACGACGAGACTGCCTACAGGGAGGAGGTGAGGGCCCTCGGAGTGTGGTGTCAGGAAAATAACCTCTCACTCAATGTCAGCAAAACAAGAGATGATCGTGGACTTCAGGAAACAGCAGAGGGAGCACCCCCATATCCACATCGATGGGACAGCAGTGGAGAAGATGGAAAGTTTTAAGCTCCTCGGTGTACACATCACAGACAAACTGAAATGGTCCACTTATGCAGGTGAAGAAGGAGCAACAGCGCCTCTTCAATCTCAGGAGGCTGAAAAAAAAAAAGTGGTTTGTCACCGAAAACCCTCTAACTTTTACAGGTGCACAATCGAGAGCATCCTGTCGGGCTGTATCACCGCCTGGTACGGCAACTGCACCGCCCACAACCGCAGGGCTCTCCAAAGGGTGGTGCGGTCTGCACAACGCATCACCGGGGGCAACCTACCTGCCCACCAGGACACCTACAGCACAGGAAGGCCAAAAAGATCATCAAGGACAACAATTGTTCACCCCGCTTCCATCCAGAAGGCGAGATCAGTACAGGTGCATCAAAGCTGGGACCGAGAGAATGAAAAACAGCTTCTATCTCAAGGCCATCAGATTGTTAAACAGACATCACTAACACAGAGAGGCAGCTGCCTACCTACAGACTTGATATCATTGGCCACTTTAATAATAACTGGAGCACTAGTCACTTGAATAATGCCACTTTAAGAACGTGTACATATCTCACATTACATCTCATATGTATATACTGTATACTACACCATCTACTGCATCTTAGCCGCTCTGTCACTGATCATCCATATATTCTTATCCCATTCCTTTACTAGATTGTGTGTTTTAGGTTTTGTTGTGGAATTGTTAGATATTACCTGTTAGATACTGCTGGACTGTCGGATCTTCACTACACTCACAATAACATCTGCTAACCATGTATATATGTGATCAATAAAATGCGATTTGACCCAAGTCAATGAGGACTCCAGACTAGCAGAAGATGGAGCCCTCCACAGCTTACAGTGGCTGTTAAGTGCAGGGAAGGTTCTAGAGACCTTAGTTTGAGACGCCACAGACTGAACAAACATGTTGTCTATGTGCAAGAGAGCAGTGTGTCTCTCACCAATGCAGACGCAGTGCGTGCAGGAAGGCAGACAGGCCCTCCATGATGAGCAGGATGCAGACAGTGAGGACGGCGAAGGCCCCGAAGATGATGGACAGGGCAACGAAACCCCCAAAGCTCCTGGAGGACAGTCCAAGGTGCATCACCATGGTCCACAGAACCTCTGACAGCTCTGTTGGATCACAGAGGAAGAGAAGGAAATCAACTGTTTTACTGTACCCTTTCAAAGAGAAACCAAAAAGGGTAGAGAGCGAGACGCAGCGAGAGAGGAGAACATGAGAGAGAGAGAGAGGTTTATGTACTCACGTGCGTGGGCCAGGCTGAGGGCCCATAGGCGTAGGTAGGAAGCTGTGTTGGAGATGCAGCCCAGACAGTATTCTATGGTGTGGATGGCCTGGTGCACAGCCACGTCCCCAAAGTTAAACTGGAGGAGGGAGAGAGAACACACATCCAGTATGAACCCCTAGGGGACAAGGACACAACAGTACAGGGACCGGGAGACCGGTCCAAATGAGGTCCTGGGCAATCTCTAACGACAGTAAAGTTCATGGCTAAACGGTACCACATTGAGGAAGACATTCACCAGATTAAAAGAGCTCCAGAAACAGCAGCCTGACCCACTAGTCAGACCTCTGTAGCAGAGGTCTCCCAAGAAGCTCCTTCCCTACGACCCATGAACCAGACAAATGAGGAGCTCTGCAGGATATGCCATGCTGGTAATGGTAGTACCACCTCATGATCGGGGCAGAAAGGAAGCACTACTAGTCTAAGGGTGCGGCCAAGTGTGCTGCTGCACGTTAGAAGAATCCCTTGAACACCCAGAGACAGCAAAAACTCAGACCACACACACACAGTCAACAGCCTCAGGGGACAGAACACACACATGCAGGACAGAGATACACACGATCATACACAAGCAGGGGCATAGAGAGACTAGCAAGACATGCACTTTGGGTAAGGGGATGGGGGGGGGGGGGGGGGGGGGGGGGGGAATGAGTGCCTGGCTTACCACTTCCTCCTCGGGGGCCTTGAAAGCGATTGACAACAAGTTAGGTTTGTTAGTGACAGGTGACATGACAACAGGACACAGTGATGAGAGAAACAAGAGAAAACAATGACATTAAACATAGGAAGATGTATAATATACACAATGTGATTAGGTGTTGCAGTCGTCACAGGCACTGGATCAAAACTACTGACAAGTTTCTTAAGGGGCTGCATAAAAACATTATGGCACTGGTATCTAGGTGATGCATAGCGATTCCTCCAAAAGCATGCATTTGTGCATGCTTAGTATTTTGTGACAACATTCTCCTGTGACATTTCCAGATATATCTATAGGCCTTTGGTCTTTGGCATATTGTTGTTGTGTTTACGTCTGTGGTTGCTAGGGGAGACAGTGATGGGGAATGTAATGACCAATGGGGTTGGTGACCCACTTCTGACAGTGACAGCAGGTGGGACTGGGCTGTTTGGGTTACACCCTGCTTAGCCATTCAGGAAGGCTGGTTAGGAAAAAGCTAACTAAAGCTTTAGCCTAGTTAACGGTAGTATAGCTATTTACCATATCTAAGACCAAAGACGGTATTTCCCAATTTAACACAAATTAATGAATTAAGTTCTGTCGTTGAGGATTAACACGGTTAGCATAATTTGGATACTTGACCAGATGACCCGAGTAGTTTATAGGCAAGAATTCTGTAAAGGTGGCCTGTTAAAATGAGTTCCTCTATGTTAAAACAGAAATGCTATATTTACTGTGTTAGTTACTTAGCACCCTGCCTGCCTGAACACCTGCTAGCCAGAGGGAGGAGCTGCACAACTCTAAACACATAACACAAATGCAGTCTGGTCAGTGAACTGGAAATACACTATGCAATTAATAAATGGCTTGAAACGGATTGCATGGTGATACATGCAACCACTGCAATCCATTCAGCCTTTTGTTAATGAGCCAGAGCTCACATTATCAACATGCGATGTGACACGGCTCTAAAACGTCTTGGAAATGAATACAACATATTAGAATTAAAAGATTTGTTCCAGCACAGCCCCGTCCACTGAATCAGAGAGATCGCTTCTCATCCAAGGCCATAGTTTATAGTGGCATGGACTGTAGAGACTAACATTGCTAAATAAAGTAACCTCCAATCAAATAAAACTCCTCTCCACTTCAAAAGTCAACTATGATAGGATAGGAATCTGTGTGAGGCGCTTTGAAAGCTGCTCTATAAATCTTCGGTCCTGGAAGCATAAAAGAGCAAGCTCTGTCTTAACAGCCATAACTGCTTCCTGAGAGCTACAGAAACAAACTGACAGCTCGTCTGGTTTGAGGTTCACAGGAGCCTGTTGTATCGTTTCATATGTTTATCAGAAACTCCTGAAAAGGTGAGGGAGAGAACACAGAACAATCCCACAGACTTGATTCAGTGTGACTGTTTACCGTCTAAAAATTAAACTACATTTTTGTAGGTATTACAATAATGCACATGTTGAGTAAAAAGAGCTGCTGGATTAGCTTTGTGGTCAGTTTCATTTGCTCCTGCCAGATCCCACTTCTATAATCAATACATATTATATGCTGCTGTTGGTGAACCAGGGAATATGAGAGCTCTGGTAAAGTAAATGGGTTGGGTTTCTATATGTGACTGATGACTTCATTACTCAAGGTTATTCCATCTGGGCTAGGTCTGGATCATATTGCCTACAGCAGTATCTAATGGAGTCCGCTATTGGGCCAACATTATAATAGACTACTCTGGTCACATACTTCATATATGCTAGGCCAACAGAGTGGAGGCTAGGGGTATCCTCGTTTCTCACCTCATGCTCGTCGTTCTCTGAGTGCTGGGAGAGTTGGTCATGCTGGATGATCTCAGCCTGGTCCTCCGTTGGGCCGTTTCCCACCCGGATCCCTCCAAAGTTCTGGGTGCCCTGGAGGAACAGACAAGAGGATGACAGGGGTTACTGCTGGGGTCACAAACGCTACACTCCAGATCCCAATGGAACTCAATGGAACAAATGTGTGTGGGAGGGCAGATGTTAGTACAGTACCAAGTTCTTCTTCCAGAGGTACTGTCGCCGCATAACCAGGGTTTTCACTATCAACATACAGGGAACACACGCCAAGGCTATCAACACCAGCAGCGTCTGAATAACCATCTGTGGAGGGGAAGGACGAGAGAACGAGGGATGTTAGATGCGTATGGGGCGTCACACATTATCCCACCATAAAATGGCTCGCTCAATTAAAAAAAGGGCAGATTGACAGATGAAAGGATGGATGGAATGATCACCTGTCCTCTGTAGAGGGGTTGGTTGGTGGGGTCGCTATAGTTGAACAGGAACATGTTGATGAAGGCGATGAGAAGACTTGGAGCATTTCTGGAGGTGTGAGCGTCGTAGGCCAACCACTTATAGAAGACCAGGATGACCAGGTACCCAAACAAACTGGCCATGAACACAATCTCTGGGATGAAGCCCAGGTAGATATTCAGGGGTTTCTTGAAATACCTTCAGAAAAGAACAAGACACGTTGACCATCGGATAAAATAGTAATGTACAGACAGGAAACAAACTGTCATGTTTCCTTAAAGTTAGTCTGGGATAATTAAAAAATAAATAAAAAAGTGCTGCACCACTTGTTTTGGTAGACAGCAGAGGGATAAGGCTGGGGAAATATAAACCCTTTTAAATTCATAGACAGTGCTCTATATACAAGGACTGTAGCTTCTAAGCGTGACTCACAGGTGGTTGAAGAGACTGAGAGACACTCCAAACAGCATGTGGATGACCCCCAGGATCACTGACATCTTCATCTTGAAGGAGTTGAGGAAGGTCAGCTTGTTGGTGGCGATGTTCCAGATCTGAAGAACACAATCAAACAGTTATAAGACAATGAAATCAGGATGATATAAATGTAACATATTACATTTATCAAAATATAACTTTTTTTTGCTCACTATCCATCTTTATTGTAAGGGGATTTCAGCATTTTCTCACAGAGACGGAGTACTCACTGGGTCAATGCCAATGGGGTAAGGTCCATTGAAGACTCCTCGTACTGCAGGGTCCAACTGTAAAACCTTGTTTTCATCAAGTGTCTGAAACCTGAGGAGAACATCAAACATGAATCATCACTTCACAGAGGGCACTGCCAACAAGGTCCAGGAGGTAAACTAATCCAATCCACAGACAGTATGAGACCGACAGAGAGGGATACTTACGACCAGGTGAGGTTGTTAACGCGGAGGTCGAACATGGGCCTGACGCTCCAGCCAGAGCCAAACAGGTTGAGTGACTTGGAGAAGCAGTCGTTGTAGATGATGCCGGTGTAGATCGAGAAGATGCCCATCAGTAGGATGATGTAGCGCCCAGCAAACACCATGCTGAACATCTACACACAGACAGGAAGTGACACTGTTTGAATCTAACACCATGTTGAACATCTACACCCGCAGACAGGAAGTGACACATTACACTGTTAGAATCAAACTATGGCCACGTTCTGTTGCAAAACACTGTAGAACGTTGCAGACAGAAAAAACATGAATAGAGCCGAAGTGATTCCTTAATCTACACGTCAGAGGCATGTTTGTTCTACATAGAATATTTTTTATCTGAATGTTCCAAAATATTGCGTCCTGCTGAACGCGCACCACATCGAACATCCACACAGACCAGAAGTGATACTTTACACTGTTAGAATCTGGTCTCAGTTACATTTTGTTTTAGCCATAGAAGGATTTGGTTATTTATTCACACTCAAAAAGCATCAACTGGCCATCATGATGCACCTACAGTGTTAGGGCCATAGAATCTGTCTAAAGCAGAGAGGTAACCAAGCCCTGTTAAGTTCCCAGTAATGGAGCTAGAGGCTGGATAAGGGGTGAGGGATGGAGCTGATTGGCTGATGGCAGGGGTAGTGTTGTCCATACCTCGTTGTCGTTCTTCTGGGCGACCAGGCGGCTCTCTCTCAGGACCAGGTAGAGGGCAGCGCAGGTCATGAGCACCCCGTGGCCCAGGTCCCCAAACATGACAGCGAATAGGAAGGGGAAGGTGATGATGGTGTATGGGGCTGGGGACAGGGAGGGAGGGAATCATGAGCGTACACATTGTGGAATGGGAGAGTGAACCAACCCAAGTTCACACGTACCAGTGATACACAATACAGCATGATCGACAGTGATGGGGTGATAATGGGGGAAATAGACTTGGCACCGGGGGTGAACATTTATCACCTGCTTTGGCACAGTGATCTAGCCAGCTGGATACATAGACATGATGTGAGTTATGAGATCCCTACAAAATAAAAGTCTGCTGCCTAGTGAGGTTATTGAAACAACAATGCCAATAATTTGAACAATAGGTAGTTGAATGATAAAAGGGGAATAAAGGATGGCGAGAGAGAGAGGAGGTTGATCGTGTCAGATGTGGTTACCTGGGTTCATCTCGCGGTAGTTCCCGATGCCGTAGGCGTCTACGATGTTCTGGAAGCCCGAGGTGAACTTGTTGGTCTTGTTGAAGGTGGGCGGGGTCTGCTTGGTCTGCATCCTGTTGAGGATGGAGGGGACGGTGGAACCACTCTTCTCCTGGAGACCAAGACAGAAAGACGGCCAGAGAAACACGCTCAGAGAATGGTCAGGAGGACACAACAATACCACTCTGTTAACCTCTACAGGGAGTTGAGGTATTCAGCCCTACAAGGCATTGAGAACAGCAGGAGTTGCCCTGCTAGCTCAATCTCCCATGAATGTGTCTAACAAAGGGATATTGCATTGTTCCAGCCAGAGTCTGACTGTCAGCTGGCCTGGGATCTCCTCAGCACTCAGGAATGAGAGGAATCCTCCTGCTTTCCCCATTAGTCTGTAGACTGGGCACTGAGACCTTCCATACCTCCATCACTCAAAGATCTGCAACAACGTCTTCAATAAATCAGATGAATATGACAGACTCATTTCCACAGCTGATTTGGAGATGAATCTCTCATACTACATGTATCATCTGATCTCCCATGCCTGCTGTGTGTGAAGGACAACAGCTTGTCCAAGGGATGGTTTGATGGCTGAGATAGAAGTAGAATCGTTGTGTGTATTGAGGACAGTATGTCCCTGTGTTTCTCAACGAGACATGTGGGGTAAAAATTGCCTGGTGGGATAAATGCAGCATGGAGACTGAATGCTGTGCGTGACAGGGTTAAGCACTTACTGGCATGAACAGGACAACAGAACAGGACTACAGAAGAGGACAGGACTACAGAAGAGGACAGCATGACGTCCTGATACCGCTGGAATCTAGCCTCATGATAGGTGTAAAATCCTCACATACCCAGCACTCACGCAGTGCCTCTCCACGTCCTGTTAGCACTGTCTCTCAGTCTGGATCTGTTACGACTTAACGGCCTAGCAGAGTCCAGGCATAATGGTCTCAAAGCTGGGTTAACTGGTGACTATGAGGCTCGCTGGTTCGTAATGTCTTAATGCTACAGTGTCCTCCATAAATGAACTTGACCTAAACAGTATGATAGAAATGTCCCATTAAATAGATATGGGATATGAACCCAGTCCCACTATTTTCGACCAGAGCCCTATGGACTCTAAAAGGTAATAGGGTGCTATTTGGGACGCAACTTAAAACTCCCTGTACCTCCCCCACGCCTCTAGTCGAGACGGGTGTCCACTCGACTCACCGTGCCTCTCCGCAGGGCGAACTGGATTGAGTCCATGTCTGACACGGGGCACCACACCTCGGCGATCAGACACTTCTGGGTGACATCGATGTTGCACAGGTTCAGGGTGTGGTAGACAGCCTTCATCTTCCTCACCTTGATGAACCACACCCTGACGGTCTTGGCTGCAGCCTGCAGGACCCGCTGTCTGTGGTCCTCCGTCTGGTTCAGCACCTGCAGCGGAGAAGGAGATCAGGGTTTGAGATATGGAGACAAGATGCGACTAGGATGCTACTGTAGTTGAAACCTTGCGTGGCTGGGTACAGAACATATCCAGCTGTGTAACTAGCTCAGGTGCTCTGTCCTAGACAGTCTACCGGCTGTTCATGTGTCTGACAAAGTTTGCAGGCAGTTCTCAATTAACACATTCGCACTCAGCATTTAAACAAACAAAGGTATGCGCCTAACTAAACCGACCTCAAATGGAAAACAGATGCAGGCCTAGATGTAGGCCAGGGTCGGAGACTGTGGAATCAGGACAATCCTCTAGTAGTTTCCACTCAACGCTAGAATTGTGTGGGGAGTGGCATTGGTCTGCATAGTGTGCCTTCCCTACATGTCCAGAACAGCAAGTGCTGTTGCAATGAATCATGTTCCGCTTCTTATTTGTGGAGGTGGTTCACATTAATAGAAGGCTTTGCTGGACAGTGTGCACTATGTGATCAAGTTTGATAAGGGGTTATATCAGACCCAGCATAGCAGGGTTTCCCGTAAGAGCCGGCGGAGGCGTTCTCAGGTATGCAGCACTGATTCATATCAAGTGAATGTCTTATGATCAGCGGATTGCTAACATGCCGCTACCCTACACCCACTCTCGCCCACGTTGTTGAGACCCTCTCACGCCCACGAACACACACTGTTCACTCCCAAACTAGCGGGCCGGGCATTTCCCCTCCACCCTCGCCCTTCTCTCTTGTCGACGACTATCCCGCCCCCGTAGCGACGGGAATAACAGTGGACCTTCAAACAGCGAGGCAAGCATTCCCAGGCACTTACTGGCAATGAGAGGATGTTAACATTTCTGGCAGACAGGGGGCCTGCCAAACGTAATGCAGAGTCGCTCACGCTCTGTCCACACTGGGGGCTGTAACTGATCCTGAACCACAGAGATTCTCAACACACACCACTGAAACACACACACACACACCACTGAAACACACACCACTGGGTGTCTGTCTATCAGAGAGAAGTGCATTGTGAGTGACTCATTTTTTTTAAACTTCAAGCTAAGCCCATTCCTGAGAATGTGAGTAGTAAATGTGGTCACTATGTGAGTGGAGTGGGTGGCTAATTGGCTGAACTCAGTGTAAACCACCCTGATGATCAGCTGGTTTCCTATATGCGAGGCGAGTGAGGGTTCCTCCTAGCCAAACAAGGAAAGGGAGCCTCCTGTCCATCCAAGTGCAAACCGTCTGCACCACCAGACTACGTAGGGCTTTGGAGCAGAACACAACAACAGAACTGGGTATTCCCAGAGGGAGTATTGGGTTTCTCTTAGTATAGGGATGGTGTTGCACCATACGCTGCTGCTGTTCCATGGAAGGCTAAACTGAAGTTCTGTCTGTGTGGGCTGGACTTCTAAAGACCACAGCTCACATGTTGCTCAACAGCTGCAAAAAACAGAAAACACTGAGACAGGCATTGTTCCTGGGTCACCAGACACAGTTGGCACAAGGAGACAGGGTGTTAGACACTGGATTATAATACCAAAGTGGTGTGTTTGTGTTGGGATTGTCCTTCACTCCTAGTCCCGTGACTGTTTTTGCCCCGTTTTAGAGCAGTGAGTCACTGTGCCAGGTTTAGAGGTGCTCTCCCAAAGCCAGGCCAGAGGCAGATCCAGTTCAGCCGACTCATGGGCCTGGCACGGCACGAGTGACAACCGTTTCTGACCTCTCCCTGTAACTTTTTCACACCCAGCTCCACCCAGCCCATTGATGCACTACCGCCAAAGAGGTTGAGTGAGTCAGACACTGAAGCCAGAACATCTTGAGATATGAACACTGCAAACAGACAGAAGTTAACTCAATTTGAAGGCCTCCCTAATGTGATCAACAAATATCTCCTCTGTGGTTTTGTGTGATAGATAAAATATCTATTACTGCAACACTGCTGGGGGAACTAATCTAGTATCAGTCTTTCCCTCCACTTCATCATAATTTGGCTGAGGGCTTGATGGCTCAGTACAGAGGAAATGGCAGAAAGAGGAACCGAAACTTCCGCAGACATTGAAGCAGCAAGACGCAGAGCAAGAATCCTGACTACGCAAAAGACTAACATTAGCAGAAAGTTAAATAAAGGTCTATCCAAAAATCACATCAAAAGATGACTAGTGTCATGTTGAACAATAGAAAGAAGGTTTCGTTCCTCAAACGAATGACTAAAACCGCCTTTGAATTAGCCACACACCTCATGTGGTCACCTACCACTCCCCTCCACCACAGCCTCTGGCAGCTGAGTATACAGTTACAGGGAAAACAGAACACTGATCAGAAGCCATGATAGAGCCCAGATCAAGTTCACAATGAAAACAGATGAAATATTGAAGGACTAATTCACTTGAAAATGTAAGGATCTGTTAGATTTAATTTATGTAACAAGACATGATGTAAATATCTGTTAGTTTTGGCTAGCTGACTGTGTGGACTCCCTGTCTGTGTTACAATAGGCCAGGCAGGTCGTACCATCTGCAGGTCATCGATACGGGTGGCCACCCCTGCAGCCATCTCCTTCCTCTCCTGGGGGGTCTCTGGACAGGGGTACAGTGACGCTCGGAACCTGAGAGGTGAAGGAGAGAGGGGTTGATCAACCCAGAGTGCCTGGAGCGGAACAGAAAACCAACTACAACATTCCTCTGTCTAGATTAGTTAGTGTTTCTTGAATTTCTCAACCAATCATAGCCCCTTACCCTTCACATATCTTCTTAACCCGAGTCTTCAGCTGATCTCCTTGGAAGAATATGATGAAGACAGACTTATAGACCTGGTCACCCTGTAGGGGAAACATATCAACATGAGTTAAGTGAAGAGAAGAGGAGACAAAACATTGTCTGATAGTGATATTTCTGCTCTATCATAAAGAGTATGGATGAGGTAGCATGAATAAAAAGATCAATGCCACTCATATGACAATCACACAATGTCACCAAGCGGTCATGGTACAACAGTATACCACTGAATAGGTCACACAAAATCCTGCACAGTTTTTGTTCCCCTAAACCCTCCAGATTATTATACTAGTATCAGTGAATAGTTACTGACCGTGGCAGGGTCCTCCAGTGAGTCTTCAATGTCTGCCTGCCTCAGGAACACGTTACCACGGCAAACCCTCCACAGCATCCTCTCAAACGTAGGGATGCGCTCCCTGCTGATCACCCCAGCAACAAACCTACAGGAGGACGATAAGGCATGGATCAGCATTTACAGTAGAACAGCTACGAAATGTATCCCTCATCTCAAAATAAGGTGTTTGATATTTGCAATGAGTTAGGTCCCTAAATGGCAGCTCAAGTTGGAGCTGATCCAAGATCAGTCCGTAATGCAATGGCATTACAGAATGAAACCTGGGCACATAAGGACAGAGGTCATTGATTTTGTTTGTTCACACTGGTGATGGGAGCACTGCTGATGAAAACATCCTCTCTGGATAGTGGTGGATATAGGAATGGTAGCTGAGGGCATGGGAGCCATGGAGGAGCATCAAACAGACATCAGATAGGAAGCCCTAGGGCCTTGGGGCACTGCATCCGTACCAAGCAATCCATTACCAAATGAGCGCTAAACTTTGCCACAACCACAGTATTGAGCTATTTTAGTTACGTTTTCTGAGAGTGATTTTTTCACACCATTTTCTGTTGAAATTGTCCCCGATTTGCTTACACTTTATGACATTTAATCAAATCTATTTTCTTTGTCTCTGTCTGCAAATAGATGACAAACTTTGAAGTCCCCCTCTTCTAGAATGTATGTGACCACGTATCAATTCGGTCCACTACTGATTCGGCTCACTCGGTCCACTACTGAAGACAGAACCCTGATAAACAGAGCTACATCTTACTGCCAGGCAACAGGCTAGAGTGGTAGCACCTGTAGTAGTAGTAGTACTGGCCTCTTACCAACCATTAAAAGTCATTAGGAAACAATTGTCCACCGATACTGACAGAGCATGTGGGCTGTCAGCTTAGGGACTGAGTACGCAGAGAGACACAGAGCACCGCCACACACACCCCGTCATGTGACCTTAGTGGCCCAACTAATCTGACAGCCTGAGCTTGTCCACCATTTAGGTTTTACACTGACTGACTCCACCTCCAGGAAGTAATGTAATGATAGTCTTTTCATTGACCTTTAAGTCTTGAGGAGATGGCTAATGCCTCCTTAATAGAGTGGACCAAGGACTCAGACTCACCCCAGTCTGAGAGGAGGACGGGTCCCTGCTTCAGCGGGATCCATCAGGGTAGACGATTCCTCCAGCAGGTTGGGGTCCTCCATCTGCAGCGGGGTGGAGAATGACAACCATTACATTTAGACCAAGATATTTTCAACCAATTAGACATATGATAAAAAGCATTATAAATGCATCCCTGTTTTCAGGAACAACTGGCTTGCTTTGTTGGGGAACGATTTACACCCTGGGAAGGTTTGACAGTTCAGTCGGCAGGAGCATGATATTGAACACAGGCCAGGCTCTTTATAAAACATAGCAAACAGCTAGCTAGGGTTTATATGAACCGTAAATTATTGGCAAAAAAAGCTACACATTCAGCTGAATGATTTACCCCCATGCAACCTCATAAGCGCTTGTAAAATAGGTGATAACATTCTAAGTTCAAGTAGCTTTGCTTGCAAACTCAGTGGAGTGGAGTTGATGCAGGTCAAAAGTACAGACAGTAGGTAGTCTCGTCTCGGTCATATGTGAATGACTATCTGTGTATGGCGTATTACTCTGCTATGTAACCTAGGTGCATCATTAAACTTGAATAACTGGTCTGGGGTTGGGGATGTAATTACCGAACCGTTATAAATACACAAGCCTTATGCTACCATATACTGTACATAGGATGCAGACATCTGACCCATACGAGGTTAATATAATCCTATGATTCACTATGAAGTCCGCAAGGGGCCTAGTCAATAAGGCAGGCACAGAAACGCTGTGAATAAATAGTGAACTGGTTTGTGTACAGTGGAGTTGACCTCGTCGAAGAATTGCTGAGTGCGGCGCAGGATGTGCTTGAGCTCCGTCAACTCTAGGAAGTTCTTCTTCAGGGCCTCCTGGTTGGTGTTGATCTCCTTCAGCTCATTCTCCAGCTTCTCAAAAGTGGCCTATAGAGACAGACAGAGGGTGATGGGGGAGTTAGTGAGCTGGGGACATGGTGAGTTGAGCACTTTGTAACCAGAGTGGATTCTAAGAGAAAACGGGGTGAAGTTACCTCCAGGTCAATCATGTCCCTAGGGGGGGGGACCTCTGGGTTCTCTCCCGTGTCCACCATTGGAATGCTGGCTTTCTTGATCTCCTTCTCCACAAACCCTGTGAGAGAGCGAGATGACAGTCTGAGTAGGGATAACCAATAGCAGTGATACTGTTGTAAATATGGGGGAGTATAATGAGTGAAGCAATGGGTTAAACCCTTGAGCTCACTCACGAAGCTTGCGGTCCATCTCCTCACATCGACGCACTTCGTTGACAAACTTGCGCTGAAACACGTTCACGTCTGGGTTCAACTGTAATGCAAACATGCAAACTATTCAAAACCTTTTGCCATCGCAGGGATAAAAATGCCTTCAATCCATTTGCCATTATCTGTCACATACAACTAGAGACAAACATTGTGTCGTAACACTAAGATGCATTCAAAGAAATTATAACTTAGGTTACTTCTATAAAAATGCAATAACTTATCCAGGAAACCTCAGAGCGAAAACAGCATTGCTAATATGTTCTGAAAACAGTGCGGACACCAGTTAGCTATCATTTGGTCTTATGAATGAGGAGAGGTAATACAACCAAATAAAGGGTATAATAACAACATACTGGGTACAACAGCTAGTCCCTTTCAGTGTTTCCCCTAGGATTTTTTTCAGAACGTGTGGCAACGTTGGTATGGGGGATGGGGAGAATGTCCTTATGCTGGGGCAGTCTGGGGGCATGCACAGAAATTCACTTCTGGTGACTTTTTAAAAGGACATTTTACGGCAAAATGCATTAAAGTTAAATTATGTTGACACCATCTGAAATATAATTTTCCTTTAAAAGCACTATAGCCTAACTGATGCAGCATAGCAGCTTCAAATACATTGGCTGGAACATGGCATTGCCCATCTGTATTTACCTCATTGAAAAACACCAAAGACTCAATGAGTCTAATGCTACAAATATACACCGAGTGTACAAAACATTAGGATCACCTGCTCTTTCCATGACAGACTGACCAGGTGAATGCTATGATCCCTTATTGATGCCACTTGTTAAATCCACTTCAAACAGTGTAGAGATGAAGTGGAGGAGACAGGCTAAAGTAGGGACAATTGACTATGGACTGTGTATGTGTGCAATTCAGAGGTTGAATTGGCAAGACAAAAGATTTAAGTGCCTTTGAATGGGGTATGGTAGTAAGCGTCAGCCGCACCTGTTTTAGTGTCAAGAACTGCACCGCTGCGGAGTGTTTCACGCTCAACAATTTCCCGTGTGTATCAAGAATGGTCCACCACCCAAAGGACATCCAGCCATCTTCACACAACTGTGGGACGCATTGGATTCAACATTGCCCAGCATCCCTGTGGAACGCTTGACACCTTGTAGTCCATGCCCCAATGAATTGAGGCTGTACAGAGGGAAAAATGGGGTGCAACTCAATATTAGGAAGGTGTTCCTAATGTTTTGTACACTAACTCCAGGGTTTTTTCTGGAACAAAATGGTGCTTAGGTGGTGAGTGTGGACGTGGTCAGTAGCACGATCCCCAACAGAACATTTGGCTAAAGAGACAAAGTTTTCCTGCAATTCTACACATTTTGCAGTGTTCTTATCCTATCTGAGTGATTCAAAAACTAAAATCAATGGGGGCCCCAATGTTTAGGTCCATTATATTTCCTACATACTACTTCAGGTGTTAGTCATTTATGTTTCAAATTAAAACATTATGCCATCCCAAAAATGTATAATAATATTTTTGGGGGAGTGTCGGCAACGATTTAGCAGCGGCGGCCCGAAACACTGCCTTAGTTTCCCCCCACACCATATGATCCCAGGAGGGATGTCATGTGTGAGCTTTCCCATGCTCAGCCCAAAGAGTCAGCTATGTGCACATGATGAAAATGTTGCAGACGCCAAGGTATGTGCTTTCACAACCATCTGACTGATTCGATGTTACTACAACAGACTACCATATTCATCTACCTTCTTCCTGAGTTTGTCCTTTGTTAACAGCCATACATTACACTGCTCTAGACCTATATAGCCTGAAGATGGATTGACAGACAGAATAGCACTCAAAATAGGAAAGGACAGATAATAAGCATAGTCTAGCTCTAGAGCATCACAATGACGAATGGAAGAGAAGCCTGGACAACTCACATCACGGAATTGCACCATTCCGATCTCGCCCAATTCGCTGACGCAGCAGTAGGCAGACTCTGATTGGAGGTAGAGCTGGGCCAGGGTCATCTCCTCACTTCTGAAGAGTTCCCCCATGATGGCGTAGTGTGGTGCACCTGCTCAGCGATCAATGGGATCCTCCTGGATTTCTAGCTAGGGACAAAAATATTGAAAACGTCACCTGCACAGTAAACAGGAGAAGCTGAGTCCCACCAGAAGGAATGAGCCTCCAATGTTTTCAAAAAGACAGCCAACTCTGAGAATACATAAGCCTACATTGCCAACGAAGTTCCCTTGTGTTGTTTCCCTTCACACTACAATGGCCTTAACTTTATGATTTGAAGTGTAATTTCAGAGAAAAAGATATTGACCTGCACCCTCTTCTAATGTGTGTTGTAAGGATGACCCTAATTGTACAGCAGTAATAAACATTCTGTATTAGTGATGTGATAGTTTATACTTAAATGAGGAGCAGGCATGTTTCAGAAAAAAATCTAGCATCTAGCCCCCATAATCTTTGCAGGAATTCAGTTTGGCTCATTAGTCATTATTTTGTCATGAAACTGGGTAGCCACTCTTCAAGAACCATAATACATGTAAAAGTACCATCATATGTGACAGTACGACCCTCATTCAGTTTCATCTCACAATAGGCCCCCTATCTCATCTTGTACAATCAATGACAGACTTTCGAGCCAAGCCTTTGAGTTTCTCAGTCTAGGGTGCAAACTGACTCAGGACAGACAACAGGTTCACACTTTACTCATTATAAGTAAATTAAACACACATTTTCATATGTTCTTGAAGTGCAAATGCCTCGAGTGCCATAACAGGTTTAGCTAGCTAGCTAGCTATGGATTAAACCGCATCATGTGATCTGATTTACCAGTCAAGCAGGATTACGTCGTCAATATCAACACTAACTACAACGGTTGAACTAGTGGGGATACATTTAGCAAACTATATCATTAAAGTCCATGTAAGAGGATCTTTTTTGTCGGGTCACTGCTTGTTTAGCATATCTGCATGACCATTCTTTTGTCTGCATCCTTGACAGCTCGAATCAGGCAGTGAGTCTTATCTAACGTTAGTGTTTGTGTGTTTTGACAGTGGTTAACGTTACTCGTTAACTAACGTTAGTTACATTATAAGAACAAAGCAGTTCGCTATAAAATTCGGAAGCCAGCGGTACAGTTAATTGTCAGCATATATCTACGATATGAACTGACAATTAATTGTACCGCTGGCTAACTGGCTAATTTAGCTAACTAACAAACATTAATAACAAGCTAGCTAGTTAGCCAGGACGCAGGCGAAGCACTTGTTGGACCTCAAACTTTCTGGTAACGTACGCTGGCTAACGTTCAGCAAAAACAACAATGTTATATTACAGTACAAAATGACTAGCTAACGTTCTTACTCGACTGACACTAAGGTTATTTGACGTCTTTTGACAGAAATCTAACTAATCTTAAATCATAGCTAGCATAGCAAGTTAAACCTAGCTACGGTAACCGGATAACGTTAGCGAGCTGGTGAATGTTACTGAATCATCCGTAACGTTTGCTTTACTAGCTACAGGGGGGAAATATATATATATATTGTAAACAATGCTGGTATTGAACAACGAATACTGTCACCAAACCATACGTTTCTTACTATTGTTGTAGCTAGCTACTAGTCTTCCACTCCCGGCTCCCAGTTTTCAACGCTGTTCCACACACAGCGCTCAACGAAATATCAGCTGATCAGCCTTCATAACCAGAGGCTTGGCTAGTGCGCTTCACATGACTGACGTCACCTAAGCATAATATTGATGATCATGATGATGCACACCTCAACTCATATGAAGACAACATCTAATTGTTGGCATTCACGTTAAAATAATGTGTTATCAGACGCTCTTATCCAGAGCGATTTACAGGAGCAATTAGGTTTAAATGCCTTGCTCAAGGGCACAATGACAGATTTTTCACCTAGTTGGCTCGAGGATTCAAACTAGCGACCTTCGGGTACTGGCCCAACTCTGTTAACCGCTATGCTACCTACCAATTAAACTTGTCCAAGCCACAGATCTGGGTGCAGACCCGTCAACTCAAAATTCGAAGGATAAAACATACAGTGACTTCAGAAAGTATTCCTACCCCTTGAGTTATTTTCTCACTCTTTTTCTCACCCATCTACACACAAAACCCATAATGACAAAGGGAAAACATGTTTTTAGAAATTAATTTAATTTAATTTATTGAAAATGGAATACAGAAATATCTAATTTACGTAAGTATTCACACCCCTGAGTCAATGCACATTTGGAAGCGATTACAGCATGTTTCTTTTTTTTTTAATATTCAAGCTCTGTCAAATTGGTTGTTGATCATTGCTAGACAACCATTTTTAGGTCTTGCCATAGATTTTCAAGTAGATTTAAGTCAAAACTGTAACTCAACCTCTAACATTCGCTGACTCTTGGTAAGCAACTCCAGTGTAGATTTGTGTTTTAGGTTATTGTCCTGCTGAAAGGTGAATTCATCTCCCAGTGTCTGGTGGAAAGCAGACTGAAACAGGTTTTCCTCTAGGATTTTGCCTGTGCTTAATTCCATTCCATTTCTTTTTTATCCTGAAAAACTCCCCAGTCCTTAATGATTACAAGCATACACATAACATGATGCAGCCACCACTATGCTTGAATTGGAGATTGGTACTCAGTAAGGTGTTGTATTGGATTTGCCCCAAACATAACACTTTGTATTCAGGACAAAAAGTGTATTGTTTTAGAAATGTGTTTTGCAGTTTTACTTTAGTGCCTTGTTGCAAACAGGATGCATGTTTTGAAATATTAGGTCAGTATTGTGGAGTAACTACAATGTTGTTGATCCAGCCTCAATTTTCTCCTATCACAGTCATTCAGCACTGTAACTGTTTGAAAGTCACCATTGGCCTCATGGGTAAATCCCTGAGTTAGGAGAGACGCCTTTATTTTTGTAGTGACTGGCTGTATTGATACACCATCCAAAGTGGAATTAATAATAACTTCACCATGCTCAAAGGGATATTCCATGTCTGCTTTTTTTTTTTACCCATCTACCAATATGTGCCTTCTTTACAAAGCATTGGAAAACCTCCCTGGTCTTTGTGGTTGAATCTATGTTTGAAATTCACTGCTCGGCTAAGGGACCTTACAGATACAGTTGAAGTCGGAAGTTTACATACACTTAGGTTGGAGTCATTAGAACTCGTTTTTCAACCACTCCACAAATGTATTGTTAAACTATAGTTTTGGCAAGTCGGTTAGGACATCTACTTTGTGCATGACACAAGTAATTTTTCCAACAATTGTTTACGGACAGATTATTTCATTTATAATTCACAGTATCACAATTCCAGTGGGTCAGAAGTTTACATAAGTCTACGTAAGTTGACTGTGCCTTTAAACAGCTTGGAAAATTCCAGAAAACGATGTCATGGCTTTAGAAGCTTCTGATCGGCTAATTGACATCATTTGATTCAATTGGAGGTGTACCTGTGGATGTATTTCAAGGCCTACATTCAAACTCAGTGCCTCTTTGCTTGACATCATGGGAAAATCAAAAGAAATCAGTCAATTCCTCAGGAAAAATAATTGTAGACCTCCACAAGTCTGGTTCATCCTTGGGAGCAGTTTCCAAATGCCTGAAGGTATCGCGTTCATCTGTACTAACAATAGTACGCAAGTATAAACACCATGGGACCACGTAGCTGTCATACTGCTCAGGAAGAAGACGCTTTCTGTCTCCTAGAGATGAACGTACTTTGGTGCGAAAAGTGCAAATCAATCCCAGAACAACAGCAAAGGACCTTGTGAAGATGCTGGATGAAACCGGTACAAAAGTATCTATATCCACAGTAAAATGAGTCCTATATCGACATAACCTGAAAGGCCGCTCAGCAAGGAAGAAGCCACTGCTCCAAAACTGCCATAAAAAAGCCAGACTACGGTTTGCAACTGCACATGGGGACAAAGATTGTACTTTTTGGATAAATGTAATCTGGTCTAAGGAAACAGAAATAGAACTGCTTGGCCCTAATGACCATTGTTATGTTTGGAGGAAAAAGGGGGAGACTTGCAAGCCGAATAACACCATCCCAACCGTGAAGCACGGGGGTGGCAGCATCATGTTGTGGGGGTGCTTTGCTGCAGTAGGGACTGGTACACTTCACAAAATAGATGGCATCATGAGGTGGGGGCAATTATGTGGATCTATTGAAGCAGCATCTCAAGACATCCGTCAACTATACTTGTATGTGTGGGGTTCAGAGATGAGGTAGTCATTCAAAAATCATGTAAACCCTATTATTGCACACAGAGTGAGTCCATGCAACTTATGTCACTTGTTAAGCACATTTTTCCTCCTGGACTTATTTAGGCTTGCCATAACAAAGGGGTTGAATACTTATTTACTTAAGACATTTAAGCTTTTCATCTTTCATTCATTTCTAAAAATGTCTAAAAACATAATCCTACATTATACGGTATTGTGTGTAGGCCAGTGACAAAAAAATCTAAATGTAACACATTTTAAATTCAGGCTGAAACACAACAAAATGTGGAAAAAGTCAATTGGTGTGAATACTTTCTGAAGGCACGTAACTGACCATGAACCAGAGGTTAGGGGCAAACGGAGCCATGTATTTATTCTAAATATATAGCTCTGGGGGCAACTATACCAACACCTAGTAGTGTCTGTGATTGTGATGTGGCCCTCAATTGAATAAGTGCACTTAGAAGACTAGATACTCACATATTTCATTTTCTCTTTTAACAGCTTGTTGCTAGAATGTGTAGATGGGCCTGTCCTGTGTGATGTAAGTTGGTCTCCGGTGTGCCCATACATGTGTGATTGCTGGCCTGCCTAATTGTGACTGGTCAAACAATGTACCACGGACCCTGTAATGACAAAAATGTATATTTGGAAACAGGAATAGCCATAAATGTAAAGTTGAGTGACTGACTAGCATTGACCTGGCAAGAATGTGTTAGCTTACTGTCATTGGAATTGATTGCTGAAAAATGACATTGTACAACGTGGAGGGCCCATGAAGACAATATGCCCTCTGCTGGAGATCTATACGACAGTGTAAACCACCATACTTTTCATCCTCTTTATGCAAGACATGTAGAATCCCAAGAAAGAGAGTCCACATTGCTTACGAATAGATGTCTATAAGGAGACGATATTAAGGTGGGGTCGGTTTGGTGTGTCTACCACCGCCTACAGCAGAAACATAAATAACACTTGGACAAATATAGCGGATAAAAGTCTCAGTGTGTGTACTGGTATATTAAATAGATAAAACATACTTTTTTTAATTACCTTACTCTGAGATTCTCTCCCTATTCTCTATCTCATTTACATTTTTGTCATTTACAGGTTGGACTTTGACTATAGAATACCACAGTATGAATCATATTACCCATAAAACCTAGCAGTCAAACAAGAAAATGGTTCCAATCGTTTTTCCACCATTCATTTTTCCCATAGGGGATTTTAGAAACAATTAAAATTAGGTCTGTGTCTCGTGTAGGCTTACCTTGGCGTGACGTTTTGATAACCGAGTAAATCTCTCTAGGACAAGGTGACCTTTATCAATATATACCCCCTCAAAAATGAAATACTAATTAGCTGCTAATGTGGCTCTCATAAAGAACTACAAATGCCATGATGATCTGGACGAGACTGCCTAATCAAGGCAAAGGTAAAAAATCTCTGGATTAACTATCTAAATTTAACAATGAATACATTGGCAAAATGTATTTAAATTGACAATTCTGTGAACTGTCTTGTCCAAGTTTTAAATTGACACAATACATGTTAGCAAAGGTGTCAGCTAGAGATGACGTGCAGCAGCTTGCAGGGATTTGTAGTCTTGCATGATGTCCACTTTGATATTAATTAGCATTTTCAAATCTGAGAGTAAATAGAATATATTGATGAATTCACCTTGTCCGAGAGAGATTTATATGGTTATCGAAACATCACGCCAGGGTAAGCCTACACGAAGCACGGCTTTTTAAATGTTTCTAAAATTCCCTATGGGAAAAATGTATGGTGGAAAAACAATTGGAACCATTTCCCTGTTTGACCGCTAGGTTTTATGGCTATTATGACACCTCCACTGTCAGGCTCTATTCCCAGTTATAGAACATGTCTAGCCAAAACTCTATTCTGACTAAACCATGTGGTATGCTATTTGAAATTACAGATTTGATTAAATGAATGACGCAAGTGACTGGAGCTTTAAACTTTGCACTTAATCTGTGCCCGTTTGTGCCATTGTGTGCATGTTTGGCTCCTTCCCCTGCCTCCCCTCTGGAAGTCCCTACCATGGGGGCGGGGTCTGCCAGGCTCTGCCCAACCACTGGGGGTGGAGACAGAGGCTTGGGGTTGTTATACCCTCAGGCTGGGCAGGGGATGGGGTGGAGCCCCAGGAGCAGGGGGGCGGGTGGGGTGGACTGGGGGCCGGCTGTAGGAAAGGAAAAGTTTGACCGGGTGGTATCACAGGGAGTCCCGTCATTTGAGTCAGGACACACATGCCTCAGCAGTGAGAGGCTCCACTCCCGTTGGTTGGCCAGCATCCCAGGGCAGACGCAAAGACAGAGAGAGAGAGAGAAAGACTGAGAAGGCTGAGAATAAGAGAAAAAGGAGGAAAAGAAAGACAGCAAGAAGACAAGTAGACTAGAAAGTGGGAAGAGGAAAAGCGCCAAAGAAGTGGAAGTGGAAGTGTCCCTTCATAGAAAGGAAAAGTATTTGGATTTGAATTTTGGTCAGGGTGGCCCCTTAAAGTTTGTTCTCCCGGTAGTGTATTTTTATCCTGAGTGAGCGTGAGAGCTGAGCGGTGTGTGTTTGGACTTGACAGCCATGGCGGATCCAGCAGGCTTGCAGAAGGAGCGAGTGGCTCTGACCGAGGTGTCTGACGACGACGAGGAGGTGTCCCTGGTGGCCGCAGCGGTCCAGCCCGCCACCGACAGCGATGAAGACGACCTTTCAGAAGAAGTGGACCTGGTGCTGGCCACGGGCTCGGGCACCAAGAGTGAGGCGCAGGTAAACGGGGTCATGGTGCTGACTCTGCTAGACAAGATCATCGGGGTGGTTGACCAGATCCAACAGACCCAGAACGGGCTGGAGGCCAGACAGCAGGACATGGAGAAGTCCGTTTCTTGCATCCAGGGAGAGCTGGCCAAGTTGTCCAAGAGCCACACTGGCACGGCCAACACCGTCAACAAGATGCTGGACAAGGTGCGCAAGGTCAGCGTCAACGTGAAGACGGTCCGCACCAACCTGGAGAAGCAGGCGGGCCAGATCAAGAATCTGGAGAGCAACGAGAACGAGCTGCTCAAGAGACGACACTTCAAGGTTCTCATCTACCAGGTGAGAGTGGGAAACTGAGGGGTGTGTATTCATACCAACAGGCTCTGAGGCAAGGCTGAATACAGGTGTGCTATCTTTTTTTGACCAGTTTGCTACAGCAGGAAAATAATGCTGCTGGAACAGGAAATGTGAATTAATATGTGGATTATAATTAATGGACATTTGTGTAGGGGTTGATACATTTTTAGTTAGGATAAATCAAGTCTGACATTTTTTTAGTGGAAATTACAAACTTAAAAAAAAATATTGAGCACAAAACAATTAAAATTTTCTGCTGCGCAGGAAAATTCTCTGCGGCAACAGAGTGGAAAAATGAGGGTAGCATATATGTAGTTTAGTAATGCTTATCCATGAAAGTTATTAGAAAGTGTTAGCAGTGTATCAGTGATTGAGTGGATCAAAAGATGGATACACAGCCACTTGTGTATGGTAGATTGTAACAGTGGGTTGCGGTAGGCTGCTTCAGATGTGAGGTGGAGAAACCTTGTACAAGACCACTAGATTCCACCACAGGGTTGGGTGAATTCTCCATAATGCATGGGAAAATCATGAGCTGGTGCGAAATACACTCTGAACTTTATTATAAAGTTACAGCAACTGTTTTAACGTTCTCTCACCAGAGTGAGTGACTCCTCACTCAAGGATGAGTTTACCCTAAACTGGTACTGCTCTAGCTGGTATACTTGGCCAAAGCTATTAGGCCTCAGGCTTTCCATGACCGGTGAGTTATTTAGACCAGTGAGGTATTTAGACCAGTGAGTTATTTAGACCAGTGAGGTATTTAAACCAGTGAGGTATTTAAACCAGTGAGGTATTTAAACCAGTGAGTTACTTAGACCAGTGAGTTATTTAGACCAGTGAGTTATTTAGACCAGTGAGTTATTTAGACCAGTGAGGTATTTAGACCAGTGAGGTATTTAGACCAGTGAGTTACTTAGACCAGTGAGTTATTTAGACCAGTGAGTTATTTAGACCAGTGAGGTATTTAAACCAGTGAGGTATTTAGACCAGTGAGTTATTTAGATCAGTGAGTTATTTAGACCAGTGAGGTATTTAAACCAGTGAGGTATTTAGACCAGTGAGTTATTTAGACCAGTGAGGTATTTAAACCAGTGAGTTACTTAGACCAGTGAGTTACTTAGACCAGTGAGTTACTTAGACCAGTGAGTTATTTAGACCAGTGAGTTATTTAGACCAGTGAGTTATTTAGACCAGTGAGGTATTTAGACCAGTGAGGTATTTACACCAGTGAGTTACTTAGACCAGTGAGTTATTTAGACCAGTGAGTTATTTAGACCAGTGAGGTATTTAAACCAGTGAGGTATTTAGACCAGTGAGTTATTTAGATCAGTGAGTTATTTAGACCAGTGAGGTATTTAAACCAGTGAGGTATTTAGACCAGTGAGTTATTTAGACCAGTGAGGTATTTAAACCAGTGAGTTACTTAGACCAGTGAGTTACTTAGACCAGTGAGTTACTTAGACCAGTGAGTTTCTTAGATCAGTGAGTTATTTAGACCAGTGAGGTATTTAAACCAGTGAGGTATTTAAACCAGTGAGTTACTTAGACCAGTGAGTTACTTAGACCAGTGAGTTACTTAGACCAGTGAGTTATTTAGACCAGTGAGGTATTTAGACCAGTGAGGTATTTAGACCAGTGAGTTACTTAGACCAGTGAGTTACTTAGACCAGTGAGTTATTTAGACCAGTGAGTTATTTAGACCAGTGTTTCTCAGCTCCGGACCTCGAGGTCCAACCGTACACATTTTTGCTGTAGGCCTGGACAAAAACACCTGATTCAACTCATTAGAGGGCTTGATGATTAGTTGACAAGTTGAATCAGGTGTGCTTGTCCGGGGCAACAATACAAATGTGTAAGGGTGTACTCGAGGACTGGAGTAGAGAAACACTCATTTAGACTACAGGAGAGGAAGCTCTTGCTTGAGAGCCAAATGCTGATGCGATGTTGTAATTTATCATTTGAGATGTGTGTGTAACTTATACTTTCTTCTAAAACATAATGTCAAAGATTTCAACATTGGAGTTACGTGCATGTATCTCAACTTAACATTCAGCCCTTTCTGAAAAACTCCAAACACTGTCTACCAACAGGAAATTATATTGCACAGATTGGCTATCCATGTTAAGTGTGTTAGTTAGTAGTGATACTCATCTTAGTCCCACTGGACACATACTGGTTGAATCAACATTGTTTCCACATCGTTTCAATGAAATTACGTTGAACCAACGTGGAATACATGTTGAACTGACGTCTGCCCGGTGCGGTAGTTTGTATGAAGAATGATACATGGAGTGAGTTCATTGACCTTTCCCAGACCATAGTGTCTCATGGTTGACCAATGCAACTAATGCTATATAAAGCCAGACCTGTCGGACGAAATCACAAGATGACACCATAAACACAGTAGTACCGGTGGTCCACATGTGATTAAACCAACGCCCTACCTATGACGACTGATTGTGACAGATAGTTGAAAGCCTCAACACAGTGTAAGATGAAGACGTAATTTTAGTCTTGAAGCGATGCCATGCTGCCTATTCATCATGGCCTATCTGGCTGGAAAACCCACAATAACTCTGTGTGAATATAGAACTGTGGAAAGAGTCAACTCTACTCTACTATAAGTAGTTGTAGCCTACAACTATATGCTCCTCGCAGGGCTAACCAAGCTGCTTTCAAAGCGTATCTTTTAATTCAGTGTATTTTTGTACTCACTTTCTGCATTACCATTGATTTCCAGAGTTATAATTTACTTGTTTACAGTATGCGCTTGGGGGTATTTATCTTCGTTTTACCTGAGCGTATACAGTGAGTGAAGATACAGTGCATATATTGTTTCATGCTCAATATAAACTTGAGTATGCCCTGGTATGTATTCCTACATTCCTCCCTCACATGTATGGCTGTCTCTTTGTATTGCCCTCTCCATAGCAACAAGCGGGGGTACTTTTTCCCCTGTGTCTCAATACAGAGTAGCCTAATTACAGAGTACCAGGCTGTATACCTCCCAGTCACACCACTCCAGTGTACATACATAAAGTCCTAGTCAAGCAGAGGGATTCCGTTATGATGAGTGAGGGAAAGGGAAGGGAGAGAGTGTGAATGAGTGGCAGAGAGTTGAGTCTGAACAGCCCTTCTCTCTGTGGCAGCCTGCTACTCCATGGGCTGGTGGTTTTTTAGCCTTGCGTGCTGCAATGTCTGTCTAATGGCTTGCAGCTGGCAGCCTCATGGCAGGGCGAGACTTTGGGTAGTTTGCAACCTGGCTGGAGGCAAGTTCTGTGATGTCTTGTCTCCTGTTCAGACCTGGGTACAAATACATGTGCCTTTGAGTATTTGGTATTTAAAATACTTTTTCTGTGTATTTGAGTATTTTCCGATACACAGCCAAAAGCAAGTACTTTTATTTGAGTATTTTAATGGTTATTTGTTAAAACCAAATAGTCTGCCAAATTGTATTTGACATCGTTTTCAAATACTTATTTCAAATACTATTTTCAAATACCTGTGTTAAATGCATGTGAGTGTTTTTCAGTATTTCAAATACTTTCCAAGTATAAATCTCCAAATGCATTAAAATATTAAACTACTTGTCTTTTCAAAGAAAATATATCTGAATACTTACTTTGAATGTATGTGAAAGTAATTGAGATATTTGAAATTGTATTTGAACCCAGTTCTGCTCTTATTAGCTGGCATGATTACAGTACAGTATATCAACCAGAGGAGAAGAAAGCAGAGGAAGGACCTATTTGGAAAATACATTTAGCCTAATGCCTAAATTATATATTTTGTCTTTTAATCTTTAGAAATGCCTATAGAGGAGGTCAGTATAATGCCTTATAAAATATTGACATATTTTCACACTGTCTGCTTTTGAACATAATTCAATAGAAGAGAGTTAAAGGTGTGTCAATATTAAAGGTACGTAAATATCTGGTAGCTGGCTGTTGGAGGCCATCTTGATCAGTTTATTCTAGACTGTCTGCATTGGCTTGCGGTCTTATTTTCAGATCCCCGTCCTGGAATGTCCACTGTGGCACTAGGTTACACTATTGGCATTTAGCAGGAACCCAATCAGAGACGGCCGGTCTTAATAAATTACCTCAGTAAAGGAGGGCCCCCTGCTGTTTGACACACTGCTCCTATCGCCCTGTCCTGGATTCTGTCTGAGGCATTCTGACTTTTTTTACAATCTGTGTGCGTGCGAGCAACCCAATGTGAAGTGAAAAGTATTACAATACTTTTTGGTTTCTCTGTTTACTGATGCCTTGTCATTTCCCCAAATTCATGCTTAATCAAGTTCCAAAAAAGCCATGGATGGAGCTGAGAATTCCTGTCACATTTAGTTCCTCATCCTCTCCATCACCTGTGCTTTGCCATTCAAAACAACTAACTAATACTTACTGTTGAACTGTGACTGTGTTAACCTTGACTCCCATATTACCCTATGAACTTTGACCCCTATGTTACTGAATGTACTTTCTGACTTTCAGAATGGTGACTGACTGAATGCCACTGCTGTTACTGTCTGAACTGTCAACTGTGACTCCACTCCACACCACTGTTACTGTCTGAACTGTCAACTGTGACTCCACTCCACACCACTGTAACTGTCTGAACTGTGACTCCACCAGTAGTCAGTCGTATGAACTGTGGCTTTCATGTTGCCGTAGTCCTACACGGTTCAGTCCAAGCTCTATTTATTGCCAGCGACTGCATGGTGTCGGGTTAAAGGATATCGGAGGAGCTCGGCCAGAGAGTGACAGCATGGTGAATCAACACTGGCTCTGAGTCAGGTTTCACTCCTTTCCACTGTCTCTGTGGCAAACGCTCTCAGCTCGTTGGTGTTTGTGTGTGTGTGTGTGTGTGTGTGTGTGTGTGTGTGTGTGTGTGTGTGTGTGTGTGTGTGTGTGTGTGTGTGTGTGTGTGTGTGTGTGTGTGTGTGTGTGTGTGTGTGTTTGGGTGACATAGGTCAAGCAGGAAAGATCCCATACAGCCAGTCCCATACAGCCCCGATAAAGGAATTGCTCCCTGCGGTACCTGCTTGCCTCAGGGAAGGAAAGGGCTTGTGGGAAAACCCCCTCACTAGCAGGATTCTTGCTAAGGGTACCCCAAGCCTGGACATACACAATATAGTTTTGGCCTCTCTCCCATGGTGCAGCCGTCACTGGCTCACCATCTCAGCCCCATGTGCTGTGTTATTAACAGCACCAGCGCCTCACTGACTCCGTTTTTCAGAAAACGAACCTGGTCTTGGCCCAAGCATTTAGAGCTCTCAACGTGACCTCTTTATTGATGAGTAATATCCGGCTGAGTTACTGGTGGAGGTGAGGAAGAAACTGAACTTGGAGACCCTAGACCCAGATGCTTGGGAGGAGATCTGTATGATTACAGACCATAGCATCCATGCTTCCTGTAGTGTCATCCAAGGATGTGGTCGTACCATGAGCCTAGTGGTGGTGGGAGAAATGACACTTTGGCTGAGAATATCCAGCTTAACAGACAAAGAAAAAGTGGACCTCCTGGATGCCCGAGCGACACCAATCCTTTCCCTCTTCATCTTCGAGCCCATTGATGACCAGTGATTTTCCGGTCGGCAGTTACAATCCTGTTTATGACTAGTCCTGGCAGCTATTGTCAGGCAGGGCTTTTTATTTTTTTATTTAACCTGGTAAATTGACTGGAAACACATTCTCATTTACAGCAATGACATGGGGAATAGTTACAGGGGATGAATGAGTCAATTGTAAGCTGGGGATGATTAGGTGGACATAATGGTATGAAGGCCAGATGGGAATTTAGCCAGGACACCAGGGTTAACACCCATGCAATGGGATCTTTAGTGACCACAGAGAGTCAGGACACCTGTTTAACGTCCCGTTCAAAAGACAGCACCCTACACAGGGCAATGTCCCCAATCACTGCCCTGGGATTTTTTTAAAGTCAACCCAAGGAAAGGGGGCCTACTACTGGCCCTCCAACACCACTTCCAGCAGCATCTAGTCTCCCATCCAGGACCAACCCTGCTTAGCTTCAGAAGAAAGCCAGTAGTGGGATGCAGGGTGGTATGCTGCTGGCTTAGCATAACAGCAATTATCCATCCTCACTTGGAGAGCGAGGCATAGCCAGTGAGAGAGAAGAAAAAACAGGTCTGCCAGCTACTTATGCACGCTCTATGTTTTTGCAGTTTTTGTCGTGGAGCAGTGACTATATCATTGCGTTTCCCCTGCTCGCAAGAGTGTGAGGAAGATAATTATGCTTGAGAATAACCAGACGGCGGGAGACTGGCTCCTTTTATGGTCTCTCACCACATTTTCCACTCTACCTGTCTGTCCCCAACAGACACATTTGATAGGTACCTTCGTGAGAGTAGGCGGTCCTAGCGAACCCCACATGTGATACATCTCATGTCCATCATCAGAGAACTGGGGTTATGCAAATAACCTTACGTTTTCAACTGCTGATAGTGTCAAGTGTCAAGTCAAGTGTTCCATGTTCTGTCCGTGCATGTTCCGTGTTTTGCCTGTGTGAGTTTGTGCTGGCGTCAACCACAGCTGTTCTTCTCTCGTGTGAGTGCACTCTGAGAATAGCCACATCCTTTCATATTACTAGCATCAGGGAAACACATTGACAGGGATGCTTCATAATTTAACCTGGATCGACGGGAGAACACACAATCCCCACACACAATCTCTCTCTCTCTCTCTTTCTCTCTGAGGGTCCCAGCAGCAGCTGACAGTGTTGTGGCAGCCTAGGGCAAAGCTACATCTCATGGCCCTCTCTCAACTTCAAATGTCCCTTGACCCATCTTCTATCACCCCCCCCCCTCTCTCCTCCTCCTCTACTCCTCCCCTCCTCCGGGGATGCTTCAGAGGTGTCTGTGGACCAAGGCCTTCCGCCCATCTGATCATTGCATTGAGGGTGTAGCATGGGCTGTCAGTCCACTCATTCATCTGTTATTGAAGACTCAAGATCACCATACTTTGTGAGGATCTGTGTGTCTATGATGGATGAGTCTCTTCAGCATCCCTGTACTGCTCTGGCACGGAGTCAGGGGACAGTGACAGTCCTGTCTCTGACTCTATCACAGGGGACATCCAACTTCTCAGTTACAGCTTGTCTCCCCCAGTCTCTGTCCCCAACCCCAGGCAAACCTGGCAGCACTTCAGAACCAATTACCTCAAGCTTGTGACCCCTCTATGGTCTAGTCGGGGACTAACCTGTCCTCCCAGACTCACTGTGATCACTGTGGGGGAACCGGGGAGGGGTGTGATGATAACGTACAGTAGGGTGGAGAGAGAGAGGAATGGAGAGGTAGACAGCAGACCAAGTTGGCACTGATTCATCCCCTTGGAATCTCCCACCTTCCCTCACTCTGTCTCTCACTCCCCTCTGGGTCAACCTCTCCTGTCATCCATACTCCTACACTCCCCCCTCCCCTCCGGTTCCTGCAGCTTGTGGAGAGATGTCTGGCAGGCTCTACATTTCACTGTTGCGTGTCAGCTCTTCTGTGGAACACTGGCCGAGAGATTCAATACTAGGGTCATTGTGTGTTTGCGTGTGTGAAACGTTAGTTGACTGCCGCTCTCCCGCACTGTTCACATTTCTGAATGACACACTGACATGGCGTTATGTTCTATGTTGAGTGCAAATTCAGAAGTTGTATTATATCAGTTTTGGTAAGCCGATTGTCAGGACCCGGTTACGAACTCGGGTCTCCAGTGAGAGAAACAGTCACTTAGCAAACTGAGCCACTAATAGTCGGCAGAACCCAGAAGATGAGGCAGACACAGCAGTACTTGATACGGTGTTTTAATAAAATAAAAAGGAAAGTACTTCAGGCAAAAATATAAATCCACAACGTCAAAAGTAATTCCAAGAGAAAAAGGTATATCCTCCAAGTCACAAGGTAAATCCACAAAAGTGGTAAGTACAGCAGGGAAAAAACCTCAAAAGAAAAATCTAAAATAAATAAATAAGAACAAAAACAGAGTACCTCAAGAGAATCCAACCGGCGTAACAAAAGTTCACAGCATGGCTGGGGCTGGGTGCTAACATTCAAACACAGAGCAAAGAACTGAGGAAACTAAAAGTTTAAATACATACAAGGGAAACGAGGCACAGGTGCAAATAATAACTGGAAATAAGGGAAAACAAAATGGTCAAAAAAGCCCAATGGGGGCATCTAGTGACCAAAACCGGAACAATCCTGGCCAAATCCTGACACCGTTCATGTACAGTTTAATTGAAGTGTATCCCTTCACGCCCGTTCACCTCACTTTATTGTTATTTTCGTTTTAAGATGTCTGCCTGATTATTCATGGGATCCTAAAAGTTGTATGGACAGAACAGAAGGAAGGCCACAGCCATAACATGCCAGGAAAAAGGGGGAGCCCTCGCTTTGACAAGGAGATCCTACATTCTTGTAGGTTAGCGTCAAATAAAATGTTCCTCTTCTTTCCTCCGGTGTGGGTTTTCCTTGAACATCCTGAGTTCACTCCAAACCACAGGCTCTCTCTGTTGGCTCTCCCTCCCATCATCACCATCTTTATCATGGCCCAGGAACAGACTGGAACAGCCTGGAGCCAGCTAGCTACATGGACTGTATCTATTGGCAAAGTGTAGCAGTCTGTGCTCCTCTACTGATTATCTCCCTCTTCTCTCATATCTGTTCTGGCTTTAGGAAGAGTTCAGCCAAGAGCACTGAGCCGTCATTCATTTTGTTTTTCTTTCCTTTTTATACTTGGGAAAGATCAAAAAGCGCTGCGATAGGTGTGCTTGAATAGGTTTCTCATCACAGTATCATTACCTGGCTTGAAAAGATTCTCTCTGCCTTTGATCTAACTTGTGTAAAAGGATTGTGTATTATTTTAACAATGTGGTTCCACTCTTGACAAAAGGGGTGTATGCCTTCCTTTGTTTTGGTTCTTCGTCCTGTAACTTAATGTTTCAAAATCACAGAATAGTTATTTTCAGGTTTTTCTATTCTCTTGTCACAGTATTCATAGAGTTTATGTCCTAAAGAATGCAATGTATGCCTGATTTCAAATCAACCCCTGGCCCCTAACACAAGACACGGATGTAGAAACAGATATACCAGACATGACTGGATAGGTTCAATCATTTAGCTCCACCTAATAACTCCGAGAGCTTGGTAGAGTTTCAGCCATATTGCTTACACAGTTGTGTCAGATCTAGGAGGGCTTTGCCGTGGTCTGGTCTGGTGGTAGTGCCGCGTGCCGCTAAAACCTGACTACATATGCCCCCCAGCGGCGGTGGTTCTATCCACCTCTCATGGCTGTGTGAAGGCTTGATAAGAGATTGGCTGATAGACAGTGTTACTCTTGCGTACAGGCTTTTATATCACTGCCAGTGGGATATGTGCAGCAGAAAGAGGACCCCTGCTATTCCTGAGGCTGAAGGCCAGTGGCCCTCAGACACTGCCAACCTGGACACAGTATATTAACCTGAAACCACTGTAGTGTGTGTCTCTTTGTCCATGCCTATTTATATATTAGCAGTAGACTTTACAGCTGGAGCACATGCAGCATTGTTAACAATGTGCCTGGTTCACGCTGGGCTCATTTTGATGCTGTTGGGGGCGAGAGGTGGGGTCCTGTTGGGAAACAGCATCACTTGTTGTTGTGTCGTCTGACTCGCAGACCCACAAGACTGTTGTTTCCTGCTACCCATTAGCTAATTCAGCTCTCATCCTGTCAATGATTGCATGTGTGTGTACTTTTGTGCGAGTGTATGGGTCAAAGCCTTTACTCTTGCACTTGAGGACCGAATTAAGGAGACCAGATGAAGTCACTGTGAGCTGTACTTATTAAGATATACAAACATGAACTACTCGTATGACCCAGACGTCTGCACTGGGCTCAACCACCCACTGCCCTCTTGGCTTACAGACCTCGCTCCCACAACAGAATACATGATTTGCCAGGCAAGCTAAAGGTCAGGGCACCTGTCCATCTGCCACTCAACGTTCCTGGGTTGGTCAACAGATATTTTGTTCCAATTCCAGTCAACAGAATTGTGGGAGCTGGAGCAACATGCTACTTACTGTACGTTGTAGCCTACGCTCTAGCCGTTACTTCAAAGGCCACTGCCAAGATAGTAATAACTCAGCCAAATTTTTCAGAAACCGTGTAAAAGAAAATCTGCTCTGGTGCTTTGATTATAAATACTCTTGCAACGATGTGGAATGGAATGGCGGAGGGTCCTGTTTCATAGAGTGAGACTTGATTTAGCCACCGGCAGAAGCACAGAACGATGGTGTCAGTGTATGTGTGTGGATGTGCCTCTGTGTTTCTGCATCTCTGTGTGTGCACACCTGTGTCTTTGCGATTGTGTGTGGCTATTCAGATGTCAACATCTAAACACAGTGCATAACATATTTGTATTCAGAGAGTGTGTCCTGCAGTTCCAGGTGCAGCTGTGTTAGCTGGTGACATGTCCCCAATACTGATGCCTGCTGCTCGGACTGTGTGTTCCTGGCACTGGCCTGTGAGTTATATCCTGTCACTGAGATCTAGGCAGGGCACTGTGTGGGTTATGGCCACTCATAACTCTGATTATTAACCTAGCAGACTGCACACAGAGGGCATTAGACTGATCAAGCTTTGAAAATGGTTTCTTATCAAGGAGCTTTCATGGGTGGATGGAGGGTTTGACACTGGCTTTAGTTGTTATTACTCTTCCTACATGTCACCCTTATTAAGACACACCACTGCCTGGAACTACTTAACACCTCTCTCCCTGAGAGGGAAGACATTTAAGTGCGGGTAATAGAACTAGTGCCTCCCACCCAGGTATGTTGATGTCAACTATAAGATATGAACTTCAGTGGTAGAGATTCGGACAACTCTGGCATATCTCATAATAGGACATTAATCAGTCGTCTCAGGTGGCATAAACTTCCACCAGAGGTGGATGAGGGGAAGGAGAACACGTTGGATTGTGTTGGTCCCAATAAACTCCAGGGATAGTCTGATAGTGTAAACCAAAACAGAGGCTGCTGCACACCTGTCGAGCAGACAAAGGCTGAGAACGAAAGCTCTTCCTCGAATGTCAAACTTTTCCCATAAAAACATCCCCCTCCCTTCCCCAAGGATGTGCCCTTTAGATAAAGCAGAATCAGTTACGCAGGGGAGACAGTTAGAACAAAAGGCAGACTGACATGACGTAGCATTAATGGCTTGATGTGTGTCTTATGTTATTAGGCAGGAATGATGGCTCCATTAATCATTACTACAGCCCGATGCGATCTGATACAGACTTTATATCTAAACTGTCAACCTGGCATTAATGTTAGACGCTGGGAGCAGATCTTAGTACAGACATTACAGAATCACTACGTTAGAGAGTTATACGTGCCAGTCATACAGAAAAACGTGTGGAAAAGCTAAGGTTCCATGATGGCTGGTGATGCAATGTTGACAGTGGTTGTAGTTGTAGGGTTTCCAGTGGTTGTAGTCATGGAGAGAGGTTGAGGGGATTGGCTGAGCCCTGGAAAGGGATATATCCCCGCCAGACTCCTGTGTGGTGAGGTCACACATAGCTCTGAAAGAAACCCCAAGGAACTCCCTTCCGGTGTCAAACAGGATGTACCATTAGACCACAATTGTGTCCAAATAGAATACAGGGAACTTTTTCAACCTGGAATTCAGTTTGGAAAGGGAGAGGTCCTGGTGGCAAAGGTGTAGAGTGTATTTCCACTGCTTCATTTCATGTGAAGCCATCACAGTTGGGCTATGTTACATTGTTTGCCATAGTGGGATGGTGAGATCAGAGATGCCGTTGGTCATTATCCAGAAATGCCTTTGTACTCCTCCACTGCATCATGATGGTGGTCATCAGGATTCCCCAGGATCCTCGAGGTAGATGGAACGAGAACCCGATCTCTGTGCCTTGGCTGTGTCTAATTGAACTAAAAGAGTGAGCTGGGATGCGTAGACTACCCCACCCCCTTCTGTAATAGCTTCTTGTAAATAAAGATTCTCATTATAGTCGTGTGTTAAATGTGCTGAGCCCCAAAATACTATACCTATAGAAGGAGGCTTAAGCAATGTAAATGTACAGTAGCCTATAGTACATCAGCTGCTAGCACCATGTTTATAACTGCCAGGCCCCTCCACCCTCTGCTCCGGTCCCAGAAGGGACCCAGATGGGTCATTGTGAAAGCTGAAGGCACAGCTGCATACTGCAGACTGGGGCTAGACAGGATCAGACAGCTGCCAGGGTGACTCACGAGGCATGCCTCTCATCTCTGCCCCAGGAGGAATGGTGGAGGGAGGTCACGGGCATCTGATTAAGATGGGAGTAGATGTAATTTATACAGATGTAGGATCTTAATTTGATCGCTCTTTTGTTACTGAGAATTTTCCTGCACAGCATGAAATGCAAACTTGTAGTATATTCAAGGTTTAAAAAGGCTTGTAATTTTCATTTTAAAATGTCAGACTTGATTTTCTCTAACGAAAAATGTATCAACCCCTACAAAAAAATGTAAATTCATTATAATCCATATAATAATTCACATTTACTGTTGCTGTAGGATTATTTTCCTGCTGTAGTGAACTGGCTCATATTAAGATCCTACATCTGTCGGTAGATGTCCATTGCCTAGTAAAACCCAAGTAGCACTTCTTACCTCACTAGGCTTCATCTCTTGTTCTCCTGTTCTTGTGAAATATCTGATGCGTGTGGGAGAGTACTAGAGTAAAGGGTTGGCATCAATCCTAATGTCATCCAAGCATGTCCTAATCTACATTCCCTACACTTTTGTTTTGAAAACTTTCAGCTCCATCCAAAAGGGCATGGACGGTAATTTACAAAACAATTTGGTCTGTGGCATTCCTTATCTACAACAATTATCAAATCCACATGACATTTTTGATAGGTCATGAAAGAAAGACAGACATTAATATTAGGTTTATTTAATTGATATTATAAAATGCTGATGTCATAGGACTGTGACTGATATCCAAGGAGAGAGTCTGAGAGTGTGGCTTTGTGTTGCAGAAAAGGGGCCCTGGGCTGGCTAGGAGAAGAAAGAGACGCCATAGTGCCCTTATAGCCATAGCTGCTGTAGTTTTTAGAGTTTGCTCTGTTGTCGTCCATGGCAACTAGTGTGTGGTTAATAATGATCCCCAGTGCCTATGAGTCAGAGGCAGAACACTCAAACTCAGAGAAAAATAACCAACTAGAAAGCCTTTTAAGGTTTTAGTAGTAAAATGCTGCATTCAGATACCAAAACAGGATAGGCCTCATGTAGCATCGGTGGGGACTGCAAGACTTTAAATGTTAAGAGGCCTGTTTACCACTGTACCTTTTACTTTCCTTCTCATACCTCTCTCTCTCTCTCTCTCTCTCTCTCTCTCTCTCTCTCTCTCTCTCTCTCTCTCTCTCTCTCGCTCTAATACATACACACACACTCTCTCTCTCTCATTCACTCTCTCTCTCTCTCACACACACATACACACTCTCTCTCTGTTATTTCATTCTCAGGCCGCAGAATGCATGACTTGTTTACTGTGTTCTCTGGGCCTCAGGCTGGTTTGTGTTTTTTCAGAATACCTCCTAGGGAGTGTTTCCCTCATGAGCAATAGACAGATGTCGACTTGCCTGGACTCAGCACCCTGCATAGGATACACTGTCATAGCCAACACACACTGTACACAAACACACACAGTATTGCATATAGAGATTTACAGACACTCTTGTTCCACATTACACACAAACATGCGTGTGCCACATGCGCGCACACACACACACACACACACACACACACACACACACACACACACACACACACACACACACACAGTGTAACCAGTGCTAAATCTCCTCCGTCTGCCAGCTTTTCCATGAGCTGTAATTCAGCCCCCCCCCAGGCCACTCTCCCTTTCGAGCCGAGCAAAGAAAGAGACACTAACAAACAGAGCTCCCTCTTTCTTTCTGTGAAGACTCACACACACTCAACCAACCACATTCTCCACAGGCACTCCTTCAAGCATAGTAGCGTACACACTCACATGTAGACCAGACTTTTCCACGGCTAGAGTGGGAGGAGAGAGGGTAACACAGGGACACTCATGGAGTTCTCATTTCCGTCCTCTCTTTCCCTCCGTCCATTCCCTATCTCTCTCATTAATCACACACAGGGAGAGCTACTGATGGCCGCGAAGACGTGCATTTCCTTTCCTACATGATTTTAATCAGGCTGCGTCGGGGCACCACCTCGACACAGGACATGGCGATGCCCTCAATGATGTAGCGTCCTACGTTTGTATGACTTCAGCCTTTCCCAGAATGCCCGGCTGAGCAGTTTTTCCATTGCCTGTAGCCTCTTCCTGTTCCAGACTTCACAGCTCCTGATTGTTATTCTGCAGTGAGGCTCTGAGTGAAGGTTTTGAGAGTCAACAGGGTCTGACTCTGGAAGAACCAAGGGCTGGTTGGGGGAAAGAGCTTTTTAATGGGGCCTAGTCTAGACATAGTGGCTGGCTGGCATCAGAGGACTCTGCCCTCTCAATTTGTTCTCTCAGTTTCTATGTGGCATTGTACCGAGGTGGGCGAGGCACCCATCATCTTATTACATCACCCCAATGGAATCAGTGGTAGGCCAGGCCAACATGCTGCTTAGGGGTCATGTAATGTGCTGTTTAGCTGTAGCAACATTGTTGATATTAGTATGATGATGACAGTTATGTTCTGAATCTAATCTGTCCCATAGAATGCCGTACAGTAGCGTTTTAGTACAGTAGTTCCTCCGATGGTGTCGCTGGGGGGGGGTCATCATCCTCCATAGTCGTTTATCAGGCTAATCTTCACACCCCACCAGGGGCGATATTCCACAATGGTGGTTGCCGGGGTGACATGATCCTATGTTTATCTGTTGCCCTGTTGAGGACTGGGAGGAGAGGCTAGGAGGCGAGGGGGCAGAATGTTACAGTGGCTAGTAGCCAGGGAATGGTGGATGGAATCCGGAGAGAGGGAAAGGCAAGCCCGAAATAAACACACACTCTGCAAGCCGAGTAGGACACAGCACCAGATAAGGAAGCGATGGTCTTTTTATGATAGGTTCCACTAGTACCATTGTGAACGTCAGACCAGCACAAGGATTAATAAGGGGAAGGATGTGGTATTGGTTAATGCTGATGCAAAAATACAGTATATGAAACAATGCCATATCTGATGTAGCGTCCCCTTACAGGCTGCTAGAACTTTCTTGTCCCATAGATGGAGTGCAAGATTGTATGAACCAGTCCATTGGAAATATTGAGAACATTTGCAGTTATTTTGGTTATACTAGAAACTAGTGTCAGGGTCTTCTCAGCCAAAGTAATTGGTAAATGTTCAGTACACAAAATAAGTGTAATCACCAACAGCTTGTGAAAGAGCATGTCATACAGGTTTGTATGGTGTCAAATAAAGAAACTAGCATACTGAGCCAACTAAACACAAAAGCATTTCCTGCTATTGGTAAACTACCTCACTGCACACTCCTACCTCGCTGAAACATTGCGATAACTGTGGTAAATGTTCTCCTGGTGTATCTCATGCATACATACACTCTCTCTGTCTCTCTTTCTCTCTAATAGACTTTTAGGCTTTTCAGTCTTAGTGAGTGTAAGGATGGATACAGTATATGAAACGTATGAACATAATATCTGCCTGGCAGTGATGAGGTATGATGTTCAGTATGCCAGAATAAACCAAAGTACGGAATTCAAAATCACAAAGGATTTGTCTCAAAACATATGTTGCAGGCTTGAACATCACATTATCCTGTTTAACAGTGCACGCTGCTCCAGTCAAGTACTTTTTAAATGTATTTCATCATTGCAAAAAACACTTACATCTCCCCCGGTACAAGAGTAATGAAAGCCATCACAAAAAGCCTTTGGCTTTGCATGAGCTGTGATCCCGAGCTGCTTGTTTGAACTGTGATGAAACAAATAGAAAGTGTCAGGGGATTGTTGCCTTGACGATAACAAGGGAAAAAAGGAAAGTGGTACTAATTGAGGTGGAGGAGGGCTAGATGCTCTGGGAGTACACCTACACAGGAAGGAACAAATGATAAAGAACGATTTAATATGAGGGAACAGCAGGGTGGAGAGGTAGGAAAGGATAATGAGTACACCTTTAATGAGATGTTAAACATTACAAACCTGCTTACATGTGTCACAATATTGCAAAACTCCACCTTTAACCTTATTACTGTGACAGGTTACCATGGCATTGTTTTTACATCGGCAGTTCCTGACCGAATTAGTTGAATAAAGCGATACAGATCTGTTCCATCGCAGTGCCTCAAATTATGCCCAACTCTGTCAACAGGCCAAACCCAGCTAACGGACGGATTATCTCCCCCAGCCATCGCCTCAGGAATCAATAAGCAGTGTGATTACGCAACACATTGCAAAGTAGACAGGGAAAGGGGAAAGGCAGTGGAGATGAGTGTTTTATTTTTAGGCAGAGGAAGAGAAATGGAGAACACACAAAGCAAACATGGGGCCTCGCGAGTGGCGCAGTGGTCTAAGACACTGCATCGCAGTGCTAGCTGTGCCACTAGAGATTTTGGGTTCGAGTCCAGGCTCTGTCGCACTGGCCGCGACCGGGAGACCCATGGGGCGGTGCACAATTGGCCCAGCGTCGTCCGGGTTAGAGGAGGGTTTGGCCGGCAGGGATGTCCTTGTCCTATTGCGCACTAGTGACTCCTGTGGTGGGCCGGGCGCAGTGCACGCTGACACGATAGCCAGGTGTACGGTGTTTCCTCCGACACATTGGTGAGGCACATTGGTGCGGCTTCCGGGTAAAGTGGACATTGTGTCAAGACACAGTGCGGCTTGGCTGGGTTGTGTTTTGGAGGACGCACGGCTCTCGACCTTCGCCTCTCCTGAGTCCGTACGGCAGTTGCAGCGATGAGACAAGACTGTAACTACCAATTGGATACCACAAAATTGGGGTAAAACAATTTTTATAAGTAAAAACCAAAGCAAACATACCTCACACACACCTCATAAAACCACATCAGAGATGAGCTCCCCAACCCTCAGTGTCATAACACAGTCTCAGTTGTGATTGTTTCACTCCCTGATTACAAGCCGACCTATCCCCATTCCCCACAATGCTCTCAATGTGAGATCACACACACATGGCAGGGGAGAGGGGAATGTGACTCAGTTCAGACACTCAGGACTGGGCCAGTTTCCCAACATTAAATCTGGACAGTGTGTACAGAGACAGAGAGAGTGTTGAGAGAGACAGGGTGAAAGAGTTTAGAGAGAGAGAGAGAGAGAGACAGAGAGAGCGATAGAGAAGCAATAGACACTTGAAGAGATAAGTGATACTATATAATTTTTCTGAATGAGTGAAAGTCAAATGTAAATACAATCTTATAAGTCACATGGTAACACGAGGCACAGTAATACGAGGAATAAAATAAAATACACAAGAATGGAGCTATATAGAGGGAGTACCAGTACTGGATCAACAAGGTAATTGAGGTAGATGTGTACATGAAGGCAGGGTAAAGTGACTAAGCATCAGGATAGATATTAAGAGTAAATTAAAGAACAGAGTAGCAGCAGCATATGTTGAATGTAAAAGGGTGTGTGTGTAGTGTAGTGCAGTGTACATAGTCTTATGAGTGTGCATAGAGTCAGTGCAAAATGTTATGTGTTATATGTGAGCAGTGCTACGATGGGACAGGGCGGGGCAGTGACAACAAAGACATAGCTGTCTCTATGGGATGCAGGGTCAGAGGGGTATGCTAGGATTAGCATAGGGAATTAGGAGGGATAACATCCTCTGCATATTCCTGGTCTCCCTCAGTGGATATTCAATAATACAACATTTCTCTAACGTTGTGAAAACATCATCACTGAGACATTGAGTGAGTGGCAGCTGTCAGAGAAGCATAGGTGTCAAGTGATGTTTTGGACAGATGGGTTGTGTGTGAGTATTTGTGAATCTCAGTGTGAAGTACTGGTTTTATGAACAGACAATGCCATATCTAATGTAGCGTCCCCTTACAGGCTGCTAGAACTTTCTTGTCCCATAGATGGAGTGCAAGATTGTATGAACCAGTCCATTGGAAATATTGAGAACATTTGCAGTTATTTTGGTTATTATTTTACCTTTATTTAAGTACGCAAGTCAGTTAAGAACAAATTCTTATTTTCAATGACAGCTTAGGAACAGTGGGTTAACTGCCTGTTCCGGGGAAAAATGACAGATTTGTACCTTGTCAGCTTGGGGATTTGAACTTGTAACCTTTCGGGTACTAGTCCAACACTCTAACCACTAGGCTACCCTGCCATTATACTAGAAACTAGTGTCAGGGTCTTCTCAGCCAAACTAATTGGTAAATGTTCAGTACACAAAATAAGTGTAATCACCAACAGCTTATGAAAGAGCATGTCATACAGGTTTGTATGGTGTCAAATAATGAAACTAGCATACTGAGCCAACTAGACACAAAAGCATTTCCTGCTATTGGTAAACTACCTCACTGCTCACTCTTACCTCGTTGAATCATTGCGATAACTGTGGTAAATGTTCTTCTGGTGTATCTCATGCATACACACACTCTCTCCCTCTCTCTGTCTCTCTTTCTCTCTAATAGGCTTTTCAGTCTTAGTGAGTGTAAGGTTGGATACCTACAACCTTTCAAATGTCACTGGTAGTCCTACCTCTTTAAAGCTCATCTCAGGAAGCATATTACATAACCTAACCCTTTGATGTGGTTATCACACAACCGGTAGGGAAACACATAACTAGACATTTGACTTAACCATTAAACTTATTTTCCCACAACCCACTGCTGACGAAGTGTGATTTTCAATCTGACTAAAGTCTCTCACTCTTAAATGTTACATCAGTCACAGTCTGCAGGTTCATATACAAACAGAGGTTTCAGGCAGACTTTATTTAAAGTATTGTAGTCATTCATTCTGGTGTACATATGGAAAGTCTGTGCTATTAGCTGGACAGTATTTCATTGTCTGTGCTGATTTTGGAGTCTTGGTCAGTTTATATTGCATGACCACTAGATGGGGATGGCCACCAGTAGCAGTCATGTTTCATATATTTTTTTATGCGACTGATAAATGTAAAGTTACATATCTGAGGCAAGCCATGAAGATGAATAATTTATCATACACATAAATGTCAAATTTCATTTCCATCTCAGAGCCCACATTCATATGAATTGATATTCATTAATTTTCTATGCCTCAGGCTTTTACGTGACACTTCAATATAATCTCTATAATCATGCAGTCAATTTGAAAATGTGTGTATATATATATTGGACAAATCCCATTCTGTGAACACATTGTTCCCTATGAATGAACACATTAGGATGGGAACATCTTATCTCACTCAGAGTACTGATATATAATGAGGTAGATTTAATACTCTTTGCAAACTTATGCTTGAAAGCAAATCAAATATAAATGGTAAAACAGAATAAAAAAATATGTAATAATGTCCTAGTCTATCAGCTGGCTGCAAAACAGGATCTGCTGCGGTTTTTATGACCCTAACTGGAGCCTTAAACATAAACGTTCATACTTATCTTGTATGTTGACTCTTCCTGTTGTCTAACCTCATCCACTCTCTCCTTTGTGTCTTCACAGGATGAGAATAAGGCCGCTAAAGCCTCTCTAAAGTTATCCAAGATGGCAGAGAATGTAGCTGAGGGCTGCTCTGTGGAAGGGGGGCTGGAGCAGATCCCTGAGGAGGGGGGCGAGGCGGCTCTCACTGGCTTCAACTCAGACGAAGAGGTGGAGATCGAGGAGATCATCGAAGAGTCCCGGGCGGAGAAGATAAAACGCTCCAGCAAGGCACGCGTGGACAACATCAAGAAGGCCTTCTCCAAAGAGCAGAGGGAGAAGAGAGCGCAGAAGACCAAGGACAACCTAGAAAAGACCAAGCAGAAGACCAGGGATAACCTGGAGAAGACCAGGCAGAAGACCCACGACAAGCTAGAGAAGACCAAGCATAGCCTGGAAAAGAAGATGGGCAAGCTGGGCAACAAGATGACCCCCAACATGGAGCGAAAGGAGAAGCTAAAGGGCTCCAAGGAGATGTTGAAGAAGTCTCTGACCCCCGACCACACCGTCTACGCCCGCTCCAAGACGACCGTGTACCGTGTGCCGCCCTTCACCTTCCACGTGAAGAAGTTCCGTGATGGAGACGTGGAAGTGGTGCACACAGAGGGCACAGAGATGGTGGAGGTGGCCGAGAATGAGGCCCTGCAGGCGGGAGAGGGAGACGTGGAGGTGGAGGAGCTGGTGAGAGTAGTAGACACTCCAGAGATGGCTGCTGTCCTGGAGTTGGATGAAGAGGAGGAGGAGCTGGTGAGAGTAGACACCCCAGAGATGGCAGCTTTCCTGGAGGTGGCTGAGGACCAGGTGGCAGAGCATCTGATCAGGCTGGAGAATAAGCTCCCTGTGGTGAAGACAAGCATGAAGACAACCAGCAAATAACTCTGTCTACAGGGCCCAGCGGGATTGGAAGAATGATATGATAGAGGGATGAGGAGACAGAGGAGGAGAGTAAAGAAGAGGAGAGAAACATACTACATTTTGATGACAGTGACACAGCATGCATGATAAGGACGGTCGGGACAATGTTCACAATCTATTAATCTTTTAATAAAAATAATAATAACATAATATGCCATTTAGCAGATGCTTTTATCCAAAGCGACTTACAGTCATATGTGCCCAAATACATCTTGTTTGAGAGAAAAAAAGTATTACTCATCAGGAATTACTTTCAATGTAGTATTTGCTGTTCTAGACAAAAAACAAACACAAAAAGCGTTTAACCCAGGCCCGCATTTTTGTTTCTTCCTTACATATTTTCTTGTCTTTTAGTTTGTGAATGACTCTGGTTGGTCTAGTCTGGGATATTGCTCGTTGATATAATTTTGTTAATTTTTTTGTTTTGAAATAGAATAACCACAATGCTAATGGAATGAATAGTAGTTGCTATTGTGATTTGATGTCCAATAATTGCTAACGTAGGATATACAGTACATAACAGTGTATATGGAAATATCCCCCCTGGGCACAGACGTCAATTCAACATCTATTCCACGTTGGTTCAACGTCATTTCATTGAAATGATGTGGAAACAAAGTTGATTCAACCAGTGTGTGCCCAGTGTTGGGGTGTCTTGAGATTTTCTAATTTGATGGTCGCTGGTCATGTGATGTGCAGGTCAGAGAAATTAAGTTTTGACAAATGAAGAGTAAGAGCACACACTGGAAACACCTAAAGATGGTTTCAACGTGCATGGGGAGAGACACAGGGGACCGTCTTTTCCTTGACTGAAGAGTTTACAGATCGGTTAAACAAATGCTCACAGCCATTTTGAGCAGCCAGATTTCTACTGTATGAGTGGGCATACAAGCTCTGTCAACATGTCAAGGTTTAGAAAGGGCAAGATAGATAAGATAAGGATAAAGATTAAGCTAGTTTTCACTTTTCTTAAAGCTTTTATTTCTGATCAACAGTGTGGCCCTAATGGTTAATTGTTTTCATTTTGGAGGACTGAGAGGGAGGGTCACGGCAAATGCAATATTAAAAAGAAGAGGAAAAGACTTACTGATTGGCATAAATGGAACTATTTTTGTGTGTGTGTAACGTTTCAGCCACAATCTTGAGCCAATCAGGGAAAAACTAGTGTACCTTTAAAGGATGTTATGGGGTGGATGGATGCCAGGCGTGTAAAGTAATCCTTCTCTTTAATTATTTCTAAACTTTTTCACGTAAAAAACAGGATCGCAACAGATCCTATTTTTTTGTTTTGAAACGGAGAACGAGAAGGGTGAAGGATTAGTGACGACTTGAAAGAGATCTGAATTTAGTTGCATAGTATTACCTTCCTTTTTTTAAAGAATGTTTCAACAAGTTTCTAAGTTGTACTATATTGTGATATCTGGAAAATAGTTATCTTTCTCTCAGTTTTTAGTTACCAGTGTAACCACCAAACTACCTGGTTGTTACTAGGACTGGTCACTGATGACAGGAGAATGACATTTTGAGCCGTCTTTTAATCAAAGGTTCCTAGTGCCATCGTTCTGTAGAAGTTAACTCTTTTCACTGTTTTTACATGATAATGTTCATTAAAAAAAAATAAAAAAAACATTTTTAATTGTACTGACACACATTGTACAAATGTATGCATGTATGCTCACAGTGCTACAAGAATCATACATGTACTGTACATATATGCTGTAATAAGCACACACATAACTGTGTTAACCTGCCACATTACTGTTACTCCAGAGGCTTCTCTCCTGGAAGAGGAGTCTGTCTGAGATTGACAGAGCCTTGCTTATTGAATTTATCACCATGGCCACAGCTAACGACAGGATATATCCAGCACTTCACCTGGACTGCATTGGGTGCTGTAATTGTGGGGAGAAAAAAGAGAGAATCTTGTAGGAACCCCTCCAGCACATGTCAATGTGCCAGGTGACAGTTAAATGAAAGTCTATAGTGACATACAGAAATGTAAGTGCTATCCAATTTTGTTTGTGCCGGCAGCAAATTACAAGGGATTGTGAATGACATGGCAATGTTACAAAGGTGAACAAAAAAATACATGTCCGTTCCTGGACCTCAGTCTCTGTCTATTTGAATTACTTGTCAGCTTTTTTGTGCATTTACATTACATTTACATTTAAGTCATTTAGCAGACGCTCTTATCCAGAGCGACTTACAAATTGGTGCATTCACCTTATGATATCCAGTGGAACAACCACTTTACAATAGTGCATCTAACTCTTTTAAGGGGGGGGAGGGGGGGGGTTAGAAGGATTACTTTATCCTATCCTAGGTATTCCTTAAAGAGGTGGGGTTTCAGGTGTCTCCGGAAGGTGGTGATTGACTCCGCTGACCTGGCGTCGTGAGGGAGTTTGTTCCACCATTGGGGTGCCAGAGCAGCGAACAGTTTTGACTGGGCTGAGCGGGAACTGTACTTCCTCAGAGGTAGGGAGGCGAGCAGGCCAGAGGTGGATGAACGCAGTGCCCTTGTTTGGGTGTAGGGCCTGATCAGAGCCTGAAGGTACGGAGGTGCCGTTCCCCTCACAGCTCCGTAGGCAAGCACCATGGTCTTGTAGCGGATGCGAGCTTCAACTGGAAGCCAGTGGAGAGAGCGGAGGAGCGGGGTGACGTGAGAGAACTTGGGAAAGTTGAACACCAGACGGGCTGCGGCGTTCTGGATGAGTTGTAGGGGTTTAATGGCACAGGCAGGGAGCCCAGCCAACAGCGAGTTGCAGTAATCCAGACGGGAGATGACAAGTGCCTGGATTAGGACCTGCGCCGCTTCCTGCGTGAGGCAGGGTCGTACTCTGCGAATGTTGTAGAGCATGAACCTACAGGAACGGGTCACCGCCTTGATGTTAGTTGAGAACGACAGGGTGTTGTCCAGGATCACGCCAAGGTTCTTAGCACTCTGGGAGGAGGACACAATGGAGTTGTCAACCGTGATGGCGAGATCATGGAACGGGCAGTCCTTCCCCGGGAGGAAGAGCAGCTCCGTCTTGCCGAGGTTCAGCTTGAGGTGGTGATCCGTCATCCACACTGATATGTCTGCCAGACATGCAGAGATGCGATTCACCACCTGGTTATCAGAGGGGGGAAAGGAGAAGATTAATTGTGTGTCGTCTGCATAGCAATGATAGGAGAGACCATGTGAGGATATGACAGAGCCAAGTGACTTGGTGTATAGCGAGAATAGGAGAGGGCCTAGAACAGAGCCCTGGGGGACACCAGTGGTGAGAGCACGTGGTGCGGAGACAGATTCTCGCCACGCCACCTGGTAGGAGCGACCTGTCAGGTAGGACGCAATCCAAGCGTGGACCTTGCCGGAGATGCCCAGCTCGGAGAGGGTGGAGAGGAGGATCTGATGGTTCACAGTATCAAAGGCAGCCGATAGGTCTAGAAGGATGAGAGCAGAGGAGAGAGAGTTAGCTTTAGCAGTGCGGAGCGCCTCCGTGACACAGAGAAGAGCAGTCTCAGTTGAATGACTAGTCTTGAAACCTGACTGATTTGGATCAAGAAGGTCATTCTGAGAGAGATAGCAGGAGAGCTGGCCAAGGACGGCACGTTCAAGAGTTTTGGAGAGAAAAGAAAGAAGGGATACTGGTCTGTAGTTATTGACATCAGAGGGATCGAGTGTAGGTTTTTTCAGAAGGGGTGCAACTCTCGCTCTCTTGAAGACGGAAGGGACGTAGCCAGCGGTCAAGGATGAGTTGATGAGCGAGGTGAGGTAAGGGAGAAGGTCTCCGGAAATGGTCTGGAGAAGAGAGGAGGGGATAGGGTCAAGCGGGCAGGTTGTTGGGCGGCCGGCCGTCACAAGACGCGAGATTTCATCTGGAGAGAGAGGGGAGAAAGAGGTCAAAGCACAGGGTAGGGCAGTGTGAGCAGAACCAGCGGTGTCGTTTGACTTAGCAAACGAGGATCGGATGTCGTCGACCTTCTTTTCAAAATGGTTGACGAAGTCATCCGCAGAGAGGGAGGAGGGGGGAGGAGGGGGAGGAGGATTCAGGAGGGAGGAGAAGGTGGCAAAGAGCTTCCTAGGGTTAGAGGCAGATGCTTGGAATTTAGAGTGGTAGAAATTGGCTTTAGCAGCAGAGACAGAAGAGGAGAATGTAGAGAGGAGGGAGTGAAAGGATGCCAGGTCCGCAGGGAGGCGAGTTTTCCTCCATTTCCGCTCGGCTGCCCGGAGCCCTGTTCTGTGAGCTCGCAATGAGTCGTCGAGCCACGGAGCAGGAGGGGAGGACCGAGCCGGCCTGGAGGATAGGGGACATAGAGAGTCAAAGGATGCAGAAAGGGAGGAGAGGAGGGTTGAGGAGGCAGAATCAGGAGATAGGTTGGAGAAGGTTTGAGCAGAGGTAAGAGATGATAGGATGGAAGAGGAGAGAGTAGCGGGGGAGAGAGAGCGAAGGTTGGGACGGCGCGATACCATCCGAGTAGGGGCAGTGTGGGAAGTGTTGGATGAGAGCGAGAGGGAAAAGGATACAAGGTAGTGGTCGGAGACTTGGAGGGGAGTTGCAATGAGATTAGTGGAAGAACAGCATCTAGTAAAGATGAGGTCAAGCGTATTGCCTGCCTTGTGAGTAGGGGGGGAAGGTGAGAGGGTGAGGTCAAAAGAGGAGAGGAGTGGAAAGAAGGAGGCAGAGAGGAATGAGTCAAAGGTAGACGTGGGGAGATTAAAGTCACCCAGAACTGTGAGAGGTGAGCCATCCTCAGGAAAGGAACTTATCAGGGCGTCAAGCTCATTGATGAACTCTCCAAGGGAACCTGGAGGGCGATAAATGATAAGGATGTTAAGCTTGAAAGGGCTGGTAACTGTGACAGCATGGAATTCAAAGGAGGCGATAGACAGATGGGTCAGGGGAGAAAGAGAAAATGTCCACTTGGGAGAGATGAGGATCCCAGTGCCACCACCCCGCTGACCAGAAGCTCTCGGGGTGTGCGAGAACACGTGGGCAGACGAGGAGAGAGCAGTAGGAGTAGCAGGAGTGTGCCTGTGTGGTCTGGCAAGGGTCTGATATAGGGAGATGATGGTGATTAGATTATTTGAGTTTGACGTGAAGTAAGACCAGTAAATGCAATACAAGCTAAAAGCTGTTGTCTCGTGTTCTTTCTCTACCTACAAGACATGCCTCTGGAAAACAAAGTAGTGAGACTATGCACAGAAGGACTGAAAGCACACAGGGCCTGGCTCGAAGACAGTGCTACAGAAGGCTTTTCTACATGTCTCCATAGCAATCTGTGTCTGACCGACCTTGATGATGGGGCCGTGGTAGGGAGGGGAGGTCTCTGTGGAACACCATTAGGATAATCAATGAGGCAGGAATCTGATTAAGGAGAGTGCTTTCTCTGAGGAGAGTGAGACGGAACACAGAGAGAGGATGTGTGTGTGTGTGTATGTGTGTGTGAGACAGAGTGACAGAGTTGGGGGGGGGTGATCATGTGGAGGGAGAAGTCAGTGCAGAGAGAAGGAGAGATGATGCAGTCAAAAAGCAACCAAAGATATTCCTCCAAAAATCTGTAGGTCTTTGTGCAGTTCATATTTTGTGTTTACTTAATGTTTTTCAAGGCTGAAATGGATTCTCATGACATAAATGCCAAGGCCAATACTGAACACATAGATACATTAAAGATTGACTAAGTTTTTGTCAAACACGAGCTAAGTTTACCACCATCTCTAAACATCCCTCATCTCCCCCAATTAACCGGGGAGATTAATAGCATTTCCTGCCTTCTTCGGGAGAGAATGGAGATACAAGCAGTGACCGCTCATCTTTCAACTGTTTAATTTAGTCACCCGGGGTAAACAGATTAGTCACCCGGGGTAAACAGAGTCCGTTTCATTTTCTTTGAATGAATTTGCATCATAAAGAAGAAACCAACATGTTCACTTTTTCTTGAAAACCATTCAAACCTACACATTGTAAATAATGACATTGCTCCATAGGCCGATGTTACTCCATAATAAACACTGACTAATGATGCGAAACACCGTAAATGAAAGAGAAGAGTGCTTGAGCTATTGGTCATTAGGGATAGAGATTTGAGTCATGCTGCTTCAATGTGTGAGTGAGTTTGTAATGAAAGTAAACATTGTCAACCGTGTTTCTTTGCCTCCGTAGATTACAACAAACAATGGAAAATCTGGGAGTGGAAGAGGATCCAGAGTTGTAGCTACAGTGAGATTAACTCCATCGAGCATGCATTTTAGTATAGGTTTAGTCCTAATCTCAGGACACCGGTCATATTAATTTGGTTTTCACAGTATGTGACCTGACCTGCTACGATTATGATAACCTCAGTAATGTTTCTACTCTTGTTATTTCCCTGCTGAAAAGGGACACTCAAATTATGCTATTAGTCTCACAATGTACTATAATGACCTAGGCCTATAAGGTTAGCTACCTGAGAGATGACCACTCTCAAATTGACGGGCAATGCCACACAAGAAAAATGTGAACGTTTAGGAGCATAGAACCCTGTAATTCTTAGGTCCCATGAAACCAAGTAAACATGTTGATCAAATATTTAATTATTGCTGAAGTGTTTTGCTTTCGCCTACATAGATGATGATGAAGAAGAAGACTAGACCCAATTTTTCTCAGTGTAATAATTAATATGCTATATTTCAAATACTAGAATAAAACTGTTTTCAAAGCCTTGGTTAGAGTATTTGTCGATGGCGAATATATATTGATTTGGGTAAGACAGAAATATCAACGTTGTTCACATTTCTTCTTATTACACTTCTGATGACGTAGAGACTGCCAGTAATTCAGATGACTTCCAGTTCAGCTGTTCTGTTGGGGTTATTTCTTCTCCCGCTGCAAGGTCATGCTTGTACATGCAATTTTCCCTACAAACGGAGGGAGTGTGTTATACACGGAACAGCCTCCGTGTCGAGCGCAATAAACACTACGCCCACAACCTCCCTTTAGCGTTAATCCCGCCCTCTTGCAATATCCTACACAAAGATTGGACGAAATTGTGTACTCGTCATCTGTTGCATCCTAGGTATGTCAATCAACGCTTTCTTGAAGTTTGCCTGCACTCCGGGTGGAATTGGACAACTACCTGTCAGTGTGTATAGTATTGCGACATTGAAGTAGGCCAACGTTACTGTAGTTCCGATTGTTAGAAATACAGTTTGGTTAAAAGTTCTCGATTGTCCTGTAAAATAAGACATTTCGTTCTGGTGGTTTAAGGTTGGTGTCTGGCTACAATTTTACGGGATCATTTTTCTGACACACTTTCTCGTGGACAGCGGGGTAAGTAGGTGGTCGCAGAACCCTTTGCTTTGTATTCTTTATACATCATATTGTGGTTGGGCCATGAGAGTAAAGTTCTAAAAATGTGTTACACAACACATTGTAGTTGTGTGTGGTGGGCGAGCAGCATCAATGTATTATCAGATTGAGGATACACTGCCAATCGGTGAATCTCACTAGACACAAAGTAACTGGAGCTACGTCCTCCATGTTATTATTACATAAGTCGCCAAAAGTTTAATCACACTGTTTCGCAAATAGATTAGGCCTACCAATCGCTGCAGCGGTTGTTGTTTCTACGTTTGCTTTCAAAGGATAGCATACGCCGACCGTTTATGCCTAATTATTGTGATGATGTGCTGGCCATTTCTTTAAAGATGATATTGCACATTTTCTGAAGTTGCAAGTGCAACCATGATGGGATGCTGACTTCGGTCAAAGCCACATCCAGTGGTGCAGGTTGTGATGACCACTCTCATGTGGGCATGTCACGGCCATTTGATCCATCAAACGGTGCTTGGGAAAGTCATCACGTGAACCATGCGTGCCTCCAGGTTTGCAACAACTAGTCTACAGTTTGAGGGATTACAAACACACACAACCAGTGGCGTGTATTAATGGATGCCAAGGGAAGCCCAAAAATGAAAAATAATAAAACATGTATTTCGTCTGTTTCATAATTGTCCTACGCTCAGCCTCTTGTGAATTGAATCTAACAGGAAGAATGCATCAGAGCGATCAAAACAGTCTGGCCTCGCTTGATAAAAAAAGTATAATCAATTAGCCAATCAGCGATGAGCTCAACTGTGAATGGGCCTGGCGCACCAAAAAAAGTGTAATGGGAAGCCACGTTGGATTAGGAATCACTCCTATCAAATCCCATAAGTCATTGACTGAAAAACTTGAATTGTTGCATATCGTTGGGTTGTTGTCCTCCTGTGGTTAGTCAGCAAGCTAAAATTGACCCTTGCCTAAATTAGCCATGGATGGAGATAGGGATTTGGACTTGTGGTTTTACTTCATTCTCAGCACTGGCCAATGATGATTATGCTGATTCTGATCCAACTATTAATTCATACATTGTTGTGCCCCTGGCCTTAGAGGATGGAAACTCAATATGTAGCTAGATGTAGAAGGTTAATGTTAACTAGCTAACGTTGCCCATGAATGGAAGTTAGGCTAGGGGGCAAGCATTTTAGCCAGGTAGCCTAAAATAAAAGCGTGTTCTGTATGACAGTGATGGACTGTTTCGTCAACATGAAAGAGAGGAGGATGGCATTGGCGTTTATCTTCAAGGGTGGGGTGAGTCAAAAAAAAACAATCTACTTGCACGAAGGCGTGCTCTCACACACACACAGAAATCAGAACCATGGACAGCCACATCATATTTAGCTTACGTTGATTGGACTAAATTGTTTTTGGTATATTTTAGTTGTCACTGATGATGTTGAAGTTGAAATGGTGCTGGAATAGTGGAGGCAGCTACTGTTTTCTTTGTGATTTGCAGTAACTCTGTGGTTTTAAATCAATAGTTGTTTAGTGGTCTGCAAATGTCAGAAACATTAACTTGCTTGACCCTGCTGTAGGTCATGTAGCTGTTTGTTACATGCAATATGTTTTGTGGACTTCACTGGACAGAGGTAGCTATCCGGTTTTGTGGTAAAACAAAGGTGTGGTTGAATTTATTCTGCCACTGTGTCTTCTATTGTCTCGGCCTTTGGGCCTACAGTACCAGTCAAAAGTTTGGACACCTACTCATTCCAGGGTTTTTCTTTATTTTTACTATTTTCTACAATAATAGTAAAGACATCAAAACTATGAAATAACACACATCGAATCATGTAGTAACCACAAAAGTGTTAAACAAATCAAAATCTATTTTATATTTGAGATTCTTCAAAGTAGTCACCCTTTGCCTTGATGACAGCTTTGCACACTCTGGCCCCTGCGGGCCCCTTTTTCTTGATGATGGGCAGCAGCACATGTAAGATAACCCATGTGCCAAATAGCATACAATCCACCTATTTGTCATCATTAGTTGTTTACATAGCATTTGCGAGTGACTATAAAACTGCAAGGCTGTCGCTGATGTTGTTCCTTACTTGTCCCATGCTCTACTGACACTGCACCAGGATACACTTACTGGAATAAAGTAATACATTTTCCTGGAATCTCTTCCTCAAATAATGTTTCCATTGTCCAATGTTCTTGTTTCAGATTTTGCAGTGCTTTTATGATAACTGAAAGGTGTTTCCTGAATATTTTATGTCTAAATATCATAGTTTAAATTGCTGTGTTTTTTTTTTTTTTTTTTTTTACCTGGGCCCAGATTATCTAAACATTTGATCCAGAACAAAATTATCCTGTGTTGTGTTCCCTGTTTAAAAAGACAAAGACAATATTTCAACCAAATGTTATGGCATCATATAACATGGTCTGTGTTGTAGCATATGATGTGGTTAGAGATTTGTTTCCATTGTCTCTTAAAACTACATCCAAAAATGAGGACGGACCACATCGGAAGGGGGAGCAAAACACAGGATCATTTTGATCTGGAAAAACTGCGCCGTGGTGACTTAAAAGAAAAGCAACTGCTTACTGCATTGAGTCAGACGTTGATATTGTAGTGAGGTGTAGAAATGTGTTATACTTACTCCCTGCCTGAGTTAGAGAAATATGGGGTTTAACAGTTCACTGCACAACAATAGTACAATGACAATGCTGGTTTTTAGAAAGCCACAGTAACATTATTATTTCTGTTACATAGAAAGCACTAGGCCCATGCCAAGTTATGTACAGGGCAAGAGGATGTGGTTGCTTTCATGGCCCTCATGACTGACGCTTTCTAGTAAAATTATCTTTAGCTGAACAACAGACTAGATTCCTTGAGAGGCTGATTGCACATCCCATGCTGTACCATGCTGTAATATTGTCTTTGTCTCACCACGCTCTTTAAGACAAGCGGTTGTCGCATGTCTAAACAATGTTTTTATGGTGTAGCCTACCCATAGTGGCTGCAGAGAGATACTGGTGATTTTAAATTAGTGCTGCCTTGCTGCAGTACAGAATGTTTGTTTCCTGTTCTTGAGACCTACAGTTCTCTCAACACAGGCTCAGTGAAAGTCAGTTCATGTTGACTTGCTTCTGTAGGCCAAGGCTGTATAGATCTCCAGGTCTGTCTGGTGTTGTGCCACTGTTCACAAAGCTGTGTTGTTAACCCTGGTGGAGCTCTGTGCTTCTGTGGCTCTCTGGTCTGCCTGTGCATTCCACCCCACTCTGTAATGTGAATTATGGGACAAGTGCTGCACAGACAAAAGCTCTGCTCTTTTCAGTTGTGTATGGAGAACTATAGCGAAGCCAGCAATCTTTATAGGCACTGGTAATGCCCACTTTGGATATGATCTGAATCAAGTGGTGTCCTTTTCATTCTCTGAGTGTGACTGAGTAAAAAAGCGAGAGGATTTCGACACCCACCATCTCGTATCGTTCTGAAAGCATTTCTGTAGTTAGTAAAAGATACGATTTAGCATTTCTAAAAAATAATTTTGTTAAAGTAAAGTAAAATAATTTTGTTAATTTTGTTGATCTCTGAGAATTTAATCAATTTTTTTGCACCCAAATTGGCATTTTTTTTTTTTTTTTTACAAGATTCAGATAATAGTCAAATATAGTACCCAACACCAAACTTCTTCCTACCAATGAGTAAGACATGAGAAATCCCCCCAAAATTGCAAAAAGCTACCCATGGATGCAGGGTCCGGTTGAACAAAGGAAGTTTCTGCTTTTTAGTAGTTCATCTATCTTGTCACCTATATTTTATGGGTTTTGACTGGGTTGTCACCTGTTGCCAAAGAGTTGTCTGTTTTGAGGTACTGTAAATTACAAGCTTAGCTGTTGATTGACTAACATGGGATCCATTTAAGCCCATGCACTTTGTATGACTTGAGAAACTCCAGTAAGAGGAAGTTGAAAGAAAACAACAAGTAATTGAATGGGAAGGTGACAGTTTGAGTTTTGACACATGATGATGAGTCAGTTCAGCTGCTTTGCATTGTGGTTTGAGTCTAGTTTTTGTACGTAGCACGATCTCATACCAGGGGTGTATTCTAGAGGTCCACCGATTTTTATTTTTCAATACCGATACCGATTATTGGAGGACCAAAAAAAGCCGATACCGATTAATCGGTTGATTACATTTAAAAAAAGAAAAAAATTATATATATATATATATATATATATATATATATATATTTGTAATAATGACAATTACAACAATACTGAATGAACACTTTTATTTTAACTTAATATATTACAGCAATAAAATAAATTTAGTCTCGAATAATGAAACATGTTCCATTTTGTTTAAATAATGCAAAAACAAAGTGTTGGAGAAGAAAGTAAAAGTGCAATATGTGTCATGTAAAAAAGCTAACGTTTAAGTTCCTTGCTCAGAACATATGAAAGCTATGAAACATATGAAAGCTGGTGGTTGCTTTTAACATGAGTCTTCAATATTCCCAGGTAAGAAGTTTTAGGTTGTAGTTATTATAGGAATTATAGGACTCTTTCTCTCTATACCATTTTTATTTCATATACCTTTGACTATTGGATGTTATAGGCACTATAGTATTGCCAGCCTAATCTCGGGAGTTGATAGGCTTTTAGTCATAAACAGTGCAATGCTTGAAGCACAGCGAAGAGCTGCTGGCAAATGCAGGAAAGTGCTGTTTGAATGAATGCTTACGAGCTGCCTACCACCGCTCAGTCAGACTGCTCTATCAAACATCAAATCATAGACTTAATTATAATATAATAACACACAGAAATACGAGCCTTAGGTCATTAATATGGTCAAATCCGGAAAGTATAATTTCGAAAACAAAACGTTTATTCTTTCAGTGAAATGCGGAAACGTTCCGTATTTTAACTGCTGCATATACCCTGACTCTGCTTGCACAGAACGCAAGAGAAGTGACACAATTTCCCTAGTTAAAATAAATTCATGTTGCAGGCAATATTAACTAAATATGCAGGTTTAAAAATATATACTTGTGTATTGATTTTTAAAAAGGCATTGATGTTTATGGTTAGGTACACTGGTGCAGTGACAGTGCTTTTTTTCGCGAATGCGCTTGTTAAATCATCACCCGTTTGGCGAAGTAGGCTGTGATTCGATGATAAATTAACAGACACCGCATCGATTTATATGCAACGCAGGACAAGCTAGATACACTAGTGATATCATCAACCATGTGTAGTTAAGATTGATTGTTTTTTATTACTTTGGCTCCTTGCTGCACTCGCGTAACAGATAGTCAGCCTGCCACGCAGTCTCCTCGTGGAGTGCAATGTAATCGGCCATAATTGGTGTCCAAAAATGCCGATTACCGATTTGTTATGAAAACTTGAAATCGGCCCTAATTAAATCGGTCAACCTCTAGTGTATTCATTATGCCTTGCAATGGAAGCCATTTACCGTTTAAGAACCAAACGGAAGCAAACCAAACAAAACGTTTTTGCAACAGAATTAGCGTAATGAATACACCCCAGGCAGGGTGATGCACCTGTTTCCATCAGTGTAGTGAAAGAGGAAAGGGAAGGTGACATGTCTAACGTGAAATGAGTAGGGGTGCCCTCTAACTTTCCAAGCTTTCCTTTTCTCAAATAACCTTGAAATGTAGTGGACCCTCACAGCAGAGTTTAGTAGAGCCCAGGGACAACATGTCACTCTAGTCTAAGCTCTCTCGAAATGAGCAAGCCCTTGAGCAGGTATTCAACCAATATGAATATGTCACTCCATAATCAATACATCTCAATAGTTTAAACATCAATGGCCAATACATAATATATTTTAACATATCAGGACACACATAGGAAAACTCCCCTCAACATAGAACATACTAATTACTGAGCATGCAAACCTGCTAGGTATATATGCAGACGTGACCGACCCGGTCGCGCTAGTCTGAACCCGCGGTGGTGAGTTCAGAGCCCTATACTACGTATCTGGTTTGAGGAGTTAGCGAGGAATTTGGTCAACTAGGTTCAACTCGGGATAACCAGTACCACGAAAGTGGCTCACTTTTTCACAGCACTGCGCCTGATTTAAAAAAAGGTATTTGTCCCCTTTCTAATTCTCTACTTTTGCAAATTTTTGATACTGAATGTTATCAGATCTTCAACCAAATCCTGAGTGAACAAATAACAACAATTACATATTTAATTTATTTCATAAACAAAGTTGTGCAACAGCCAATGCTTCTGTGTGAAAATGTAATTGCCCCCTTACACTCAATAACTGTTTGTGCCACCTTTTAACTGCAATGACTCCAACCAAGCACTTCCTGTAGTTGTTGATCAGTCTCTGACGTTGCTGTGGAGGAATTTTGTCCCACTCTTCCATGCAGAACTGCTGTAACTCAGCGACATTTGTGGGTTTTCAAGCATGAACTGCTCATTTCAAGTCCTGCCACAACATCTCAATTGGGATTAGGTGTGGATTAGGCCATTTCAAAACTTAAAATTTGTAGCTTTTTAGCCATCTTCATGTAGACTTGATTGTGTGTTTTGGATCATTGTCTTGCTGCATGACCTAGCTGCGCTTCAACATCAGCTCACAGACAGTTATACTTTGACTCATCTGTCCACAGAACATTCTTCCAAGAGTCTTGATGATCAACCAGATGCTTTTTGGAAAACTTGAGTCAACTTTTTGGATGAGTCCCATTATGTCTGGTGAAAACCAAACACTGCCTTCCACGGTAAGAACCTCAACCTCGTGGTTTGGGATGCTTTGCTGCCTCAGCACTTGGACGACTTGCCTTAATAGAAGGAACCATGAATTCTGCTCTGTATCAGAGAATTCTACAGGAGAATGTCCATCCGTCTGTAAGCTGAAGCGCAGCTGGGTCATGCAGCAAGACAATGATCCAAAACACACAATCAAGTCTACATGAAAAGGGTTAAAAAGTTTTGGAATAGTCAAAGTCCAGACCTAATCCCAATTGAGATGTTGTGGCAGGGTTTGAAAACTCACAAAATGTCGCTGAGTTAAAGCAGTTCTGTGTGTAAAAAATAAAATAAAAATAGTAATGTTCAAATGTCTATCACATGACACATTTAGTAATGACAGAATGCATTTAAAACTTCACGCACAGTAATACTTTTGAATGACTTCAAGGGATACTTTGTCAATGTATCTTCTTCTCCAGAGTCAGATGAACTCGTGGATACCATTATTATGTCTCTGCATGCAGTTTGAAGGAAGTTGCTAACTAGCTGTAGCGCAATTGATAACTAGCGTTAGCGCAAGGACTGGAAGTCTGTGGATATCTGCTAGAGAGCATTGGCTGCAGGCTGACTTCGGTCGTCAGTTGGACGGTGTTTCCTCCGACACATTGGTGCAGCTGGCTTCCGGGATAAGCGGGCGGGTAGGGGGCAGCATTGGGAATTTTAGATGAAAAGCGTGCCCAAATTAAACAGCCTGCTACTCAGCCATAAAAGCTAGAATATGCATATAATTAGTAGATTTGGATAGAAAACACTCAGACGTTTTTAAAACTGTTTGAATGATGTCTGTGAGTATAACAGAACTCATATGGCAGGTAAAATCCTGAGAAAAAATCCAACCAGGAAGTGGTAAATCTGAGGTTTGTAGTTTTTCAACTCTTTGCCTATCGAATACACAGTGTCTATGGGGTCATATTGCACTTCCTAAGGCTTCCACTAGATGTCAACAGTCTTTAGAACCTTGTTTGATGCTTCTACTGTGAAGTGGGGGCGAATAAGAGGGGAATGAGTCAGAGGTCTGCCAGAGAGCCACGAGCTGGCCACGTGCGTTCACGTGAGAGTTAGCTTGCGTTCCATTGCATTTCTGAAGACAAAGGAATTCTCCGGTTGGAACATTATTGAAGATTTGTTAAAAACATCCTAAAGATTGATTCTATACATCGTTTGACATGTTTTTACGGACTGTAACAGAACTTTTTGACTTTTTGTCTGAAACTAGTGTTCGCGCGTCATGAATTTTGATTACTGGGCTAAACGCGCGAACAAAAAGGATGTATTTGGACATAAATGATGTACTTCATCGAACAAAACAAACATTTATTGTGGAACTCGGATTCCTGGGAGTGCATTCTGATGAAGATCATCACAGGTAAGTGAATATTTATAATAATATTTCTGACTTTGTTGACTACACAACATGGTGGATATCTGTTTGGGTTGTTTTGGTCTCTGAGCGCTGTACTCAGATTATTGCATGGTGTGCTTTTTCAATAAAGTTTTTTTGAAATCTGACACAGCGGTTGCATTAAGGAGAAGTGGATCTAAAATTCCATGCATAACAGTTGTATCTTTTAGCAATGTTTATGAGTATTTCTGTAAATTGATGTGGCTCTCTGCAAAATCACTGGATGTTTTGGAACTACTGAACATAACGCACCAATAAATATTAACTTTACCGAACAATACATACATGTATTGTGTAACATGAAGTCCTATGAGTCATCTGATGAAGATCATCAAAGGTTAGTGATTCATTTTATCTGTATTTCTGCTTTTGTGACTCCTCTCTTTGGCTAGAAAAATGGCTGTGTTTTTCTGTGACTTGGCTCTGACCTAACATAATCGTTTGGTGTGCTTTTGTCGTAAAGCCTTTTTGAAATTGGACACTGTGGCTGGATTTACAACAAGTGTATCTTTAAAATGGTGTAAAATACTTGTATGTTTGAGGAAATTTAATTATGGGATTTCTGTTGTTTTGAATTTGGCGCCCTGCAGTTTCACTGGCTGTTGACGAGGTGGGACGCTACCGTCCCACATACCCTAATGAGGTTAAGAAGCGCGGTTTGGCGGGTCATGTTTTCGGAGGACGCATGAATCAACCTTCGCCTCTCCCGAGCCCGTTGGGTAGTTGCAACGATGAGACAAGATGAAAAAGGGGGTAAAATACAACGAAAACAAAAAGCTTTCGCAAAAGGAATATGCTTGTTCACGCTAGCAACATAACAATGGCAAACATTTTGCAATTTGTCACAGGTGCTTTCCAGTGCACATCACAAGCTTTTTTGTGTGATCCTGTGGCTTATAACTAGAGGTCGACCGATTTAATCGGAATGGCCGATTTAATTAGGGCCGATTTCAAGTTTTCATAACAATCGGAAATCGGTATTTCTGAACGCTGATTTTGCCGATTTTTAAAATATATATATATATACGTTTTTTTTACACCTTTATTTAACTAGGCAAGTCAGTTAAGAACACATTCTTATTTTCAATGACGGCCTAGGAACGGTGGGTTAACTGCCCTGTTCAGGGGCAGAACGACAGATTTTTACCTTGTCAGCTCAGGGATTCAATCTTGCAACCTTACGGTTAACTAGTCCAACGCTCTAACCACCTGCCTCACGAGGAGCCTGCCTGTTACGCGAATGCAGTAAGAAGCCATGGTAAGTTGCTAGCTAGCATTAAACGTATCTTATAAAAAACAATCAATCATAATCACTAGTTATAACTACACATGGTTGATGATATTACTATTTTATCTAGTGTGTCCTGCATTGCATATAATCGATGCGGTGCGCATTCACGAAAAAGGACTGTCATTGCTCCAACGTGTACCTAACCATAAACATCAATGCCTTTCTTAAAATCAATACACAGAAGTATATATTTTTAAACCTACATATTTAGCTAAAAGAAATTCAGGTTAGCAGGCAATATTAACCAGGTGAAATTGTATCACTTCTCTTGCGTTCATTGCACGCAGAGTCAGGGTATATGCAACAGTTTGGGCCGCCTGGCTCGTTGCGAACTAATTTGCCAGAATTCTACGTAATTGTGACATAACATTGAAGGTTGTGCAATGTAAAAGGAATATTTAGACTTATGGATGCCACCCGTTAGATAAAATACGGAACGGTTCCGTATTTCACTGAAAGAATAAACGTTTTGTTTTTGAGATGATAGTTTCCGGATTCGACCATATTAATGACCTAAGGCTCGTATTTATGTTTCTTATTATGTTATAATTAAGTTTATGATTTGATAGAGCAGTCTGACTGAGCGATGGTAGGCACCAGCAGGCTCGTAAGCATTCATTCAAACAGCACTTTCGTGCGTTTTGCCAGCAGCTCTTCGCAATGCTTCAAGCATTGCACTGTTTATGACTTCAAGCCTATCAACTCCCGAGATTAGGCTGGTGTAACCGATGTGAAATGGCTAACTAGTTAGCGGGGTGCGCACTAATAGCGTTTCAAACGTCACTCGCTCTGAGACTTGGAGTAGTTGTTCCCCTTGCTCTGCATGGGTAACGCTGCTTCGAGGGTGGCTGTTGTCAATGTGTTCCTGGTTCGAGCCCAGGTAGCGGCGAGGAGAGGGATGGAAGCTATACTGTTACACTGGCAATACTAAAGTGCCTATAAGAACATCCAATCGTCAAAGGTATATGAAATACAAATCGTATAGAGAGAAATAGTCCTATAATAACTACAACCTAAAACTTCTTACCTGGGAATATTGAAGACTCATGTTAAAAGGAACCACCAGCTTTCATATGTTCTCATGTTCTGAGCAAGGAACTTAAACGTTAGCTTTTTTACATGGCACATATTGCACTTTTACTTTCTTCTCCAACACTTTGTTTTTGCATTATTTAAACCAAATTGAACATGTTTCATTATTTATTTGAGGCTAAATTGATTTTATTGATGTATTATATTAAGTTAAAATAAGTGTTCATTCAGTATTGTTGTAATTGTCATTATTATAAATAAATAAATCGGCCGATTTAATCTGTATCGGCTTTTTTGGTCCTCCAATAATCGGTATCGGCGTTGAAAAATCATAATCGGTCGACCTCTACTCATAACTTCTGCTTGCATTAGACAAATGATTTGACTGACTTCATCATATCTGTGGAATCGACTGGAATTATAAAATGGTATTTTTTGTCCTTACTCCAGTCTGACAGGAAGTGGACATGGCAAGAAAAGTACAGGGGAAGTAAACCAAGATTGCAATCAAATCTACCAATTTCAACGCCAATACGAGCAGTAAAGGTCACAGGCAATTTAAACTCCTTGTTTCACCTGTGTAGGACAAGAGGAAGTGACATTTTATAAATGAGGATTCATCCCAAATGGCAACCTATTCTCTAAAGTGTACTACTTTTGACCAAGGCACAGGAAAATCTTACCATTTAGGACGCAACCCTAGGTTTCTCTGCAAAGCAAAATGCGGTTGGAGCATGTTTGTTCACCTGTTATCCAATCACAAAGACCCAATTCCTTGGATAAGTTCTGTTATCTGAATCTGTCAATGGAGCATATCAGATATGATGACGCAAAGAATGGAAGAAATCTCAAATCCCGTGATTTTAAAATGTTACCCTGACTAAACAGTTTGCTCCTGTTTCTCTCTTCTGGATGTCCGTACATCTGGCCTACAGTACAACATGGTCTTGCTACTGTATACATTTACATTTACATTTAAGTCATTTAGCAGACGCTCTTATCCAGAGCGACTTACAAATTGGTGCATTCACCTTATGATATCCAGTGGAACAACCACTTTACAATAGTGCATCTAACTCTTTTAAGGGGGAGGGGGGGGTTAGAAAGATTACTTTATCCTATCCTAGGTATTCCTTAAAGAGGTGGGGTTTCAGGTGTCTCCGGAAGGTGGTGATTGACTCCGCTGACCTGGCGTCGTGAGGGAGTTTGTTCCACCATTGGGGTGCCAGAGCAGCGAACAGTTTTGACTGGGCTGAGCGGGAACTGTACTTCCTCAGAGGTAGGGAGGCGAGCAGGCCAGAGGTGGATGAACGCAGTGCCCTTGTTTGGGTGTAGGGCCTGATCAGAGCCTGAAGGTACGGAGGTGCCGTTCCCCTCACAGCTCCGTAGGCAAGCACCATGGTCTTGTAGCGGATGCGAGCTTCAACTGGAAGCCAGTGGAGAGAGCGGAGGAGCGGGGTGACTTATAGACGTATAGGGACTTGTTATCAGGACAGTTGTAGCCTAACCATCACATTGCATATTATTGTGCATTTGAGCTACTAGGAGAACATTGTGTTCCTTCCTGTGTCCAGTAAAATGAGAAGGGTGGCAGATGTTTGTTGATAACTGTATGATCTCTCAGGGCTGGGGGATGCTCTGTAGTTCTCTACCTTTCCCTGGTGGTAATTAGGATTTTGTCAAGGCTTTTAGCAAGTACACTGTAATGTAGGAAGAATACCAGGCCTGGGTTAGCATGGCTGCTCAAATAACTAACTGAAGTCATGACCGCTGTTAGTGGAAAATCACTCATTTAGAAAATATAAGTGCACTGTTACGGAAGGAATGAGGAGCAGCAACATTTCTGTGCTATGTTGTCTGCATTACATGGCCTACATAATTCAATGGTTTGTTGACGATGACAACAGTGACATTATATTCTACTGGTGATGAATATCAATGATGTGGTTCCTGTTTACTTTGAAGTCTGAATAGTTTTCTTGTAATGCTGAATAAATCTTCTAGTATCAGACCTGGGCTGGAGGGAGATCACAGGGTTTCTGTCTGGCTCACCTCGCCCAACAGGGATGCCAAAGTTCAGGGTTTATTTTGGTCTGTTTCTCGGTGAAGGCTGTGTGTTGAGCTGAACAGGATGTCTCTGTGTTTATAGGAAGCTGGCTGAGGTACCATCAAATACTTTGTCTTCGGTTTCTGAGGTTTTCCTGTCAGTGCGAATATGACGTGTCTATACATGCTCTCATCAGATTCAAGACAATCAGAGTTAGAACAAATCAATTGATCAAGGTATTGGAAATGTTTCAAAGTAGAGACATACTGTACGGTGGCCTCAAGGTTTCGTCCTGCATTGGCAAGCTCTCAAGAGCCGATCTTATTATGTATCACGAGACCACAGCTGTTCCCCTCATTAGTATCTAGTTTCCTTGTGTCTTCCCTGCCTTCCATTTCTCTCTCACACTGTTTCCTCGTGTGTGTGTGTCCTATACAGGGTTGTGGAGGCAGCCGGCAGCATGGCCCAGTGGAACCAGTTGCAGCAGCTGGAGACCAGGTACCTGGAGCAGCTGTACCACCTGTACAGCGACAGCTTCCCCATGGAGCTCCGGCAGTTCCTCGCCCCCTGGATCGAAAGCCAGGATTGGTGTGTACTTTCCTAGTTCCTGTGGTTCACAACATCACTACAGAATGGGTACCTAGTACCTACAGTTCACTAGTACCACTGCTGCTGGCAACACTCGGCAGGATGACATGGCTCAAATGTTGACTTTAGTCATCAGTGTGGTATTGATTTCCCTCTACAGTCGTTTTTGATTTATTTTGAAGTAGCATCAACAACTTTCCAGCTAGACTGTTAGCAGGGAACGTCAGGGAACAACACACAGGAAATGATTGTCCTAATTGGCATCTCATGATGGCAAGTTGTCAGTTCTGCCAGGGAAAAGGGTACTTCCATATGAATTCAATAACTTTTTGATAGCACCCCTTTTGATTCGAACAAAACCTTCCATATACATTTGCCCATTGTGGAAGTGCTCCGAAAGTGACTTTTTGGACCTGAATACCAAAACCTTCAAGAGATAAAGGTGCTCAAAGTTGACCTATATTGCATACCACACCCTACCACGAGACATGTCTTCATCACTGGAAAATATAAACGGTTGAGATTAATATCATTTAGAAGCTTACGAACAGGGTTGTCAAACTATTTTATAATTTCATTTTTTGACCTTTTAATGTCAATTATCAAAAAAACACGTAAACTCCAGTGTTTTTTCATATTCGCATATGTTGAGGCTAAGAACCTATTTTTACATAATCTAAGGTTTTTGTGTTGTGCCCGCCATCGGTTGAGACACAACATGCTCATGAATACAGGTGGGTGTCATGTTTTGGCTGATAAATGTGCTCAAATGGGAAACTTTCAAATGGTACCACAAAGATGGTTGTAGGTCCACACATAGAGAATCTTGACTTAATGGGAATATGTTTTCAATTATACTGTCAATCATCCATAGGAAACCTATTGAAATATACATAATAGAATAGACATTACCATTTTTAAGTTGACATTCGTTGGTGGGTGGACCGGCAGTAATCTTTGTGGTAGTAATTACACTGAACAAAAATATAAATGCAACATGCAACAATTTCAAAGATTTTAATGAGTTACAGTTCATATAAGGAAATCAGTCAATTGAAATAAATTCATTTGTCCCTAATCTATTGATTTCACATGACTGGGAATACTGATATGCATTTGTTGGTCATAGATACCTTAAAAAAAAGGTAGGGGCGTGGATCAGAAAACCAGTCAGTATTTGATGTGACCAGCATTTACCTCATGCAGCGCGGCACATCTCCTTCGCATAGAGTTGATCAGGCCATACTATTAATTCTATTTCTATGATTGAAATGACACCCACCCTGTATTCAACAGCACGTTGTGTCTCAACCGATGGCGGCACAACACAAAAACCTCAGAGGATCTAAAGTAGGGTCTAAGCTACAACGTATGAACAAAATCGGAGTTTACACGTTTTTAGATCATTGACGTTAAAGATAAAAATATATATTTATGTTTTTATTAATAAAACAAATAAAATAAACAATCGTTTGACAACACTTTTAAATTATATCAAACTCAACCGTTGATATTTTCCATTGGTGAAGATATGGATGTCTCATGGTGTGCTGGGGAATGCCAAATGGTTCAACTTTGAGCATGTTTTGGCATTCAGGTCCAAAAAGTCACTTTCTGACAGCTTCTTCCATTGGCAGACATTTATGGAAAGTTTTGTTTAAAGCAAAAGTAATGCTGTCAAAAAGTGACTTCAAATGGATTTACCCAAGGCTATTTCAGTTCCCAAACTTCCTTGTTACCGTAAAAGTCTGTGCTCCTTATGCAAATATCTTTCAATCTTTCCTGCCAAATGGTTCTTAGTTTCATACCAAAGCAAATTAGATTCAGTGGGTCATATTTTCATATATATATATATAGAGAGAGATATATCATGGATATCAGTGCATTCGGGAAAGTAGTCCGGCCCCTTTCCCTTTTTCCACATTTTGTTACGTTACAGCCTTATTCTAAAATGGATTAAATTAAAACATGTCCTCAGCAATCTACATGCTCCCCATCCAACCTGACAGAGCTTGAGAGGATCTGCAGAGAAGAATATGAGAATCTTCCCAAATACAGGTGTGCCAAGATTGTAACGTCATACCCAAGAAGACTCAAGGCTGTAATCACAGCCAAAGGTGCTTCAACAAAGTACTGAGTAAAGGGTCTGAATAATTATGTAATGTGATATTTCAGTTTTTTTTTTAATACATACTTTTGCAAACCTTTCTAAAAACCTGTTTTTGCTTTGTCATTATGGGCTATTGTGTGTAGATTGAGGGGGGGGGGGGACAATTGAATCCATTTTAGAATTAGGCTGTAACGTAACGTGGTCTGAATGCATTGCATTCGGAAAGCATATCATATCTTATCTGTGGATTTATTTTTTACAATTTGTTTGACTAATAACTAGAGATATGAACATTATTAGAGGCTAGGTTGTTACTATAGGTTGTTCTCAATACCCTACCTGGTTAATTAAATAAAGATAATAAAAGAAAAAAAGCTTTCGCTAATCCACTCTCTATATGCTCTATGCAGGGCGTACGCAGCGAACAAGGAGTCCCACGCCACGCTGGTGTTCCACAACCTGCTGGGGGAGATTGACCAGCAGTACAGCCGCTTCCTGCAGGAGAACAACGTGCTCTACCAGCACAACCTGCGGCGCATTAAGCAGCACCTGCAGTCCAAGTACCTGGAGAAACCTATGGAGATCGCCCGCATTGTAGCCCGCTGCCTCTGGGAAGAGCAGAGGCTGCTGCAGTCCGCCACCACCGCCGCACAGGACGGAACGGCGTCTCACCCGTCTGGCACTGTGGTGACGGAGAAACAACAGATCCTGGAGCACAACCTGCAGGACATCAGGAAGAGGGTGCAGGTGAGACTGCATGTTTAGTCCAAAGAATATGTGGTTTTACACAGGCATATTATTTAATACCTCATTTGATTTACATGCTTTGCTTGTTACTTTGCTATAGGATATGGAACAAAAGATGAAGATGCTTGAGAATCTCCAGGATGATTTTGACTTCAACTACAAGACCCTTAAAAGTCAGGGTGGTAAGTTTCACTTTTAATATTACATACAATTCTAGATTTCTTTTTATTGAATTTTATCAGAATTTATGGATAGGATATGAATCTGTTAGAGGCTCTAATTTTATACTCCACTACTACTATTTATTTAGCTTGTTGTTTTGAAACTCTGACCCACCATCAAATACTACCAAATATCACTGACTCTTAAATCTACAGATAACCCACCCAACTCCTCTCCTATTTGCTCAGAGTTGTCCCAGGACATGAATGGGAACAGCCAGGCGGCAGCCACCAGGCAGAAGATGTCTCAGCTGGAACAGATGCTGAGTGCTCTGGACCAGCTCAGGAGGGTAGGGCCCTTATACACCCCTCCTTAGTGTCCATCTGACCCTACATCGTACACACCTTCTTGGAGGGTCCTAATACCCTGAATCAGTATAGTCAGAATTTCTGCGATAAGTAGGCTAGGCTAGTTGACATTCTGCTCGAACCACATACGTGTGCAATAAATGACATAAACCTGCATATTTACACGTTTGTTAAATAGTAAGCTATAGAGTTGGGTTAGTCATTCTCAGCAGCAAGCTCAAACTGTCTGCCCCAAGCAGCCTGCTTCCCTATCCGTTGCAGCCCCGACATAAACGTTTGGACTCAGCAGCAGTACCTTTCACTACACATGCAGAGATCTGTGATATGTGTGTTGACATTAATGTGTGCTCGTTCCTTCATTTTCAATTGAGTTAAATTAATATTCATGCTGCTGTCAGGCACTAGATATTTATGAGCAAGATGAGGAGGGCGATAATAGCTGTCTAATATTGGAGAATGTGAGGCTGGAGACTATTTAGTTTAAATTTCCCTGAGGCCAAAATTGTAAAACAAATTCACTAATCATGTTGTCTAACATGATAATCATCCTAAGAATCGTGTGCAATATATAATCGTAGCCTCGATGTTTGAGAACCGGGCCAGCAACCGGAGGGTTGTCGGTTCGAATCCTAGTGCTGGCAGGGAGTGAGCTGGTAACCGGAGGGTTGGTGCAAGGAACTTAACCCCCTAAACTGCTCATTGGGCGCTGCACTGCGGCTGATGTCCATCTCGTGTGGATTAATAAAATGTATCTTAAAAGTAATTCCAGAGCCCCCTGAATATCACTTTAACACTGGTTAAATCAATGTCTGAAGGATGTGCCGTTGTCCCTCTCTGTTGTAGCAAATTGTGACTGAAATGGCAGGGCTGCTGTCAGCCATGGACTTTGTCCAGAAGAACCTGGCAGATGACGAGCTGGCTGACTGGAAGAGAAGGCAGCAGATTGCCTGCATCGGAGGACCACCCAACATTTGCCTGGACCGCTTGGAGACATGGTCAGTTACCATTAGTAGCCTTTACTTTCCATGTTAAAATAATTTTATGTGCCCTCCTCATGACCGTACACCATCTCCCCCAACACTCATGTAGAGTAAACGTCAGAGTGGCGAAGAAGGAGAAGTTGCTGTTATTGGTAGTCAATACAAGATACCATAAGATTAAATTGTAGTTCCAAAATTGTTTAACAAAGTAGCACTGCCATAATGAGTGACCTAGATTAACCTTTGTGACCTCTAGGATTACTTCCCTGGCTGAGTCTCAGCTGCAGATCCGCCAGCAGATCAAGAAGCTGGAGGAGCTCCAGCAGAAGGTGTCCTATAAGGGAGACCCCATCATCCAGCACCGGCCCGCTCTGGAGGAGAAGATAGTGGACTTGTTCAGGAACCTCATGAAGAGGTGGGGAGCTTCTCTTTTAGCTTCAATATCTATCACATGTCCAGATGGTTTGGATATTTATTATAGGATCAAATTTGCATAATATTCAGATGTTTTGGATACATGGCATAGCCTTTTGGCAAATATGGAGATATTTTATTATGATGGGCATTAGACAAAACTCTGAAGCCTCATCTATCACAGACTTCCACCATTGTGCTCTAATGCACCGCCTCTTATCTGGTCGTTGTGTTGCAGTGCGTTCGTGGTGGAAAGGCAGCCTTGTATGCCCATGCATCCAGACAGACCACTGGTCATCAAGACAGGTGTCCAGTTCACCAACAAAGTCAGGTAAGAGGAGCTGCGGGACAACTCAATGCCACCAGTTGATGACGATGTTGAATACAAAACTGCCTTATTTGATGTCTTTGGCGTTTGCTTTATGTGCTCTCACCAAATGTTATTTTCCAAAAATGTTCTCTCTTTTCAGATTACTGGTGAAGTTTCCAGAATTGAATTACCAGCTGAAGATCAAAGTTATTATTGATAAGTGAGTTTTACATGCCTTGCCTCCATCACTCCCACGATCATGTCCGATTTGCGTAGAACACCACGATCGACTCAGTCCCAGGGAAGTTGTGAATTGACCTCTATTGTTTGTTTCTCAGGGAATCTGGGGATGTGGCTGCCATTCGAGGGTAAGTGACTTTAATGTTACGTTGAAACCCTTTGTCTCCTACGCTATCAATATTAGAATGTCCCTTTTGCCATGGAGCCTGTGAATAACCTACCCTACCTGCTGTACCCTGCTTCTCCCAGGTCCCGAAAGTTCAACATCCTAGGTACCAACACCAAGGTGATGAACATGGAGGAGTCCAACAACGGCAGTCTGTCAGCAGAGTTCAAACACCTGGTGAGTGGCTGTCTGTCAGTATAGTGGTGAGTCTAGTGTGGTACTGTACAGTATGTGGCTTGACTGATAACTGCCCTTCTCTTTCAGACCCTGAGGGAACAGAGGTGTGGCAATGGTGGCAGGACCAACAGTGATGTGAGTCCCACACTCAATCTTGAATGCTCCTTTTCTTATGGTGACTGATGTAGCTATACTGTTAACTTAAACTTATAATTTGGGGAATTGATAGTACCATTGTCATCAGTATTGATAGTAGCATCAAATCGACCTATAACCCTGACTGTCCTGTTCCTCCCCAGGCCTCCCTGATCGTTACAGAGGAGCTCCACCTCATCACCTTTGAGACCGAGGTCTACCACCAGGGCTTGAAGATCGACCTGGAGGTGAGACCTAGCTCAGCTCTCTACCCGTGTGCACACAGGCTGCTTGGGGAGTTGCTGTTGTGCTTCCTGACTCCCAGGTGGTCTTTGTCAAGTCTCATTATGGCGACACCAAACACTCAGCATGTAGTCCCCTAACTCCACCTTAATCCTACGTCAGCGGTAATTGCATGGAGATTAGATATTTAAGGCCACGAGTTAGCTCTGCCACACACGCGAGCCAATAGACAAAAATAGTCATTATCATTAGCTTGATGGTGCCCTAGGCTTCCAGGGGCCTGGCTCTGCTCTCCCCATGCACAGAATACCAATGAGCTGATTCAGTAATCACACTTGTTCTCCATGCTTTCCCTACTGTTGCTTCTCCTCGCCCCATCATCCCTCCCCTCAACCCCCGGCCGGTGGAGCGTGTCCAGGGGTAATCCGTCTCTGACCCGCTCTACACCTCCCTCTATCACCGTAGCTAGCCCAAGCCCCCTGCTGGGACACAGGAATCATTCATCTAATGGTTATGTCCTGCAGGGCTTAGTGCTTTGTGTTGAGCTCAACACTGCGGCGATGCCCCACCCTGAACACAGCAGTGTGAAAATGCATTAGCCAGGATAATTAACACATTAGCATTGAGAAATGGAAGGAAATTAGCGTGCGTGCGTTTGAGTGAGAGGGTTTGGCACTCCCACGTTGTGAAATAATTGATCACAACACTCCGTCTTCTATAAACGACACCATTTAGCGAGGCGAGGGGTGCTGCTGTGTGATTGAAGACTTAATTCTCAGTGAGGGGCTAAGCACTCCATGTCTCTGCCATCTCACTCAGGACACGGACAGCTTTTCCTCCCGTACGGCCGACTACTTTGTCACAGCAATCCAAAGAATAATAGTATTAAATGAATGTATTAAATGGCATTTCATGTCAGACTTGAATAGAATGACCAAACAACCTAGGTTAGTTTTGAAAGCCTGGCAAAAGGTGCTTCTGCTCCATACGTATATCCTAATTGAGCCTACGTCCAGGTTAACCATTCTTCATGCGTTTTCTCTATGGTCCATTAGACCCATTCTCTACCAGTGGTGGTCATCTCCAACATCTGCCAGATGCCCAACGCCTGGGCCTCCATCCTGTGGTACAACATGCTGACCAACCACCCCAAGGTAAGACGGCTAGGGCCACCTCGCGTCAGACCGCTGTCCTGTAACTTCTGGCCCCCAAATACAGTCTTATTGATATCATCTTTACTGTGTCATGCCTTCTTTGCATTGGCATCTGTCTTGAAGAGGGTTAAAATGTGTGTGAAATCCAGCTTGACCTCCTCTTCCTGTTGTCATGTCCTATAGAATGTGAACTTCTTCACCAAGCCTCCGGTGGGAACGTGGGATCAGGTAGCGGAGGTGCTGAGCTGGCAGTTCTCCTCCACCACTAAGAGAGGCCTGACCATCGAGCAGCTCACCACCCTGGCTGAGAAACTACTAGGCGAGGAACCTTTCTGTCTGCAACTCTACCTTCATCTGGATTGGATGGCTCCATAGCAATAGAATGTCTATCACAGAACATTGAATGAGAGTCGGAATGAGTGTCCAACTCCAGTAAATATATTTCTATGGATGGTCTGTATGGCGTCAATGCCTACTAAATGTGTTTGTGTTGTTTGTCTAGGGCCGTGTGTGAACTACTCTGGATGCCAGATCACCTGGGCCAAGTTCTGCAAAGTATGTCCTTGCCCAATCAGTCTCTATTGATGTGTTGTTATAGCTATCTATCTGTCGTAAACAACTTCACAGTTTGAATTGATTAGTTCCTCCTTTGTCCTTCAGGAGAACATGGCGGGTAAAGGCTTCTCTTTCTGGGTATGGCTGGACAACATCATTGACCTGGTCAAGAAGTACATCCTGGCTTTGTGGAATGAAGGGTGAGAGGTCGCTTCTGTTTGTTTACCGACTTGTTACTGGAACAGCTGGGCAAAATCCAAGTTGGAGGGAGTTGAGTTCATGACATTGAGTTCATATGAGCACTGCTGAGAACTGTAATACTGAGCCGTTGAACCCTAGATAGCGGGAAACTGGATTGAGGAGGAGTACAGGTTTTAGGGTAAATGCGCAAGTGTCAAGTGTAATGCAGTTAAATTGTCTTTCTCTGGCTTATCCGTTGTAAGTGACAATAAAATAAAATAAATATTTTTCTCTCTGCTCTCTCTCTTTCTGCAGGTATATTCTGGGTTTCATCAGTAAGGAGAGGGAGAGGGCCATCCTGAGCCCTAAGCCTCCTGGCACCTTCCTGCTGCGCTTCAGTGAGAGCAGTAAGGAGGGAGGCATCACCTTCACCTGGGTGGAGAAGGACATCAGTGGTAAGAGGACAGTGTGTTGGGCTGGCTGGCGCTCTGTCTCTTTCTCGCTTTTCTATTGTGCATGTCATTCGGTCTTTGTCTGAACTAAATAATGTGCAACATAATCTCATTATTGCTCTCGTGACATGGTTTCATATCCCTCTCATTCTCTCTGTGTGTCTGTAGGGAAGACTCAGATCCAGTCGGTGGAGCCTTACACCAAGCAGCAGCTCAACAGCATGTCCTTTGCGGAGATCATTATGGGATACAAGATCATGGACGCCACCAACATCCTGGTGTCTCCGCTGGTCTACCTCTTCCCAGAGATCCCCAAGGAGGACGCCTTCGGGAAGTACTGCCGACCGGAAGCTGCTCCAGAGGCTGAACTCGGAGACCCGTGTAGTAGTAAGTCAATCAGGAAGTTGAACGTATTGTCATGAAAACTGTGGGAGTTAATGGAAGAAGATGTGGAAGTACCTCCATAATGAATACTTCTTTACCGTTTTGGAGGTTGGTGCTTTGTGAGATGGGGAATATTTTGATCTGTGTGTAAGTTAAAAGGTGTTTTGTTTTTCTCCCACAGCCATTCAACCATACTTAAAGACAAAGTTCATCTGTGTAACCCCGTAAGTATCCACTTTCCTTGAGAGCTGTTAGTGTTCAATTCCCTCATAGGAGTTAGTTAATGCTCCTAAGTGACTTCACACTAGGTTGTGTAATGGAAACTGGGACAGTCATGTTGCAAAATGTTTAACTTTTCTTTCTTCTACGAAATGTTTTGAGTGTCCTCCACAACATCCCCTTGTTGGCTTCTTGTAGGGGGGGGGGGAAGTTTACCCTGGAAGAGTGGTTCCCAGATCGTTCCTATATAGTCATCACCAACAAACTGACAGACGGATTCACTATTAGTCCGTGTCTTTCCCTTATTTATACAGTCATTGGTCTGGCCTGGGGACAGTAGAACAGGAAGCACAGGACTGTAGGCAGGCAGGAGCAAAGTGTACACATCTCTCTAGACAAAGCAGAGTGGAGGAAGCAAGTAACGATCCCCAGACAAGCATACAGATCACTGATACGAATCGCTCAACACAACACCACTAATAGAACCAAAGAGAGAGCTTTCCTTGCACATCTAAGGGAACAGACAGAGTGTGTGTGAGGTGTTCTGTAGCCCATGCAGTGCTCTCTATTCCGGGACGGAGAGGGTGTGTATGAGTTTAGCAGAGGGATCAGAAGGGTGTGTATACTGGCTAACCCAGAGGTGGAGGTACTGTTTTCGGGGGGTGTAGCAGCGTTGGAGAGGTTTGCTCAGTGAGAACCTGACCTATCTCTGTAGGATTAGATGAGTATGTGTACTACATAGGTAGAGGTGTCTGTTGGGGTGGAGGTGGGGTGTTGGAGAGAATTGCTCAGTGAGATCCTGACCTGTCTCCGTAGGTGCCCTTCCGTGTTCATGGACTTTCCGGACAGCGAGCTGCTTGGGAACGGGATATTCCCTGGGTAGGCAGTGGGGGAATGGCATGTAGGGCTGTGTGTGTGTTTCTCTACGTATGTGTGTGAGAGGGTGGGTGAGACTCAGACAAGGAATGGAGTAATAAGTCTCTCGGCCTCCTCATTTAGACCCCCCCCTTCCCCCCCACCGTTTTGTTTCCAACTCACTGCCACTCTCCTTGGTTCTAACACCACAGCATCTTCCAGTCATATTGTATGCAGCCATTTTGAGTTGGGTTCATTCTACTCAATGATGGCTTCCCTTTCCCAATCACATCCTCAGTAGATCATTCACCTTTCAAACTCCATTTTAAGTCTACGTACTGGTGTCATGACCACTCCATTAAAATCAGTCCACACTGGCCATGTTTAGTTTACTGCTTGATAATGGTATCAAAACGGTCCCCACTTCACAGTCATTATGAACGGGCTAGAACAGCAGGAGGGGAGAAGAGGCTGTGGATTGATAGGCTGTAGACTGAGGGGCTCATTAGAAGTGCCTTCAGTGGAGATGAACTCCTAAAACCCTAACGTTGGTCCTTCTTTTAGTTCTCCACCGCGGGAAGTCGGTGTCCCCTTAATTGGGGAGGACGGGCTCGTGGTAATGGTTGGAGCCGAATCAGTGGAATGGTATTAAATACGTCAAACACATGGTTTGATGCCATTCCATTCGCTCTGTTCCAGTCATTATGATGAGCCGTCCTCCCCTCAGCAGCCTCCACTGTTCTCCACATATGTTGTGAGACGTCATTGCACTTTTAGAATGGAATGTCTGTCAGAAAACCCTCTGGTTTTGGTGTGTTTCTGCCCACTGGCTTGCTCTAACAAACTAGATTGTCTAGAATACTTGTCATTAACATTCCCACTAACAATCCCAGCATCCTTATGTGGCAATGTGCTCAGTGCTGCCCCCAAGAGGAGAAGTTGTTTCTCTCTTTCACACATCTACTGCTCTCCTTTCCCCCTTTCTTTCTGCTACTGTAGTCTAACTTCAGTCATTCGTTTGCTACTGGGAAGCACATTGACACATCATGGCTGAACTGTCCTAACCTGTCACTAATCCGACCCAGTCAACACTGAACTACTTGATTCATGTATTTAAACCTGTAATAATGTGGAGTATTGTCCTTTTCTATGGTGACATAACAGCAGTGATGATGATGAAAATGACTTGCGCACTGGAAGTAGACTGACAGTTAGCTTATCGCTTGTGGTAAAAAGGACATAGAGGTCTAATCACTATGATGTCTGTGTGTGACTGTATGTGTGTTAACATGTAGTCTTGGTGTCTCTCTCTCTTCTCCTGTATTGTCTTGTTGCAGCACTAACTCTGGTAACACCAGTGACCTGTTTCCCATGTCCCCTCGCACCCTGGACTCGCTGATGCACAATGAGGCTGAGGCCAACCCTGGCCCACTTGGTAAGTCCTAACACACACGCACACAAACACACACATGCACATACTCGTACTGTGCTTGCATGTGAGGCAAGGTTTAACTTGTTTTAATGGCAGCCCTCTTGCTTTCTGTCTTCCCAGACTCCCTCACTCTGGACATGGAGTTGAGTTCTGATGTGGCGTCACCCATGTGAAGAGACGAATGAGCTAGACTCATTTTAAATCTTTTAACTCCCCGTTTTAAAAAAAATATATAATCCACATATAATCCTCTGTCCCATATTGTGAAAGGGAACAAGATACATTACATTTAGCCACTTGTTTTGTTCTTTACCTTTCACCTTAACGCCTAAAAACACACCTAGTGTCATTGCGCAAAATGGTACGCAGAATTATCTGGATATGTGTGTATCAAAAGTTAAACATTCACCTTCTGCTACCATTTCTGTCAAGCCATCGACGCATACAGTTTGATGCATATGTTAGATAATGGCAAATGTAGCGTTCCATTGGAAAGGAATGTACTTTAGGTGTACCAAAATGCAATGACGTTTCGAAAAGCCACGTCTCAGTCCCTGTGGGTGTTTCACAAAGTACCTTATTTAAATTGTAGATTTTTTTTTATACAAAAGTATATATTTTTTTCCTTGACTTTCTTTTAAAATGGTTTTTATCTCAACCTTCATTTATGAACCAGCGCTTTTGTTTTTATAAGAATGTCTAAAGAGGAAGATTGCTGTCTAGCTTTTCAAAGATAAGTTATTTGTTAGCTTCATAGTTCTCAATTACCTATTATATGATAACCTTTTTGGTAGTCCGTCTGTGTCCCATGTCATTCTCTATTGAAGGGGACACCTGTATCTTTATTTTTATTTGATTGAGAAATATCCTGGTCCATTCTTTCCGATTTGTATCTTATTCCTTATTACATATTACAAAAAACCTGCATCTAGAATCTCACTAACACGAGTCAGTAATATATGTTTGTAAAAACCAAGGAGATGAGAACCAAGGTGACTAGTGAATTTGTTAATTGAACATTCATTCATATAGGTAGTTTGTGAATGGCGCTTGTTTTTGTTTTAGGTGTCTGAAATGGCATTGATAATGGCAGGATATTTCTCTGACCTTCTCTCCTGTCTCAGCCTGGGCTCAGCCCTGCTCTCAGCTGGCAGGCAGCATGTCTCAGTTGAAGGGAAGATACTGATTTCTTCCCTGGATTGTAAGAGCACATTGACGTTTGTCATGAATCTTGCCCTGAGCAATTTCCACTAGCTGGACCAGCTGCAAATTCAAAATTGGCGACGTAAAAATGTATGAAAAGAAAAATTCCCTTTTTTCCCCTTAATTTAAGGTTGGGGTTATCAGTGTGGGTTAGGGTTGGGATTAAAATCTGATTTTATGACTGTGGCTGTGTCAGCTTGTGACCACTGCAGAGCTCCCTCCAGGACAAGATTGATGACAATGAATGCCAACCTGTTATTGTAGATAGAAATGTACATTATTCTTTGGTGTTTTGAATTCATACATACCCCCTTGTCCTTCATAGTTTGTCATAATGAGAATACCATTTGTTGTTTTCATTAAACCATAACAATAGAGATGATCATTGCCGCAGTACTGCATTAGTCTTTGCCTAAATGGTTTATGTAGTGCCTTTCTCATACCGTATGAATGATTTATTTTAAGCTAACACTTCTTGTATGTGTTGACCTTGTTTTTTTTGTAATTTGCATAATGTTAGTATCAGTTTCAAGTGATATTTCACTATTCTGTTTGACTGTATATGCGCATGATGTGATGCCACATCACACACAACACCACACTTGTCCATCACTTCCTGACTTAAGTGCTCAGTTGAATCGGTAATTGAGTTCACTCTGTAGATGTTATTTGAAAAAAGATATCTGTAAATTATGCTGTAATTAATCTTCTATTTGTTTAAAAATCATAAAAACAAAAAAAATTATATCTCATGGACTCATGTTTGCCTATCTTGTTATTTGATTTTCCCTGTTTGATTGAGGTCTTTGTGATTTTTTTTTTATTTATTTTTTACCCGTGAGCCAGTTGCATATCTTAAATGTATATTTACCTATGTGTTTGCAAACAAGCTCTCATACGTTGCAGCTCTGTCACTCGGTCGAATATGGTAGTGAGAAGATGGAACGAGATGGATTTTGGATGACATTCTGCAAATTTTCTCATCGATTAAACATTTGAAATCAATACAGTTTGATGTTCCCAAAACTAGAATCTGTTTTGAACAAAGGTTAGACTTTACCCTTTGCAAAAAAAAAAATGTATCTAATTATTTAGAGTGCAAAGGCGAATTGCACACAAGCACTTCACAAAGTAGGCGTTCCCTAAAGGAAATATGCAGATGATGGTAGAACGCTCCAATAGGATCTCGCTAGCTCGTGCTTAGCTCTGCCCACCTTGCTTGTTTTGCCCAGTGGCTCATTTGTTCCTGTTAGACCCACAGCCTGTCGTTTCTATCTTGGTTTAGTTGTAAAAAATCTTTGGTGGTGCCCCAAAGTGGTGATAAGCCCAGTCATTCTGGACGGAGGCTAACTACTGTTTAGTCTAAATTACGCTATAGTGTCTGAAAATATGATGACATTGCAAAAGTAGTCTAATATTTAGTAAGACATTTTGCCAGCATTACTTTAGGCAATGTTGTCATTTGCTAGTAGTTGATAAAAAATAGCTAACAACGATGCTAACGTTAGCTAGCTAGAATCCGGTGGCCTCCCTTCAACTTTAGCTAGCTAACATTATACTGCATCTAAAGTCAATCTGGTGACATCACAATGACAAAAGGTTTTCCTACTAATTAGTTTGAATGCCATTGTATTTCCAAGCCACTAATGCACTTGACAGAATCTTCATCAGTGCTCATTGACAAGGCATTGAGTAGAATGCTCAGTCAGCCATCAGTCCAAAAACAAACATTCAAAACAATATTGTGACGAAACATGCAAGTCATGAATATGCAGAAGGACAATTATATAGCTACACATCATTTGTCTCCTGACTGCATATCCTCTGAGTATCAGTGATGCCAACTTAGCAATTTTGTTGCTAGATTTAGCAACTTTTCAGACTACCTTGGCAACTTTCTTTTCAAACTGCACCTAGCAACAAATTTAGCTACTTTTAAAAATGTATTTTGAACTTTTGAAAAGTGACTCAAACGCTAAAATGCATGCAATTTCCCTCTAAATGGAACAAAAACGATGTTCTCTGTCACACACACGTGCCTGGCTGCAAAAGTGCATTGTGAGTGGCGTCAGCTGCAGGCCAGCAGCAATTTCAGCAAATTGCAAATCATTGTTGGCTGACTGCAGCAGCAGTAGTACTGGTTCGATGAGCCAAACCCAATGTCTATAGTTGCTCACGAATGTTTGATCTTGAACAGAACTTACAACATCAATCAACATGTCTCAATCAAAATTGTAGACAAGAGTGGGAGTCTGTACCTGAACAAATGTCAAATCATATTTTTTGCCGAGCTGGCCAGTCAATTTTAGTATTTTTAAAAAATATATTTTATTTTTTTATTAACAAATCAATACAGAAAGTACATAAGGGAACACAAGTATTTATAGATTATATATAATGGACAATCGAGCTAGGGGGGACAATATCACATTACAATTACACAAGGACCTTAAGGGACATACATACACTTACAATTCTAACAGCTTTTTTGTTAGTAGAGTATTTAACAGTCTTAAAATACAGTTCAATTTATTTTTGTCGGGTAAGAAAATGTGTTTTTTTTTGTTAGTAAATTTACATTTGTGTATATGAAATTTGGCCAAAAGAATAATGAAAGGAATTACATAACTGTTTCAGCTTATTTTTATCGTATGTAAAGAATCCAAGCAGTACATCTCTCCACAATAGTGTAAAATCTTCATAAATGTGTTCAATTATAAATCTACTGATGTCTTGCCACAGTTTTCTTACATGTATACAATACCAAAAAAAGATGCAACACTGTTTCTGGGTGGTCATTACAAAAGGAGCAATTTTAGTTGATGTTTTCCTTCAACTTCTTCATATAGTGGTTGGCAGGATAATATTTATGACAGTCAATTTGAGTAACGTTATGTGTATTCAACGTAATGACGCAGTTTTACGTTATCACGCAATGACATCACAACGTCATTTAGCAACAAATCAACCTGCCTCTAGCAACTTACCCTGAAAATTAGTTGGCAACACTGCTGAGTATGACCTAGCTATTAAAACACATCTTGCTTGATGCTTAAAGCGTCCGCATGCTTCCCAGCCGAAACAATAAGGTAGAGTTCGTGCATATTATTATGATGACGATATTTTGTGACGTTTTGGACTTCGGTGAGGGGTTTTTCAGCTGTTTGGCCACACACATTTGTTGGTGAGGCAAGCCGAAGTTCGGAGCCGGAATCTACGCCCCTTCGTCGGTGATTGGTCAACAGTAGTATTTGTTGTCATTCAACGAGAGACGATTCGTTTTCATGCACATTTTTTCATTGATGAATACTGCACCAAACATTTTAGTAAGATGTAAAATTGCGCGAGTAAGATCTCGACAGTAACAATTAATTACAGATTTATTGAATCACCTTAGATTAATTCGAACTATTTTGAGGAAGTGGCTACAGCGTCTCAAAATGGACAAACAGTACTATTGCCACGTTTTTCTCGTTCTTTACGCGAAGGTCTTTTAAGGGAGTATGTGAGTGCACTCGTTCGTTTTTTAAAAAATATTTTATTTCACCTTTATTTAACCAGGTAGGCTAGTTGAGAACAAGTTCTCATTTACAACTGCGACCTGGCCAAGCAAAGCAGTGCAACACAAACAACAACAGAGTTACACATGGAGTAAATAAGCATACAGTCAATAACACAATAGAAAATAAAGAAAGTCTATATACAGTGTGTGCAAATGGTGTGAGGAGGTAAGGCAATAAATAGGCCATAGTAGCGGAGTAATTACAATTTAGCACTGGAGTGATAGATGAGCAGATGATGATGTGCAAGTAGAAATACTGGTGTGCAAAAGAGCAGAAAAGTAAATAAAAACAATATGGGGATGAGGTAGGTAGATTAGGTGGGCTATTTACAGATGGGCTATGTACAGCTGCAGCGATCGTTTAGCTGCTCAGATAGCTGATATTTAAAGTTAGCGGGGGAAATATAAGTCTCCAGCTTCAGCGATTTTAGAAATTTGATCCAGTCATTGGCAGCAGAGAACTGGAAGGAAAAGTGGCCAAAGGTGGTGTTGGCTTTGGGGATGACCAGTGAGATATACCTGCTGGAGCGCGTGCTACGGGTGGGTGTTGTTATCGTGACCAGTGAGCTGAGATAAGGCGGAGCGTTACCTAGCATAGACTTATAGATGACCTGGAGCCAGTGGGTCTGGCGGCGAATATGTAGCGAGGGCCAGCCGACTAGAGCATACAGGTCGCAGTGGTGGGTGGTATAAGTGGCTTTGGTGATAAAACGGATGGCACTGTGATAGACTGTATCCAGTTTGCTGAGTGGAGTATTGGAAGCTATTTTGTAAATGACATCGCCAAAGTCAAGGATCGGTAGGAGAGTCAGTTTTACGAGGGTATGTTTTGCGGCGTGAGTGAAGGTGACTTGGTTGCGAAATAGGATGCCGATTCTCGATTTAATTTTGGATTGGAGATGTTTAATATGAGTCTGGAAGGAGAGTTTACAGTCTAGCCAGACACCTAGGTATGTGTAGTTGTCCACATATTCTAAGTCAGAACCGTCCAGAGTAGTGATGTTAGTCGGGCGGGCGGGTGCGGGCAGCAAACATTTGAAAAGCATGCATTTGGTTTTACTAGCTTTTAAGAGCAGTTGGAGGCCACGGAAGGAGAGTGGTATGGCAATGAAGCTCGTTTGGAGGTTAGTTAACAGTGTCCAAAGAAGGGCCAGATGTCCAAAGAAGGGCAGGTGTCTTCACTGACATTTTCAACATGTCCCTGATTGAGTCTGTAATACCAACATGTTTCAAGCAGACCACCATAGTCCCTGTGCCCAAGAACACAAAGGCAACCTGCCTAAATGACTACAGACCCGTAGCACTTACGTCCGTAGCCATGAAGTGCTTTGATAGGTTGGTAATGGCTCACATCAACACCATTATCCCAGAAACCCTAGACCCACTCCAATTTGCATACCACCCAAACAGATCCACAGCTGATGCAATCTCTATTGCACTCCACACTGCGCTTTCCCACCTGGACAAAAAGAACACTTATGTGAGAATGCTATTCATTGACTACAGCTCAGCGTTCAACACCATAGTGCCCTCAAAGCTCATCACTAAGCTAAGGATCCTGGAACTAAACACCTCCCTCTGCAACTAGATCCTGGACTTCCTGACGGGCCGCCCCCAGGTGGTGAGGGTAGGTAGCAACACATCTGCCACACTGATCCTCAACACTGGAGTTCCCCAGGGGTTCATGCTCAGTCCCCTCCTGTACTCCCTGTTCACCCACGACTGCATGGCCAGGCACGACTCCAACACCATCATTAAGTGTGCAGACGACACAAAAGTGGTAGGCCTGATCAACGATGAGACAGCCTATAGGGAGGAGGTCAGAGACCTGGCCAGGTGGTGCCAGAATAACAACCTATCCCTCAACGTAACCAAGACTAAGGAGGTGATTGTGGACTACAGGAAAAGGAGGACCAAGCACGCCCCCATTCTCATCGACGGGGCTGTAGTGGAGCAGGTTGAGAGCTTCAAGTTCCTTGGTGTCCACATCAACAACAAACTAGAATGGTCCAAACACACCAAGACAGTCGTGAAGAGGGCACGACAAAGCCTATTCTCCCTCAGGAAACTAAAAAGATTTGGCATGGGTCCTGAGATCCTCAAAAGGTTCTACAGCTGCAACATCAAGAGCATCCTGACTGGTTGCATCACTGCCTGGTACGGCAATTGCTCGGACCTCGACCGCAAGGCACTACAGAAGGTAGTGCGTATGGCCCAGTACATCACTGGGGCTAAGCTGCCTGCCATCCAGGACCTCTACACCAGGCGGTGTCAGAGGAAGGCCCTAAAAACTGTCAAAGACCCCAGCCACCCCAGTCATAGACTGTTCTCTCTAATACCGCATGGCAAGCTGTACCGGAGTGCCAACTCTAGGATAAAAAGGGCTCTCAACAGTTTTTACCCCCCAAACCATAAGACTCCTGAACAGGTAATAAAATGGCTACCCAGACTATTTGCATTGTGTGCCCCCCCCCCACCAACCCCTCTTTTACGCTGCTGCTCCTCTCTGTTTATCATATATGCATAGTCACTTTAACTATACATTAATGTACATACTGCCGCAATTGGGCCGACCAACCAGTGCTCCCGCACATTGGCTTACTGGGCTATCTGCATTGTGTCCCGCCACCCACCGCCCTCCAACCCCTCTTTTACGCTACTGCTACTCTCTGTTCATCATATATGAATAGTCACTTTAACCATATCTACATGTACATTCTACCTCAATCAGCCTGACTAACCGGTGTCTGTATGTAGCCTCGCTACTTTTATAGCCTCGCTACTGTATATGTACGTTATTTTTCACTGTCTTTTTACTGTTGTTTTATTTCTTTACTTACCTATTGTTCACCTAATACCTTTTTTGCACTATTGGTTAGAGCCTGTAAGTAAGCATTTCACTGTCAGGTTTACACCTGTTGTATTCGGCGTAAGTGACAAACTTTGATTTGATTTATACAGAATGGTGTCGTCTGCGTAGAGGTGGATCAGGGAATTACCTGCAGCAAGAGCGACATCGTTGATATATACAAAGAAAAGAGTCGGCCCGAGAATTGAACCCTGTGGTACCCCCATAGAGACTGCCAGAGGTCCGGACAACAGGCCCTCCGATTTGACACACTGAACTCTATCAGAGAAGTAATTGGTGAACCAGGCGAGGCAGTCATTTGAGAAACCAAGGCTGTTGAGTCTGCCGATAAGAAACCGGTGATTGACAGAGTCGAAAGCCTTGGCCAGGTCGATGAAGACGGCTGCCCAGTACTGTCTTTTATCGATGGTGGTTATGATATCGTTTAGTACCTTGAGCGTGGCTGAGGTGCACCCGTGACCAGCTCGGAAACCGGATTGCACAGCGGAGAAGGTACGGTGGGATTTAAAATGGTCAGTGATCTGTTTATTAATTTGGCTTTCGAAGACTTTAGAAAGGTAGGGCAGGATGGATATAGGTCTATAACAGTGTGGGTCTAGAATGTCTCCACCTTTGAAGAGGGGGATGACCGCGGCAGCTTTCCAATCTTTAGGGATCTCGGACGATACGAAAGAGAGGTTGAACAGACTGGTAATAGGGGTTGCAACAATGGCGGCGAATAATTTTAGAAAGGGCCCAGCTGATTTGTACGGGTCCAGGTTTGCAGCTCTTTCAGAACATCTGCTATCTGGATTTGGGTGAAGGAGAAGCTGGGTAGGCTTGGGCAAGTAGCTGCGGGGGGTGCGGAGCTGGTGGCCAGGGTAGCCAGGAGGAAAGCATGGCCAGCCGTAGAGAAATGCTTATTGAAATTCTCGATTATCATGGATTTATCGGTGGTGACAGTGTTACCTCGCCTCAGTGCAGTGGGCAGCTGGGAGGAGGTGCTCTTATTCTCCATGGACTTTACAGTGTCCCAAAACTTTTTGGAGTTAGAGCTACAGGATGCAAATTTCTGTTTGAATAAGCTAGTCTTTGCTTTCCTGACTGACTGCGTGTATTGGTTCCTGACTTCCCTGAAAAGTTGCATATCGCGGGGACTATTCGATGCTAGTGCAGTCCGCCACAGGATGTTTTTGTGCTGGTCGAGGGCAGTCAGGTCTGGAGTGAACCAAGGGCTATATCTGTTCTTAGTTCTACATTTTTTGAAAGGGGCATGCTTATTTAAGATGGTGAGGAAATTACTTTTAAAGAACGACCAGGCATCCTCGACTGACTGGATGAGGTCAATATCCTTCCAGGATACCCGGGCCAGGTCGATTAGAAAGGCCTGCTTCAGAAGTGTTTTAGGGAGCGCTTGACAGTGATGAGGGGTGGTCGTTTGACCGCGGACCCATAGCGGATGCAAGCAACGAGGCAGTGATCACTGAAAACAGCAGAGGTGTATTTGGAGGGCAAGTTGGTCAGGATAATATCTATGAGGGTGCCCATGTTTACGGATTTAGGGTTGTACCTGGTGGTTTCCTTGATAATTTGTGTGAGATTGAGGGCATCTAGCTTAGATTGTAGGACTGCCGGGGTGTTAAGGATATCCCAGTTTAGGTCACCTAACAGAACAAACTCTGAAGATAGATAAGGGGCAATCAATTCACATATGGTGTCCAGGGCACAGCTGGGAGCTGAGGGGGGTCTGTAACAGGCGGCAACAGTAAGAGACTTATTTCTGGAGATATTAATTTTTAAAATTAGAAGCTCGAATTGTTTGGGCATAGACCTGGAAAGTATGACAGAACTTTGCAGGCTATCTCTGGAGTAGATTGCAACTCCTCCCCCTTTGGCAGTTCTATCTTGATGGAAAATGTTCTAGTTGGGTATGGAAATCTCAGAATTTTTGGTGGCCTTCCTAAACCAGGATTCAGATACAGCAAGGACATCAGTGTTGGCGGAGGGTGCTAAATCAGTGAGTAAAACAAACTTAGGGAGGAGGCTTCTGATGTTAACATGCATGAAACCAAGGCTTTTTCGGTTACAGAAGTCAACAAATGAGAGTGCCTGGGGACACGCAGGGCCTGGGTTAACCTCCACATCACCCGAGGAACAGAGGAGGAGTAGGGTGAGGGTACGGCTAAAGGCTATCAAAACTGGTTGTCTAGTGCGTTGGGGACAGAGAATAAAAGGAGCAGATTTCTGGGCGTGGTAGAATAGATTCAGGGTATAATGTACAGACAGGAGTATGATGGGGTGCGAGTACAGTGGAGGTAAACCCAGGCACTGAGTGATGATAAGAGGGGTTGCATCTCTGGACGCGCTAGTTATGCTGGGTGAGGTCACCGCATGTGTGGGAGGTGGGACAAAGGAGGTATCTGAGGCATGTTGAGTGGGACTAGGGGCTCCGCAGTAAACTAAAACACTGATAACTATCCTAAACAACAGTATACAAGACATACTGACATTTGAGAGAGACATAAAGCGAGGCATAAAGCAATCACAGGTGTTGATTGGGAGAGCTAGCTAAGACAACAACGGGTAAGACAGCTAATCAGCTAAGACAACATCAACAGGTAAAATGACGATGAATGGGCAGAGAGGGTCGGTTAACTACACACAGGGCCTGAGTTCTGTGTGTTTCGTTAGGAGTTAACCGAACTGAAGCATGCTAACGCCTGAGTTGATCAGAAAACACTTCTATGAGTGAAAGTCTGTTGGACCAATAGGCAATTCATCAGGGATGTCTGCCGCTCTGCCTTTGCTTTAACACTGCCTTTACCCAGGGCTTTCATCTATAGCTGTAAGACTAGCAAAGTCTCAGACAAAAAAAAAACACCAAAATGACTGACTTTGTCTATGCGATAGCGATTCTGCATAAAATGTAAATCTTTTGGAATGTTATTTGTCAATTCCTCTGAGTTTTGACTCAATCTTTCAAAACGATACTGAGTGGTCTTCCCTTGCCTTTCTGTACGTGGTGAAACTGGAAATCCCATAATATGACGGCACGTTGAATATGTGTGCTGCTTCACTACCCTGAGGAAACCCATCTGCTACGGTGTCTCACATTCACTGCATAGTAGCATACTGTATGCACACAGGTCTGGTCTGGGGCTTCCACTGTGGTTTCACTTATTTACATTGTCTATAGTTGTCCCGTTGAGTCACTCCTTGGTGTAAACTGGTCTGAAATGGCAGATGTGAAATATAGTATTTTTCGTATCATTCTAGTCTCATCACATTCTTAATGTATGTCTGTCAATGTCGCTCTCTTCCTCTCTCTCTATTTCTTCTCTCTTTTATCTCTGATAGGAACTAGCCTTCCCCCTGACCTGCTCGGCGTGATGAGCTGAGTTAAGGTGAATGGTGAAATGAAGGGGCGTGAAGAGGCAGAAGGAGACTGAGAGCCTTGCCTTTCATCAGCAGCTGCTGACTCAGTTTCTGAAAGCAAAATGTCACCCCTCCAGCCTGCTTGGCCAGCAGCTAATCCGTTTGGAGAATCGATTCCATTTTAACGGTGTGCTGTGGAGTGGCCTGATGTATGGCTGGAGTTGTGTGTGTGTGTGTGTGTGTGTGTGTGCACAGAGGGCCTAGTGGAGTGTGTGTTTTCTGTTGTTGCCTTAACAATATTTTTTGTGTGTGAAACCAAAGTTAGAAATAATAAACATTTGTTCATAGTATTGCCATGCATTATGTGTCTTGAGAAATGTTGGCTTTCCGCAAAACACTTCCACTTCCAGCTGCTGCGTTTGGCCAAGTGACAGTCGTTAAGTCGGAAAACTCTCATATTTCAAATGCCTAGCAGCGTACCGAAGGACACTTACTTACAGAGGAGGAGAATGGACTGTGGACCAAATTCTGCTTCATAAATTAGTCATTAGTCACTGAATAGTTTATGTGTTTATGCAGTATCAATCACACAAGTTAACATGTAATTTACTGTTCAGTCTCTAGGGACCAACACTGCTGGGATTGGGTGCATGTAGGCCTTTCTATCTGTAATGGAGGTTATTCAATGAGATTTATATTTCCTGATTGTTTTATGTCTCCAGCCATATACTTAGCTATGTACAAACATACACGCACATAACTACCAAAACCTGCTTTTGTGTGTAAAGGTTACCAGTGCCTGAGGCTTACACGGATCTAAGATATGACACACACACGTCTGTCTCTTCTACTCCCTGTCAGTCTTTCTATCCATCTCCCTCAGAGGGGACCATTCTCTGGTTGTTTTGTTTAGTCTGCCTGTAAAGCTGGTAGACGGCTGCTGCTGGCCCTCTCCCAATTAACTCAGTTTAATCTCATTCTCTCGATCTCTATTAGAAAAGCACATGTGCACGTGTGAGGTCACAAACATTGTGTTTTTTTCTTTAAACAGTTTTCTCCATCTTTAGTTGTTCTGCCTGATGATGTCACTGCCATCACTCATTGTATGCTCAATGAGAGATTGCTGGATGAAGTCTTAGGGCCAACTATTAACCTGTTATGGAAAATCTGGTATCCTAAATGAGATCCAAAACATATCCACTTTAACCCTGTCTGTCCATCTACCACAAGGTGTCACTGTGCTCCTCCAGCTAGAGAATGTGTCAATATTACAATACTCAAAGTTTGAGTATCCATGATGATCATATCCATACATGATCACTTTGATGACTAATAACAACGGGATGTTTTACAGTCAATCGAAAGGTTTTTGTAATCTACCATGCAGGATTTGTTTGCAATTGGTGTGTGTGTAGATCTGTGTAAATTTGTGTGAATAGCGTGTAGCACAGATTTGACCATTTAACTTATTTACAGTTGGAAAGGGCAGAGAAAAAGACTCCCTCTGGGAAGTGACACACAACCTCTCTCTGCTAACACCTATCAGGCTCTGGTGCGGTCTGCAGCTTAAACATTATATTAATGTGCAGGGAGAAAGATGCTGTGCCTAAATCTACTGCCTGCAAGGACCTAGCAAAAGATGAATCACTTTAATTTTGTCTTTCTTTCACTCCACCATGCATTTTACTAGAAAGTGCTTTGCTTTTAGTCAAATGAGACAAAAGCCACTGCCTATTTTGTTCACAAACAAAGTACTTATAAAATAGATGCTATTTTCCATCTGACCTAACAGAACCATAGCTGTGTGTTGAAGGTCTGTCTGTCAGCGGCTATATGAGTTCATAGCAGAACATAGAGGGTACAAAGGCCTACAAATCGAAGAAATGTGCCTTGCTGGGCATCTCCATCTCTTCAACTTCCCATTGGTTTTCTCCACTTTCTTCCCATTGAGACACATTGAAAGCAACATGTACACATGTTGGCCTGTTCTTGTGAACAGCTGTTATGTGGTTCAATGTGGTTCATCAATAGGCTATGTACTGACTACACATATGTACTGTCGTGCTATTTAGAAATAGATCATATTGCTCTTACAAAGGATACTTCAGTTACTACAAGAATACTTCTAATGATGATTATAACAATAGCATATAACATGATAATATGTAGGAAAATAATAATAAACTATTTCTCCTTCATCTATTATTACTTTTATTATTGTTGTTATTTCATCATCAATACAGAATTAGATAATTTGATCATTTAATTGCCTTACATTTGTTAGGTTAGGCTATGTTATGCTGGTAAATTAACCGACTGAAGTAGGGACAATATATTGCACATGTTAATGTTTTCATATGACAATATTCGCCTGTCAAACAGAAAACGCCGGAAGTGGGCAGTTAGAGAGAGAGAGAACATAGAGGGTTCCTGCTATCTGGGATCCTTGGGAAGCCCCTACACACCATTGATGTTGACATTTAAAATGGTTAAGGGCAATAGTTAGGTAAGGGTTATGGTTAATGTTAGGGTTTGGGATATGGACGTTCCAAGGATCCAGTATTGCAGTAACCGTGCCTAGGGTGGAGAGCAAGCGATAGACACGAGAGAGAGAATGAAAAAAACTGCGTAGCGAACAGTTAGAAAGAGACCGGAGAGGTTCATTTTCTGGGTCGTACGTACGTTGCGGAGCTTTACCTTACTTTTATGCAAAAAGACAACTCAACTGATCGTCCCGTCAAGGTAGGTTTGTTAACTATGTCAGCTTCGAGAAGATTTTGTACAAGCATATTTCGTGCAGACGGTTTCTATAGTGAAATAATGTTCTGTCAGCGCTTTGGTTAAACAAACTATGGTTAGAGTTGTGCGGCTCTGCTGTCTTTTACGCTAGCCAAGCGTGGTTATAATGTCACCGACAATACCACATGTGAAGCTACAAATATATTTTTAGTGTTTACAATATTGATTGAGTGTATTGTTCATATAATATTTACTTTGTTATTGGTGTTTGTTGACCCTTTCTCATATATATATATATATATATATATATATATATATATATATATATTGAATCAACAGGCTGGGTCCAACCCCCTCCTGGGAGCCAAGCGAGAACTCGAATACGCTAGATCATTTATTTTCTTCAACATTGCAATGTTTTTAACATCTTAAAGACTATATTATTAACAACATTTGCATGTAGGCTATAACACCTGTTATACGGATCATTGAAATAGCGTGTAGCCTAGGTCAAACGCAAATTGGAATGTGAGTTTATTCTATCAAACCGTTAGCCAGCGCGAGGCGCATATCATGGTATTATGAATGTGCGTGTGGAACTCCTCTCAAGAAGTTGTGTTGTAGCCTAACAGGTGAAAGTTCAACTTGTATTGCACATCTATTTTAGTTAGGTAACTTTCGAATTTAGATAAGAACTAGATAAATAAATGATCAATGCCGATGTAAAAAAAAATATGGTGTCTGCCTGTCAATGTAAAAATAAGCAGTTGTATTATTATTTATCCTAGACAAGCAGTTATATTTTTATATATATATTGAATCTAGACAAATACGCTATATATTATTGGAATGACTTTCAGTGCAACAAAGAAACTATGAGTAATAATCCACTCTAAAGTGTTTGTGGAGATAGCACAAACACTTTTGAGTGGATTATTTGGCAGAATATTTTTCTGAGATGTTTTTTTTTATTTTGTCCAAGTTTGCTGGTGAAAATGGGCGTCTACCGTTTTAAAATTAACGGAATAATTTGACAAAATGTTAACAACCATGTGATAATACACAACTGTGCACAATTGCTACTGTAGGCCATATTGGCTGCAGACTTTTAATTTGGTGTTGATATGCTGGTAAAGTAGTCCAATGTTTATCTTATTGCACCTGGAGAGCAAGGCAGCCTAGCTATTGGTCAGGTGATGCAGTCAAGGTGCTCCTGTTTATTTGAGTGCTTTATGCCAGTTGTTCTCCAAGCCTCCTTACCACAACTGAGTAAACATGGGTGTTTGGAACACAAACAAAGGATTTAATTTAAGAGGCTTTATGTCAATGATTCGTAATTAAATCTGGAATAAAACAAGCCACTTCATCTAGTTGTCCTAATAGTCTCCCAATCCCTCATTGATATGTGTCAGGTAGTGTTTTACTTGTTTTATAACAAAATGGCCACACAGGATGCTGTGTAAAATGTGGTCAGTCGTCATAACAATGAAAACAAATAACAAACACGTGCTGTATGAGTAATCCCTTTAGTACCAAAACTGTCATTCTGTTTGCTTTCTTATTCCTCTCTCGTGAGAAACGAGCTCAACATATTTTGTACACACTGGGCTTCAACTAACCTGAGATGAACGGATTCACACTGTGTTATAAAGGGAGCTCGTTCACTTGTTTTCCATCACATTTGTTGCTATTGGGGTTAGACGAAGCTCCATCACAGTATCGATGACGTGGACGTCGATTAAATGCGGAAGGCACATATCGGTGGAATGCATTCAGTTGTGCAACTGACTAGATATCCCCTTTACCTTTCATTCATTCATGTCACAGAAGCCACTGATGTGTTTGCATTAAAATGCCACTGAAAGCAGTGCTGGTTGTGTGGTTGTGGTTGTTGTCACTGAAGACATGGACATGTCCCGTAATAGTACACTGTGTGACTCACATGTAAAGGTATGTAATTGGAAACATCGTTGTTGGTGTTTGGCTGAAATGTCACCACATGCGTTGATGTTATAGTGTTTTACTGTCATATGGCTCAACCTTACAAGCACAGACAGGTCTCTGTATAAAGGAAATACCCCTAAATTGTTGATGTGTTGATGACGAAAATGTCAATGTCACTGCGAGCTTGAGTGGTGATAAGATTTGTGTGTGTGTGTGTCTGCGTGTGTGCGCGTTACAACCACACCGAGTATGGACATTGATGTTTGTTCAAAGAAACTCAGATAAAGAAAGTCATTACTTCCTGCGATGCAGTTTGATTGCACCCCGTCTTGTCCCTGCGTATCCTACCTCTTTCATTTTATGATGACCTTATACACACACCAACTGACAGCAGCACAGGTCAGGATGCTTTGATGAGTGTTTTGCTAACCAGGGGTAACAGTCAGGTGCACTACCAGACTTCCTTGACCCAGCCCACCACCCCTTGAAAGTTAATTGATTTGGTAGATGTTTTCATTATTCTGACCCCCTGCAGTTATAGTTTTGCCTGACGACTCATTCTGAATTTAACTCTGCTGCTCTATCGATCGCTCCATACATTCGTGGTGGAGAAGAAATGGTAGTGGGTGTGGTGTTTGGCCGAAGTGATGTGGATGGGTAGTCAGGCTAGTTATAATTGGAAGACGAAGTGTAAACTCTAACATACCTTTCCAGCTAATAGGCTATCTCCAAACACATTTTTTGCTAGTAGAAGCTGTTTAGCTGGTTAAACAAAGGTTAGCCATGTGTTCGTAAAAACTAATGTCCAAGTCAAGAAAGCTTATACCTCTATGTCAGATACTCCAGTGAGTGTAATTAGCTCCAATTACTGTCATTTGCTCAATATTAGGAGTTCAGAAATCAAGTTGACATAAAAATGTGTTTATTCTGTTGTTGCTAGTGATATTCATTTTTAATATTCATTAAAAAAAGGATACCCAGTTGAATACCCCTGATCTAGCTGAATTCTCTGACCCCATATCTCCTCCACAGCATAATGTAGCTTCCCCAGACAATTCACCACCCACAACCACTCCTTATTCCTCCTCCACCACCCACAACCACTCCATATTCCTCCTCCACCACCCACAACCACTCCTTATTCCTCCTCCACCACCCACAACCACTCCATATTCCTCCTCCACCACCCACAACCACTCCATATTCCCCCTCCACCACCCACAACCACTCCTTATTCCTCCTCCACCACCCACAACCACTCCATATTCCTCCTCCACCACCCACAACCACTCCATATTCCCCCTCCACCACCCACAACCACTCCATATTCCTCCTCCACCACCCACAACCACTCCATATTCCCCCTCCACCACCCACAACCACTCCATATTCCCCCTCCACCACCCACAACCACTCCTTATTCCTCCTCCACCACCCACAACCACTCCATATTCCTCCTCCACCACCCACAACCACTCCATATTCCTCCACCACCCACAACCACTCCTTAAATCCTCCACCACCCACAACCACTCCTTAAATCCTCCACCACCCACAACCACTCCTTATTCATCCACCACCCACAACCACTCCTTATTCCTCCACCACCCACAACCACTCCTTATTCCTCCACCACCCTTCCACCATCCAGGGCTCTCTGACTAGTTGGGTACTCAACATCAGGTCATCTTGCCTGTTTGGTTTGAAGTAGAGATTGAAAGAAGGATGCTTGCAGTATTGATGTTCCTGAACCGAGTGCTCCTGTCATACCATGTTCACTGCTATCTACTACTTTTCTCTGGAGCTGCATGCCCTTTAGTAGATGAGGACTTTTGAAAAAATACTGTCGACTTTGGCTCTATATATGTTTTATTATTTAGATTGGATTTTTGAAAGGTTTCTGTGCCACGCTAGTATGAATGATTTGGGAGACATGCGCAGGAATGCGTAATAGGGTTTTTATTTACGCCCAAATTTCAACGTGCCATGTAAAGGCACGGGGACGAAGACCAAACAAACACTAACAAAAACACAGGGTTGAAACCCAAACAAAAGAGCGAGGAGTACCTTCAATAAATAACACACGAGCACAATGATTAACGCACGGGACGAGACCCATAATCATCTGCGCAATCCACAAGGGCACGAAAGCCAAAACACACAGCTCAGGTACTCACACGAACCAACGGACATTGTAACAATAATCGACAGGACAATGGTAAACCAAGAATCACTAATCACTGGGAATAGGGTCCAGGTGTGCGTAATGAAAATTCCGTAGGAATCCGTGACATTCTGGCTCTGTTCCATTTGCTCTTTGGCTGCTTATAAGTTCTGCTGTATTGGACTTTCTGTCCTGATGCCTGCAAAGTATTTGTGGTACTAGGTCCTGTAGATTTTCTTTAATGGATTGTCTGCCCAGCTTCATCTGCACAATTTGGGATGTGTTTTCCCTCTCTAAAATAAATAAGCACTTGGTCAGACATCAATGGAAATCGTTATGGTAAACCATCAAGGATTGTTTGCACCACTTAACCCTGACCCACTTGACATTATGTGAAGCGCTGCCTGAGGAGCCCACACGGTTAATTCAACTGGACTATGTAACTGGCCGTTTCCACTGCCAAAACAACGTTTCAGAGGTCGTTTTGGGTCTGGCTGGCGCGGACAGTTGGCATACTGGGCACACATGAGTTGGACAGCACAACCTGTCCTAGGCAGGGAGGGAGCAGAAACAGACACAGAGACAACTCCAGAAACAGCAGGGGAACAGGGGAAACCCTATGCTTAAGGATCCCGTCTCTCAACAGGCAGGGCAGGCCATGTGGTCACAGCATGCCCGTGTGCTTAGCCAGAGTTCCCCCACTTTATCTCCTTCCCTGCTACCAGGCAAGCCATGGCAGGGATACTGACCTGATGGGTCTTAACTGGAAGGGGTGGAGGAAAGAGGAAGATGAGAGATTTTGGTGCATGGGTGGGTTGCTCTGATGCTGGTGAAAAGGGATGGTTAGTTGAAGTATTCCATGCATGCCTGTGATGAATTCATGGATGTAACACATTTTAATTCTGTAGTTTCCATGGCGCTGTGAGGTCCCCTAGGCAGAGAGCTCTGTATATATTGTACATATTTTAGGGCTGACCCCATTTAGTCGACTGGTCAATTGTTTGGTCAATAGGCTGTTGGTTGGCTGAGATTTCTTTAGTCAAGCAGTCAGACATTTTTTTTTTTTCATGGGGCACAAGACACCTGACATCTGATTGGCACCTGTCTCAGTGGACTAATCCAATGCGGAGGCCACAGGGATGGCATAGTCCATCACTCTAAGACATGTGATACTGATATTGTATATGCTTGTATTATGTAAAAATAATGTTGCAACACTAATATATCTAATATTATTTTATAACAAATGTTCTTTGTCCTGCGTTGGGTACGCTCGCTGTCCACAATTCTGAAAGATAATCTTCAGTGCGCCTTTCCCTATGTGCATAATAGCAAAGTTAACCAGCATATTGGGATTGAGAACAATGCGGCGGAGGCAGCAGAGACAAGGAAACAGCCCTTGCCTTAGCCTAATTGTCAAAGTAAATTGAGTAGTGAGGAAATCCCAAATTCATTAGGTCTATAATCAATAGCCTAACAGTTAAATGTGCCTGGCTTTATAAAAGCATCCATATACAGTGCCTTCGGAAAGTATTCATACCCCTTGACTTTTTCCACCTTTTGTTACGTTACAGCCTTATTCTAAAATGGATAAAATATTTTTTCCCCTAAGCAATCTACACACAATATCCCATAATGACAAAGCGAAAACAGGTTTTTAGGAATTTTTGCTAATTTCTTAAAAATTCAAAACAGATACCTTATTTATGTAACTATTCAGACTCTTTTCTATGTGACTCGAAAATGAGCTCTGGTACATCCTGTTTCCATCGATCATCCTTGAGATGTTTCTATAACTTGATTTGAGTCCACCTGTGGTAAATTCATTTGATTGGACATGATTTGGAAAGGCACACACCTGTCTATATAAGGTCCCAGAGTTGATAGTACATGTCAGAGCAAAAACCAATTCAAGAGGTTGAAGTAATTGTCCATAGAGCTCCGAGACAGGATTGTGTCAATGCACAGATCTGGGGAAGGGTACAAAAAAATTCTGCAGCATTGATGGTCCAAGAACACAGTGGCCTCCATCATTCTTAAATGGAAGAAGTTTGGAGCCACCAAGACTTCCTAGAGCTGGCCGCCAGGCCAAACTGAGAAATCGGGGGAGAAGAGCCTTGGTCAGGGAGGTGATCAAGAACCCGATGATCACTCTGACAGAGCTCTGGAGTTCCCCTGTGGAGATGGAAGAACCTTCCAGAAGGACAACCATCTCTGCAGAACTCCACCAATCAGGCCTTTATGGTAGAGTGGCCAGATGGAAGCTACTCCTCAGTAAAATGCACATGGCAGCCCGCTTTGAGTTTGCCAAAAGGCACCTAAAGGACTATCAGACCATGAGAAACAAGATTCTCTGGTCTGATGAAACCAAGATTGAACTCTTTAACCTGAATGCCAAGCATCACGTCTGAAGGAAACCTGGCACCATTTTCAGGGGCAGGGACTGGGAGACTAGTCAGGATCGAGGCAAAGATGAAAGGAGCAAAGTACAGAGACATCCTTGATGAAAACCTGCTCCAGAGCTCTCAGGACCTCAGACTGGGGCAAAGGTTCACCTTCCAACAGGACAACGACCCTAAGCACACAGCCAAGACAACGCAGGAGTGGCTTCAGGACAAGTCTCTGAATGTCCTTGAGTGGCCCAGCCAGAGCCCGGACTTGAACCCGATCGAAAATCTCTGGAGAGACCTGAAAATAGCTGTGCAGCAATGCTCCCCATCCAACCTGACAGAGCTTGAGAGGTCGGCAGGGAAGAATGGGAGAAACTCCCCAAATACAGGAGTGCCAATAAATTAGCAAACATTTCAAAAACATTTTTTTGTGTGTTTTCACTATGGGGTATTGTGTATAGATTTTTCAGAAAAAAATAAATATTTAATACATTTTTGAATAAGGCTGTAACGTAACAAAATGTGGAAAAAGTCAAGGGGTTTGAATACTTTCTGAAGGCACTGTATATCTACAGAAATAAGACAGATATAGCGTCGGTTAGCCTGTTTGAGTGTTTGTTTAATAGCCTACAAATTCCGTGAGCACCAAGCCTCATGCAACGGCAAAATGTCAGATGAAGCAATTTCACAGATTCTGCTCTTTGATCTTTGCTATGCTGTAATAAAGGCTTTACATTGTCTTTTTGTTAGAACAGACTGCTATTACTTATAATTTATTTAGTGTTGTTAACACTTCCAAACAGTCAGAAAAATAATATTGTAGTCTAACAGCACCTGTCGTTTATTTAAAAAAAAATGTACCTTTATTTAACTAGGCAAGTCAGTTAAGAACAATGATGGCCTAGGAACAGAGGGTTAACTGCCTTGTTCAGTGGCAGAACAACAGATTTTTACCTTGTCAGTTCGGGGATTCGATCTTGCGACCTTTCGGTTACTAGTCCAATACTCTAACCACTAGGCTACCTGCCATTGCTGTAATGAAAAGCACTATACAAATACAATCTGTTATTATTATGGTTATTATTGTTATTATTAATAATAATCATAATGGTGTATACTGTATATGGGAAAAGTTCCTGGCTTGGTTATCAGTCACTAGTCCCTTGTCCTGTCAGGATGCTGTGAGTCAGGAGTCACTTGTGAAAGAGACCGATGATCTCATACAGTTGGGGAGAGGAGGGCAGTAGCGGTGAGTGGGGGAAAATCACTAAGGAAGCAATGCAAGCCAGGTAAAAAAGCAATTTTACAACCTGTGTGTTGTGATAATTGCATTGTTTGCTCTATAACCTGTTAGTTCATATGCATTGACACCGTGATATACAGTATAGGCCTAAGTTCGAGACAATAAGAAGACAGTGGCAGAATAAATTCAACCACACCTTTGTTTCATCACAAAACCGGAGAGCGACATCTGTCCGGTGAAGTCCACAAAGCATATTGCATGTAACAAACAGCTACATGACCTACAGCATGGTCAAGCAAGTTAATGTTTCCGACATTTTCAAACTACTAAACAACTATTGATTTAGAACTATGGAGAGTTACTTCAAGTCGCAAAGAAATCAGGCGCTGCCTCCACTATTCCAGCACCATTTCAACTTCAACATTTCAACATCATCTAATCGCCTCTGCTTAGTCTAATACAGACAGTGACAACTAAGATAACAAAAATAATTTTGTCCAATCAATGAAAGCTAAATATGATGTGGCTGTCCATGGTTCTGATTTCCATGTGTGTATGTGTACGCGTGTGTGCATGCGTTTGTGCGTGCAAGTAGAAAAAACATGTCGACTCACCCTACTTGTAGAGAAACAACCAATGCCATCCTCTCATGAATCTATCATACAGTACACGCTTTTAGTTTTTGTTGTCGTAGGCTACCTGGCTAAAATGCTTGCTCGCTAGCCTAACTTCCTTTCATGGGCAACGTTGCGCCAGGCCAGCTAGTTAACATTAGCGTACTACATCTAGCTACATGTTAAACTTTAATCCTCTCAGTCCATGGCCACAATGTATGAATTTATGGTTAGATCAGAATTGCGGTTATAATCATTGTCCAGTACGGAGAATTAAGTCAAACCACATGTCCAAATCCCTATCTCCATCCATGGTTAATTTAGGAAAGGGCCGATTTTAGCTAGCTAGCCACCGGAGGACAATGACAACAAGATTTGTTTTACTGTTAATTACGTGTTGCTTCGGATGTGATGTGATTGGTGTGAAGCTAAATTCAAACTGGCTTCCCTTGACACTTTTTTTTTTGGTGCACAGTTAAGCTCACTCAGTTTCTCTCAACGCTGATTGGCTATTATTTTATTCTTTATTGAGGGAAGCCAAATGCTCGCTGGCTTCCCTTGCTTTCAATTCTACTGGTGGCAACAATGTCATACTCTTTTAAACCAGACAGCATCAGATAGATGGCCTACACATATTGAAGGAAAATTATGAAACACAGAGAGACCGAAGATGGAGGGGGGGTGTGGCATCTCTTGGCGTCCATGAATACACGCCGCTTGTCACGTTCTTTCAAAATCGAACCCAGAAGCAGACCAGGACAAGGAGAGTAGGAAGAAGGTGAGTATTTATTTACAAGTGAATATGAAGGGGTAGAAATATCCAGGTGGCGTAGCGGGCAGCGGTGGTGAGTTGATGGAAGTGAATAGGTAGTAGCGGAAACCTCCGACGACCAGGCAGGAATGGGGTAAGTGATCCGGGTGAATAACTGAAGACAGAACAAACGGAGGTAAGTTTAAGGCAAGCAAGACGTACAAAACAACAAAACAAATTCTATCAAGCTGGAGGCTGATACGCTGGCACAACATACTGTTCATGGCTAACGATCCGGCAGGGAATGGATGTCAGGTCCGGGCTTATGAAGAGGAGAGATGATGATCAGGACCAGGTGTGCAGATAGCTGATGGGATACAGGTGCGGGTAATCTGAGATCTCCCAACTAGCTAAATCGCCCGGCAACCAGACAGGGTGCGTTCCAGGACACCGGAAAAAACACTCCAGAACAGAACACAGGCAAAAAACAGACTCAGGAAACGGGATTCGTGACACCGCTGGAGGAGGGAGGGAAGGAGGAAGAAAAGGGAAAAGGGGAGGAGGTGTTGATAGGAGGTTCAAATTGTCCATGTTTGACCATTGAAAATCTTTAAGGCTGTTATTGGGGTAGGATAATCAAATCTTAGATGAGGACTAAGAGGGGGTTCCAATTTGAGCATGAGGAAGTGTTGCCCAATCAGAGTGCGGTGTCATGTAGGCTACAAGGAAGTGGGCGCGTTCAACATTGCAGCCGACTTTAAAGGCGAGTCGAGACTGACTGATCTACAAATCACCTTGCATCTAAAAAACGACTCAATCTTATTTGTAGATCAGTCAGTCAGATTTACACATGATACATCGCGGTGTTAATGATCTCAAACACAGCCAATGAGTACCTAAGTGTGTGCCGTGGCCTTTTTCATATGGCCATGGTGTTGATTGGTTTCTTTTTACATTCTCTTCTCTCTCTCTCTCTCTCTCTGCCTTTAGCTGAGTAACAGTGTGTTGTCCAGTCCAAGCAGAGATTAAACCTCACTAGGGTGAGCGTGAAACGGGTTGAAAATGTTTTCAAGCAGAGAGAGGAGGAAGGGAGAAAGACAGTTAAAGGGAAAGAGATACTGTAGTATGGGAGGAGAATGAGAAAGCATGTGGTGGTGAAAGCAAGGCTCACACTAACCCCTACCCCCACTAACCCTGCCCCTTTCAGTTGGTCTCAAACTAATCCTATAGTCACATGACCTCCAGAGCTCTCAGCCTTGCCTAGGTAAGACTGATCGGTCTGTCAAATACATCATATAGCCTGGGTCACGGTTGACAGCTACATTACATTACTCTGAAGTTTGTATCTAGTAACACTAAATGGGCTATATTGTTAACAAGAGGTTTATCATCCAACTAAAATCCTTCCTTTTAAAATGGTTAAGATGGTCCACATAGTCATCAACACCCATAGAGTTGAATCACTCCTTCTGGTCTTGATGTGCCAGTGCAACGTATATCTCTCTCTCACTCACTTTTACTCACTCTCTTTCACTGTATTTCTCTGATAGACTGTAAAAATATATGTATTTGAAAGATTTCTCTCTTCCTCTGTGTTGCGCACCAGACACTGAGACACGTGATAAGGCCTCCGGATATTATCTTTGTGACACACAAGAAATTACCAGCGCTCTCGAAGAAGGTCGCTCTCAGCCAGCCATGGGAAGGTAGCATGCAAATTAGGGGGGGACATGTGGCTGTGAGCATCACGTTTTTCCTCAAATGTCGCCTGTGGATATTTTTGTTTTTGCTGGGATTCCGAGTTTCTGACTGAGTTAAGCTGACTTGGTCTATCCTTGTTGCAATATGCAAATTGTATGCAAATAGTTGTATGCAAATCATTTCACCCAGTTATTTTCTGTAAAGTAAACACACATGAGCAAAATGCTGTTCTATGCTTCAACCACTTCACCAGAGTTCCAGCCAGAGTTCCTAAACAGGAGCAGACATTTTCACATTGAAGATGAACCAACAGGGATGCTCATTTGCGTTCTCATAGCATTTACAGTATATTCTTTATTTTTCGTGATATCCAATTGATAGTTACAGTCTTGTCCCATCGCTGCAACTCCCGTACGGACTCGGGAAAGGCGAAGGGAAAGGCGAAGGTCGAGAGCCATGCGTCCTCCGGAACGCGACCCTGCCTAGCCGCACTGCTTCTTGACACACTGCTCGCTTAACCCGGAAGACAGCCGCACCAATGTGTCGGAGGAAACACCGTACAGCTGGCAACAGACGCGTGCATACGTCCGGCCCACCACAAGGAGTCACTAGAGCGTGATGAGACAAGGACAACCCAGCCAGCTAAACCCTCCCCTAACCCGGACGACGCTGGTCCAATTGTGCGCCGCCTCACGGGTCTCCCGGTTGCGGCCGGCTGCGACACAGCCTGGGATCGAACCCGGGTGCATTTCCCTAGACCTCTGCGCCACTCAGGAGGCCCTATTTACAGTATATTGTAATGGTTTAAATTATTGTGATATCATATGACTGTGATATCATTTTGTCCAGCCCAACATATTATTTAAAAGCTACCCAATCTTCGTACTGCATGCTCACCTCATGCTGGGTTGGCACCGGGGGATATGAAAGAAGACGTTTGAACTGTAATGTTTGATCAACTCTACAGGAGGTCCAATTTGCTGCAGGTCACGTCATGCTGGACAGCAGAATTCGTTCATATGTTAGCAAATATCAATACCACTTACATGCCGCTCAGAGCAAGCCGTAGCTACCATGCTAACCACTTTTGGCCCTGACATTGAAATCATTTACCTGTCCGTTGGAGATAGAGACCAGTACAGTCTACTAAGGGTTAATTCCCAACCGATCACTTGATTCCACATCAGTGGTTCCTAAACTTTTGTTTGCAACAAAAAAAATTGCCACAAGCCTGAAAATCTTTCTTGATACCCACCAATCCAACAAATTCTCACCTAGCCTTCGGGTGCCACAATGCCGAAGATACAGACTTTCTCACCCTGCACTCTTTAAACTTCTGGCTACACTGTCCTGTCAAGACAGGCACAGATCATAGATTTGTAAATGAAGAGAAAGATTTAACAGAATGGACTGGATGAGTGTACAGATGTAGAATCTTAATTTGAGCCAGTTTGCTACAACACGAAAAGAATCCTGTAGCAACAGGAAATGTGACTTATTATGTGGATTATAATGAATGGAGATTTTATCCTGCAATAGGGTGGTCAAATTGAAATCTTACATCTTTAGCTAGCTATACTATCTACAGTATGTTGTTTGCATCTGTGTGACCAGTGTTCCTGTTGTTCATAAGGCGAGGCAGTGATATCCCCCCAGATAACCTGGAGGAGAGACTAATCTAGTGGCTCCAGTAATGCACTAGAGGTCAGGGGTCGTCTGCTCTGCCCCTATTGCCATAAATCAGCCTGGCATAAGCCTTGCATTAGTTCACTGAAAGGTCAAGCCTTATAAGCTCACACATGACTCGACCAATGGCTGGCTGCTACACTGAAGATTAGTATGTGCTCCAGTGGTGATGTCATCTAAACTCTTATGGTCCTCCACTGATGATTTCTGTTTCTAAACCTATTGGGTCATTTTGTTCTGGTGTTTGGTTTATATTTTGCCTTGTCTTTCCTGGTTTTAGTTTTGTTGAGGATTGTATTGGCTGGTTAGGGTTTGAATTGGCTGTATTTTTCAGCAGGTGGTTTTGTTTGAACACTGGCTGGTTGTGGAGTATAATTCTACAGTGTGTTCTGGAGAACTCAACTGTATCCTTTTGGCTTTCTGAGGAATTTCTTCTTGGTTAAAGATCCTGGCAGAGAGTAAAGTGGTCAAGCCCTCTGTTTCAAGGGAGTTTGAGAATCATCTGCCTGTTAAATGTAGTGTAACTTAAAGCAGGATGAGGCCTAACCGGTAGTCGATCACCACTTCCACGTTCAAACCTATTACTGGTTACGTTACAGCAGGAGATCCTCAATAAATATAAAAACCCTGACTGAATGATGAAGCATGTGGGTGGCAGAGAACTGAGAAGGGAAGGAGTGAGACAGAAATAGGGAAATAAGAACATCTCATCAGGTACCACACACACACACGTCACGTTGCCATTATTCCCGACCCGCTTAATCCCAGAATGTAAAAAATAAATAATAATGTAGGTCAGGGCTGCGCTCCCTCTGGGGAATGGGCCAAATGTCTTTAGCAGATTAAGACAAGATGATGATTATGATCCAGAACAGACCGGGCCTTTTGTCAAAATTAATGTTGCTGCTTTAGTGGTGTTGTGTTTTATAATCTGTTGTTTGACAGGATCAGGCTGCCAAGCTGATTGAGCAAGTCTAAAGCCATGTCTGTTGGTCGGTTGGTCGGGCTGTCTGGTGTCAAACATCAGGCCCTTCCTGTCCCTCTCCATCTCTTTCCGTCTCAGTAGGATCTGTGGTTCTGACAGTCTTAATCACACGTATCTCTCTCTCTCTCTCGCTCTCTCTCTGTCTTTCTCTCTCTCTTGGTTCCCCTTTAAATTTAAAATAAATAACCTAATGAATAAGAAAGTATTGTCTCATTTCTGGGCCCAGTCTTCCCCTCTGTTCTTCTTCTCATCCCTCTCCATTTATCTCTATCTAGTGCAGAGCTAGTGTAATGTGGACCGTCAGAGTGTAGACCTGGGGTTCTATTGATCCAATTACTTCGTCATTGCCCCCGGCGGTTCTTCTCCTCTCCAGCGTTGTCACGACTTCCGCCAAAGTTGGTCCCTCTCCTTGCCCGGGTGGCGTTCGGCGGTCGACGTCACCGGTTTTGTAGTCGCCACCGATCCACGTTTCATTTTCCATTTGTTTTGTCTTCATTGTACACACCTGGTTTCCATTCCATAATCATTGTTCCCTATTTAACCCTCTGGTTTCCCCCTTGATTTTGTGCGTGTCTGTTATTGTCAAGTTGTCTCGTTTTGTGAACTGGATTATTTTGTCTCCTTCATGGAATATTGTTTTTGAGTAAAGTTCCGGTTATTACTCATCTCTGTGTCCTGCGCCTGACTCCGCCTTACCAGCATCACCTATACTTTTGACAAGCGTGGCTCGCTGCTGCTCACTCTGCACGACATCTCTCTCGCTCTCTCTCTCAGCTTGCGCTGGAGGATCCTCATATAACATCTCCAAATTATAGTTGAAGGATAAAATTAAATATTGACTGTAGTCTTATTAAAATGAATAGAGTATGGTTTTACCCCACACTGGTGGCTGCCTCTGTGCACAGCCTGGGACATATCAATGATTAAACACAGAAAAGTATCTGATAACCCAGGCCAGTGGGGACAAGAACTGTGTGTGTGTGTGTGTGTGTGTGTGTGTGTGTGTGTGTGTGTGTGTGTGTGTGTGTGTGTGTGTGTGTGTGTGTGTGTGTGGGGTCAGAGTTCAACGTTTGATAAACAAACAGAACCCTTGTTCATATCACACTTACTATATAAGTGCAACCTTGCACTTTTATAACACCAGTGTTTTTTCTTCCAGGTTCCCACCTTTCTCAAAGTTACACCAGTGAAGTAAGTCTGTGGTACTGTACAGTGTAGTCCCCTTCTGTTGCACAGGGTCCCACGTTTTCTCTGGGAAGCATTCAACCATATGAACTGATCTCATGTGCCGTTAAACATATGCAGAAAGCGAGGGGAAGAGGGAGGGAGAGAGAGGGTTAGAGAGAGAGAGATGGGGGGGGGACAGAGAGTGCAAGAGAGAACAGAGAGAGTAAATACTCAGTGTAACATACGGTATTAACACGATTCATGGTCCTCATGAGGTACTTTCTCCAGCCTCACATTCTTCCCCAATCATCCATTGCGTCACCAGACCCCTGTGCCTCGCACAACATGGATTGAGTGGATGTGCTCTGTACATGAATAGGATAGAAATTGGATATGTTATCCCCATCATGGCCTTTATTCCCTTGGTAGTTTGTTACGTTATTGTGGCTGTCTGCATTGCATTATAAAACGTTGCCATTGTGTTATTGTGCGGCGTACATTATGAAAAATATGTGGACATGCAAACTAAAATACCCATGAATACACTCTCTCATAAACGCAAATGACGAGATAAGAGAGGTGACGTATCCACTAAGATAACGAATGAATGAATGAATGGGTGGATGTCAGAGAGAATAGCCTTGCAAATGCATTATTGGCTAATACAGAAATTGAAAGCGGGGTTTGTTAAAGATCAGTGTACTGTATGTGTTACACTTTACCTGTGTATGCAGGATGGGTTCGATGTGGTACTGGTTTTGTTCACAGTGTCCTGGCCTTAATGGAGCCCGTCTCTGAGGTCTTCTCTCCTCCCTTCTCATGCCTGTTCAGTGCAGTGGCAGTCAGTAGGAGCCTTTTACCCAGTCAATATAGACTGGTGACAGGACAGGGCTACTGCACAAACTGCAAGAACTACTCTCTGGCTGAGTTTTACAGAGCCTAATGGGACAACGCGGTCCGGGCTGGGGTGGAGGAGGAAGAGAAGAAGGGGGAGGAAGAGAAGAAGAGGAGGAAGAAAGAGTAGAGGGATTTATATTCAGAACAGTTATTTCAGGATGTCATATGATGCTGTGGATTTGAAACATCACCTCCCTGTATTAGCATGGACTGTGTGGACATGGTGGACAGTACAAAGGGAAACACCAGCACAGTAATGGTGATCTGAGGTGTAATTTAGGAAAGCCTCTCTCCGGGGGGAATAACTGCCGTGACTCATTGCCCTTTCAGCTTATCTAGATTATCCCAGGGAGACTGAGGGACTACTATAATCATTCCAGCATCGTAATAGAAGGAACTGGATTATATGTACAGTGCCAGGAAATGTCTCAGAGAAAATCAGGTCAAGTCCTTTGTTTTGCCTGGGACGGCATGGAGGTGTCTGATGATCCAAAATAACCTCCACCACCACAGCTCAGCTGCAACGCCAGCGCCACCCCCCAGCACCACTGCCATACCCAGCCTCAATCCAAACCCCAGCCTCACTGCCATACCCAGCCTCAATCCAAACCCCAGCCTCACTGCCATACCCAGCCTCAATCCAAACCCCAGCACCACTGCCATACCCAGCCTCAATCCAAACCCCAGCACCACTGCCATACCCAGCCTCAATCCAAACCCCAGCACCACTGCCATACCCAGCCTCAATCCAAACCCCAGCACCTCTGCCATACCCAGCACCACTCCCAGCACCACTGCCATACCCAGCCTCAATCCACCCCCCAGCACCTCTGCCATACCCAGCGCCACCCCCAGCACCACTGCCATACCCAGCCTCAATCCAAACTCCAGCACCACTGCCATACCCAGCCTCAATCCAAACCCCAGCACCTCTGCCATACCCAGCACCACCGCCATACCCAGCCTCAATCCAAATCCCAGCACCTCTGCCATACCCAGCACCACTCCCAGCACCTCTGCCATACCCAGCCTCAATCCAAACCCCAGCACCTCTGCCATACCCAGCACCACTCCCAGCACCTCTGCCATACCCAGCCTCAATTCAAACCCCAGCGCAAGCACCACTGCCATACCCAGCCTCAATCCAAACCCCAGCACCTCTGCCATACCCAGCCTCAATCCAATACCCAGCACCAGCCTCAGCACCACTGGCATTCCCATTCTCAGTCCCAGCCCCTACACCACTGCCATAACCAGCCTCAGCCTCAGTCCCAGCACCACTGCTATACCCAGCCTCAGACCCAGCACCACTGCCATACCGAGCCTCAGTCCCAGCCTCAGCACCATTTCCAGCCCCAGCATCAGTCCCAGCACCACTGCCATACCCAGCCTCAGTCCCAGCCTCAGTCCTAGCCTCAGCCTCTGCACCATTGCCAACTCCAGCCTCAGTCCCAGCACCACTGCCAGCCCCTACCTTAGTCCCATACCCAGCACCACTGCCCTCCCCAGCACCACCGCCCGCCCCAGCCTTAGTTCCAGCACCACTGCCCGCCCCAGCCTCACACCCAGCACCACTGCCTGCCCCAGCCTCACACCCAGCACCACCGCCCGCCCCAGCCTTAGTTCCAGCACCACTGCCCGCCCCAGCCTCACACCCAGCACCACTGCCCACCTCAGTCCCAGCACCACTGCCAGCCCCAGCCTAAGTCCCAGCACCACTGCCAGCCTCAGTCCCAGCCCCATCCATGATCCCACACCTTTGCTTCTCTCGCCCCACTTGGCTTTGGCTGGATGTTCACTCTGCTTTGCTCTGCTCTCCAGTGGATTGCTCCTCTGCCACAAGCCTAGCAACAGTGTGACATTTGGAGTCCCTCAGGTCTCAGCTAAAATGTTTCCCAGTGAAAGGACAATGTGTGTTGTCCATTACACTATTAGCAGGTCATATGAGGCGGAAAGCCCACAGCCTTGGGGGGAACCCCGCGCTAACTCACCGTGGCAACGTCATTCAGCTGAAATGCAATCAAAGCACAAATCTTAAGTGGCACCTTTGATTCAGGGATATCTTGTTATGAATGTCAGAGCGTCACATGCAGCCGCAGGTGGCACGTCCTTGTAGTATTTGTGGGGCTCTTATGAAATGTGTCACAACCCAGTGAGTCTGCAAGGTCAAAGCAACTCGGAAAAAAAGCTCGGAAACGCCATGGCAACAGTGTTTTCTGTTATTTCCATTATGCTTCAATAGACATAGCTATATCTATAATTATTTTACCAGTAGCATAGTCTCCACTTCAAATCAGCTAATGCAAGAAGGCCAGCTGGATGTTAGAGAGTCCCAGGCAGCAGCAAGCACCACTTGGCATGATACAGTAGCACACATCCATTCCATTATGACTGCCCCAGCTGGGTACCACTGTGTACTACTGCAGCCTCCTGTCCATACTGTAGCTAGGTTCTGAGTCATGGTCTCCTCTATCCTAGGTGGCTCTGCTCCCAGGTCCACTCTGCCCCGAGACCAGGACTGCATCTCAAATCAAATGTTATTAGTCACATGTGCCAAGTACAACAGGTGTGAACTTTAATCTACTTTAATTTGCACCCTTTTCCCTTTGTAGTGCACTACTTTTGACCAGATTACTGCAGTAGGGTGCCATTTGGGAAGGAGGGTGTGTGTCACTGTTGTTTTTACAGTGTAATAAAACCCCAGCATAGGTTAAGGTTAAGCAGACCATTGGGATTTGAGGGGAGGGCGGGTGAGGTGGGGTAGAGGGTGACCTTTACGAAGTGCACATGAGGGAGAGAGAGAGGGGTGGGGTGCTGGAGAAGTAGTGAGAAGGGGGACATGGCTCTGGTGACCACATAAGACACCGCCTGTGAGAAACTGCAGCTATATGAACTCTGACACATCACAAGCTGAAAAGGTCAAAGGACAGGGTTCTCAGAAGCTGCCTGCCTTGGTGTTTACAGGGGTGTTGATGTGGCGCATGAGCGAGAGGGGGAGAAATGTACCAAGGGAAAAGACATGAGAGTTAGAAGAGCATGGGGGAAGGTACAGTACAGCGAATGGGAGACGAGTGTAGAGGGATAGAGTGGCATTAGATGCATGTAAGAAGTGGGCTTTCAAATATAAATCAATGATGAGGACAAACCTGCATTTTTCCCAGCAAAAACTGTTCTTTATACAGTTATTTTTTTTACAAACCCTTTAGCTGGACTAAGACTAAACGTGCATAGGAGAAGTATAAAAGAAGATCCCATCCATGTAAACAACATTCAGACAGACTGTGTCACAAAACAAAACACTTAGTACACGCTTAGAAAAAAAGGTGCTATCTAGAACCTTGACAGGTTATTTGGCTGTCCCCATAGGAGAACCCTTTGAAGAACCCTTTTTGGTTGCAGGTAGAACCCTTTTGGTTCTAGATAGAACCCTTTCTAAAGGAGGGTTCTACATGGAACCCAAAATGGTTTTTACCTGGAACCCAAAAGGGTTTTACCTGGAACCAAAAAGGGTTCTCCTATGGGGACTGCCGAAGAACCCTTTTTTTCCAGGAGTGTACAATAAAGCCAATAAGAGCAGTTTCCTGTAGGCTACAACAATCCGTTTGGTTATTACTGCACATGCTACATTGATACTAATGCAGTCTGACCAGGTTGAGTAAGTTCGAACAGTACTTTATCCCTCATTCAACCTTCAAACTCACCTTTACCTCTTGCCTGAGGTGTTAACTCAGGCGTGTGTGTTTGCATGTGTGTGTGTGTGTGTGTGTGTGTGTGTGTGTGTCAGCGTACGTGCATAGTATGTAGAAGTAAACGTGAAGGAGAGCAGAGAGAGGATCTTGCATAGATTCAACTTTTGATATATGTACAGTACCAGTCAAAAGTTTGGACACAACTTAAAGTAAGGTCTTAAAGTAATGATGGACTGTCGTTTCTCTTTGCCTATTTGAGCCGTTCTTGCCATAATATGGACTTGGTCTTTTACCAAATAGGGCTATCTTCTGTATACACACCCCTACCTTGTCACAACACAACTGATTGGCTCAAATGCATTAAGAAGGAAAAAATCCACAAATTAACTTTTAACAAGGCACACCTGTTAATTGAAATGCATCCCAGGTTACTACCTCATGAAGCTGGTTGAGAGAATTGCCAAGAGTGTACAAAGCTGTCATCAAGGCAAAGGGTGGCTACTTTGAAGAATCTCAAATATAAAAATATTTTGGTTTGTTTAACACTTTTTTGGTTACTACATGATTCCATATGTGTTATTGCATCGTTTTGATGTCGTCACTATTATTCTACAATGTAGGAAATAGTAAAAAATAAAGAAAAACCCTGGAATGAGTAGGTGTGTCCAAACCTTTGACTGGTACTGTATATATCACCAACTTGTTTTTCATTCACTGTACCATATGTTCTTTTGGTGTTCAGTTTTTCTGTTTGCAAGGTCACTCTCCTCTTCTCTTTTATTGCCATTACCTCCTGCCCATTGGAGCATCTTGTTTTACTTTCCACTTTTGGACTATTGTGTATGTGTGCACAAGTAGCACACTTTTTAGGAGTTCTTGCCGATGCCAGTTAAGTGGAGTGTAGATGTTACAGTAGCCTCTGCCGAGTCCCCAACAACCGGATGTTCCGGTTTTCAAGGGAAATGGAAAGAGAGCCTGTGACGTGACTTCCTCTTTTGGACGTTAACAAAGTGACACTCCGTCTTAACTCCTCCTCCACATTTACTGGATTGGTTGAACAGTGGAGAAGAGAATCTCCCCTCACAGATTTTGTTTCTTGTCAAGAGCAATATTTATGGGATCTAGTTTCAGCATTTATTTTACGCCTGCTGTGTTAGGTTAATGTTACAGGGAACTTGCATAAAAGCCTGCAGGTCTGATGTGATCTGATTGGCTACACTGGAGCATATCCAGGAAGTCGAGTCACAGAATCAGTAACTAGCCTTACTGGGTGTCATAATATTGCTGTAATGGAAAAAGCCTAATAGGGTCAGATAGGTTGGTCCTGAGGGGGGAAGGTTACTCTCCACTATAGCACTACAGTTAGGGTGACCACAAAATACCCAAATGCAGGACAACAGGATGACTTTGCTGGATGACTTTGGAATGATTTTGCAAGTCAATGTAGCCTACACATTAATATTTGTTTTTGGCAGCACCCGTTCATTTTCATTGTTTTATTTCACTTAGTCCTGCATGTTGGAGCTCGTAGCCTAAGCTTTTCACTGTACCCTGCAATCACACCTGCAACCTTGTATATAAACAATATTTTTTCTGCCATATAAAACCATAACTTTTACAGTTTAGCATCTCATCATTCTCCTTCAGACAAGACAGTAGGATAGTAACACCTATACCATCAGACAGTAGGATAGTAGCACCTCTACCATCAGACAGTAGGATAGTAACACCTCTACCATCAGACAGTAGGATAGTAACACCTCTAATATCAGACAGTAGGATAGTAACACCTATACCATCAGACAGTAGGATAGTAACACCTCTACCATCAGACAGTAGGATAGTAACACCTCTACCATCAGACAGTAGGATAGTAGCACCTCTACCATCAGACAGTAGGATAGTAACACCTATACCATCAGACAGTAGGATAGTAACACCTATACCATCAGACAGTAGGATAGTAACACCTCTACCATCAGACAGTAGGATAGTAACACCTCTACCATCAGACAGTAGGATAGTAGCACCTCTACCATCAGACAGTAGGATAGTAACACCTCTACCATCAGACAGTAGGATAGTAGCACCTCTACCATCAGACAGTAGGATAGTAACACCTATACCATCAGACAGTAGGATAGTAGCACCTCTACCATCAGACAGTAGGATAGTAACACCTCTACCATCAGACAGTAGGATAGTAACACCTCTACCATCAGACAGTAGGATAGTAGCACCTCTACCATCAGACAGTAGGATAGTAACACCTATAACACCAGACAGTATTATAGTAACACCTCTACCATCAGACAGTAGGATAGTAACACCTCTAATATCAGACAGTAGGATAGTAACACCTATAACATCAGACAGTAGGATAGTAACACCTATAACATCAGACAGTAGGATAGTAACACCTCTACCATCAGACAGTAGGATAGTAACACCTCTACCATCAGACAGTAGGATAGTAACACCTCTAATATCAGACAGTAGGATAGTAACACCTATACCATCAGACAGTAGGATAGTAACACCTCTACCATCAGACAGTAGGATAGTAACACCTCTACCATCAGACAGTAGGATAGTAGCACCTCTACCATCAGACAGTAGGATAGTAACACCTATACCATCAGACAGTAGGATAGTAACACCTATACCATCAGACAGTAGGATAGTAACACCTCTACCATCAGACAGTAGGATAGTAACACCTCTACCATCAGACAGTAGGATAGTAGCACCTCTACCATCAGACAGTAGGATAGTAACACCTCTACCATCAGACAGTAGGATAGTAGCACCTCTACCATCAGACAGTAGGATAGTAACACCTATACCATCAGACAGTAGGATAGTAGCACCTCTACCATCAGACAGTAGGATAGTAACACCTCTACCATCAGACAGTAGGATAGTAACACCTCTACCATCAGACAGTAGGATAGTAGCACCTCTACCATCAGACAGTAGGATAGTAACACCTATAACACCAGACAGTATTATAGTAACACCTCTACCATCAGACAGTAGGATAGTAACACCTCTAATATCAGACAGTAGGATAGTAACACCTATAACATCAGACAGTAGGATAGTAACACCTATAACATCAGACAGTAGGATAGTAACACCTCTACCATCAGACAGTAGGATAGTAACACCTATAACATCAGACAGTAGGATAGTAACACCTCTACCATCAGACAGTGGGATAGTAACACCTATAACATCAGACAGTAGGATAGTAGCACCTCTACCATCAGACAGTAGGATAGTAACACCTCTACCATCAGACAGTAGGATAGTAACACCTCTACCATCAGACAGTAGGATAGTAACACCTCTACCATCAGACAGTAGGATAGTAACACCTCTACCATCAGACAGTAGGATAGTAACACCTCTACCATCAGACAGTAGGATAGTAACACCTCTACCATCAGACAGTAGGATCGTAGCACCTATAACATCAGACAGTAGGATAGTAACACCTCTACCATCAGACAGTAGGATAGTAACACCTCTAATATCAGACAGTAGGATAGTAACACCTCTACCATCAGACAGTAGGATAGTAACACCTCTACCATCAGACAGTAGGATAGTAACACCTCTAATATCAGACAGTAGGATAGTAACACCTCTACCATCAGACAGTAGGATCGTAGCACCTATAACATCAGACAGTAGGATAGTAACACCTCTACCATCAGACAGTAGGATAGTAACACCTCTAATATCAGACAGTAGGATAGTAACACCTATAACATCAGACAGTAGGATAGTAACACCTCTACCATCAGACAGTAGGATAGTAACACCTCTACCATCAGACAGTAGGATAGTAGCACCTCTACCATCAGACAGTAGGATAGTAACACCTATACCATCAGACAGTAGGATAGTAACACCTATACCATCAGACAGTAGGATAGTAACACCTCTACCATCAGACAGTAGGATAGTAACACCTCTACCATCAGACAGTAGGATAGTAGCACCTCTACCATCAGACAGTAGGATAGTAACACCTCTACCATCAGACAGTAGGATAGTAGCACCTCTACCATCAGACAGTAGGATAGTAACACCTATACCATCAGACAGTAGGATAGTAGCACCTCTACCATCAGACAGTAGGATAGTAACACCTCTACCATCAGACAGTAGGATAGTAACACCTCTACCATCAGACAGTAGGATAGTAGCACCTCTACCATCAGACAGTAGGATAGTAACACCTATAACACCAGACAGTATTATAGTAACACCTCTACCATCAGACAGTAGGATAGTAACACCTCTAATATCAGACAGTAGGATAGTAACACCTATAACATCAGACAGTAGGATAGTAACACCTATAACATCAGACAGTAGGATAGTAACACCTCTACCATCAGACAGTAGGATAGTAACACCTATAACATCAGACAGTAGGATAGTAACACCTCTACCATCAGACAGTGGGATAGTAACACCTATAACATCAGACAGTAGGATAGTAGCACCTCTACCATCAGACAGTAGGATAGTAACACCTCTACCATCAGACAGTAGGATAGTAACACCTCTACCATCAGACAGTAGGATAGTAACACCTCTACCATCAGACAGTAGGATAGTAACACCTCTACCATCAGACAGTAGGATAGTAACACCTCTACCATCAGACAGTAGGATAGTAACACCTCTACCATCAGACAGTAGGATCGTAGCACCTATAACATCAGACAGTAGGATAGTAACACCTCTACCATCAGACAGTAGGATAGTAACACCTCTAATATCAGACAGTAGGATAGTAACACCTCTACCATCAGACAGTAGGATAGTAACACCTCTACCATCAGACAGTAGGATAGTAACACCTCTAATATCAGACAGTAGGATAGTAACACCTCTACCATCAGACAGTAGGATCGTAGCACCTATAACATCAGACAGTAGGATAGTAACACCTCTACCATCAGACAGTAGGATAGTAACACCTCTAATATCAGACAGTAGGATAGTAACACCTATAACATCAGACAGTAGGATAGTAACACCTATAACATCAGACAGTAGGATAGTAACACCTCTAACATCAGACAGTAGGATAGTAACACCTATAACATCAGACAGTAGGATAGTAACACCTCTACCATCAGACAGTAGGATAGTAGCACCTCTACCATCAGACAGTAGGATAGTAACACCTCTACCATCAGACAGTAGGATAGTAACACCTCTAATATCAGACAGTAGGATAGTAACACCTATACCATCAGACAGTAGGATAGTAACACCTCTACCATCAGACAGTAGGATAGTAACACCTCTACCATCAGACAGTAGGATAGTAACACCTCTAATATCAGACAGTAGGATAGTAACACCTCTACCATCAGACAGTAGGATAGTAGCACCTCTTCCATCAGACAGTAGGATAGTAACACCTATAACATCAGACAGTAGGATAGTAACACCTCTACCATCAGACAGTAGGATAGTAACACCTATACCATCAGACAGTAGGATAGTAGCACCTCTACCATCAGACAGTAGGATAGTAACACCTATACCATCAGACAGTAGGATAGTAACACCTATACCATCAGACAGTAGGATAGTAACACCTCTAATATCAGACAGTAGGATAGTAACACCTATAACATCAGACAGTAGGATAGTAGCACCTCTACCATCAGACAGTAGGATAGTAACACCTATAACATCAGACAGTAGGATAGTAACACCTCTAATATCAGACAGTAGGATAGTAACACCTATAACATCAGACAGTAGGATAGTAACACCTCTACCATCAGACAGTAGGATAGTAACACCTCTAATATCAGACAGTAGGATAGTAACACCTCTAATATCAGACAGTAGGATAGTAACACCTCTAATATCAGACAGTAGGATAGTAACACCTATAACATCAGACAGTAGGATAGTAACACCTCTACCATCAGACAGTAGGATAGTAACACCTCTAATATCAGACAGTAGGATAGTAACACCTATAACATCAGACAGTAGGATAGTAACACCTCTACCATCAGACAGTAGGATAGTAACACCTATAACATCAGACCGTAGGATAGTAACACCTCTACCATCAGACAGTAGGATAGTAACACCTCTACCATCAGACAGTAGGATAGTAACACCTATAACATCAGACAGTAGGATAGTAACACCTCTACCATCAGACAGTAGGATAGTAACACCTCTACCATCAGACAGTAGGATAGTAGCACCTCTACCATCAGACAGTAGGATCGTAACACCTCTACCATCAGACAGTAGGATAGTAACACCTCTACCATCAGACAGTAGGATAGTAACACCTCTACCATCAGACAGTAGGATAGTAGCACCTCTACCATCAGACAGTAGGATAGTAACACCTATAACATCAGACAGTAGGATCGTAACACCTCTACCATCAGACAGTAGGATAGTAACACCTCTAACATCAGACTGTAGGATAGTAACATCTCTAATATCAGACAGTAGGATAGTAACACCTATAACATCAGATAGTAGGATAGTAACACCTCTACCATCAGACAGTAGGATAGTAACACCTATAACATCAGACAGTAGGATAGTAACACCTATAACATCAGACAGTATTATAGTAACACCTATACCATCAGACAGTAGGATAGTAACATCTCTACCATCAGACAGTAGGATCGTAGCACCTCTACCATCAGACAGTAGGATAGTAACACCTCTACCATCAGACAGTAGGATAGTAACACCTCTACCATCAGACAGTAGGATAGTAGCACCTCTACCATCAGACAGTAGGATCGTAGCACCTCTACCATCAGACAGTAGGATAGTAGCACCTCTACCATCAGACAGTAGGATAGTAACACCTATAACATCAGACAGTATTATAGTAACACCTATACCATCAGACAGTAGGATAGTAACACCTCTAACATCAGACTGTAGGATAGTAACATCTCTACCATCAGACAGTAGGATAGTAACACCTCTACCATCAGACAGTAGGATAGTAACATCTCTACCATCAGACAGTAGGATAGTAACATCTCTACCATCAGACTGTAGGATAGTAACACCTCTACCATCAGACAGTAGGATAGTAACACCTATAACATCAGACAGTATTATAGTAACACCTATACCATCAGACAGTAGGATAGTAACATCTCTACCATCAGACAGTAGGATCGTAGCACCTCTCTAACAGCTTATTATTCTGTTAATAAATCAACAGGGCCTTTCTTCTTCTTCCTAATCAGGGTGACTTCTCACAGACAGAGGAGGCTGAGGTGTAAGTGAATTATTCAATAAACACAGCCTTGATGAAAGGCGCCTGTTAGAGAAATGAATTGCCACAGTTTGATGACGCTCAGGCTGCAGGCTTCTCCCCCCTGCTTCAAGTCAGTCTGCCACACAGAGACCAGACAAGGTAGTCTCGAACACCCAGCTACCCTTTGCAGTGGTTTTAGTGTAGATAGTTAATGCAAACTAGCCAATTGTGAAATGCACGCATTAAAAATAACCTCTGATCTTCATCTTGCTAACTACTATTTTGTATTTTATGCAAAGGGATAAGGTAGTGACGTAGGCAGTTACGTAGTCGCTCAATATCAAACTGAAGTTCAGTTACATACAGACGTGTTAAGCCAGAACATTTGAATATTGTGGGAGGCAACCTGGATGTCTAAAGAGACTACAGACCGGGAGTTAATCATCTCACTGCTGTTAATGGATCATTGTGATGTGAACTGGAAGTGGGTGCTGAAGTGTTGTAGTTCACACCACCTATTGACAACTCCACTAATGGCCTTTGTCAACCTCTCAAATCGATGAAAACCAACTGTGGTTGTCTGTCTCCCAGTCCCAACCACACAGACACTACCAGCAAAGCAGTCATGTTGTGGTTTGAGTACATTTTTTGGTTTGAGTGATTGATGTGAATGTGCGATCATTGTGACTGGTTTATGTGTCACGACTTCGACCGAGGCAGGCTCTCCTTCCCGTTCGGGTGGCGTTCGGCGGTCGTCGTCACCGGCCTATTAGCTGCCACTGATCCTTTTCTCCCCCTCCCTATGTGTTTATTGGGTGCACCTGTTTTGTATGAGGGTGTAATTAGTTGGGCTTATTTAGTCAGCCGGCCCGCACGTTTCTTTGTGCGGGATTGTTTGTATGTAAGTGTGGTGTTGGTTTTTGTGCTTCACGTTATTCTGGACTGTGTTCATTTTCCCCCGTGTCTGGGGGTAGTGTATAGTGGACTCCCAGTGTGTTAGTAGGGTGGCCTATTTTGTTACGTGTTCATTAAAGAACATTTGTATTTGCACCTGCTGCTCCTGCGCTTTTCCTTCACACTCCGACACCCAGGCCTTACATTATGCCTATTAGCTAGCTAGTTTCCCTGCAGGAAATGGTTCACTCCTATTATCTCTTGACTTTTGCCCCTTTCTTTACCCCCCGGCTTGTTCTCGGGCCCTTTCTCTCGTCTCTAAATTGCACTGTGATGATAACACTCTCTATGCTGGTCATGATTGTCCAGTGTGGTCTCCTGAGTGGCACAGCGGTCTAAGGCTCTGCATCGCAGTGCTAGAGGCGTCACTTCAGATCCTGGTTCAATCCCGGGCTTTGTCTCAGCCAGCCGCGTCCGGGAGACCCATGAGGCGGCACACAATTGGCCCAGCGTCATCCGGGTTAGGGGAGGGTTTGGCCGGCTGGGTTGTCCGTGTCCAGTCGCGCTCTAGCAACTCCTGTGGCGGGCCGGGCTCATGCACGCTGCCCTGACACGGTCGCCAGTTGGACAGTGTTTTCTCTGACACATTGGTGCGGCTGCCTTCCAGGTTAAGTGAGCAGTGTGTCAAGAAGCAGTGCGGGATGGCGGGACGTGTTTCGGAGGACGCACGGCTCTCGACCGTCGCCTCTCCAGAATCTGTACGGGAGTTGCAACGATGGGACAAGACTATCTACCAATTGGATACCACGAAATTGTGGAGAAAAAGGGGGTAATTAAAAAATATATAATAATAATATTTAAAAAAAAAAATAATAATTATTGTCCAGTGTCAGCAGATTGGTAGGCTACGCTATTAGGGCGACAGGTAGCCTAGCGTTTAGAGCGTATATCCGAGCCGACAAGGTGAAAAATGTGTCGATGTTCCCTTTAGCGAAGCACTTAACCCTAATTTGCTCCAGGGACACCATCCTACAATGGCTGACCCTGTAAAACACCACATTTCACTACACCTATCCGGTGTGTGTGACAATAAAACAGTTGTATCAATGGCTAGCTGGAGCTCGGCTAGACGTCATCATAGTGTAAATGCTATACAGTAGGGACCTCCACTAGTCTGGCTTGACTCTAGCATGATTATTCTACATGAGGACATTGACTATTAGGACATGTTGCCTCTCTGAAAAGATCAAAAAGCTAAGGATCTGCTGCAACTACATCCAGTGAGAGCTGGCTTCTTTTTCTTCCATTGAGTGCAGGCCTTTATTTAACTTAATTTGCTATGAGGCTTCTAGGACCCTTTTCTGTAGGGTCAACTCTGCCTCCACTGATGCCTCGATGGTGGCCGCCTAAGCTGAGTGAATAGACAGATCCTAACCTTGTGGGCATGTCTACTGCAAGTCTCCTCCTCCAAGCCTTGGGAGAGAGAGTTAATGAGATTTGAGCAGTAGCAATTTCCTCTACTTACCTCACGCACTCCTGGGGCAGGACTGGGACTGGGACAGGGGCAGGACTGGGACAGGGGCGGGACTGCGGCAGGGCTGGGACTGGGCTGGGGCAGGACTGGGACAGGACTGGGGCAGGACTGGGACAAGACTGGGGCAGGACTGGGACACGGCTGGGATGGTGGCCCCTGAAATTCCTCTCCCAGGAGGCTCGCTGAGGCCCCATCAGCAACCCTCTAAAGAATGCATAAACATGGTCCCCCTCACACTTGTCTTCCTAGGCCTTTTGTTGAGGGGCCTCATTACACCGTCTCCAGCTGTCAATCTCAGCCTCTTAATCGCCTCTTTCTCTCCCTTCATCCCTCCTCTAAAGCTGCTTTACTGCAGCCAGCCGTCTGAGACAGCAGCACCTCACCACACCGGGCCGCCTGGCCTGTCTGATCCACTCCACCATGACCCTACTGACAGACAATGGTTTGTCTGTTCAGTTGAAGAAGGCTGTTGTGTCATCAGAAAATACCTCTAATCCTGGAGATGGCCGGTCTGCGCCGCTAAGCAAGATCTCTTGAGGTTATAAGGCTGTGCCACAGGGATAAGGCTGGCTTGTGTTATGTGAGGTTATGACTGACTGGTTAGTGTGTCAGAGAGCCTGGCTATTAGTGGTTCCCCTGGTACAGAACCAGATACCGAAGTAGCACAGGCTGTCTGTGAGGGGGGGGGGGGGGGGGGGGGGTCAGGCCTCTGGTGGACCTTGGCTCCTGGACAGATGGCAGGGATTTACCCTGGACCAGTATCACTGAAGGCCAATTCATGGTAACAAAGTAGCTACACAGAGCTGGGCGGGAGCCTTGGTTTTCTGTGATTGAATTTTTTACTGATGTGATTAGGATTTTATACACATACTGATCTGGACAATAAAGTAGAGCATTTGGTTGTCTCTCTCTCTGTGTTGTAACTGCTGTCACGTAACAAGCCCTGTTGGACAAGTGGAGAAGCTGCCTTCTTACACGTTCACTTACTGCAGAGAGAGAGCAGAACTGCTGGTTGTCAGTGGATTGCTGAAGTCTCTGATGAGGGTGTGGGCAGTGACCAGGCACTAATGTGGTCAGGTCTCCTCCATGGGGCCCGAGGTCTGGGCTCTGCTGCTGGAGGGAAGGGAATTCAATGCTATGGAGGCAGGGTCTCCAGTCTCCAGTAACTGGGACTGAGGCTGAACAATGCAGCCATTCCATGTGGCCAGGCCAAGGCTTTTAGGCCAGATTAGAGCTGGATAATGAGACCCAAATATTATTGGTCTAAATTGATCTGCTACACTCTCTGTTTGCTTTGTTTGTGTTGTGAGCCTTGTCTTTGCCAGTAGACCACGTACACATGCACACACACGTGCAAATGCCACAGCAGTAGGAGCTTAACAGCCATGCCTTAGTCATAGGCCCATGTCCTTAACTGACAGATTAGTGAACTGAAGTGTTTGTGACAGGCGCTAGTGATGGGTCTTTCAGTGGGTCATTTCATCTGCCATCTTGTTTTGATCCATATGTAGGTTAAGCTTCTTGGTGATGGCTGATGCTTTTAGGAAATTGATTGTCCCCGCTCCCTGCCAACAAGCCCAGACCTCATAGCCCCGTGCCACATGCTGCCATCCTACAGTAGGATTTGTAGGTCAGAAGGACAGGACCATGCTTGTTGTGTTTACCGTCATTCTGTCAGTGGGACCTGATATTCTACTGGTGGTTGTGTTGTAAGGGATATGAACGATATGGTTCTAGGGGTGTTAACATCTGAGGAATGGTGTGGACTGCATGATATCAGTTAGTGTAAACAAGGGATTGTTGGTCCTTCTTCCTCCCTGCCTGGCTCATTCTCTCTCCCCACCCACTGTGGATGGAGGAGGCTGCAGGGAACTGGTCCAACCCAACCTGGCTGTGGCCTGGCATCTCTCCTGCCAGCTGGCATTCCTCCTGCTGACCCCAGCCTTATGTCATCCCTCCATGATTATATAATGACTTTCTGACAAACACACACACACACACACAGAGAGAGAGAGAGACAGAAACATGCACACACATACACACAGAGACAAACTTGCACGCGCGCCCACACACACACACACACACACACACACAGAGAGAGACAAACATGCAAACACATACACATATGCCCAGTGAACATACAAGTAAACCGACAGCCTTAGCCGGTTGTGGTTGCTGCTGACACAGATAAGCACGACTCACAGTAATCATGAGCACTTTTCATTAATATGTCTAAACTTCCTTTCACATTTTGACTATTTATTTGCTATCTTAACCATCTCTACTTTAATCTCTCTGTTCCTCTCTTCCTTTCCCCCTGTCTGAACATTAAGGTTTACTTGAGGACATGGGTGGATAAAAAAAAAAAGAGGAAGAGGATGAGGTCTGGTACGGTAACATTTCTCAAAACGCTGCTCCTCCTCCGTCTGCTCACTTTATCAGGATCCACACACACACAGGCCACTCTGTCCACTTGGCACTGCGTTCCCTCTCAACCAGCAGTGCTCAACTCCAGTCCTTCAGGGTCATAGTTCTGCTGGACTTTTTTCTTCTTCCTAACAGATCATTGATTTGTCACTGTCACTGCTTTCACTCAGTGCTCAATCCTGGTTGTCCAGGTCTGAGTCGGTCACTGATTTAAAAGGCAGGAATGAAAACCAGTCGATATTTTGTGCAGAGTTGTGCAGCCCTGCTCTGACTGACCCAAACCCCTCGACAGACCTGGAAGTGCAGATCAAGTTCAACGTATTCTTATTTGATGTGAATGAACTGTTACATTTGGTTTGTGAGAGAGGTGTATTACTGACTAAGTGAATCCGTGTCCCCAGGGCTACGCAGAGCCCAGCTGCAGTAATAACCATCCTGTCACACCTGATACTCTACTATAAACAACAAACCAGAAACTCTCCACACACACACACACACACACACACACACACACACCAACCCAAAAGCTACTGAAGGTATGGAGTTGCGGATGCATGTATCCTAGTGCCTCCGAGCGCCTCCCTTAGATTGGAACCTGTGTGACCCTGCGGTCCTGGATTTAGAATGATGTTAACATGACAAACCAGGCTCTTAGTGACAAACATTCACGGAACGTATCCAAATCATTCCCTAGAAGTGGACCCTGTGGACACTCAGTGTGTAGTGCAATGTGCTGCTGATACCCACAGTCAGTCAGTCAGTCAGCAAGTCAACCAGTCAGGCAGTCAGTCAGCAAGTCAACCAGTCAGGCAGTCACTCAGGGTACCTCACCTTAAGGCCACTACACACTTCATGCAAACGCTGCGACGGAGCGTTGTTTTCTGCGTAGTTCTACGTACCTTTACGTGGCTGACATTTTGGAGCGGACCACATACGACGCTCCGTGGCTCTGTTTACGTAGGATGCAGGCCCTTTATGTCTGTCTCAGGACTGTACCCTGATCAGATGGCTGGAGAGAATGGGGCAACACAGAGCAGAGAGGCAGCAGGCTGCAGAGGGCTGTGGGTGGGGAGAGGAGAGAGAGATTTACAGAGCCTCGCATGCCTAGTGAGCACAATGAGGTCAGAGCAAGGCCCCACATTGTCAGAGAGAGAGAGAGAGGGGGCAAGCACAGATCAGAACAGAGCGCTTGGCTCAATCAGCACCTGTCTCTCTCCCTCCCGCCTGCTCTCCCTTTTGCCCTCCCTCCCTCTGAAGCAGTGACTGACGGACATGCTTCTGACACGACAGGAAGAACAGTATCTCTGCAGTGTATATGTGTGTGTGTGTGTGCGTGTGTGTCCATTCTCCTCACACACTTGTAGTGAACAGAGAAATCTAAATCTAATCTCTTTGGTGCGCCATGCTGTTTAATCTACAGTCTACTGTTGTATCAGGTATCGTTATCTCACTCAACATCCCTTCAATGCACCAAAACAAGTCTGCTAGTGGACTTAACTAGCACAGTTAACTGAACACAGTTGCTCCTAGCCGGGTGCATCACACAACATACTGTATCATTGTCTGTTTTAACGTACACTACATGACCAAAAGTATGTGGACACCTGCTCGTTGAAAATCTAATTTCAAAATCATGGGCGTTAATATGGAGTTGGTCCCCCCTTTGCTGCTATAACAGCCTCCACTCTTCTGGGAAGGCTTTCCACTAGATGTTGGAACATTACTGTGTGGACTTGCTTCCATTCAGCCACAAGAGCATTAGTGAGGTCGTGCACTGATGTTGGGCGATTAGGCCTGGCTCACAGTCTGCGTTCCAATTCATCCCAAAGGTGTTCGATGGGTTCTGTGCAGGCCATTCAAGTTCTTCCACACCAATTTCGGCAATATTTCTGTATGGACCTCACTTTGTGCAAGGAGGCATTTTCATGCTGAAACAGGAAAGGGCCTTCCCCAAACTGTTGCAACAAAGTTGGAAGCACAGAATCGTCTAGAATGTCATTGTATGCTGTAGCATTAAGATAGTTCCAGTGAAGGGACAAAGGGACCGAGCCCGAACCATGAAAAACAGCCCCAGATCATTATTCCTCCTCCACCAAACTTTACAGTTGGCACTATGCATTCGGGCAGGTAGCGTTCTCCTGGCATCCGCCAAACCCAGATTCATCCTTCGCACTGCCAGATGGTGAAGTGTGATTCATCACTCCAGAGAACGCATTTCCACTGCTCCATAGTCCAATGGGGGCGAGTATTACACCACTCCAGCCGACGCTTGGCATTGCGCATGGTGATCTTAGGCTTGTGTGCGGCTGCTCAGCCATGGAAACCCATTTGAAGCTCCTGACGAACAGTTCTTGTGCTGACGTTGCTTTCAGAGGCAGTTTGGAACTCGGTGGTGAGTGTTGCAACCGAGGACAGACGATTTTTACACGCTATGCGCTTCAGGACTCGGCCGTCCCATTCTGTGAGCTTGTGTGGCCTACCACTTCGTGGCTGAGCCGTTATTGCTCCTAGACGTTTCCACTTCACAATAACAGCACTTACAGTTGACCGGTGCAGCTCGAGCAGGGCAGAAATTTGACAAACTGACTTGTTGGAAAAGTGGCATCCTATGACGGTGCCACGTTGAAAGTCACTGAGCTCTTCAGTAAGGCCATTTTACTGACAATGTTTGTCTATGGAGATTTCATGGATGTGTGCATGATCTCATACACATGTCAGCAATGGGTGTGGCTGAAATAGCCAAATCCATTAATTTGAAGGAAATTTGTTCACATACTTTTGTATATGTAGTGTAGAAGTTGTGCTTTCATTTAAATCGAATCCCTTCAAGATCATTCAAAACCACTCAAATGATGTTACCCATGCCTTCTGAGAGGTTCCAGTGTGTCTGACAGAGCACAAGTGTTCCACTGTTTCAAGGCAGGTTAACGTTTTTCGTCATGAATGTTATTCTGGAGGCAGCTCTGCAGAGTGGCAAAGCCACAACGTCATAAAATCGGATTTTAAACCTAACCTTAACACTAACCTTAACCGCACTGCTAACCCTAATGCCTAACCCTGACCTTAACTCTCTACACAACGAGGGAATTGGCCTACACGGATAGGGCTACATTTAAATGAAATGAATAAGCATGGTAGCAATTGAAAGGGAACAGTTTGGCGATTATGGGGAAATTATTTTACCAAAGAAGACAACAGTTCACCTGACAAGACTGATTCCAAACATTACTGTTCATTTATTTTGCACATTACATTTACTGTACTTTTCTCCCTGCATTTGTTGATAACGAAATCTGAAAATACACTGGACACATTCAGGAACATGATAAGAAAATTTCCTGGAAAATGTGGGGTAGGTGCAACATAAGACATAAAAAGAACATGGGTTTGAGTGAGAGGACTAACTGGTGTCTCCAAGTGGCCAAACACCTCTCCAAAGCGTACACAGTTCCTAAGCCATTTCAATGCACTTTATGACTCAAAGAAGAGTCTTCAACTATAAGGTGCTTTTTGAGCTCCTAGCTGTGCCGTTGAGGAACTAGAGCAAGTACACTTGTAGTCGTTTTGGTTGGAACACAACCCTGCATCCCCGCGATCACACAATTACTGTTGGTGTTTACGCAATCCAAAAACGAGTCAGGTGGGCATCATTTGAACGCTTGTTCTATTGCCAACACGACTAGCTAAGTTATACAATATGATCTTACAGTGCTAGGCTTTCACAATGCAATACAGGGAAACGGATTGTAATTTTGTGCATATAGAAAGGAGTCATGTGTGCATTCAGCTGTGTGTTCCGTGGCAGCTGTGTGTTCTTCACAATGGACAAACATAGGCTCATTCTGTTCAGAACAGCCAAGGGTATGACACCATGTCATCTTGTGGCTCTTCATCAAACATAGTGATCATAAACGTTGACACTGTATATGACGTGAGTTTTATGATATGGAAATGTGAAGTGCACATTTGGACTCATGGGTGTTTGGCTTGCTTGTATGACATCAAAGCGGTATTTATTAAAATCCTCAACGTCTCATCTTTCAAAATACATGGAGTTCTCTTAATTTACAACACTTCCCTCACTCAGAAAACCAAAACAATTGCAAAAGTTGTCCAATTAGCAGGAGGGATTGGGGCGACTTCTTGTCACGCGCCGTGCTCAAGTTCAGCACGGCTGTCAGTCAAAACCCTCACAGCACTGTGAAGCTTAGAGCCTGAGGTCTGATGTCATTTATAGCAGGTTGCTGTACAGCTACTGTGTTCCAATTTAGGTGCTTATCGGTGCCCAAATCTATTTTCAACGCGTATACGGGTACGAGTGTAAAGGGCTATGACCAAAAAGCAAATGTTTTTTTCCATGGTTTTTACAATATAGCCTATTTTGACTTTGCGGCTGGCCCATCTAGTGGAAATCACTCAGTTCTGCTTCCAGAACAAGACGTATCCCAGTAAACATCAGCCTGATCCAAAGTTCTTCCCCACAAAATGGTGAGAGTAACAAGAATTTAGCCTAGCCTACTTCAGAGAAAGAGGAAGCCACTATGACTCACCTGAAGTCTCTAGTGTCTACTTGGACACGTCCTATAATGGGTTCCAAAGAGGGACAAATGAACAGACATAACCAACGGTGACATAAGATGTAATGCGGTTATACATTGCAAACACTCGCTATTCCAGTAAGTCTGCTGTATTCGCTAAGGTCAGGTGTCTATCCTGACTACGTGACCTGAACTAACTATTGATAAAAACTCTTGAAAAACTCCTGTCCTCCATTAATGAGACTGGGAGTGTACTCCATTAAACGATTGTTATAAAACTACACTTCACTCTACAGACAGACATTTGGTCTTTGCCCGGCCTGGTTCTTTTTGACCTAGCTACACTACCGTGGCTCTCATTGGCGGATCCTCAATGTCACATGCTTCTCTAGCGTGCTTTTCAAGCTAACCCCCTCCATCCATCCCTCCCTCCCTCTACTTTTCCACTCTTCCCTTCCCTTGAAATACTTGACCTACTACTCCACAGCATTGCAAAAGGCCAGCCACGTTCTCTCTGTGTCATCACCAGTGAACTATGGCTCCTGTGCCGCAGACTCAGCAGAAATATCTGGTCCGCTCACTGTGAACTAAAGCATCATTCATCAGACATAGCCGCAGAGCTACAGTAATGACATGTTTATGGTGCAATATTCTTCTAGAACAGTGGTTTCCAAACTTTTTATAGTCCCGTACCCCTTCAAACATTCAACCTCCAGCACACACACACTATACGATACATTTATTAAACATAAGAATGAGTGTGAGTTTATGTCACAACACGGCTCGTGGGAAGTGACAAAGAGCTCTTATAGGACCAGGGCACAAATAATAATCAATCATTTTGATCTTTTATTTCGCCATCTTACATATAAAACTTCATTTGTTAATTGAAAATTGAATAACTCACCACAGGTCAATGAGAAGTGTGTGCTTGAAAGGATGCACATAACTCTGCAATGTTGGGTTGTATTGGAGAGAGTCTCAGTCTTAAATCATTTTCCACACACAGTCTGTGCCTGTATTTAGTTTTCACGTTAGTGAGGGCCGAGAATCCACTCTCACATAGGTACGTGGTTGCAAAGGACATCAGTGTCTTAACAGCGCAATATGCCAAGGCAGGATACTCTGAGCGCAGCCCAATCCTGAAATCTGGCAGTGGCTTCTGATTAAATTCAATTTTCACAGCACCGCTTGTTGCAATTTTGATGAGGCTCTCTTGTTCAGATATCGGTAAATGGACTGGAGGCAGGGCATGAAAGGGATAACGAATCCAGTTGTTTGTGTCATCCGTTTCGGTAAAGTACCTGCCTAATTGCGCATGTAACCGATGTGAAATGGCTAGCTAGTTAGCGGTGGTGCGCGCTAATAGCGGTGGTGCACGCCTCCCGGGTGGCGCAGTGGTCTAGGGCACTGCATCGCAGTGCTAGCTGCGCCACCAGAGTCTCTGGGTTCGCGCCCAGGCTCTGTCGCAGCCGGTCGCAACCGGGAGGTCCGTGGGGCGACGCACAATTGGCATAGCGTCGTCCGGGTTAGGGAGGGTTTGGCCGGTAGGGATATCCTTGTCTCAGTATGTAAAATGTAACAAAATGTATGCACTCTACTGTAAGTTGCTCTGGATAAGAGCGTCTGCTAAATGACTAAAATGTAATAGCGTTTCATTCGGTGACGTCACGAGGGAAAAAAACTTGCCCAAATGTATAGCCCCGTTGGAAAATATAAATGGACTGTTTGAAAATGTGAAAAAAATTGAATATATTTAATAAAAAATAAAAAATAAATGTTATTTTTTTTTTTTTTTTATTGTTAAATTTGATTTGCCGTACCCCAGACGACATTGCGTGTACCCCTGGGGGTACATGAATACCTGTTCTAGAACATAGTCTTGCAGAAGCAACATTTATTACGACAGCTGTGTATGACTAGCCCTTAGGCTGTGTTGTGTTCTTTCGTCTAGTGGGCGCTCAGACAATCCACAATTCAGAATTATTCTTGCCATTATGGCTGCGTTTACACAGGCAGCCCAATTCTGATATTTTCCCACTAATTGGTCTTTTAATCAATCAGATCAGCTCTTTTGCTAATAATTGGGCAACATATCTGAATTGGGCTGCCTGTGTAAATGAAGCCTAAGTAGGTAACCACATCAGCATGACTGCATTGAGCAGTTGTCAATGGCGGACTGTGTTTGATCACCCATATATGTGGCCACAGGTCTTTTCCCATGCAGGCTGAGAGCTGGGAGCTGTGTGCTTTGATTGATTCTGCTTTCTACTTGTTGCCCTGCCCTCCCCTTCCATCACTCTGCAGTCTCCTAATGTTCCAGCCACTGACATGGAAGTAACAGCTTTCCAGCCTCTGGTGCTCTATAAGAGCCGGAGAAGTACACAAACACACACACTTGTATTCCTTTAGAGAGCTGAGGCTTCTGTGTTGAGTCGAGACGCGTAGTCTGAGGCTGTCCATGGATCTGTGTAGTCAGAGAATGCCTTTCAATTGCCATGAATGCATGCTGCTCCCGTCACGCCCGCTACAGAGTTACAGTATAGAAATAGGTCCTTTGGTTTTTAAATAGAAGTGCTGCCAATGAGCTATGTCGGGTTCTGGCTTCACTTCTGGTTGGGATGGTAGCTGTTTATTTCAGGACAGTAACGAATGTAGACCCAGAAACAAACAGTTGGTTTGTCAAGAATGTGTGCTGAGGTTGAGATGCTTTTTGTTTACTAATCAAACTAAAACCCAAGCAACCTCCTTTTTCTCGCATTGACATTTCTCTCTTCTCTGCCACGCTGTGTGGGTTGGTCTTTGGGTTTAGCCACAATGCCCAACTTGTGAAGAAGGAGCTCAATTTCCCAGATAGAGTGAAACTCAGGCATTTCCCACCACTCAGTATTCCCAGGTTGGGTTAAATGTGGAAGACACATTTCAGTTGAATGCGTTCAGTTGTACAACTGACTAGGTATCCCTCTTTCCCTATAGAACCAGTCAGGAGGACATTATTACTGCTAGACTCTCAGACGGAGCGAGATAGACTGACAGTCCTGTAGCCTACAATAGATAGCAGTCATTTTGACATGCACAAGTAACACCCATGAGCATTTCACAGTGTCTCATTTTGACTGTCATCAATATTGACATACAGTATGGTGGGCATTTAGGGCGTGTGTTTCTTTTGTATGTGCGCTCTTCCTTTTGTTCAAACATCCAAGACAGCCTCTTCTCTCTGTATCCCACTGAGGGGGAAGGGGGTGTAAAAGGGGGTGTTGGTAAAGAAAGAGGCGGAGTGCTGTCTGGCCTATCTGGTTCTCAGGATCCAAATAATACCACACATTTTGAGTCTCTGGCTGCTGTGTGAAAATGTGTGTGTTGTTGTGTGTGAGTGTGCGTAATGTCTGTGTGTATTTCCTCCTTTCTCTGCGCCCCATAATCACAGCTAGCAGGTCATTGTGTTCTCAACTCCAAGGCTGTACTGACTAGCACCGTGGAGGGGTATTATCTTCCCCATTTTACAACAATACAATGGGATCTGTGCATGGGTCAAGATTGTGTGTGTGTGTGTGTGTGTGTGTGTGTGTGTGTGTGTGTGTGTGTGTGTGTGTGTGTGTGTGTGTGTGTGTGTGTGTGTGTGTGTGTGTGTGTGTGTGTGTGTGTGTGTGTGTGCTTGTGTACTGCTGCTGCCATTGACACTGGTTATATCTGGAGTACTTCTCCTGTCTTATCCGGTGTCCTGTGTGAATCTCTTTCTCTCTTTCTTTCTCTCTCTCGGAGGACCTGAGCCCTAGGACCATGCCTCAGGACTACCTGGCATGATGACTCCTTGCTGTCCCCAGTCCACCTGGCCGTGCTGCTGCTTCAGTTTCAACTGTTCTGCCTGCGGCTATGGAACCCTGACCTGTTCACCGGATGTGCTACCTGTCCCCGACCTGCTGTTTTCAACTCTCTAGAGACCGCAGGAGCGGTAGAGATACTCTTAATGATCGGCTATGAAAAGCCAACTGACATTTACTCCTGAGGTGCTGACTTGCTGCACCCTCGACAACTACTGTGATTATTATTATTTGACCATGCTGGTCATTTATGAACATTTGAACATCTTGGCCAGCCAGAAGAGGACTGACCACCCCTCATAGCCTGGTTCCTCTCTAGGTTTCTTCCTAGGTTTTGGCCTTTCTAGGGAGTTTTTCCTAGCCACCGTGCTTCTTCACCTGCATTGCTTGCTGTTTGGGGTTTTAGGCTGGGTTTCTGTACAACACTTTGAGATATCAGCTGATGTACGAAGGGCTATATAAATTGATTTGATTTGATTTGGTAGTGCCTAACAGTGGGTAGATGTTCTGCTATTAACTGCAGGCGTATTAGTATTCTACAGCTGGATAGATAGTAATGACATCACTCATGTCTTTTCTCTTGCCTCCTCTCAGTAAGTAGCATTGGGCCTTTCAATCTGGCAGCGTGTGTTCGCCAGCGGAGTGCAACAGGTTCGCTTGGCCGACTTCTCCTTAGCAACGTGTGTGTGTGACGCACCTGATCGATGGGGCTACGTGGTAGTGGGAGTCAGTCGACCCATGTGCAGAACACTCACCTTCTGAGTTAGTTACCACAGTTACACTGCCTTTTATAACAGGTTTTCTTCCTTAGTTCCCCTTTCCATCTCAGAATGTTATAAAGTTTGGAGAAGTGGGGATGCATAAACCAGTCATCCTGCAATCCGTTATCCTTCGTCCTCTCTACACTCGGTCCCTCCCCAGGGCGGTTCACGAGGGGTCCTCTGAGCCACACTCCCCATCCATCTCCCTTGGGTCGGTCCCATGATCAAAGCCCTCTGTGTCCCTCCATTGTTCCTGCTCCGAACAGTGTAATGATTCCATCAGGTCCCGGCCGTAAAGGGCCCAGAGACAGGCCTTGGAACCTCCCCTGTTGAATACGCTTCGTTATGCGATTCATTAGCGTGTCAACATGTGGCTGTCCCTCTTTACAGAGCACTGCCCTCTCTCCTGCTTCACTCAGTACCCCTGCTCCCATCAGACGGTGACAAATGCTTTTTTTGATGGTTACATCGACCTCTCTATGAAGAGCTGTTGTTATGTTCAGTATGAAAAAAGCTTTGTGTGTGTGTATGTATGTTTGTGAGTCTCGTAACCACCCTACCACTCTGTTCTTCAAGAGGAGCCCAGCCCAGCCCTGGGCCTGCATGGAGGTCACAAGTTGTCATTAAGTTAATGACAAACATGTGACCACGATGACCCTGTTAGCCATGCTCATTTAGACCAATGTCCTCTGTAGACAGACAGACAGACAGACAGACTGTGCCAACATAGCCTTAGTTCCACTATCATAGCCTTAGTTCCACTGTCTGTTGACAGACATACCCACACACGCAGACTTGCACACACACACAAACCCAAATACATTTTTTAAATGTAAACATTATACAGTAGCCGCGCTCCACTCAACTGTTTTATTTTTTAATTGAACCTGTATTTAATTAGGCAAGTCAGTTAAGAACAAATTCTTATTTACAATGATGGCCTACCAAAAGACAAAAGGCCTCCTGGGGTGACGGGGGCCTGGTATTTAAAATACAAAATAAAATAAATATATAGGACAAAACACACATCACGACAAGAGAGACACCACAATACTACATAAAGAGAGACCTAAGACAACAACATAGCATGGCAGCAACAGTAATGTTGCTACCCTTAGGATGTGTTATGTGGATGTGCTTGTGGAGGGTCCTGCTGTGCAGCGTGGCTGTGAAAAACAGACAGGAACTGTCAGACAGGCAGACAGTGGTGCTGCTGGGAGAGGAGGGATAAACCACAGGGCAGAGAGACTAGACCATGATGTGATGTCCTGCTACATGTTGGACTCCCAGGGGGGATTTTTCTGCCCTTATTATTAATTAAACATGATCAGTAAATAGTTCTAAATCTACCCAACCCACAGCTGGAAGCAAATGTACACATGCAGGGATGAGCATGTGTGAACACACACACACACTAGCAGACACACACACATTATGCCCACAAACACCCAGCACCACAGCCCACCTAATGTACAGTTGAAGTCGGAAGTCTTAGCCAAATATATTTAAACTCAGTTTTTCACAATTCCTGACATTTAATCCTTGTAAAAATATCCTGTTTAAGGTCCGTTAGGATCACCACTTTATTTTAAGAATGTGAAATTTCAGAATAATACTAGAGAGAATAATTTATTTCAGCTTTTATTTCTTTCGTCACATTCCCAGTGGGTCAGAAGTTTACATACACTCAATTAGTATTTGGTAGCATTGCCTTTAAATTGTTTAACTTGGGTCAAACGTTTCAGGTAGCCTTCCACAAGCTTCCCACAATAAGTTGGGTGAATTTTAGCCCATTCTTCCTGACAGAGCTGGTGTAACTGAGTCAGGTTTGTAGGCCTCCTTGCTCGCACACGCTTTTTCAGTTCTGCCCACAAATTTTCTATAGGATTGAGGTCAGAGCTTTGTGATGGCCACTCCAATACCTTGACTTTGTTGTCCTTAAGCCATTTTGCCACAACTTAGGAAGTATGCTTGGGGTCATTGTCCATTTGGAAGACCCATTTGCGACCAAGCTTTAACTTCCTGACTGATGTCTTGAGATGTTGCTTCAATATATCCACATAATTTCCCCCCCTCATGATGCCATCTATTTTGTGAAGTGCACCAGTCCCTCCTGCAGCAAAGCACCACCACAACATGATGCTGCCACCCCCGTGCTTCACGATTGGGATGGTGTTCTTCGGCTTGCAAGCCTCCCCCTTTTTCCTACAAACATAACAATGGTCATTATGGCCAAACAGTTCTATTTTTGTTTCATCAGACCAGAGGACATTTCTCCAAAATGTACGATCTTTGTCCCCAACCGTAGTCTGGCTTTTTTATGGCGGTTTTGGAGCAGTGGCTTCTTACTTGCTGAGCGGCCTTTCAGGTTATGTCGATATAGGACTCGTTTTACTGTGGATATAGATACTTTTGTACCGGTTTCCTCCAGCATCTCCACAAGGTCCTTTGCTGTTGTTCTGGGATTGATTTGCACTTTTTGCACCAAAGTACGTTCATCTCTAGGAGACAGAACGCGTCTCCTTCCTGAGCGGTATGACGGCTGCATGGTCCCATGGTGTTTATACTTGCGTGCTGTTGTTTGTACAGATGAACGTGGTACCTTCAGGCGTTTGGAAATTGCTCCTAAGGATGAACCAGACTTGTGGAGGTCCACAATTTTTTTATGAGGTCTTGGCTGATTTATTTTGATTTTCCAATGATGTCAAGCAAAGAGGCACTGAGTGTGAAGGTAGGCCTTGAAATACATCCACAGGTACACCTCCAATTGACTCAAATAATCTATCAGAAGCTTCTAAAGCCATGACATCAATTTCTGGAATTTTCCAAGCTGTTTAAAGGCACAGTCAACTTAGTATATGTAAACTTCTGACCCACTGGAATTGTGACTTCTGACTTCAACTGTATAGCCTACATGACCTTGGTAGTGAACTGATGAGTCATGTCATGTTGAGCCTACTGTATACAGTAAATATGGGGGTGGGAGGAGGGTTGGGTTGATGAAAGGATGCTATTCCTGTCATTACTGTAGTGTCATCCCCTCTGGGCTGGAACTGGGAGGCACAAAGGGCTTCTTTTGTCCCGGTCTCCTCCCTCCTCTTTCCCTCTCGACACCTCACAGACCCAGTCATGTGTTGTCCTCTGGGGTACAGCAGAGATGATCATCGGAAGGTCTACTGTAGCTAGCACAATACAACCCGTAAAGTCCAATGCAGTGTCCCTGACATGAGCCTGTTCACAGTCTCTATGGAGGCTAGTCTCTCTGTCCACTCCGTTGGATGGCCTTGGCTGGAATCCATCCTCGCTGGTCTGGTCTTTACTGAGAGTTTCACATTCAGTGTTTTGCTTCCTATCTACTGGCAAGTTGATTTGTTAACAAGCAAGCTGCACTTTGTCCATGCCTAATGTTTGCAGCCAGCCAGGCAGGACTCTACTAGTGGTCTGCTGTGATGTCATGATGTGAGGGGTTACAGTGGAGGTCAACACAACATTTCTACGGTGTTATATCCTAAACATTGCACTCTCTTGACGGTCCAAGGTTTCCCAGTTGCCTAAATCTGTTTGGGAGCCTCCCTTAAGACCCCACCTCTAAATCATGAAGCTACCCCCCACTCCCATTCCTCTGGGTCCTGGCTATCACAGACTCGCCTCGAACTGCTGCGTCTGTTTGAAAACGTGCCCTTTGGACTGCAGTGCTCCCCCCTCTTAGTCTGGATCCGTCTGGGAGTTGGGTAGGTGGAGAGAGACAGATGCCGCTATGTGGGCTGGACACGCTGGATGTAGGTTAAGTGCTTAATTTTACACTCAGCTGTTACTTCAGAGGTTATTTATAAACCCTGGCAGGGGGACAGTGTGATTATGCACAGAGCCAGTCATGGTGCCGTGAAAGTTGCGGGGGGAGAGAGAGAGTAAGGGAGAGCGAGAGATTACACAGATCCACAAAGAATTTGAAAACAAATCCAATTTTGATAAACTCATATATCTATTAGGTGAAATACTAAAGTGTGACATCACAGCAGCAAGATGTGTGACCTGTTGCCACAAGAAAAGGGCAAGCAGTGAAGAACAAGCACCATTGTAAATACAACCCATATTTTTGTTTATTTATTTTCCCTTTTGTACTTTTACCATTTTCACATCGTTTACAACGCGGTTCATAGTGATAATATGACATTTGAAATTCTCTATTCCTTTGGAGTGTAATGTTTACTGTTAATTTTCTATTGTTTATTTCACTTTTGTTATCTATTTTACTTGCTTTGGCAATGTAAACATATGTTTCTCATGCCAATAAAGCCCTTTGAATTGAATTGAGAGGGGGAGGAGAAAGAGTGGGGCGGGGTGGACAAGGTGAGAAAGACAGAAGGAGAATATCTCTCTCTTATCTACCTCACTTGCTTTGGCAATGTTAACACATGTTTCCCATGCCAATAAAGCCCCTTGAATTGAATTTAATTGAATTGAGAGAGAGAGAGAGACAGAGAGAGAGAGACAGAGAGGGAGACGGAGAGGGAGACAGAGAGGGAGACAGAGAGGGAGACAAAGAGAGAGAGACAGAGAGAGAGAGAGACAGAGAGGGAGACGGAGACGGAGACAGAGAGAATATATACATAATATGACATTTGTAATGTCTTTATTCTTTTGGAACTTCAGTGAGTGTAATGTTTAGTGTATTATCTATTTCACTAGCTTTGGCAATGTTAACATCTGTTTCCCATGCTAATAAAGCGCCTTGAATTGAATTGAATTGAGAGAGAGAGAGAGTGAGTCGGGAGGGGTTGACACAGCCAGCCGCAGTGCAGAGGCCACTGTCAGAGGCAGGCAGGGAGGGCAGTGTTGTCGCAGTCCTACAGCTTGTTTGATGTTCATGAAGATTTGCCTAACAGCCATCCAGGCTGTGTAGTGTGTGCAGTCAGTCCAGACAGTCAATCAACAAGAACAGCAAGTCCCTACAGCTGTAGGATGTTAATTTGATCACCCTGTTGTTATAGGACATTTTAATGCAAACTTGTAGTCTATTCAAGGTTTAAAAATGCTTCTAAAGTTTGTAATTCCCACTTTAAAATTACAGACTTGATTTGCCCTAACTGAAATGTATCAGCCCCTACAACAATGTCCATTATTTATAATCCACACAATAGTTTACATTTCCTGTTGCTGCAGGATTATTTTCCTGCAGTGGGACACTGGTCAAATTAAGATCCTATATCTGTATACCATTTATCAGTAGGAGTTCCCCCTATTATCTCTCTGTACCTGGCCTTTGTACAGTGCTGAGTTGTCACAGGCATTTCCCCTGTCTCTTTATAACCGTAAATATCAGTGTCATGCATCTGACTTAAAGGTAATGCTGCAATCAGTTAGCATTTTAAATATGCTAATGAAGAAGTTGTCGTTTGAATTTTTGTTGTACTGTAGTAAGGTTGATTTAGGTTGGAGAACCTGTATATTTGAGGTAAATCATTTATGTATCTTCTGCTTTCTGTAGTAGAGTAAATGTGCTTCTATTTGCAGTCACATGAATCACTTGGTTGATTTGTGTGCTGTTTAGTTGGGTAGTTGGTGTCATCACGAACTAACAAGCTGTGAGTTTCACATGGGTGGTGGTGGTGGTGGGTGGTGTGGCAGTTTGCCATTTAAGTTCCTAACAGGAAGTACTTGTGTAAATGAAATGCTGTTTCTCCTAAGAGGAAAGAGTGGGTGACATAGACTTCTTGCAAAAAGAGCCCCAACGCACACACACACACACACACACACACACACACAAACTAACCTTGTGGGGGGACACAATTCAGTCCCATTCAAAATCCTATTTTCCCTAAACCTAACCTAACCCTAACCCCAAAACCTAACCTTAACCCTAGCTCCTAGCTCCTAACCCTAAAACTAACCCTAAACCTAACCTTAGCTCCTAAACCTAACACTAATTCTAACCTTAACCCTAAACCCCATAGAAATAGCATTTGACCTTGTGGGGACTAACAAAATGTCCCCAGTTGGTCAAATTTTGGTTCATTTACTATTCTTGTGGGGACTTCTGGTCCCCGCAAGTATAGTTAAACACGCCCACACACACACACACACACACACACACACACACACACACACACACACACACACACACACACACACACACACACACACACACACACACACACACACACACACAGTGTCCAGTGGAGAGAGTGGAGTAGAGCGACCCCTCGGGGTTGTAGACGGACACAGTAACACACTGCTGTAGACTGTAGAGGGGGATAGGTCACTGTGGTTCTATCACCTGTGGTGGTGGTGGTGGGCCATACACAACGAACCAGAGGGACATAGTGGTTCCAGTGGAGTCACTGAGGCTGAGCTCGGGAGAGTGATGGTTGATGCGTCACACTGTGTGCTTTCCTCTCCTTTTCTTACTGACAGGTTTGAAAACACACAGTGTGTTTTCCTCTCCTTTTCTTACTGACAGGATTGAAGACACACAGTGTCTGCCATCAAAGAAAAGGAAAAATGTGTAATCCTGTTGTCTGTCAAGTACAGATGATGTTTTCTGCCCTTTGTTGACTCCCTGATGGTCACTTGTACTCAGTGAGACTTTTCCACCCTCTCTTCTCCCCGGGGGCGCTTTGACCCATCTGAGACACAGCAGTTGAGTGAGAAGCCTGGCCGTCTTTTTTTTCTGTATTCAATTTATTTATTTTAAAGCTCAGTCTGTCTGGCTGGCTGTGAGCATTTAAAAATAGCAGCAGGAATTACCAGGTGCTGGTTTATCAGTGAAATGAAATGCTGTAGATTTAGAGTCAAAACAAGAGAGAGAGGATGTGCTTTGTTGAGCAGTAACTGGACCATCAGCCACTCTGTCTTTTAGTTTACTATCTCAGAGTTCTATTTATTTCTGAATGAAGACGATCCTCTGCGTGAGTGGGGGGTTACTCAGCAAATTTACAGTAAATAGGGCCAGTATTGTAACACCTTGTCTCTGCGTCTGTTTCGTAAAGTAAGAGCAGATGTTTCAGCTCCCTGACTGACTGACACTCTCCGTTCTCATTCTCTGTTGGCTTTGAACAGGAAATCGTTTTTTCTAATCCAGCTGCCTTGACTTCCTAATTCACAGTGAATTGATTTCCTCTGTAGCAATCACTGGATAACTGCTTGGAATATCACAAACAGAAAGGACATGATCTCCTCGTATAGGAACTGGAATCCAAAGAGCTGTGAGATGGACCTGGGGGCACTTCCTTCCCCCTCCAAGTCTCCGAGGTGCTTCTATTCAAAGTATTTCTTAGGTACAAATGTCTGGTTCCTGGACATGTTTTACACAATTAACAGTATGAAAGTTAACTCTCTATGTGCCTACTCTCAGCTCTACCATACAGTACACTGACATTCCAACACACAAACCCAACCAAGGCTGGCAGTACTCTTAGTTGTGAAGGACCACATCCAGCTGGGTGGAGAATGGATTATTGCATTTAGCTGTAATTGCAATTGGTCTTCTTTGCTTGTCTCTGTACATATGTGTCTTTTTCCCCCCCTCAGACCACATCCATTTGTATTGCGGTCTGTGTATAATAAATCTAGTCAGAATGGCACTGGGCTGAGTGTCTGTGCGTGAGAATGATTTGGGTGAAGTAGCCAATGTCTTTTTCATCTTTAGAAGTAATAAAGAGGAAACACGAGGGCTGCGGTCTGGACGGTCTGGCGGTCTTTGAAGGGAAGGCCAAGGTAAAGATGAGACAACCGAGGCTTGTACTTGACTAAAGCATAGGGCTGCTACTGCGTGTGTTTGTGTGTGTACGTGTGGATTGTGGAAGTGTGTGTGTGGCCCTGTGTCTGTGCTGCAGATATCCATCTGGGTTGGTCAGCCTTTGCTAACTGAACACATTGTCTGATATCAGTAATATCTCTCAATGTGTCTATTCTGTCAGACAGTAATGTACTTTCTTGACTAACAGAGGATAATATTGTACAGTTTGAGATTAGATGGAGGTCCTTTCGGGGCCATTAGTGAGTTCACTGGGGGTTGACCTATGATGTATCATCATCACGCTATCTTTCACCTCCGTAACCAGTGCTTCCTATTGTCGGAGTCCTGCAGTCAAATGACCAAATCACCCTCTAGTGGCCTCATGGTTGGAATGTTATTCGTATTTTTCATAATTAATAAGCATTATTGGGGAAAAAAAGGGTGTTTCTATGTCAAATGGTTTTGTTATATTTCAGTCCTCTGTGATGTATATAATGTGTATTATTGGGATGCAAACTCAAGATTTAATACATTTCAACTATATATCTGACATGGTACAGGTGTCTTCTTTTTTTAAGGCCATAACCATGTGTGTGAGGTGTATACTTCTGTTTCAAAGTAGATTTGTTTCAGACTACCAAGAAACTCTGTGTGACCCTGATTTAGCCCACTGCAGTAAAAGGCTAATAGTTGCTCTTGATCAACATGGTCTCAGGACAATTCATATTATTCTGTATGTAAATCTGTGACTCTCCATTAGTATGATATGTTACGTTACGTTAGGTTATATTAATTATGAATGGAATAGCGGTCATACAATATCATACGAATTAGTGGATATATAGTATCGTACGTCTTACCTGGTCGTACAATAGCATACAAATTGGATGACTCAACTTATTATACATCTTTCAGGATGTATAGTATTATACTTCTTTCTCTGAGACCAGGTGGCTTGTTGCGCCATAACAACAACGGAGCATTACGGGGAGAATTTACATTGGCGATTAGCGAAACTAATGACAAAGGTTAAGATCATTTACGTAAAAGGTTAGGAGAACTAATACGACAAAGGTTAGGGGAATGTATGTAGCAGGTTCGGTGAATTGGGTTAAGTTTAGAATAGGGGTTAGGCATGTTCAACGAGACATGAACACGCAACCTTTGGATTGCTTGACGGTTGCAGATTACGCCCACCCATCCTCCCAGACCAACCTCCCTACTTTTGTTTCTGTCTAAAGTAACTATACCATTAGTAGGAATCATACGTCTTGGAGGTACTTAGAAATACATAAAGTATGTTTCCTATGGCTCTGAGACCAGGCTGTCTTGATAGGCCACTGAAATGGTTTTGAACTTGATGGAAAGACTTCCAGTCTTGTGCATATTTGAGCATTATTAACTTATGGCTCCTGGACTGGTTAATTTAATCTAAAGAATGTGAATGTACATAAGCCTGGGGGTTGAATTTTAAAGTCACTGTACATTTGACATCCTTAATATGTAATGTTTTGAGCTCATATATGACAGGTGTTGTAAATACTGTATGTGTGTGTTGAACAGACCAACGACGTAGGTTCCCTTGGTGTCACTTCTGATCTCTGTCTTACCCCCGACTGACACATGGGTCATGTGTTACAGGTGAAGAACCAGGATGTAGCTTGTTTCACGCCTCATTGACCGTTTGGCTGATTTATTGCCCTTTCTGTCCTTCACTCTCTTTTTCTCTCTCCTTCTCCATTTTTTCCTGTTAAATTGGAGTCATGAGACTGTCTGCTAGGGTAGTGCTGTGGTCTGAGAGCCAGGAGAAATGAAAGGTACTTAGATAGGTGGTGGACTGACAGATGGTGGACTGACACAGTGCGGCTGCAGTACGTGCACAACAGAGCACAGCAGGCCTGAGTCAGTGCGTCGAGCCTGAAATAGGTTACGGGGCAGTATAGGTTGGTGGTCACATGTCTGTATGTTTGAAGCCTTCCTCCAACACCACGTCCGCCAGGCACTAAACACAGGACCTTGACTGATTCTAGACTAGGTTGGGATGTTGTTGGACTCAGTTGTTGTGTGTCTGTTTGGGGGAGATGGGGGTAGTGGGAGGACGACTGGTGAAATCATCAGGCTGCCATTTGTAGGGAGAGTGTGAGACGGTGGAAGGAGATCCAGACAGAAATCAAGATAATATGTGAATGTTTTGTTTGGAGCCTCTGGACAGCAACAGCATGTGGTGTCCTGATGTTCTGCTTGTTCCTGGTCCAACCAGAGGAAAGAGTTGTCTACCTAATCAATCATGGTCTGACCCTCTGCTCCTCTTCTATCCCTAACGCCTCAGCAGGCTCCTCCTAACCCATACCCCTCAGCAGGCTCCTCCTAACCCATACCCCTCAGCAGGCTCCTCCTAACCCATACCCCTCAGCAGGCTCCTCCTAACCCATACCCCTCAGCAGGCTCATCCTAACCCATACCCCTCAGCAGGCTACTCCTAACCCATACCCCTCAGCCCCTCAGTAGTCTCTGGGTATACGTGGGGCTGGACAGCTTGATATGAACCATTAGCCTACTAACTGCTGTTGGTGGCATATAAATTCAACGTGTTTGACAAGATAGACAACATGTGTGGGACAGTGGCGGTCAGAGTCGTTTAAGATGACGGAGGACAATTTCTCTTTCTCATGAGCATGGCCTTATTTCTATTACAGCATATTGGAGGACTGTCATTCATATTCCATTCACGCAGTTCAATGTAACAGCGATAGGTTTAGGCTACTACATGATACTTGGAATTTTCCCTACCCATCATGAGGTTGCTACAACCTAGCCTATGAATGAAGGTTACAATGTAGGTGCACACAGGTTGAGAGAAAATGTTGAGGTGTGTCACGATCGTTGTTAGAAATGGACCAAGGCGCAGTGTGCGTAGAGTTCCACATGTTTTAATAATAGAAACTCACCAATAACAACACAGAACAAACGAAACGTGAAGTAAATGCAGTGTTCACAGGCACTACACAAAAACAAGATCCCACAAACTAAAGGTGGAAAAAAGGCTGCCTAAGTATATCCCCAATCAGAGACAACGATAGACAGCTGCCTCTGATTGGGAACCATACCCGGCCAACAAAGAAATATAAAAACTAGAATGCCCACCCTAATCACACCCCGACCTAAATCAATAAGAGAAATTAAAAGGCTCTCTAAGATCAGGGCGTGACAAGGTGACACACTGTGACACATGGACAGACAGCGACACATTCAATACCTCCTTGCACACTCTTGCCTGCATCTAGCTGATATAGGGTGTAATCATTAGTCCAACAGTTGCAAACGAGAATTTCAATTGGACAAATTCAGATATGTTTAGCCCCGTTTTATTCCATTTAAGAAACGTTTTTCAACAGAATCGGCAGAATGAATACACCCCTGATCATGCGTAAACACGGTTCAGAACAGCCACGTTGTATTCCTTTTCGCATCTATGCGCTCTCCACTCACTTTTTCCCTTTGTCGCTTTTGGACGTCAATGCACAACACATCAGCTGTATGTGACCAGGCCAAAAAACCTTTCCAAGCCAAACCATATCATAACTGCTACACACAGCCTACATCGTTGTCACCATATTAGCTAAAGTAACGTAGTCAACATAGCTAATAGAACTAACGCGTTAGCATTTCGCTACACTCGCATTTCGCTACACTCGCATTAACATCTGCTAACCATGTGTATGTGACAAATAAATTTGATTTGATTAGTAAACTTGCTACAATCATGCAGTAACTTTACAGTGCACAGTCAGTAAGCAGTTTAGCGCTTACACCGGCGGGCCCCGGTGGCAATAAATTAGTAAAACCAAAAGCTTACCTTGACTTGGAAGAGTTCCAGTGTTGAATAGTCATAGCGAGCTAGCTAACATAGCATCCCTCTGTTTGAGCAGGGTGTTTGAGTAGGCTATACTAGCTAGCTGCATTTGCTAGCTAAGTAAGTGAAACTGAAAGTGGAAAAAAATTATGAAATCTCTCTCTTGATACTCCTACATTTTGGAAGAAATGTATTTGTTCAAAACTGTTCAACTGTCACACCTGCTCCCACTCTTCCCCTCGCGCCAGGCTCCCCAGCATTGTTCACTCCTGTCATCATCATTACACACACATGCCTTCCCCCCATCACGCGCATCAGCTATTATTTGACTCACCTGGACTCGATCATCTCTGTCATTACCTTCCCTATATCTGTGTGGTTCCCCGCTCTGTTCCCTGCTTCTGCATTGATTGTCATATGTCTTTGTTTACCCATGTGCTGACGCTGGTCCTGTACTGTTACCTGTCTGTTCCTCATTAAATGTTCAACTCCCCGTACCTGCTTCTCATCTCCAGTATCAGTCCGTACACAACTATTGTCTCTCTCTCTTTGAGTCAATTACTCGCCACATTTTATGCACTGCAGTGCTAGCTAGCTGTATCTTATGCTTTCAGTACTAGTTTCATTCTCTGATCCTTTGACATGTCAGTTCATGCTGCAAGAGCACTGATAGGTTGGAGGACGGCCTCCGGAAGTTGTCATAATTAATGTGTAAGCTCCCATCCTCCTTTAAAAATTCAAAATAAACTTAATATGTATGCTATGCATTATGATTTTTGAAATGCCATTGAGGTTAAAATAAGAGGCTTTGGATAAAGCATGGAGGTGCTAACGTTTGTGGGAGCTCTCCACCAGTGAACAGCATCATGAAATGCTTTCGTAATCAGATTTTGTCAATGTTGTGGTCCCTTTGAAAAAAGACGACTTCCTCAGTAGCAAGCAAGGTTATACTCACTTCCTCTTTCTCTTTCTCTTTCTCTCTCAACCTCTCTCTCAGGTTTGGGGTGCTCCTCTTCATAATATCCTGCTATTACATGGTAGCAAAGACCTGAAGACAAGAGGTAAGCAGTGTGACCTTCTCCTTTCAGTTTTTTTACACTTTGTAGATCTCTCATTGGGTCAACTGTCAATGTGCACTATATCTGCGATCTAGGGTTGTGTGTCAGTTAATGTCGTTATAAGTGGGTGGCTCACAAAAGAGTCTCAAGATTCACTTCAATGATAAAGAGTGATTGCTGAAGAAGAAAAAAGCAAAAGGGAGTAACTTTCACTTCTCCTCAGATCTCTTTGTGCCACTGTGTTTGGCTGTTGTGGTAAGTACTAGACTGAGGGGAATTATCTTTACCCTCTGGTGGAGTTGACAGCTAAGGTGCTAATGGTGGGAACCGGGCGCCTGGTAAGGTCACAGAGGCTGATGAATTCTGTCAGTCTGTCTGTCTGTCAGTAACCCACCGCTAGACAGAGTTTGCTTACTGGCAACTCCCAGCATCCACAGACACAGATGCAGAGCAGCTCCTATGATAATTGATGTGTGTGTGTGTGTGTGTGTATATAGTAGTGTGTTGATTATGACTGATCACTGTGTGTGTGTGTGTGTGTGTGTGTGTGTGTGTGTGTGTGTGTGTGTGTGTGTGTGTGTGTGTGTGTGTGTGTGTGTGTGTGTGTGTGTGTGTGTGCGCGTGTGTGTACAGTAGTGTGTCATTGTGTGTGTTTATGTGTCGGGGTGTGTGGTTGCGGGCATGGGCTGTTACAGACTGGCAGTCCTACACTACAGGAGAGCAGGTCAGGAAGAGGCTGGTACAGCACTGAAGGCTCACAGCTCTTCCTGTATGGTTCCTCTTTCGATCGGCTGAGAGTAGTCTGCGCATAGCCACCTGATGATTGACGGGGGCCATTCTGTTACATTTAAATCCACCTCCTAGCTTATGCCACTCCAGCTCAGAACGCAGTCAAACCATCTGTCATGCTTTCACCTTCATTGTTTTCTTTGTTTAGCAACCCTACAGGTGTAGGATCTTAATTTGACATATATTGTCACAGCAAAATAATCCTGCAGCAACAGGATTTGAACGTTTAGTCCATAATGTTGCTTAATCGGTGGTTAGGCTATTAGCTGGCCAAAGTAGGTTACATGAAAAGTGCAATACTGTTAAAATAACATTTTTTGCAGCAAAATAATGCTGTAGCAGCAGGATTTAAACTTTTAGTCCACAATGTTGCGTGATCAGTGGTTAGGCTTTTACCTGGCCAAAATAAGGTTACATGAAAAGTGCAATACTGTTAGTATAACTGTATGTTAGGGCAGGTTTTCAGTGAATTTATGTAAATCCTGAAGCTCAAATTCTCAGCAACAAAATAGTAATTAAGATCCTACACCTGTATGTAGAAGTTTATTGAGGAGCTTATGGACACTATATAAAGAGCTTTTATTTTCCATCTAAATTGTATCCTATATTGTCACAGCAAAATAATCCTGCAGAAACAGGACTTGAACGTTTAGTCCATAATGTTGCTTGATTGGTGGTTAGGCTATTAGCTGGCCAAAAGTAGGCAACATGAAAAGTGCAATACTGTTAATATAACGGTGTGTTAGTGTGGGTTTTCAGTGGATTAATGTAAATCACAAAGCTGCGGTGCAGGAAAAATCTCAGCAACAAAAGAGTGATCAAATTAAGATCCTATATCTTTACCACAATGTACCGATTTAATGCTTAGACACTGAAAGCAACTAAAAGGCTTGTTGTTGTAGTGAATGGTGGGGGATGTAGCAGTAAGTGAATTGGGGGGAAGGCTGAGTGAAAAAGGCTAAAGGTTGAAGTTGAGAGGAGGGCAAGCCAGGGCTTGGCAGCCAACGGGATGTGGATTTTGTGGGAGTGTGAGCATAAGCTGATTATATTAGCGTCATGCCCATAGGCACACACCAGGTCACAGAGTTGCTGTGTTCTGTTCACCTGGTGCTCTCTCTCTCTATCTGCCTCCCTCTCTCTCTCTTTCTCTATCACTCTATTTCTGTCTCTATCTCTTTGCTCAAATGAAGGTCATGTGCTATACTGTACCACGTCATTTGTTTAAAAATAACAATTTATTGTCTCTCACAAAGTCTTCCCCTACCACTTTCTGTTGTATGTGACTCTCTCTGTCTGTCTCCTGGTCTATCTATGTACAGATGTAGCATCTTAATTTGACCTGTATTTTTACAGCAAAATAAGTCTGTAGCAACAGGATTTTAACTTTTAGTCCACAATGTTGCGTGATAAGTGGTTAGGCTTTTACCTGGCCAAAATAAGGTTACATGAAACGTGCAATACTGTTAATATAACCATGTGTTATTGCAGGTTTTCCGTGAATTTTTATAAATCCTGAAGCTCAAATTTTCAGCAACAAAATAGTGATTAAATTAAGATACTACACCTGTATGTATAAATGTATTGAGGAGCTTATGGACACTATATAAAGAGATTTCAATTCCCTTCTACATTGTGTCATACAAAGACATACAGAGACATTACTGACACACTCTCTCTCAGAGCTGAGGGACCTGTGTTGTCTATTGTTAACCTTACAGACCTTAGTCAAATAAATATGTCCGATATGTTCCAATATTTGAGCTTCACATAATTAAGGCTACTTGGTCTTGTACAATTGAACCAATGACATAATGCAAACCCCAAGCGAAGGAAGTCTGCTGACTTTGCTCCAAGCGAAGAAGGTATTTGACATGTGTATTTGACCCAGATCCACTCCCTCATGCAGCTGTTGACTCAACACAGAGCAGAATGTTTAGACCCTCAGCTCCTCCAGAGCGAAACAAACTGCCCAACTACAGCTGTCAAACACAACCAGTCCAACCGCTCTGTGGCAGTCAGATACGTCATCTGTCTCAAAGAAGCTTCTTTCACTTTTAGTCAACTCAAACAGATGTTCTCCTCTTTTGATTGAAAACCTTCTGTACATTTTCCATGTCACTTCAAATCTGCTCACCCTACTCTCTAATATCTCTCTATTCACTCTCTCTTCAAATCTGCTCCACCCACCCCCTTCTTTTTTCCCTTCTCTCTCTCTCTCTCTCTCTCTCTCTCTCTCTCTCTCTCTCTCTCTCTCTCCCTCTCTCTCCCTCTCTCCCTCTCTCTCCCTCTCTCTCCCTCTCTCTCCCTCTCTCTCCCTCTCTCTCCCTCTCTACCTCCCCAGGGTGTGTAAGATGGCAGTGTGGATCCAGGCCCAGCAGCTCCAGGGGGATGCGCTGCACCAGATGCAGTCTCTCTATGGACAGCACTTCCCCATCGAGGTGCGCCATTACCTGTCCCAGTGGCTCGAGGGCCAACTCTGGTGAGTGCAGCACAAAGCCCACCACTCTACCTGACAGAAAGACATGCCTCACCCGGTAACCTTCACATTCGGTTCAATCACAGTCATAGTAGTAGCAGGGACCATGGAGGTGTAGTAACCTGAGAGCAATGTATAGTAGCAAGTGTGTAAAGTCACTGTCCCTGTGTATGTGCCTGAGTGAAGGTGTGTGTGTTAGGGAATGCATAGGGGATTAATGGCTACTCTGTTCTGCATGTATGTACATACAGGATATCTCTAAGCGTTCTATCTGTCCCTGTGCCAGGGATGTGATCGATCTGGAGAACCCCCAGGAGGAGTTTAAGGCCAAGCGTCTGCTGGACAGCCTGATCCAGGAGCTGCAGACCAAGGCTGAGCATCAGGTGGGAGAGGACGGCTTCCTGCTCAAGATCAAACTGGGACACTACGCCAGCCAGCTCAAGGTGAGACAGATTGAACCAGTAGACGAACCTCCACACAAAGCTAGCTAGAGAAAGGTGAGACAGATGGGCAGTACCCGTATGAAGGCGAGAGATACCGCGCACACATTCCCAGTGTACGTGAGCAGAGCACAGAGCCAGTGCCCTCACAAAAACCTCCACACCTAACTAGCTAGCTGGACAGTTTTCATAAAGCCAGTATAAACCCAATAAACTCACAAGGATATGATAACCTTACAGCCAACTATACCAGCTGAATCATGGTGATTATTATTTCAATTATACTGATACCAAACTCAGCTAAATGTTAGTTATCACAGCCTCATTGGCAACAGGCCCATATCCATAAACCCCAACCCAACGTACTTAGAAATAAAACAGTACGTGAGAACAGCCTGCTCTGGTCAGTGTGTCTATATGAAGAAAAACAAAAGGTGGACAACACTGGGCTACGGTAACCAGGCAGTGTTCCCTTTTATGATTGAGTGCTTCACTCACGGATCTCGGTGTGTTTGTCTTCACCCTTATGAACAGGGTTCAGAGGAACAAGCTGCCTCTTGTCACCTTCCACAGTGGGAGTAGGAGGCATCTTGTCAACACAACACTCAGTCTACAATGCAGTCTTTCAACCCCGCATGGTGCCTTGGTGTGTGTATGCGTGCGTGAGAGAGGGATTCAGACCTGTGTTTCCCAACTCTCGTCCTCCAGTACCCCCAACAGCACAAATGTTTTTTGTAGCCCCACGGACAAGCACATCTGATTCAACTTGTCAATTAATCATCAAGCCTTCAATGAGTGTTTTTGTGTGGGGCTTCAACAAAATGGGTGCTTTTGGGGTTACTTGAGGACCGGAGTTAAAGAGAGAGAGAAAAGAGAAAAAGGAAGAGAAATGTAGCCAGTGGATGTGAGACCAAGTCGTCTGCACTTGAGAGAAGGATCTCATTAGTCTAATTGGGTTTAGCTAGGCTCAGGGAGTGGGCTTTAGAGCGTTAGCATGCCGTGGCGCGAGAGCGGGCTAAATTGGTCAGTGTTGTGTGCACGGCCGTACTGCCAGTCAGCGGCTAACACGGCTAACAAGCCTAACACGACAGCACATGTGGTCCTTGTCTTTCAGAGCACGTATGACCGCTGCCCTCTGGAGCTGGTGAGATGCATCAAACACATCCTGTACACGGAGCAGAGGCTAGTCCGAGAGGCCTCTAATGTGAGTATGAAGCAGTCTCTCCAACTTCCATTCCTACTCCCACCTACCTGGGAAGCTTGTTTCACAGGTATGCATATAACAGATACCTGTAGCTCGTATGCACAAAATACACACACACACATACACACACACACACACACACACATACATACATACACATATGGAAATAATATGGAAATACCCACACACCTTTTATAAATATTTGCAGACACCCAAACTCTAGAAACACCACACAGATGTTTAACATAACACAGCCAATTCCATGACATTATGGAAATCACAGCCTTTGGGGGTCGCTTTTCTGCCTCTCTGCCGGCATCAAAGGCAATTTACTCTCAATTTTCCCACAGACATACGTAAACCTGTTGACAACCACATAAATACACACAACACACACACACGCACACGCACACACACACACACATAGCACTTCACACCCACACCTAGTCAGAAAACCTGCACAGACACAGCCCATATGTCTTGCTGAAAGATAAACTTTGAATTTCTCATGAACCAGCAAAGCTGTAGGCCTGGTGGGGAGGTGAAGAAATGTGATATTTTATAACAAGGGTTATAAAACCATAAAGCCGGTGGTCCATAAAACATCTGAATATCAATAAACCCAGTATTAAATTGATTTCCAGTCATGCCAGGCTTCTCCTATCACAGGATTGCATATTCTACGTGATTGCATTGCCATCTGTTTATTCAGACTGTCTTCACAGTGCTCACGTCCCCAGCCTTAACAAGCCATGGGCTGTGTCTGCCCACGATAAGGAAATGCATTTCCCTCTGCACGGTCTCACATGTTCAGTCAGTGGTGATCACTGTTGGTTATGGTCGTTAGGGATTACTGTGGAATAACACAAGCAGGGGTCATTGAGGTTGTGTTAAAGAGGCACAGGGCGATTTCAGGTTCTGTCAGTTTGTGTGTCTTTCTGCTCCATGCAATGATGATGAAATGCTCAACACCACACTAGCTAGTTCCTGCAAATCATCTCAAAGCCAGCGTTGTTTACCGGCCCAGCCCTGTCACCTCTCTCTCCTCCCTCTGATTGGCAGTCGAGCTCCCCAGTGGGCGGGATGATGGACAGCATGTCCCAGAAGTATCAGCAGATCAACCAGGCATTCGAGGAGCTGCGCCTGCTGACCCAGGACACAGAGAACGACCTGAGAAAGCTCCAGCACAACCAGGAGTACTTCATCATCCAGTACCAGGAGAGCCTCCGCATCCAGGGTGAGTCAGCCTTGCCCTGGTCCCCCTCCTAGTCACAACACGCTGGGTCATCAACCCCAGCAGCCCTCACCTTTTATTGGGCAGAATGACGTGTGGGTTTGTAGGTGAGTGAGTGGGTGTCAGTGTGTTTGTGTGTGTGTGGTCTGCAAAGTAAAAGACAGGTGTGGTTATGTGAGATTTGCTGCCCTCCCCCTCTCTCCTGTCCTTCCCCTCTTCCTCTCCCTCTCTTCGCCCACATGCAGCCCAGTTGACCAGCCTGGCCACACTGCCCCCTGCTGACAGACAGCTGAGGGAGCCCACATTACTGAGCAAGAGAGCCACCGTGGAGGCCTGGCTCACCCGGGAGGCCAACACACTACAGAAATACAGACTGGTACACTACTTTTTATACTGCATACACACACACATGTACTGAAACACACACACGTACAACCTGGAATGATGGCGCCGGAGGGGATGGCTGCTTGTTTAATTGGCTCTTAACCAACCATGCTATTTTGTACGTTTTTTGTTGTTGTTTGTAACTTATTTTTTACATAATGTTGCTACTACCGTCTCTTATGACCGAAAAGAGCTTCTGGACATCAGAACAACGATTACTCACCTCAAATTGGACAAATAATTTTTCTTTAATGAGTCGGAAGGGAAGGATATACAACAAAAACACCCGAACAGGCCCTCATCCCCATCATTCGCTGGAGAAAGAAACAGCGATTTCGCGGAAGGAGATCGGGGTGCCTTGTGAGGATCAGGCGACAAGTGGCTAATCTGCCTTTGCCATCAGTACTGTTAGCTGACGTTCAATCGCTTGAAAATAAGTGGGATGAACTGAAAGCACGTATATCCTACCAACGGGACATTAAAAACTGTAATATCTTATGTTTCACTGAGTCATGGCTGAACGACATTAATATGGTGGGTTGTACTGGCAGGTTATACACTCTATCGGGGCCTATGTATATTTGTAAACAACAGCTGGTGCACGATATCTAAGGAAGTCTCAAGAGTATCTCATGATTAGCTGTCGACCACACTATCTACCTAGAGAGTTTTCATCTGTATTTTTCGTAGCTGTCTACATACCACCACAGACCGATGCTGGCACTAAAACCGCACTCAATGAGCTGTATACCTCCATAAGCAAACAGGAAAACGCTCATCCAGAGGCGGCGCTCCTAGTGACCGTGAACTTTAATGCAGGGAATCTTAAATCAGTTTTACCTCATTTCTATCAGTAAGTTAAATGTGCAGAGGGAAAAAAAACTCTAGACCACCTTTTCCCCACACACAGAGATACATACAAAGCTCTCCATCACACTCCATTTGGCAAATCTGACCATAATTCTATCCTCCTGATTCCTGCTAACAAGCAAAAATTAATGCAGGAAGCACCAGTGACTCGGTCTATAAAAAAGTGATCAGATGAAGCAGATGATGAACTACAGGACTGTTTTGCTAGTGCAGACTGGAATATGTTCCGGGATTCTTTCGATGGCATTTAGGAGTACACCACATCAGTCACTGGCTTCATCAATAAGTGAATCAAAGACGTCGTCCTCACAGTGACTGTACGTACATACCCCTACCAGAAGCCATGGATTACAGGCAACATTCGCACTGAGCTAAAGGGTAGAGCTGCCGCTTTCAAGGAGCGGGACGAACCATCAAACAGGCAAAGCGTCAATACAGGACTAAGATCGAATCGTGCTACACCGGCTCCGATGCTCGTCGGATGTGGCAGGGCTTGCAAACTATTACAGACTACAAAGGGAAGCACAGCCGAGAGCTGCTCAGTGACACGAGCCTACCAGATGAGCTAAATAACTCTTATGCTCGCTTCGAGGCAAGTAACACTGAAACATGCATGAGAGCATCAGTTGTTCCGGACGACTGTGTGATCACACTCTCCGCAGCCGATGTGAGTAAGACATTTAAACAGGTCAACATTCACAAGGTGGCAGGGCCAGACGGATTACCAGGACGTGTACTCCAAGCATGCGCTGACCAACTGGCAAGTGTCTTCACTGACATTTTCAACCTCTCCCTGTCTGAGACAGTAATACCAACATGTTTCAAGCAGACCACCATAGTTCCTGTGCCCAAGAACACTAAGGTAACCTGCCTAAATGACTACCGACCCGTAGCACTCACGTCTGTAGCCATGAAATGCTTTGAAAGGCTGCTCATGGCTCACATCAACACCATTGTCCCAGAAACCGTAGACCCACTCCAATTTGCATACCGCCCCAACAGATCCACAGATGATGCAATCTCTATTGCACTCCACACTGCCCTTTTACTGGTGGACAAAAGGAACACCTATGTGAGAATGCTATTCATTGACTACAGCTCAGCGTTCAACACCATTGTGCCCTCAAAGCTCATCACTAAGCTAAGGACCCTGGGACTAAACACCTCCCTCTGCAACTGGATCCTGGACTTCCTGATTGGCCGCCCCCAGGTGGTAAGGGTAGGTAACAACACATCCGCCACGCTGATCCTCTTCACGTGGGCCCCTCAGGGGTTCGTGCTCAGTCCCCTCCTGTACTCCCTGTTCACTCATGACTGCACGGCCAGGCACGACTCCAACACCATCATTAAGTTTGCCAATGACACAACAGTGTCATCGGCAGTGTCAACAATGATGAGACAGCCTATAGGGAGGAGATTAGAGACCTGACCGTGGGGTCTGACCGTGGGGACAACAACCTCTCCCTCAACGCGATCAAGACAAAGGAGATGATTGTGAACTACAGGAAAAGGAGGACCGAGCATTCTCATCGACGGGGCTGTAGCGGAGCAGGTTGAGAGCTTCAAGTTCCTTGGTGTCCACATCACCAACAAACTAAAATGGTCCAAGCACACCAAGACAGTCGTGAAGAGGGCACGACAAAACCTATTCACCCTCAGGAGACTGAAAAGATTTGGCATGGGTCCTCGGATCCTGAAAAGATTCTACAGCTGCACCATTGAGAGCATCCTGATGGGTTGCATCACTGCCCGATATGGCAACTACTCGGCCTCCGACCGCAAGGCACAACAGAGGGTAGTGCGTGCGGTCCAGTACATCACCGGGGCCAAGCTTCCTGACATCCAAGACCTCTATACCAGGCGGTGTCAGAGGAAAGCCCTAAAAATTGTCAAAGACTCCAGCCACCCTAGTCATAGACTGTTCTATCTGATAAAGCACAGCAAGCGGTACCGGAGCACCAAGTCTAGGTCCAAGAGGCTTCTAAACAGCTTCTACCCCCAAGCCATAAGACTCCTGAACATCTAATCAAATGGCTACCCAGACAATTTTCATTGCCCCCTCCCCCCTCTTCTACGCTGCTGCTACTCACTGTTATTATCTATGCATAGTCACTTTAATAACTCTACCTACATGTACCAATGACCTTAATTACCTCGACAGAGGTGCCCCCGCACATTGACTCTGTACCGGTAACCCCTGTATATAGCCCCACTATTGTTATTTACTGCTGCTCTTTAATTATTATTTATTCTTCTCTTACTTTTTTTAGGTATATTCTTAAAACTGCATTGTTGTTTAACCTCTCTAGGGTATGTGGGACGGTAGCGTCTCACCTCGTCAACAGCTAGTAAAACTGCAGGGCGCCAAATTCAAAACAACAGAAATCCCATAATTAAAATTCCTCAAACATACAAGTATTTTACACCATTTTAAAGATACACTTGTTGTAAATCCAGCCACAGTGTCCGATTTTAAAAAGGCTCTACGACGAAAAGCACACCAAACGATTATGTTAGGTCAGAGCCAAGTCACAGAAAAACACAGCCATTTTTCCAGCCAAAGAGAGGAGTCAAAAAAGCAGAAATAGAGATAAAATTAATCACTAACCTTTGATGATCTTCATCAGATGACACTCATAGGACTTCATGTTACACAATACATGTATGTTTTGTTCGGTAAAGTTCATATTTATATCCAAAAATCTCAGTTTACATTGGCGCGTTATGTTCAGTAGTTCCAAAACATCCAGTGATTTTGCAGAGAGCCACATCAATTTACAGAAATACTCATAATAAACATTGCTTGAAGATACAACTGTTATGTATGGAATTTTAGATCCACTTCTCCTTAATGCAACCGCTGTCAGATTTCAAAAAAACTTTACGGAAAAAGCACACCATGCAATAATCTAAGTACCAACACAACCCAAAGAGATATCCGCCATGTTGTGTAGTCAACAGATGTCAGAATAGCATTATATATATTCACTTACCTTTGATGATCTTCATCAGAATGTACTCCCAGGAATCCCAGTTCCACAATAAATGTTTGTTTTGTTCGATGAAGTCCATAATTTATGTCCAAATACATCCTTTTTGTTCGCGCGTTTAGCCCAGTAATCAAAATTCATGACGCGCGATCACAAGTTTCAGACGAAAAGTCCAAAAGTTCCGTTACAGTCCGTAGAAACATGTCAAACGATGTACAGAATCAATCTTTAGGATGTTTTTAACATAAATCTTCAATAATGTTCCAACTGGAGAATTACTTTGTCTTCAGAAATGCAATGGAACGCAAGCTAACTCTCACATGAACGCGCATGGTCAGCTCGTGGCTCTCTGGCAGACCTCTGACTCATTCCCCTCTCATTCGCCCCCACTTCACAGTAGAAGCCTCAAACAAGGTTCTAAAGACTGTTGACATCTAGTGGAAGCCTTAGGAATATGACCCCATTTCCACTGTATCTTGGATAAGCAAAGAGTTGAAAAACTACAAACCTCAGATTTGCTGGTTGGATTTTCTTCTCAGGTTTTTGCCTGCCATATGAGTTCTGTTATACTCACAGACATCATTCAGACAGTTTTAGAAACTTCAGAGTGCTTTCTATCCAAATCTGCTAATAATATGCATATCCTAGCATCTGGGCCTGAGTAGCAGGCAGTTTACTCTGGGCACGCTTTTCATCCGGACGTGAAAATACTGCCCCCTACCCCAAAGAAGTTAAGGGCTTGTAAGTCAGCATTTCACTGTAAAGTCTATCTGGAGGAATCTCATGCCTTCAGGGTATCAAAGCTGGGGATGTATATTGATTGGAGAATATGTATGACGTGTAATGTATGGGTACATTCTTATCTGTGTGTGTGTGTGTGTGTGTGTGTGTGTGTGTGTGTGTGTGTGTGTGTGTGTGTGTGTGTGTGTGTGTGTGTGTGTGTGTGTGTGTGTGTGTGTGTGTGTGTGTGTGTGTGTGTGTGTGTGTGTGTGTGTGTGTGTGTGTGTGCATACCTGCATGTGTGTTTGCCTAGGACCTGGCAGAGAAGCACCAGAAGAGCCTGCAGCTGCTGAGGAAGCAGCAGACCATTATCCTGGATGACGAGCTGATCCACTGGAAGAGACGGCAACAGCTGGCCGGCAACGGGGGTCCTCCAGAGGGGGGGCTGGACATCCTGCAGTCCTGGTGAGACCCCTTCTATCACCCTCTACCCCTAACAGAGATCACATATGTCTAGGATTGATCAAAGGGCAGGGGCCACCCAGTTAACAAGCTGACTATTGGATACTGCTGGGTTTATATGGGGTGTAGTTGGGAAGATGACTGTAGTCTAGGTTGAAGATGACAAAGGTTAAGACAATGGGATTCTAATATCCCATAACTATTTGCAACAATGGGGAATAATTCAATGTATTTTAAAAATATGTTTTATTGAATATCCAAAACATACAATATACTAGCAGTGTAGCCACTCAACAACTGCACCACAGCAGTCATCCAACAGACTCCCATTCAGAGCGACACACAGAAGCATCCAGGGTCAATGCCCTGCTCAAGGGCACGTCAACAGATCTCCCAACAGACCAAACAAACAGGGACCCGAACCCTCCAACATCCCCCCACAGTTCCCCAATAGCTGACCCTCAACCATCCGAGACCCTTCCCACAGCCCCCCCCCCCTTTCAAAATACAATGAATTCCATTCCCCACCCCAAAGAACCCCCCAAAGCACCAACAACCAACCAAATTAACTAAAGAGAAAAAAGAAAAAGACAAAAGAAAACAGCAAACAGAAATGCAACAAAAAAACAAAAACAAAGGACATCAAGGACCACTAAAATCAGAACAGCAATGCCAACTGTATATGTTTGAGTGCATGTCTGGCACTATTACATGTGTGTGTGTCTGTGTATGTATGTATTTGAATGAGAGTGTGTGTATATGCATGTGTACAAACACCTGCACGGCATCAGCCTCAGGCAAACCGGCATTAGCTGTAAAAACACTGACCCTCAGTGTCATTCAAACGTACTTTTTATTATGTTTTACTTTGACTTTATTTTTGACTTTTATCTTTGACCATCATTCTATTTCACGCATAGCAACTCCATTCCCACTTGTCTCCAATTCCACATCCCAACCCTCAGCTTCCCTCAGCCCATCCCACCTATCTCTGCTGGCCACCCTCTTCGGAATTCTACGCAACATTTATCTTTCAACTACGCTGTGATGTTTAACGTACAATTTCAATCTATCTAATCGAATAGAATCCACAGAATGCGAGTTGAAGATAAATACTTTTACTAAGAGTATTAGAAATTGACTGACCCAGTCTCTCCAGATCTCCTAACAGTACTATTTCTAGGGTCAATTTTAGATCAATGCTATGCATTTTCAGCCATTTCTGAACCTGAGACCAGAAACAGGCTACCTGAGGACAATACCAAAATAAATGGTCTGTTGATTCTGTATCCTCACAACAAAATATGCAGAGCTTCGATGATTTTATGCCACAAATATTCAACATTTTGTTGGTGGCAAGAATTCTAAATAATAATTTTAGCTGAAAAGCACAGTCTTGAATCCTGCGTCATTTTATACAGTTGAAGTTGGAAGTTTACATACACCTTAGCCAAATACATTTAAACTCAGTTTTTCACAATTACTGACATTTAAGCCGAGTAAAAATTCCCTGTCTTAGGTCAGTTAGGATCACCACTTTATTTTAAGAATGTGAAATGTCAGAATAATAGTAGAGAGAATAATTTATTTCAGCTTTTATTTCTTTCGTCACATTCCCAGTGGGTCAGAAGTTTACATACACCCAATTAGTATTTGGTAGCATTGCCTTTAAATTGTTTAACTTGGGTCAAACGTTTCAGGTAGCCTTCCACAAGCTTCCCACAATAAGTTGGGTGAATTTTGGCCCATTCCTCCTGACAGAGCTGGTGTAACTGAGTCAGGTTTGTAGGCCTCCTTTGCTCGCACCTGCTTTTTCAGTTCTGCCCACAAATGTTCTATAGGATTGAGGTCAGGGCTTTGTGATGGCCACTGTAATACCTTGACTTTGTTGTCCTTAAGCCATTTTGCCACAACTTTGGAAGTATGCTTGGGGTCATTGTCCATTTGGAAGACCCATTTGCGACCAAGCTTTAACTTCCTGACTGATGTCTTGAGATGTTGCTTCAATATATCCACATAATTTCCCCCCCTCGTGATGCCATCTATTTTGTGAAGTGCACCAGTCCCTCCTGCAGCAAAGCACCACCACAACATGATGCTGCCACCGCCGGGCTTCACGGTTGGGATGGTGTTCTGTGGCTTGCAAGCCTCCCCCTTTTTCCTCCAAATATAATGGCCAAACAGTTCTATTTTTGTTTCATCAGACCAGAGGACATTTATCCAAAAAGTACAATCTTTGTCCCCATGTGCAGTGGCAAACCGTTGTCTGGCTTTTTTATGGCGGTTTTGGAGCAGTGGCTTCTTCCTTGCTGAGTGGCCTTTCAGGTTATGTAGAAATAGGACTCGTTTTACTGTGGATATAGATACTTTTGTACCTGGTTCCTCCAGCATCTTCACAAGGTCCTTTGTTCTGGAATTGATTTGCATTTTTCACACCAAAGTACGTTCATCTCTAGGAGACAGAACGCGTCTCCTTCCTGAGCGGTATGATGGCTGCATGGTCCCATGGTGTTTATACTTGCGTTCTATTGTTTGTACAGATGAACGTGGTACCTTCAGGCGTTTGGAAATTGCTCCCAAGGATGAACCAGACTTGTGGAGGTCAACAAATTTTTTTCTGATGTCTTGGCTGATTTCTTTTGATTTTCCCATGATGTCAAGCAAAGAGGCACTGAGTTTGAAGGTAGGCCTTGAAATACATCCACAGGTACACCTCCAATTGGCTCAAAGGATGTCAATTAGCCTAACAGAAGCTTCTAAATCCATGACAACATTTCCTGGAATTTTCCAAGCCTTTAAAGGCACAGTCAACTTACTGTATGTAAACTTCTGACCCACTGGAATTGTGATTCAGTGAATTATAAGTGAAATAATCTGTCTGTAAACAATTGTTGGAAAAATGACTTGTGTCATACACAAAGTAGATGTCCTAACCGACTTGCCAAAACTATAGTTTGTTAACAAGAAATTTGTGGAGTGGTTGAAAAATGAGTTTTAATGACTCCGACCTAAGTGTATGTAACCTTCCGACTTCAACTGTATATCAACTCATACACCCTGTACCATGGAATCGATACATCAAAAATCTGTATAGCATCTGTATAGCACAGTTGTCAACATCCTGGTCCTTAAATGAAACTAGTATACTTTCCTATTTATGCTATTTTTATTGCTTCATCAGTTTTGATCCTTTATATTGGGCAGACAGACAAGTTCCCTACCTCCTCCCGCTGCCACCTGCCTCCTCCATTTTTGGGGTAATGCTGTTATCAATTGGTTGTACTCTTGGATTGAGCAGACCTTCCCATACAATTTTGATACCTCTATGAAGGACATAACTCAACCATTCCAATTTACATGATCATTTTAGAACAAAATACCCTTTTCAAAAATCTTTCCCATAAATACAGGTATTTTATCAACCAGCACATTTGAATTCAGCCATTATATTTGTTGTAATATTTTTTCTATATTTTCAGGGGGATGAAATTGAAATTGTAACCAGCTCTACAATGCTTGTTTGAAAAAGAGAGATACTTTGAAAAAAGTATACTTTTCTATTAATCTAAAATGAGACATGGCAATCTGCACAAAGGCAAAAAGGTCATTTTTAAACAATGGATGAGCTTTTCTTAGTAATCTGCTTGAGAACCATTTAGGGTTCAGGTAAAACTTTTGAATAATTGAAGCTTTTAGAGAGAGGTTTAGTGCTTTTATATTTAATCATCTCAACCCGGCTGCAGCTGTACACAGCCCATCTGTAAATAGCCCATCCAACCAACTACCTATCTCATCACATATTTGTTTTTGTTTTTCTGCTCTTTTGCACACCAGTATTTCTACTTGCACATCCTCATCTGCACATGTATCACTCCAGTGTAAATTGCTAAATTGTAATTACTTCGCCACTATTGGCCTATATATTGCCTTACCTCTTTATTTCATTTGCACACACTGTATACAGATTTATCTACTGTGTTATTGACTGTTTGTTTGTTTATCCCATGTGTAACTCTGTGTTATTGTTTCTGTCGCTCTGCTTTTGCTTTATCTTGGCCAGGTCGCAGTTGTAAATGAGAACTTGTTCTCAACTGGCCTACCTGGTTAAATAAAGGTGAAATTATTATTTTTTAAATTAAAAATCGAGACAGATGCTGAGAGCATCCAGGGGTGATGATCTGAGAAGATGCTTTCCAATGGAGGAGTGGGCTTGCCTGAGGAAAGATTCCAATGATAGCACTCACGTGTGCGCACAGGCCGCAGAAATTGTTGCACACGTATATTTTACGCACATTCCAATGGCACGAGTGTTTGGCTTACTTTCCGTTCAAAAGTAGATCCTCTTTATCTTGCCACGGGGAACACTGTTGATTTGCCTGCTTGGTATTCTAATAAGACGATTGTTCTTATTGGGGGACCGTTTAACGGGGCGCTGTTAGAGAGACGTGGCATGTGTGTTCAACGACTGAGTTTGCAGCATTCTCAACAGGTGGGCTGAGGAAAGTCTAGGAAAAACTTGTTTCACGCTTGTGTCACCCTGTGACACAGTCTTGCTCAAGCTACTATATGATATTTCATTCGAAGTATCAGGCTATGACAGTAGCCTATGTAAATATCGTCCTATTACGCATTAGTTACTCATATCGTGTAATAGGTGTGCCAGGACAGGTTGTTACAATTATATGATAATATTAGAATTAAGAATTTATTCCACATATGCTAAGATTCTTACAAATAGGCCTATTATCTACTAAAGGGAAAAACCACTGTGACCATCAGAATTGTAGACATTATTTTATTTATTATTTTAGACCGTTATTCATTATATAGATAGGCACGCTTTATTTTGTCTGGTTTAGCGTCGCAGATAAAGCGAAATATTTTTTGCTAATATGATTTGAAAAATTAATCATCAGGAGTAGGCAGCGTCATAAGTAAGTGAGTAAACTGAGATATGACTAAGAAGTTAATAACAAATTTTCCATAAATAGACAGGTATTTACCTCTCCATGGTTGCAGGATCTTGTCTATTTTTACAAGTTTTCTATTGAAATTCATTGTGGAGAGCTTATTTATATATTTTGTGATATGAATACCAAGTATGTCTACTTCACCATCAGCCCATTTTATAGGCAAACTGCAGGGTAGTGTAAAATATGTATTTTTTAACGATCCAATACATAGTATTGTACACTTTTTGTACTCTCTGGTTTTAATCCAGAGAGTACAGAAAAGTTATCTAGATCTTCAATGAGACATTGCAGGGATCTAGCTTGCGGACTTAATATAAAACTTGAGTCATCTGCGTACATGGACACCTTTGTTTTTAACCTCTAACGCCTCACAAACCCGGATCCGGGATCCCCCCCATCAAAAAAGCTGACTAGCATAGCCTAGCCTAAAGCCACAGGGATATCATATAATAAAATGTTCATGAAATCACAAGTCCAAGACACCAAATGAAAGATACACATCTTGTGAATCCAGCCATCATTTCTGATTTTTAAAATGTTTTACAGGGAAGACACACTATGTAAATCTATTAGCTAACCACGTTAGCAAAAGACACCACTTTTTTACTCCACCATTTTTTTACTCCATCAGTAGCTATCACAAATTTGACCAAATAAAGATATAAATAGCCACTAACCAAGAAACAACTTCATCAGATGACAGTCTGATAACATATTTATTGTATAGCATATGTTTTGTTAGAAAAATGTGCATATTTCAGGTATAAATCATAGTTTACCATTGCAGCCACCATCACAACTCGCACCAAAGCGACTAGAATAACTACAGAGACCATCGTGTATTACCTAATTACTCATCATAAAACATTTCTTAAAAATACACAGCGTACAGCAAATGAAAGACACAGATCTTGTGAATCCAGCCAATATTTCAGATTTTCTAAGTGTTTTGCAGCGAAAACACAATATAGCGTTATATTAGCTTACCACAATAGCAAACATCACAACAGCATTGATTCAAGGCAAAAATAGCGATAACGTATAAACCACCAAAATATATTAATTTTTTCACTAACCTTCTCAGAATTCTTCAGATGACAGTCCTATAACATCATATTACACAATGCATATAGAGTTTGTTCGAAAATGTGCATATTTAGCGGCACAAATCGTGGTTATACAATGTGATTAGTGGCCAAAACTTCAAGCAATCTGTCCGGCGCCATCTTGGAGAGGCACCTATTCTAATCGAAAACTATTCATAAACTTGACTAAAAAATACAAGTTGGACAGCAAATGAAAGACAAATTAGTTCTTAATGCAATCGCTGTGTTACATTTTTAAAATTAACGTTACTTCAGCATACAGCGTGCGCTAAAGCGAGACCGCACCGAAATTCATGGCGGAATTATTATTTGACATTTGTCAACATAAATACGAATTAACAACATAAAGATTGCTTACTATTTGCCGAGCTTCCATCAGAATCTTGGGCAAGGTGTCCTTTCTCCAGAACAATCGTCTTTTGGTTGAAAGATGTCCTCTTCTCATGTGGAAAAAGCAGCTAACGATAGCCACCCACTGGAGAGGTGTCCAACTCGTGAAAGCGCATCACAAAGAAATCCAGGAAAATCGCAATAAACTGATATAAACTGCTATAAGTCGGTTTAAATTAACTACCTTATGATGTCTTTAACAACTATAACGAATAAAAACATGACCGGAGATACAGAACTGCTAAAACGAAAGCTTTGCAGGAGGCCATTGTGATGTCCCTGATGTGCCAGGCGCCCCGTTGAAAAGAACGGTACTTCCGTTCCACGGTCTTATATAGGGCCCCAGATTGCGCAATCCACTCCATTCAAATTCTCCCCGCTTACTGACATCTAGAGGAAGGCGTATGCAGTGCATGTAGCCCGATGGCTTACATGGGGACTTATAAACTGACCTCAGAACAGGGACCTCGATTTCTGAAATCTCACTCCCTGACAGGAAATGTGCTGCAGAATGAGTTCTGTTTCACTCAGAGAAATAATTCAAACGGTTTTAGAAACTAGAGTGTTTTCTATCCAATAGTAATAATAATATGCATATTGTACGAGCAAGAATTGAGTACGAGGCAGTTTAATTTGGGAACGAATTTTTACAAAGTCGAAATGGCGCCCCCCTAGTGTCAAGAAGTTTTAAGCCTTGGATTTCTAATCCTCCAATGTTGTTATTGGTTCTGATTTTAATAGCTAGCATTTCGATGGCCATAATGAATATATATGGTGACAGAGGACACCCTTGTTTAACTCCTCTTGCCAATTCAAAACTCTCTGAGAAGTAGCCGTTATTTACTATTTTACACCTGGGGTTGCTATACATTACTTTTACCTATTTTATAAGAGATTCACCGGAATTGAAAAACTCCAGGCATTTATAAATAAAATCCCGTCTTACTTTATCAAATGCCTTTTCAAAATCCGCTACAAAGACCAGGCCTGGCTTCTTAGATGTTTCATGATGTTCTATTATTTCTAGTAGTTGTCGTATATTATCTCCAATGTATCACCAATGTAAAAAACCTGTCTAATCAGGATGAACAATACCTGGTAAAACCCTTTTAATTCTGAGTGCAATGCATTTCGCTAGTATTTTTGCATCACAACATTGAAGTGTAAGGGGCCTCCAGTTTTTTAGATACACTGGATCTTTATATTTGCCATCTGGGTCTTGTTTTAATAATAGAGAAATCAGGCCTTCCTGCTGAGTACCTGACACACTACCATTTATATAGTAGTTAAAACAATCTAACAATGGAGCTTTTAGTACATCAAAAAAAGCTTGATATGCCTCTGCCGGTATGCCATCAAGCCCTGGGGTTTTTCCAGACTGAAATTATTTAATAGCCTCAAATAGTTATTTCTCTGTAATATTGCCTTCGCACTGATTTTTCTGTACATTTGTAAATTTTCAATTTTTTATATTATTTGGAAAGACTTCCTTACCGTAATCTTCATTCAGTGGGAGAAGATGAGACAGAAAAGAGAACATCTGCCTAAAATATTTAGCTACCTCTTTTAAAATATAATTCGGAGAATCATAAATGACTCTGTCTTCAGTAACAAGTTTTTGCAAATTATTTTTGTTAGTGTTCCTGTATTGGAGATTCAGGAATAATTTTGTGCATTTTCCATCCAGTTTGCTTTATTTTTGTAATAGATTACATTAGATCGTTCTTGACTAAGTTCCTCAAGTTCTTTTTGTTTTTCCTCTAACTTATTTTGTATCTCTGTAGTATTGTTTTTATTGATATCTACCTGTACTAGTAATTAATGTATTTCCCTTGTTAGTCTTGTCTCTTTTGCCAGAAACTGCTTTTTTATTATTGATGAATATTGAATTGAATGACCTCTGAAGGTACATTTAAAAGTATCAGAAACAATAAGGGGATTTGCTGAACCTATATTATACTGGAAATATTCAGTTATAAGTTATTTTGTCTTAGTTAAAAATAAGTTGTCCTCCAGTAAACTTTGATTACATTTCCAGTATCCCCATCCAAGTGGAAATTCTATAAGAGTTATGTGAAGGCCAATTAGATGATGATCCGATCGCATTCTGTCTCCTATTAAAACTTGTTTAACCTTTGATGCAAGAGAGAAAGAGACAAGAAAGTAGTCAAGATGACTAGCTTGATTAAGTCTCCTCCATGTATATCTCACTAGGTCGGGGTTTTTTAGTCTCCAAATATCCACTATTTCTAATGTGTCCAAACTATTTGATGATAGTTTGTAGAGTGATTTCCTTTACGGTCAATTGAGGTACTGTAACGTTCGTCTTGTGGTGCATGAACGGACCAAGGCGCAGCGGGTGATGAATACATTCTGAATTTATTACAACAAGACGAAAACACTAACAAACACTAGAACAAACTACAAAACAATAAACAAAGTCAACAGACTTGAAACAAATGAACTTACATATAGACGAAGAACGCACAAACAGGAACAGACTACCTAAACGAACGAACAAACGAAACAGTCCCATGTGGATTACACAGACACAGGAACAATCACCCACAAACAAACAGTGAGAACAACCTACCTTAATATGACTCTCAATCAGAGGAAACGTCAAACACCTGCCTCTAATTGAGAGCCATACCAGGCAACCCAAAACCAACATAGAAACAGAAAACATAGACTGCCCACCCAAAACTCACGCCCTGACCAATAAACACATACCAAACAACAGAAAACAGGTCAGGAACGTGACAGAACCCCCCCCCTCAAGGTGCGAACTCCGGGCGCACCCCTAACTCTCAAGGGGAGGGTCTGGGTGGGCATCTGTCCGCGGTGGCGGCTCCGGCGGTGGACGAGGACACCACTCCACCACTGTCTTTGTCCCCCTCCTTAGCGTCCTTTGAGTGGCGACCCTCGCCCCCGACCATGGTCCAGGAACCTTCACTAAGGCCCCTCCTACATAGAGGAGACAACTCAGGAACGAGAGGTAGCTCAGGACAGAGAGGTAGCTAAGGACAGAGAGGTAGCTCAGGACAGAGAGGTAGCTTAGGACAGAGGGACAACTCTGTACTAATGGCAGCTCCGGACTGAGTGGCAGCTCCGGACTGGGTGGCAGCTCCGGACTGGGTGGCAGCTCATGACTGGAGGGCAGCTCATGACTGGAGGGCAGCTCATGACTGGAGGGCAGCTCATGACTGGAGGGCAGCTCATGACTGGAGGGCAGCTCATGACTGGAGGGCAGCTCATGACTGGAGGGCAGCTCATGACTGAAGGGCAGCTCATGACTGTAGGGCAGCTCATGACTGTAGGGCAGCTCATGACTGTAGGGCAGCTCATGACTGTAGGGCAGCTCATGACTGTAGGGCAGCTCATGACTGTAGGGCAGCTCCTGACTGGCTGGCGGCTCTGGCAGCTCCTGACTGGCTGGCGGCTCTGGCAGCTCCTGACTGGCTGGCGGCTCTGGCAGCTCCTGACTGGCTGGCGGCTCTGGCAGCTCCTGACTGGCTGGCGGCTCTGGCAGCTCCTGACTGACGGACGGCTCTAGCGGCTCCTGACTGACGGACGGCTCTAATGGCTCGGGACAGACGGGCGGCTCTAATGGCTCGTGGCAGACGGATGGCTCAGAAGGCGCTGGGCAGACGGATGGCTCAGAAGGCGCTGGGCAGACGGATGGCTCAGAAGGCGCTGGGCAGACGGATGGCTCAGAAGGCGCTGGGCAGACGGATGGCTCAGACGGCGCTGGGCAGACGGCTGGCTCAGACGGCGCTGGGCAGACGGATGGCTCAGACGGCGCTGGGCTGACAACCGACTCTGCCCTGCTGAGGCGCACAGTAGGCCTGGTGCGTGGTACCGGAACTGGAGGTACCGGACTGGAGACACGCACCTCAAGGCTAGTGCGGGGAGCAGGAACAGGGCACACTGGACTCTCGATGCGCACTATAGGACTGGTGCGTGGTACCGGAACTGGAGGTACCGGGCTGAGGGCACGCACCTCAGGGCGAGTGCGGGGAGAAGGAACAGTGCGTACAGGGCTCTGGAGACGCACAGGAGGCTTGATGCGTGGTGCCGAAACTGGAGGCACTGAGCTTGAGACACGCACCACAGGGAGAGTGCGTGGAGGAGGAACAGGGCTCTGGAGACGCACTGGAAGCCTGGTGCGTGGTGTAGGCACTGGTGGTACTGAGCTGGGGCGGGAAGGTGGCGCCGGATATACCGGACCGTGTAGGCGTACTGGCTCCCTTGAACACTGAACCTGCCCAACCTTACCTGGTTGTATGCTCCCCGTCGCCTGACCAGTGCGGGGAGGTGGAATAACCCGCACCGGGCTATGTAGGCGAACCGGGGACACCATGCGTAAGGCTGGTGCCATGTAAGCCGGCCCGAGGAGACGTACTGGTGGCCAGATATGTAGGGCCGGCTTCATGACATTTGGCTCAATGCCCAATCTAGCCCTACCAGTGCGGGGAGGTGGAATAACCCGCACCGGGCTATGAACACGTACAGGAGACACCGTGCGCTCTACTGCGTAACACGGTGTCTGCCCGTACTCTCGCTCTCCACGGTAAGCCCGGGAAGTTGGCGCAGGTCTCCTACCTGACTTCGCCACACTACCCTTTAGCCCCCCCCCCCCCAAGAAATTTTTGGGTTGTACTTGCGGGCTTCCAGCCTTGCTTCCGTGCTGCCTCCTCATATCGTCGCCTCTCCGCTTTAGATGCCTCCAGCTCCGCCTTGGGACGGCGACACTCCTCTGGCTCTGCCCAGGGTCCTTCTCCGTCCAGAATCTCTTCCCATGTCCAATCCTCCTTGACCCACTGCTGCTGTCGTTGCTGTCCGTTAACCCGCTGCTTGATCTGGGTTTGGTGGGTGATTCTGTAACGTTCGTCTTGTGGTGCATGAACGGACCAAGGCGCAGCGGGTGATGAATACATTCTGAATTTATTACAACAAGACGAAAACACTAACAAACACTAGAACAAACTACAAAACAATAAACGAAGTCAACAGACTTGAAACAAATGAACTTACATATAGACGAAGAACGCACGAACAGGAACAGACTACCTAAACGAACGAACAAACGAAACAGTCCCATGTTGATTACACAGACACAGGAACAATCACCCACAAACAAACAGTGAGAACAACCTACCTTAATATGACTCTCAATCAGAGGAAACGTCAAACACCTGCCTCTAATTGAGAGCCATACCAGGCAACCCAAAACCAACATAGAAACAGAAAACATAGACTGCCCACCCAAAACTCACGCCCTGACCAATAAACACATACCAAACAACAGAAAACAGGTCAGGAACGTGACAGGTACTTAACACTTTGTTATAGTCTCCTATCATAATGATTTGATCATTTGTTGCATATAAGTTCAATAAATTGGTATAAATATTTTCGAAGAAGTATGGATCATCCTGATTTGGATCATATAGATTAATGAGCCAAATCTCTTTTTCGTCCACTTTCATATTCAAAAAGATCCACCTTCCTTGCGAATCATTCCTGACTGTTTACACATTCAGATTTTCATTGTTGTTAATTAATATCATCTCACCTTTTGAGTTCCTTTGTCCATGACAGAAAATAATTTCACCACCCCATTCCCTTTTTCCACGCAACTTCATCTAAGGATGTAGAGTGAGTTGTAAACAGTATATGTTATATATATCCTGTAAACAGTACATGTTATATTCCTTTTCTTTTAGCCACGTAAAGACTGATCTTCTTTTTTTATTACCTGCTAAACCATTACATTTATCACTGGCTATACTTATTTCACCCCTTACCATAACTAGATACTATTCTCAGTCTAAATTGACCATAATTAGTGCTTATAAAGTTACTGTAACGCTCGTCGTTGGAATGAGGTGAGGACCAAAGCGCAGCGTGGTAAGTGTTCATCATTATATTTATTAAACATAGAACACTAAACAAAATAACAAAGGAGAACGAAACGCAACAGTTCTGTAAGGTGACATCCACTACACAGAAAATAATCACCCACAAAACACAATGAAAACCAGGCTACCTAAATATGGCTCCCAATCAGAGACAACGACTGACACCTGCCTCTGATTGAGAACCATACTAGGCCAAACACATAGAAAAGGACAATAGAACAAAACATAGAAAAAACAACATAGAATGCCCACCCCAACTCACGCCCTGACCAAACAAAAATAAAGACATAACAAAGGAACTAAGGTCAGAACGTGACAGTTACTGCCGTCAGAGGTATTATGACAGTCAAAATTAGAACTTTCAAATGTCTGATATTTAGAATTCAAGAAATACATTCAAGCCATATTTGTTTTATTCCCTTGCCTGTGAATCAATGCCACATATGTTAGAAAATTGAGACAAGATATTATGTGTGTAGTAAATCTGAGTAGGTTGATGTGTATGATATTGGATGTGATTTAGTGAGAGTGTGTACGATGTCTGTATAAGAGTAAGACTATAATGTGTGCTGTCCAAATAAATAATAACTCCGCCAATTTGCATGGTTGAGTGTCTATGTGTGTAACATGTAGTGCGTATAGCCTTAATATTCATGATGATAATAGTAATCCATATCGTATCACCATCATAGTTGCATCATAATTACCTTTAACATCATTGAAAAACACATCCCAGCATTTCCATAGTAATTGACGTTTCACATGATCATGAAAGAGACCTTGCATTACTCTAGAGACGGCTTCACTACAGTACAAATGTATTCCGTACAATATGTTATTAATCCCCAATGCCCCTATTCTGATATCTTCCCCTTGCTTGTTGTAAACATATATAAACATGTAGACAGACATAAAAAGATAGACAAACAAGGAACATATGAACAAGTGAATGTTAGCTGTACAGAGAGTTTGCCATCAAAGCGGAAAATAAACACAATCATTGTGAATTTCAGCAAACTACTCAGCAAACACTTAGAATGACTGTTTTCCTGTCATTCTATTCATTGAAACATTTTTCACATGATCTACAACCACTTTATTACTTGATTCTCTGAACGCTGGTCACGTTTTCAATCCTATAGAATCAGCAACGGTCCAGTGAATGTGTTTACTTGTGAACGCTCCAGCATGGAATTATTACCTTGTCTTAAACTGTATGTTTTGAACTAGACTGTAGTCTGTCTGGTTGTCTGAGCTTGTAAGAGTCTGAACTGTGAGTTGTGTGATCTTAATTTGCCCATTTTGAGAACCTTATTTCGTGTGTGTGTGTGTGTGTGTGTGTGTGTGTGTGTGTGTGTGTGTGTGTGTGTGTGTGTGTGTGTGTGTGTGTGTGTGTGTGTGTGTGTGTGTGTGTGTGTGTGTGTGTGTGTGTGTGTGTGTGATTCAGGTGTGAGAAGTTGGCAGAGACGATCTGGCAGAACAGGCAGCAGATCAGGAGAGCAGAACACCTGAGACAACAGCTTCCCATCCCCGGCCCCATCGAGGAGCTACTGAACGACCTCAACAGCACCATCACAGACATCATCTCAGCACTGGTCACCAGGTGTGTGTGTACCTGCGTGCGTTTGTGTGTGTGTGTGTGAAGTTGTTGTTATTGTTCAGTATCAAAGTGCAAGGTATTGTGAGAATAGGTTGTAGTGTGTTGGATTGTGTGCAAGTGGCTTTGAGCTGGATGTGGGTGTGTGAAAATGTGAAATTCTTATAGACACACTAATCTTCAGTGTGTATGGTACTATACAGTCATGTTTACACCCCCCCCCCCCCCATCTCCTCTGATGGGACTGAATGGAGAACATACTACACTCAGTGTGAACCCTTATACAAACCCTATCCTACTGACACAACCCCTGACTCCTTATGTGGCCAATAGAGCGTGAGATTACATTTATTACCAGAATGACATTAGAAATGACTCAGCACCGCACATCACGGGAGCCCGGTTATGTGACTCTGTGGAGCAGCAAAACGTGTGTGTGTGTTTGACTCTGAGCTGAGCCCAAGCTGGGTTGTTCTGAGGCAGGGGGAGCAAGCTGCTGATAGTTCCTACAGCAGCCCAGCCCAGCTCTGCTCCCAACCCCTGCTGAACCTGCCAATGAACACACAAACACAACCCCAGTCAGCCTGCATTAACCCTCAACGCTACAAGGAGGGAGAGATGGAGCGAGGAGAGAGGGAGGCCTGCTATAGATCCAAAAGGAGAAAGAAAACGGGAAGGGAGAGTGAACGGTTTAGAAAAGGAGAGGAAGATACAGTACGAGGAAGAGGAGGAGTGAACCGTTTCAAGGACATTAAGTGAAAGAAAGAAGGGGGATACAAAAGAGGGTCGATACGAGAGCTAAAGAGACAAAAAGTGTTTGAGACTAGAGATAAAGAGTCTACAATGATGGTGAGATGGGGAGAAAGGCTAACAGGCTCAGAAAGTTAGCTTGAGTTCCATGGTAGAGTGTTGTAGCCCTGGGGCCACTGTCTGTCAGCCTCACTGACTGGATCAGGAAGTCTTCTGACTGCTCCCAGAACCCTTTGCTCTCTCCTTATGGTCCCCACAGAGACCCATAATGCACTGAGAAGCTGTATCATTGTCAGAACGATGTCCGTTAGGCCACAGACAGGGGAGCGTTGAGAGCGTAAGAACACTACTTTTAAAGTCCATACTACCGCACTGGTGTTTCCTCTCCTCTTAATTCGCTCTTTCCTGCTCTCCAGCGAAACCACACCCACATCCTCTCTACTGTTCCCCTAAACCTCTAGCAGGCGCCTGGGAGGGAGGCTAGGGGGGAGGGAGGGTATCTCATCACTGCCTGCTCATATTGAGTACGGTCAGCCAAGCCTAAAACACAAACGGCGTACTCTACTAAAAAGCCCTCCGTGCCTGAATGAATGAGCATCATGCTGCCTGTGTGTGTGTAGCGTTTGTCTGTCTGTGCGTGTTTATGTGTGGGAGCATGAAGAGCTGACAGCTTGCATACTGTGTAACTTTCAAAAGCAGGTCAAATAGACGTAATAGGCAGTAGTGTGTGATGAGCAGAAATCCCTGTGGTGATCTGTTGGTTAAAGGGATAGTGCTAAATGTTTTCAATCAAGCCCTTTTTCTACTAACAAATAGTCAGATGAACTCATGTTTACCATTTGTATGACTCTGTGTGCAGTTTGAAGGAAGTTGAAGTTAGTTTCTGGAGCCATTGTTAACTAGCATGCAGTTGTTCCTGTAGACTTTCTGTCGTTGGGCTAACGCTAGTTAGCAATTGCTCCAGAATCTACCTTCAACTTCCTTCAAACTGCATGCAAAGACATACAAATGGTATACATGAGTTCATCTGACTCTGGGTAAGCTAAAATGTTGCACTATCCCTTTAAAGCAACCCGCTACACTTTCCTCTGACTCTAATCTGTTTGTCCTGCCCCTGTCCTCTATCTATCTATCTATCTATCTATCTATCTATCTATCTATCTATCTATCTATCTATCTATCTATCTATCTATCTATCTATCTATCTATCTATCTATCTATCTCTCTGTCTGTCTGTCTGTCTGTCTGTCTGTCTGTCTGTCTGTCTGTCTGTCTGTCTGTCTGTCTGTCTGTCTGTCTGTCTGTCTGTCTGTCTGTCTGTCTGTCTGTCTGTGTCTGTCTGTCTGTCTGTCTGTCTGTCTGTCTGTCTGTCTGTCTGTCTGTCTCTCTCTCTCTCTCTCTCTCTCTCTCGCTCTCTCTCTTTCGCTCTCTCTCTCCCTTCTCTCTCCCTTCTCTCTCTCTCTGTCTCTCTCTCCCCCTCCCTCCCTCCCTCCAGCACCTTTATCATAGAGAAGCAGCCTCCCCAGGTGCTGAAAACCCAGACCAAGTTTGTCGCCACAGTGCGTCTCCTAGTGGGCGGGAAGCTCAATGTGCACATGAACCCCCCGCAGGTCAAGGCCACCATCATCAGTGAACAGCAGGCGAAGGCCTTGCTCAAGAACGAGAACACCAGGAAGTAAGTTACAGCATAGAGCCCCCTCATCACTGATATATACTGCCTCAGTGGAATCTATGGAGCAAGTGGAGATTCCACATTTAGATGTTACTTTTGTTCGTGCCACATCCCACGTTCTACACACCTAATAGAACCCTAAAGTAGTTAGTGTATAAATCTTCCTTCCTAGTACTAAAAGAATAGCCATGTTAGCCTATCCCTAGCCCAGGGGCAAATTTGGGTAGCATATTGCAAGATTGTCAGCGTTGGCATCCTGAAAAAAACTTGCCTCACATAAATTGAAATTAGTCTTTCCCCTTCATGTTCTGTGAAAGTTTCATGACTTTATGATTAATACATCTGCTGAAGCATCTACCTCTCCTCTTCCTCCTCCTCCCTCTTCCTTCCCCCTCTCCCAGTGACAGCAGTGGAGAGATCCTTAACAACAACTGTGTGATGGAGTACCACCAGGCCACAGGAACACTCAGCGCCAACTTCAGGAACATGGTGAGGATGGATGGGGCCAGGGAGTCTCAGTCTGTAATAACACACCTAGAGAAGATTCGCTTCAGAGACAAACCCCAGCTAAACTGGAGTCCAAGAGGCTTTTGGAGATTCTGCATTCTCATTCTATGTTCATACTCATACAGATAGCATGTTACTCAGCCCATGCTGTTTTGAGTTCCCTAGGGTCCTCCATGGATAATTTACATGTAAACTCTGGCTTAAATGGATACTTCGGGATTTTGGCAATGAACTTGTGGATACCATTTTTATGTCTCTATTTCCAGAATGAAGTTAAAGGCAGAATGCTAGTAAATGTGCATTGGCTTGCGAAACTACCTCTAACTTCCTTCATACTGGACACAGGGACATACAAATGGTATCCATGAGTTCATCTGACTCTGCGGAAGTAGACAAAGGGCCTCATTGTGAAAATCTCGAAGTATCCCTTTAAATCTGCTCCTGGAATGAAAGGGAATCATGTATGTGTGTGATCAGAGAACAGCTCCTCAAAGTGAATAGTCTGGAAGATGTTTGTGTGCTGTGCTGCTGTCCTCTCCTCAACCCTCATGATCCTCCTCTCTGACCCCGCCTCCTCTTTCATGTAGTCTTTGAAGAGGATCAAGCGCTCGGACCGGCGAGGCGCGGAGTCTGTGACAGAGGAGAAGTTTACCATTCTGTTTGAGTCTCAGTTTAGCGTCGGGGGTAATGAGCTGGTTTTTCAGGTTAAGGTAAGAACTGATAACCTGGTCCCAGATCTGTTTGTGTTGTTTTGCCAACTCTTATCAATACAGCACACACAGGCTTAAGAAGAGATGAGCAGAGTGGTGGACTAGCCCAAGGTCTAACCTAGCGCCTCAGCAGCCTTTCTTTCTTTCTGGTCCTGACGAGAGAAAACAAACTGTCAGGGGAGTTTTCTCATCTGCACTGTTCAACCAATCCAGTAAATGTGGAGGAGGAGTTAAGACGGAGTGTCACCTTGTTAACATCCAAAAGAGGAAGTCACGTCACAGGCTCTCTTTCCATTTCCCTTGAAAACCAGATGCATCCAGTTGTCGTCGACCCGCAGAGAGTGGCTCAGTCAATACACCATGTTCCTTACCCTGCTCCTTCAGTAACCATATTAGAAGTAGTAATCATTGTTAAAGCTATGTCACACAAGACAAATGACCTTCACATTGTCAATGGTACAGGAAACATATATGCTCCCCTACTCTCCATAACACATTTGTTCATGTATTTCTCAGAATTATATGGATTGTTTGGTTGGAACACAAAGTGCTGTACAGTAGGTTAAAGTGGAAACATGATTTACATGAGTTGCCTTATATATACTGTATTTGATACACATACACATCTTTGTGTTTGTAATGACGCTGACCTTTTTCTTCCCTCTCTCTCTCTCTCTCTCTCTCTCTCTCTCTCTCTCTCTCTCTCTCTCTCTCTCTCTCTCTCTCTCTCTCTCTCTCTCTCTCTCTGTCAGACGTTATCACTTCCTGTGGTGGTGATCGTCCACGGTAGCCAAGACAATAACGCCACAGCAACAGTACTGTGGGACAACGCTTTTGCCGAACCCGTAAGTTCAGTGTGATCATCGTGTTTGTGTGTGTGTGTGTGTGTGTGTGATGATGTCTTTAACACTTTACATTGTTTTGTTTTTCTCTTTATGGACGCTCTAGCGTTGCCCTGGTTTAGGGGCCTTAACCCTCTCTCCTCTCCTCCTCCCCAGGGTCGAGTGCCCTTCATAGTGCCTGAAAAGGTGCTGTGGCCCCAGCTGTGTGAGGCCCTCAACATGAAGTACAAGGCGGAGGTGCAGAGTAACCGTGGCCTCTCAGAGGAGAACCTGGTCTTCCTGGCCCAGAAAGCCTTCAGTAGCGCTAGCATCAACCCTGATGACTACCGCGGCATGACCATGACCTGGTCCCAGTTCAACAGGGTAAGACCAGGGTGCGTCTCAAATGGCACCATTTTTCCTATGTGGTGCACTACTTTTTACCAGGGCCCATCTTTTGACAAGAACCCTATGGGCACTAATCAAAAGTAGTGCACTTTGTAGTGAGTAGGGTGCCATGTGGGACACAGCCCATGACTACTGACCAGTGGACTATAAGACCTGACCTCTGCGTTAGGAACAAGTTGTTGCAGAGGGGTGATATCATTTATTTGATGCTCAGATGGAATCTATTGTAGAGTTTTTACCATGCCTGGTTTGTGTATATTTTATTTAGATGTGAGTATGTGCCACTGCAGACACAGTTTACCTCTTTGGTGTTCCTTCCCGTGTTCAGAGTAATGATTCCACTATATCTGCATTGGGGGCAGCAGGTAGCCTAGTAGTTAGAGCGTTGGGCCGGTAACCGAAAGGTTGCTAGATCGAATCCCCGAGCTGACAAGGTAGAAATCTGTCATTCTGCCCCTGGACAAGGCAGTTAACCCACTGTTCCTAGGCCATCATCGTAAATAAGAATTTGTTCTTAACTGACTTGCCTAGTTAAATAAAGCTGCTCTCCAAGGGCCGAGCGAGTCTCTAATGTGTTTCTCTCTAAGGCTACGTCCCTAATGGTACCATATTCCCTACATAGGGCCCTGGTCAAAGGTAGTGCACTAGGTAGGGAATAGGGTGCCATTTAGTCTGATGAGCTCTAGTCGGCTGGCCGTGAGGTCCTCAGGTCTGGTTAATGGGCCTGTTTGTCAAGACAGGAAGGGCTAATTCAGCCCCAGGCCTCATTGGCTCCCTCTAACCAGCCACTGATGACAGAGAGCACACTCACATTCAGACCTCATTCACCACAGAGCATCAGCCTCATTAGAGAGAGAGAGGGCCTAGAAACAGGCGCTAGAACATGCACCTCAGAGCTCACTCACTGATACACACTTGCACATCATGGATGGATGTAAGGGGGTCAGCTGAACTCTGGGAAATATCTCTCACTGACTGACTGTCTATTGTAATTGCTGCTCTACACTAAATCAAATCAAATCAAATGTATTTATAAAGCCCTTCTTACATCAGCTGATATCTCAAAGTGCTGTACAGAAACCCAGCCTAAAACCCCAAACAGCAAGCAATGCAGGTGTAGAAGCACGGTGGCCAGGAAAAACTCCCTAGAAAGGCCAGAACCTAGGAAGAACCCTAGAGAGGAACCAGGCTATGAGGGGCGGCCAGCCCTCTTCTGGCTGTGCCGGGTGGAGATTATAACAGAACATGGCCAAGATGTTCAAATGTTCATAGATGACCAGCATGGTCAAATAATAATAATCACAGTGGATGTCGAGGGTGCAACAGGTCAGCACCTCAGGAGTAAATGTCAGTTGGCTTTTCATAGCCGAGCATTCAGAGTATCTCTACCGCTCCTGCCGTCTCTAGAGAGTTGAAAACAGCAGGTCGGGGACAGGTAGCACGTCCGGTAAACAGGTCAAGGTTCCATAGCCGCAGGCAGAACAGTTGAAAGTGGAGCTACTCTGTATGTGTGAGGAGAGGTTAGTGCGATTAAAGACAGACAACAAATTGTTTATCGACTGTATCAAACACAATGTCCCAATCCCTCTAACCTACAGGAGAGTCTGCCTGGCAGGAATTTCACGTTCTGGCAGTGGTTTGATGGGGTCATGGAACTCACCAAAAAACATCTCAAACCACACTGGAATGATGGGTAAGAATATATTTTTTTAAATGTCTATATTCCTAGAATTTCTACTCCAGAATAACCTGTGGAAATGAGGTTTGACTTGGATTGTGTGTTAGTGTAACATGAGATGCCTGCAGCGTGCACACACTGCCCAAGTAGACAGGGAAATGGACAGAGAAAATGGCTCAACTGAGCTAAAGGCCTCTTTTTGTTGTCGTTTGAATGGCAGCTGTAATGTGCTTTCTTTAGTGAGTTTTCTTGGTAGAGTGCACTTGGTGTTTTTTCCTCTTAAGCCCCCCTGCTGTTGCAGCCTCACATTTTGATTGGTTTTTAATCTCAATGAGCCTAGCAAAAGGCCCTCGCCACAATGGACACAGCTTTACCATAGCAACCACAGAGATATGTATCCCTACCTGTAATGGGTCAAGAGGATACAATTATTGTAGGGGAAGGGGGCGGCATGACAATGTATGTAACAATGTATCTTTGTCTGTCTCTGTCCTCATGTCCTCCTCCTGTCCTCCTCATGTCCTCCTCATATCCTCCTCATGCCCTCCACCTGTCCTCCTCATGTTCTCCTCCTGTCCTCCTCCTGTCCTCCTCCTGTTCTCCTCACGTCCTCCTCCTGTCCTCCTCATGTCCTCCTCCTGTCCTCCTCATGTCCTCCTCATATCCTCTTCATGCCCTCCTCCTGACCTCCTGCTGTCCTCCTCATGTCCTCCTCATGTCCTCCTCATGTCCTCCTCATATCCTCTTCATGACCTCCTCCTGACCTCCTCCTGTCCTCCTCCTGTCCTCCTCATGTCCTCCTCATATCCTCTTCATGACCTCCTCCTGTCCTCCTCCTGTCCTCCTCATGTCCTCCTCATGTCCTCCTCATATCCTCTTCATGACCTCCTCCTGACCTCCTCCTGTCCTCCTCCTGTCCTCCTCCTGTCCTCCTCATATCCTCTTCATGACCTCCTCCTGACCTCCTCCTGTCCTCCTCCTGTCCTCCTCCTGTCCTCCTCCTGACCTCCTCCTGTCCTCCTCCTGTCCTCCTCATGTCCTACTTATGCCCTCCTCCTGACCTCCTCCTGTCCTCCTCCTGTCCTCCTCATGTCCTACTTATGCCCTCCTCCTGGGCTTTTTATTATCTGTACATTTGTCTGTCTGTGTTTTCCCTCTCTCCATATCTCCCTCTTGATGTCTCTCCCCTTCTCTCTCTCTCTCTCTCTCTCTCTCTTCCTCCCTCCGTTCTCTATGTACAGGGCGATCCTGGGATTTGTGAACAAGCAGCAGGCCCAGGACATGTTGATGTCCAAACCCAACGGGACCTTCCTGCTCCGCTTCAGCGACTCTGAGATCGGAGGGATCACTATCGCCTGGGTGGCTGAGAATCCCAACAAACCAGGTACTGACAACCAACCAGTCAAGCGATCAATCAATTCATTATTTTGTCAGTTAGTCAATTAGTCAACAAATTAATCTTCAACGGAGAAGGTCTGTAAAAATAGCCAAGTGGTACTAAAGTAAGTGTGGCTATTTTTCCAGGGGAGAGGATGGTGTGGAACCTCATGCCCTACACAGCCAAAGACTTCTCCATCCGCTCTTTGGCTGACCGCATCAGTGACCTCAACCACCTCCTGTTCCTCTACCCAGACAGACCCAAGGATGAGGTCTTCTCCAAATACTACACACCACCCCTGTGTATGTACCTAACCTCTATTCATCTCTATAAAAATAAATTAGGACATATAATTATACTGTAGTATCTATTCTCTATATCTGTTGCAATTTGGTCAGATAGAGGCTTATAACAGCCACACTGAGGAACCTGTGAATGTGGACCATATCTGCAGTCTGAACATAGCGATTCTCCCTGTCTCTCCTTCCCTTGCCATTCTCTCTTACAGCCAAAGCAGTGGATGGATACGTGAAACCGCAGATCAAACAAGTGGTACCAGAGTAAGTCTCTCTCTCTCTCTGTGGCGATAGGGCTGATTTAATCGCCTAGCAATGTGGCCTGAATGCAGATCAACCATTAGGTCTTCACTCCAGATGGAGGAACCAATTAGAGCCCAGCATCCGCGGGCCTGAGGGCGCCTCTGTCCCTCTCATCACTGCACTTAGTAATGTCAGTCTGGGTAATGAGTTAGCAGGGTCCCTATTGTTACCAAGGGTCTGTGGGCCTCTCAGTGGGAGGGCTCCAGGTGCTGCTGCCCAGCACCCTGCCTAACCTGATCCTGCCTGCTGCTCAAAGGGACTGGTAATTAATGAAGCAGAGGAGGAGCAGGAGGGGGGGGTGGTGGTGAGGGATGTTGATGAAGGTTGCCGTGGTAACCGACAAAGCTGGCGTTCGGAATGACGTTCTCTGACTCGTGCCCGTGTGTCTGTCTGTCTGTTTGTCTGGACCTGCAGGTTCACCACGACCAATCCTGACCCAGCAGCAAACCCCACCTACATGGATCACGGAGCCTCCCCTGTTGTCAGTCACCCTCCAAACTACGGCATATACCCGCCTATGTGAGTATAGATTACATATGTGTGCGTGCATGTGTGAGAGTGAGGTGTGTGTGTCTGATGGCCTGTGTTACTAACTGGTTCCTGTGTTGTGAGGTGTGTGTATGTCTGATGGTCTGTGTTACTAACTGGTTCCTGTGTTGTGACGTGTGTGTGTCTGATGGACTGTGTTACTAACTGGTTCCTGTGTTGTGAGGTGTGTGTGTCTGATGGCCTGTGTTACTAACTGGTCCCTGTGTTGTGAGGTGTGTGTGTGTCTGATGGCCTGTGTTACTAACTGGTTCCTGTGTTGTGAGGTGTGTGTGTCTGGTGGCCTGTGTTACTAACTGGTTCCTGTGTTGTGAGGTGTGTGTGTGTCTGATGGCCTGTGTTACTAACTGGTCCCTGTGTTGTGAGGTGTGTGTGTGTCTGATGGCCTGTGTTACTAACTGGTTCCTGTGTTGTGAGGTGTGTGTGTCTGATGGCCTGTGTTACTAACTGGTTCCTGTGTTGTGAGGTGTGTGTGTCTGATGGCCTGTGTTACTAACTGGTTCCTGTGTTTTGAGGTGTGTGTGTCTGATGGCCTGTGTTACTAACTGGTTCCTGTGTTGTGAGGTGTGTGTGTCTGATGGCCTGTGTTACTAACTGGTTCCTGTGTTGTGAGGTGTGTGTGTCTGATGGCCTGTGTTACTAACTGGTTCCTGTGTTGTGAGGTGTGTGTGTCTGATGGCCTGTGTTACTAACTGGTTCCTGTGTTGTGAGGTGTGTGTGTCTGATAATCTGTGTTACTAACTGGTTCCTGTGTTGTGAGGTGTGTGTGTGTGTCTGATGTTCTGTGTTACTAACTGGTTCCTGTGTTGTGAGGTGTGTGTGTCTGATGGCCGGTGTTACTAAATGGTCCCTGTGTTGTGAGGTGTGTGTGTCTGATGGCCTGTGTTACTAACTGGTCCCTGTGTTGTGAGGTGTGTGTGTCTGATGGCCTGTGTTACTAACTGGTTCCTGTGTTGTGACGTGTGTGTGTCTGATGGCCTGTGTTACTAACTGGTTCCTGTGTTGTGAGGTGTGTGTGTCTGATGGCCTGTGTTACTAACTGGTTCCTGTGTTGTGAGGTGTGTGTGTCTGATGGCCTGTGTTACTAACTGGTTCCTGTGTTGTGAGGTGTGTGTGTCTGATGGACTGTGTTACTAACTGGTTCCTGTGTTGTGAGGTGTGTGTGTCTGATGTTCTGTGTTACTAACTGGTTCCTGTGTTGCGAGGTGTGTGTGTCTGATGGCCTGTGTTACTAACTGGTTCCTGTGTTGTGAGGTGTGTGTGTCTGATGGCCTGTGTTACTAACTGGTTCCTGTGTTGTGAGGTGTGTGTGTCTGATGGCCTGTGTTACTAACTGGTCCCTGTGTTGTGAGGTGTGTGTGTCTGATGGCCTGTGTTACTAACTGGTTCCTGTGTTGTGAGGTGTGTGTGTCTGATGGCCTGTGTTACTAACTGGTTCCTGTGTTGTGAGATGTGTGTGTCTGATGGCCTGTGTTACTAACTGGTTCCTGTGTTGTGAGGTGTGTGTGTCTGATGGCCTGTGTTACTAACTGGTTCCTGTGTTGTGAGGTGTGTGTGTCTGATGGCCTGTGTTACTAACTGGTCCCTGTGTTGTGAGGTGTGTGTGTGTGTGTGTCTGATGGCCTGTGTTACTAACTGGTTCCTGTGTTGTGAGGTGTGTGTGTGTCTGATGGCCTGTGTTACTAACTGGTCCCTGTGTTGTGACGTGTGTGTGTGTCTGATGGCCTGTGTTACTAACTGGTTCCTGTGTTGTGAGGTGTGTGTGTCTGATGGCCTGTGTTACTAACTGGTTCCTGTGTTTTGAGGTGTGTGTGTCTGATGGCCTGTGTTACTAACTGGTTCCTGTGTTGTGAGGTGTGTGTGTCTGATGGTCTGTGTTACTAACTGGTCCCTGTGTTGTGAGGTGTGTGTGTCTGATGGCCTGTGTTACTAACTGGTTCCTGTGTTGTGAGGTGTGTGTGTCTGATGGCCTGTGTTACTAACTGGTTCCTGTGTTTTGAGGTGTGTGTGTGTCTGATGGCCTGTGTTACTAACTGGTCCCTGTGTTGTGAGGTGTGTGTGTGTCTGATGGCCTGTGTTACTAACTGGTCCCTGTGTTGTGAGGTGTGTGTGTCTGATGGCCTGTGTTACTAACTGGTTCCTGTGTTTTGAGGTGTGTGTGTGTCTGATGGCCTGTGTTACTAACTGGTCCCTGTGTTGTGAGGTGTGTGTGTGTCTGATGGCCTGTGTTACTAACTGGTCCCTGTGTTGTGAGGTGTGTGTGTCTGATGGCCTGTGTTACTAACTGGTTCCTGTGTTGTGAGGTGTGTGTGTCTGATGGCCTGTGTTACTAACTGGTCCCTGTGTTGTGAGGTGTGTGTGTGTCTGATGGCCTGTGTTACTAACTGGTCCCTGTGTTGTGACGTGTGTGTGTGTGTCTGATGGCCTGTGTTACTAACTGGTCCCTGTGTTGTGACGTGTGTGTGTGTCTGATGGCCTGTGTTACTAACTGGTTCCTGTGTTGTGAGGTGTGTGTGTCTGATGGCCTGTGTTACTAACTGGTCCCTGTGTTGTGAGGTGTGTGTGTCTGATGGCCTGTGTTACTAACTGGTCCCTGTGTTGTGACGTGTGTGTGTGTCTGATGGCCTGTGTTACTAACTGGTTCCTGTGTTGTGAGGTGTGTGTGTCTGATGGCCTGTGTTACTAACTGGTCCCTGTGTTGTGAGGTGTGTGTGTGTGTGTGTCTGATGGCCTGTGTTACTAACTGGTTCCTGTGTTGTGAGGTGTGTGTGTGTCTGATGGCCTGTGTTACTAACTGGTCCCTGTGTTGTGACGTGTGTGTGTGTCTGATGGCCTGTGTTACTAACTGGTTCCTGTGTTGTGAGGTGTGTGTGTCTGATGGCCTGTGTTACTAACTGGTTCCTGTGTTTTGAGGTGTGTGTGTCTGATGGCCTGTGTTACTAACTGGTTCCTGTGTTGTGAGGTGTGTGTGTCTGATGGCCTGTGTTACTAACTGGTTCCTGTGTTGTGAGGTGTGTGTGTCTGATGGTCTGTGTTACTAACTGGTCCCTGTGTTGTGAGGTGTGTGTGTCTGATGGCCTGTGTTACTAACTGGTTCCTGTGTTGTGAGGTGTGTGTGTCTGATGGCCTGTGTTACTAACTGGTTCCTGTGTTTTGAGGTGTGTGTGTGTCTGATGGCCTGTGTTACTAACTGGTCCCTGTGTTGTGAGGTGTGTGTGTGTCTGATGGCCTGTGTTACTAACTGGTCCCTGTGTTGTGAGGTGTGTGTGTCTGATGGCCTGTGTTACTAACTGGTTCCTGTGTTTTGAGGTGTGTGTGTGTCTGATGTCCTGTGTTACTAACTGGTCCCTGTGTTGTGAGGTGTGTGTGTGTCTGATGGCCTGTGTTACTAACTGGTCCCTGTGTTGTGAGGTGTGTGTGTCTGATGGCCTGTGTTACTAACTGGTTCCTGTGTTGTGAGGTGTGTGTGTCTGATGGCCTGTGTTACTAACTGGTCCCTGTGTTGTGAGGTGTGTGTGTGTCTGATGGCCTGTGTTACTAACTGGTCCCTGTGTTGTGACGTGTGTGTGTGTGTCTGATGGCCTGTGTTACTAACTGGTCCCTGTGTTGTGACGTGTGTGTGTGTCTGATGGCCTGTGTTACTAACTGGTTCCTGTGTTGTGAGGTGTGTGTGTCTGATGGCCTGTGTTACTAACTGGTCCCTGTGTTGTGAGGTGTGTGTGTCTGATGGCCTGTGTTACTAACTGGTTCCTGTGTTGTGAGGTGTGTGTGTCTGATGGCCTGTGTTACTAACTGGTTCCTGTGTTGTGAGGTGTGTGTGTCTGATAATCTGTGTTACTAACTGGTTCCTGTGTTTTGAGGTGTGTGTGTCTGATGGCCTGTGTTACTAACTGGTTCCTGTGTTGTGAGGTGTGTGTGTCTGATGGCCTGTGTTACTAACTGGTCCCTGTGTTGTGAGGTGTGTGTGTGTCTGATGGCCTGTGTTACTAACTGGTTCCTGTGTTGTGAGGTGTGTGTGTCTGATGGCCTGTGTTACTAACTGGTTCCTGTGTTGTGAGGTGTGTGTGTCTGATGGCCTGTGTTACTAACTGGTTCCTGTGTTGTGAGGTGTGTGTGTCTGATGGCCTGTGTTACTAACTGGTTCCTGTGTTGTGAGGTGTGTGTATGTCTGATGGTCTGTGTTACTAACTGGTCCCTGTGTTGTGAGGTGTGTGTGTCTGATGGCCTGTGTTACTAACTGGTTCCTGTGTTGTGAGGTGTGTGTGTCTGATGGCCTGTGTTACTAACTGGTTCCTGTGTTGTGAGGTGTGTGTGTCTGATGGCCTGTGTTACTAACTGGTTCCTGTGTTGTGAGGTGTGTGTGTCTGATGGCCTGTGTTACTAACTGGTTCCTGTGTTGTGAGGTGTGTGTGTCTGATGGCCTGTGTTACTAACTGGTTCCTGTGTTGTGAGGTGTGTGTGTCTGATGGCCTGTGTTACTAACTGGTCCCTGTGTTGTGAGGTGTGTGTGTCTGATGGCCTGTGTTACTAACTGGTCCCTGTGTTGTGAGGTGTGTGTGTCTGATGGCCTGTGTTACTAACTGGTTCCTGTGTTGTGGCAGGAGTGACTCCATGTTAGATGCGGATGGTGACTTTGACCTGGATGACACCATGGACGTGGCGCGACACGTTGAGGAGCTGCTGCGGCGACCGATGGAGAGCCAATGGAGCGGCCAGCAGTCGTGACCCTCAATCTCTGACCCCTGACACCAACAAAAGAACCCCGCACCTTTTGACATTTCTGATGGTTTAATTCCATTAATTTCCTCCTGTTTTAATTCAGATAGCTTTAATGTGAAATGTTAATAATATTTGTGATTGTTTTTTAGTTTTTTCTTCTCAGCAAGCAAAATGCATGTCAGTGACCTTTTTTCAGTTTGTCTCTGTACGTATCTGTAAAACAGACTAGGTATAAATGCAAAAAACGACAATGTTACGGTATTGTATAAAAAAGAAAAGTCTTTCAATTCACGTATGTATTTTCATTTGGTCATAATTCTAACAAAGATTTTTAAAGAGCACTCTCTACAACCGGTATGAAGTCATTTAAACAGTTTGTTTAAATGTTTTTGTTTAGTTATTTTATTATTGTAAATGGTTTATCAACAGAGTTTTTTAATTCAATCCGCCCTCTGCCAAAAAAGAGAAAAACTTAAATGAAGAATTTGTTGTTATTGACAACATCATCGGATTTGTTGCTGAGGGTAGTTTCAAGTAGTAGTATAATAATTCTGAATCTTTACACACTAAACTCCAAGCAGAATGGCTCTCATTTCATTCTCAGAGCACACTGAGTATCTATGTCACACACACACGCACGCACACAAGGATGCATCACACACACACACACATGCACACACTGTTGCATAACATACATCAGCTCCAGCTGAAACTTGGGGACTTTGGGCCCCCTCTACACTCACAGCGATATTTTAGTTTCCTGTATTTGCACACAGATGTAATGTAAATACAAGCATGTATCCAGCATGGCCACTCAGGTCTCTGGACAGCCCATAGAGATAGATAGAGGACTCATCATTAATATAACCCGTTTTTAACATGGCCATTGCCATTGAGGTCTTCCACCATTTTAAAGTTGTCAACTGGGTGGGGATTCCTATGGGTTGTACTACTTTAGTACCTCAACGGTGCTGCTCATGCTGTTACACAGACGCTTTAATGGCACAGATACAAAGATGAGTCCTCTATCTATCTCCCCTCCATACCCCTGTAGATGATGTATGTGCCATCAACGCTACCTCTCATTACCACTCTGTCTGTCTGTCTGTCTGTCTGTCTGTCTGTCTGTCTGTCTGTCTGTCTGTCTGTCTGTCTGTCTGTCTGTCTGTCTGTCTGTCTGTCTGTCTGTCTGTCTGTCTGTCTGTCTGTCTGTCTGTCTGTCTGTGTCTGTCCGGTGTTTTAAACAACTCATTTGGTCATGTCTTGTTATTGGTTGTGACGTCTAGTGTTAACAATCTATTTGGGGAGCTGTTTGGATGTGTGTAGGGGAGCTGAGGTCACTGGGGTGTGTGTGGAGGTTGGGGTTTAGTTGGGGGATCTGTAGGAAAGTCCATTGCTAGGACTGATGGTAGAAGAGTCTCTATACTGGGTCCTTATTGGCTTAGTATTGTGCATCTGCTGAAGTACACTAACTACTCGATCCATAGCCTGAGATGACTAGTGGAGATCTAATTCAACTCATTTTACCAATGTGGCAGAGATGCATTTTTTGAAGATTTAAAGCTAATTCCCTGCAATGCTACCAGTTTTGCCATGGGGTGGAGATACATTTTTGCAGTTCTAAAGCAAATTTCCTGTAATTCTACACATTTTGCCATTACTTATGTCATGTTAATGATATCTGAGTGAGTGTGACTAGCTAGACTAACTTGCCACTGTAAGCTGTTAGCTGACATGGCTAATTAAGTGACTGTCAGTGACAAAACAGGAGAAAAACGTCTGATGCACAACCACATTTCGAACCTTCACCTTCTAACTTTCAACAGTAAATTTAGACCCCAACTGAGTTTTTTTTAAAACGGCCCGGACCCTAAGCGACCGCTTATATCGCTAATGTCTTGAGCCAGCCCTGATGGTACTCCTGTCTGTCTATCTCTGCCTGTTTTTTCTCTCTCTGTCTATCTCTGTCCGTAAGCCTGTCTCCTGTTTTCTGTTATTACTGATCACTGTTGCTAAATCTGCATGTGCATGTCTGTCTCTGTGTGATATAACATAAAACATCAACTGACAACCTGAGGTACAGATATATAGCTATGTGTGCAGACAATATGAGGCGCTTGAACACTTGACTCATCAGTCCTGAGCATGAAGGCCATTGCTACCATAAAGTTTGGGATATTTTGGCACTGGCTCACTCCCTGTCTTTCATCCAAGATGTTGTAGTGGGTCTGTCTCCATATAGTCCCAGCAGGATTCGTCTGCCATAGTACACCTTAGCTACCGCAGTTTAACAAAGCATCTAACGATAGATCCACTTGTTGCCGTGGCTACGCTGTTCTCCCCCCACACTCCCCCCACATACACACACACACACACACTTCTGAACCATTGGGCAATATCATGACGACAGCAACACCACACAACCCCCACAGTCATATTACACACACACACACACAAACACACACACACACACACACACACGACCCATCCCCTCTATTCATAAGCTCTGCCCTCTCAGGAATGAAGCCCTATGCTTGGTTGATGTATCATAAAATGAAAAAAAGACAAATAGAGTCTCTGTCTATCAGTGGAGGCTGGTGGGAGGAGCTATAGGAGGATGGGCTTATTGTAATGGCTGGAATGGAATTAATGGAACGGAGTCAAACATGTTGTTTCCATATGTTCGATGTGTTTTGATACAGTTCCATTGATTCCGTTTCAGCCCTTACAATGAGCCCATCCTCCTATAGCTCCTCCCACCAGCCTCCTCTGCTATCTATATACAGCATATATGAATTTATTTTCTGTACCATAATTCTATTTTATTACGGTATACTGTATGTCTGTGGCACGCCCCTCTGAATGTAATCCCATTGCATGACCTGAGGAGGGTGTACGTATAACATGGCAGCCACTGCAACCTCTTAGGTTTCATCAGAAGTTTCTGAAAAAAGCCATATTGCAAAACAGGAATCAGAAGAATGTTGCTTTTGTGTTTGTCCAGCTGACATTATTTAGTCTTTTCCTATCTTTGTTTCTTTCATTTTTCCCGGTCAAAACAGCTAGTTTTTTCTTTTGTAGTTCTTGATTTCACTGATGTTTTTTGAAGAGTCAAAGCTACATGGGAATTCTTGTGACGTTTCATTTAAAAAAAACATTATTCTAATCATTTCAAACTTGGATCTTTGCTTCACCTTAGTTAATCTATGTACTCTGGAAGCTGTATATGAGGCTGTGTTCTGTTCAGTGTTAGTTCCACGTTTGTGGTTGGGTTTTAGCACTTCGGTTGTGTTTAAAAAAAAAAAAATGCAATTGAAGAAGAAAGTTTTATAAATAATTTCAACAGTAACATGTATAATGAAAAATAAGTTGTGACTGAATAAATGTAATGGTTTATTTGTTCACATTCCATTGTCAGTCTGAACTGCACCTTATCAATACTGTACATGAGACCATTTCAATAGAGTCGATTCCGAATGTAAACTCAAATTCCAATTCTAATTTCTTCTCATTGAGCATTGAAGCATTGAATTTAGTTTACTTTCTGAATTGACTGCATTGAAAAGGAATCGACCCAAACCCTGACTTTCAACAGCCTTCTGACTGGGTGTGGGCATCATAGCACCGCTATAACATAGCAGCACTACATGCCTTTTTACACTTGTCCTCTAACACATAGATGAATGCAGCAATCTGCTGTTGAGTGACATGAGCTGTGATCATTGCATGTTATACATTATAATTATCAGATCAGATTGCACTGAAGCACCTTTGTGATTCTAACCTCTCACTAAGCCAAACTGCATTTAGACAGGCATATGAACAAATACTCACTCACTATACGTTTGGTGTACTTGAATGAAGAGAGACCAATAATCACAAGCAAATAAGGGGACTCTATGCAATGCAGCAGTGATGTTGATATTGAACTGAACCTCATTAACCTACCTATTTGCCTTAAAGGTCCAATCAGAAGCTACTACATCCATTTGAACTAAGCCCCTTTCCTCTTCCTCTTCCTATCTAGGCTTTGATGGACTGACATGTCACTGCTCAGATGCAATCTCTGATCCACTGCACGCACTACCTCTTCCTTTCTTTCGTTCGCTCTGTCTATATCTCTCTCTCCCTCTAAACCTTATGTCGCTCCATCTCCCTCCACACTGGTTTATGTGATCGGTTGTCCAGTGGCAACTCACATCTGCTATCTTGTGGCAGGAACACATATTGTCTCTGAGACACAGTACCGGACTGGTATGTACTGTCCCTTTAATGCCAGAGGGGCTTTTCTCACCTGTCACTCAGGGCCCAAGGGACATGGAAAAGTGATAAGACAATTTAATTAACCTAATGCATGACCTGCAATCGACTCTCACCCCATTGATTACTGTAAAATAGATTATGATTGTCAATCTCCTATGGAACAGACAGATCCAAGACCCACTGTTTGCCTTCTCAACAAATAACTCAATCACATTTACTATATTATAATCCATTTTTTTCAATTTTTTAAAACATCAGGCATGTCTGGAGGTCAGAGAGCGACTGTTGCTTGGATACGAAACTGCACGTGGTTGCTTGGTTACTGTTCAATATTCACAACAATAGCTTTAAAAGCGTTGGACAGTGAATACAATTCAATGTAACACAGCAGTAAGGCGAAATGTGCAATTTTTTAAAATTGAAAACATGCAGTATACAGGAGGACACTGCTGTTTTCTTTCAGTTGACAACAGACAATTCTGCAGATAAAACAAACAGAAATAGTACAGGAAACCAGCCTTTCACACAATAAAGCAGTTCTTCCAGCAAAGGAAATGGTTAGAGCATTTAGGGCATGTGAAAGGGAAAGGAGGAGACCTAGTCAGTTGTACAACTGAATGCATTCAACTGAAATGTATCTTCTGCATTTAACCCACCCCTCTGAATCAGAGGGTGAATGTGTGGGGTGATTACAGTAGAATATTGTATACTGTAGTATAATAAGGTATACTATATAAATATAGTATTATAAGGTATTCACAGCCATATCTTACTTGACATTGGATTGTATATACTCAAGATAAAAGGCTCTGGGAGAGTTGCCAGTCTATCACCCACCAGCTGCTATGTATTGCCTCGCTGCACAGGACTGAAATGACCAGCTTTTTCAATGGAGCAGTTGGATCCGTCCTCTCGTTCTACCTTGTGACCACTAGATGTCCTCAGTGCCCAATGTGATTCCTGCACCCTGCAATAACACTGGGAATGAAAATGAACGTTGAAACGAAGCATAATGCCAGTCAGCAGTATGCATAGGATGCATGTGGGACATGTCACGAGATGAACATGTTGTAACAGGAATAGAAAAACCACGACAGACGTGCTTTTTAAAATGCGCCCTTCTGTTAGGTTCATATCATCATCCCAGCTCAATAAAGCTGTCTCTCAGTCTCTCCTACAGGTCAAAAATTTGAATATTTAGCCACGGCCTGGACGTCCTCCCCAGGAAACATCTTTCATCAGATAATTAAGATGCAAATTGGCACTAATTACCATCGTATTAGTCTATGCATACAAATTAATCTTTGTATCAACTCTAGTAATTAGGGGCTCCAGTGGAAGGAGGTCCAGTCGAGGCACAAAGGGCACAGAAAACCCCAGCCCTGCTCTGATTGATAAGTAGAGAGTGTTAACACGGAGGGTGTTTAAGGAACGAGTTTAATTTCCTCCCTCCACAGAGGTCATGTGAGTGAGCACAGGAAGTGATGTGTAAGAGAAACAGAAAGTATGATGGTTATGCTCTGGGAGGAATGCCCTCAGACCCCCTGCTGTGGGGATTCTCCGCTTACTTCACAAATAAACAAATTACACTTTTGGGGATTATTCAGCCTCATCTTGTGTCAGAGTTCCCTCTCGTATTATACACAAGCACTATTCCCCCTGACAAGACGCAGCATCTTCAACTGATTCTGTTAGGTAGAACTGCTTCTCTTATGTAGACAAACCCCTGTAGCTATTATTTTCGATATGTTGTGCATTGGTAAACAAGAATACCCTATCCATTTGTAATCAATAACTTGATTTCCTGTATTGATACATAATCATTCTCACCATGCATGAATGAGGTGAGCCTGAATGAGGTAAGAGGTTCGTAACGTCTGTGGTCAAATGTCTTAAATACAAGATATGGCCGGGTCACACATATACAAAAAAAAACTTCCATGGTAACGATTTGACCTTATGACCTCAACCTCCAGGACAAAAACCCTGTGGGACCTGCACCGTCAGATTACCCAGCAGTCAAAGGGCCTTTCATCAGCCGTGATTGGGTAACCCTAATTAATACTATTGTCATCAATACAATCTAAAATGATCTGGCTTCTCCTGGAGAGGGGCTCGAGGGATCAGGGTTGAGGGTGGGGGGATGTATGGATGGCTATCCCTTCATATGTCTGTGGTTCACATAGGGGGGAGGTGGGGGCGACGGGAGGGGAAGGGAGACAGCACAACTCCGGTTCACTTCCTGTCACAGGAAGCTACAAGCAACTTCAGTGGAAATCAAACAGGGTGTGATTTAATTGTTAGTGGCATGATAGTCAAATGGAAAACACCGCAGCAACTGCTTTCCATTTCCTTTTCTGTTGATCTCTCACAGCCTCTCTTGTATTCTCTCTCTGTGTCTCTCTATCACTCTCTCTCTCTCTCCAGCTCTCATTCATAATAATTCCATTCTCCTCCCCAGTAGAGTAGGACCATCCTCATCTGTTCATCACATCTTTCTTCCTAAGTGGAGGAGTGTTAGCACACCAGTTACCAGTTTGCAGTTATGCAGCATATGATAAGGTCCTTGGTTAATAAGTCCTAGTGTGGTTCCTCCGTGTGGGTCCTGGAGGGGCTCCTGTTTGAGTTTGAGGCTTGGGAGCCAAAGGAATTTGAAGATTAAAGTGAGACAGCCTGGCTGGAAGGCTTGGAGCAGGACTTTTAAAAGCAGGACTTATTCTGAATTATTTCTGAAGATGCATAATACATGAATCAGAGTGTGTGTGAGAGAGAGAGAGAGTATGAGAGAGAGAGAGAGAGAGAGAGAGAGAGAGAGAGAGAGAGAGAGCTACCTCACCCCAACCTCTCCCCTTCCTTCTTGACTTATTGTTCTCATCAGTAGTATCCCTCACCTCCAACTCTCCTTCTCACCTTTCCATCCACCCCATTTTTCTTAATTTTTCTCCCCAATGTGTTCATTCCACCAACATCTCCCTCTCTCTACTGCTCTCTCCCTCTCTCTACTGCTCTCTCTCTCTCTCTCTCTCTCTCTCTCTCTCTCTCTCTCTCTCTCTCTCTCTCTCTCTCTCTCTCTCTCTCTCTCTCTCTCTCTCTCTCTCTCTCTCTCTCTCTCTCTCTCTCTCTCTCTCTCTCTCTCTCTCTCTCTCTCTCTCTCTCTCTCTCTCTCTCTCTCTCTATCTATCTCTCTAGCCCAGCATCTGAACGACTGTGTTCTAGAAGAATCAGCCGTGTATAAATAATTCACATTGAGAAGTAGTTTCTGGTCAATGAGTACATAGACTGACCCGCTGGCTGGCTGGCTGACTGGCTGGCTGACTAGCTGGCTGGCTGACTGGCAGACTGACTGGTGTAAGACGGATGAGGCAGCTGCAGGATGTATGCTACTGCCCTCATTTAAGTTTACAGAAAGGAAGAAAACATACATACACACACACACACACACACACACACACACACACACACACACACACACACACACACACACACACACACACACACACACACACACACACACACACACACACACACAAACATGCACACTCTATCCTAGTTCACACTCCTTCAATTCAAAGACACATCAATGCCATAGAAAACCACAGAGCAGCTGATCTGACCGCTCATCCATACTGCAGGATTCAGATTTGTCTGGTCTGACAAAAAAACAAGCCACTTCTGGGTTTGATTATAATGACTTGGTTTGACAATAATGACCAAACACTCTGAGCATCTCTACCGCAGCAGCACACCATTTCTCTCCTTCCAATTGGCTGTGGTGTGATTTGTCCTTTCCGTGGGTTATAACTGAACTGTATTATCTGTGTTTGTTGTTCATCATTCCTCAAATCAAATCACATTTTATTGGTCACATACACATGGTTAGCAGATGTTAATGCGAGTGTAGCGAAATACTTGTGCTTCTAGTTCCGACCATGCTGTAATATCTAACAAATAATCTAGCAATTTCACAACAACTACCTTTTAGACACAAGTGTAAAGGAATGAATAAGAATATGTACATATACATATATGGATGAGCGATGGCCGAACGGCATAGGCAAGATGCAATAGATGGTATAGAGTACAGTATATATACTGTACATATGAGATGAGTAATGTAGGGTATGTAAACATTATATAAAGTGGCATTGTTTAAAGTGACTAGTGATACATTTATTACATCCAATTATTAAAGTGGCTAGAGATTTGAGTCAGTAAGTTGGCAGCAGCCACTCAATGTTAGTGATGGCTGTTTAACAGTCTGATGGCCTTGAGATAGAAGCTGTTTTTCAGTCTCTCGGTCCCAACTTTGATGCACCTGTACTGACCTTGCCTTCTGGATGATAGCGGGGTGAACAGGCAGTGGCTCGGGTGGTTGTTGTCCTTGATGATCTTTATGGCCTTCCTGTGACATTGGGTGGTGTAGGTGTCCTGGAGGGCAGGTAGTTTGCCCCCTGTGATGCGTTGTGCAGACCTCACTACCCTCTGGAGAGCCTTACGGGTGTGGGCGGAGCAGTTGCCGTACCAGGCGGTGATACAGCCAGACAGGATGCTCTCCATTGTGCATCTGTAAAAGTTTGTGAGTGTTTTTGGTGACAGGCCAAATTTCTTCGGCCTCCTGAGGTTGAAGAGGCATTGTTGCGCCTTCTTCACCACGCTGTCTGTGTGGGTGGACCATTTCAGTTTGTCCGTGATGTGTACACCGAGGAACTTAAAACTTTTCACCTTCTCCACTACTGTCCCGTCGATGTGGATAGGGGGGTGCTCCCTCTGCTGTTTCCTGAAGTCCACAATCATCTCCTTTGTTTTGTTGACATTGAGTGAGAGGTTATTTTCCTGACACCACACTCCGAGGGCCCTCGCCGTCTCGTCGTTGTTGGTAATCAAGCCTACCACTGTAGTGTCGATGATTGAGTTGGAGGTGTGCATGGCCACGCAGTCATGGGTGAACAGGGAATACAGGAGAGGGCTGAGAACGCACCCTTGTGGGGCCCCAGTGTTGAGGATCAGCGGGGTGGAGATGTTGTTTCCTACCCTCACCACCTGGGGGCGGCCCGTCAGAAAGTCCAGGACCCAGTTGCACAGGGCGGGGTCGAGACCCAGGGTCTCGAGCTTAATGACGAGTTTGGAGGGTACTATGGTGTTAAATGCTGAGCTGTAGTCGATGAACAGCATTCTTACATAGGTATTCCTCTTGTCCAGGTGGGTTAGGGCAGTGTGCAGTGTGATTGCGATTGCGTCGTCTGTGGACCTATTGGGGCGGTAAGCAAATTGGAGTGGTTCTAGGGTGTCAGGTAGGGTGGAGAAGATATGATCCTTGACTTGTATCTCAAAGCACTTCATGATGACGGAAGTGAGTGCTACGGGGCGGTAGTCGTTTAGCTCAGTTACCTTAGCTTTCTTGGGAACAGGAACCATGGTGGCCCTCTTGAAGCATGTGGGAACAGCAGACTGGGATAAGGATTGATTGAATATGTCCATAAACACACCAGCTAGCTGGTCTGCGCATGCTCTGAGGACGCGGCTAGGGATGTCGTCTGGGCTGGCAGCCTTGCGAGGGTTAACACGTTTAAATGTTTTACTCACGTTGGCTGCAGTGAAGGAGAGCCCGCAGGTTTTGGTAGCGGGCCGTGTCGTTGGCACTGTATTGTCCTCAAAGCGAGCAAACAAGTTATTTAGTTTGTCTAGGAGCAAGACATCGGGGTCCGCGACGGGGCTGATTTTCTTTTTGTAGTCCGTGATTGACCCTGCCACATACCTCTCGTGTCTGAGCCGTTGAATTGCGACTCTACTTTGTCTCTATACTGACCCTTAGCTTGTTTGATTGCCTTCCTCCTCCCCTGACATGTCTGCCTGATGGCGAAGATCCCGGTTTCGTCCCAAATGGCAACCTATTCCCTACATAATGCACTACTTTTGACCAGAGCCCAATATGAGTTGTGGTCAAAAGTAGTGCACTATATAGGGAATAGGGTACCATTTGGGATGAAACCCTGTTAGTTAGGGTACCATTTGGGATGAAACCCTGTTAGTGGGTACCCACTAACAGGGTTTCATCCCAAATGGTACCCTAACTAACAGGGTTTCATCCCAAATGGTACCCTATTCCCTATATAGTGCACTACTTTTGACCACAACTCATATTGGGCTCTGGTCAAAAGTAGTGCATTGGGGTTGAAGTAGATCGATAAAGATTCTGTAGAATTCATCAGTGATTGCACAGAGATAATTGTCCCCCTTGTTTCCCAGATTTCTTAAATGACGATAGTGAAAGTGATTTAGCTCATTTGTGGTCAGAATTGATTACAGAATCATTACAGATATTGAGGGTTTCTATCTGCAGCAGTTGAATTCTGAACTGGTTGTGTACCACTTGTTCTACAGTAGGAATAGATACAGCAAGGATAGGTCTGTTCTGAGTCCTGTGCTTTTCATTCTCACCAATCAATAATGTGGAGGTGCCTGGTGTGGTGTTTATGTGAGTGAAAGCCACATTCTCTGTGGATTAGTGTTGGAGGTAATGTTGATGATATGCCACTCCCTCTCTGATTGGGGTGGCAGAGTAGCCTAGTGGTTAGAGCGTTGGACTAGTAACCGAAAGGTTGCAAGATCAAATCCCCGAGCTGACAAGGTACAAAATCTGTCCTTCTGCCCCTGAATAAGGCCGTCATTGAAAATAAGAATTTGTTCTAAACTGACTTGCCTAGTTAAATAAAATAAATAAAAAATTTGGACTGAAGCCTAGCCTGAAAATAATAGTTGTCTTGTTAAGAGACTGCATGTAATATTTGGTTCTGGGTTCTGAGATTAAGTTGATAATGCCTATAGGGATATATAATATGAGGATCATCAGCATCAATGGAGCTTTTTGCCCTTGCCACCAGAAAGGGCAAATTGTACTTAATGCAACTTAGGGGGCTTTCTGAATGAATTTTTTATTTATTTAACTCGGCAAGTCAGTTAAGGACAAATTCTTATTTACAATGACGGCCTACACCGGCCAAACACGGACGATGCTGGGCCAATTGTACGCCGCCCTATGGGACTCCCAATCACAGCCATTTGTGATACAGCCTGGATTTGAACCAGGATGTCTGTAGTGACGCCTCTATCACTGAGATGCAGTGCCTTAGACCGCTGCGCCACTCTGGCATAACCAGTCTCCCTGATCTAGGTTTTGGCTGTGATAACAAATATGCATTTGAAAAGCCTTAGGCAATAGCCTAATGATAAGACATATTTCATGCAAATACACTCACATTCCCTGTCACTCACATTCCCTAATCAGAGGAGGCTGGTGGGAGGAGCTATCGGAGGATGTGCTCATTGTAATGCCTGGAATGGAAGAAAGGGAATGGTATACAAACCATTCAAACATATGGAAACCATATTCCATTCCAGCCATTACAATGAGTCTGTCCTCCTATGGATCCTCCCACCAGCCTCCTCTGCTGTTAATATGTTACTGTGTTTTAGCCTGGAAATGGCTTAGGCTACAAGTTGTGGTATGAATGAACATTAATCATTTCAGTGTGAGGAACATTAATAATTTAAGTATACGTGTATGCGTGCGTGCGCGTGTGTGTGTGTGAGAATGAGCGCACACGGACATGGATCTTGTAGGGAGGGGACAAGCGAGCAACTCACATAACAGCGCATTGTATATAGCTGCATCCCGCGGATGCACGTGGGGAAGCTTCTGATGTATCATCTACAAGAGCGGATAGGAGAGTAGGGACCAGGCGAATAGGACGTTCTTCTGCATGCAGCCTCGGCGCAAACAACAAGCTTGGAGAAAAACGAAAGCGCGTGTAAACGCTAATTAACGCCTTTTTATTAGCCGGAACTGTTTCTGAGGGGACTCCTTATGAATCCTTGCAGTTAGCTAATCACACCAGATCACATACGGAGAACCATCTGTTCATTTTAGAGCGACAAGAGTTTGTTCAGCCAGAAGCGGACGGTTCAATCAGTCTATCCTAGATTCAGTGGACTGCGCTTCGTCTGTAGACTGATGATCTTATGTGGTCTACACAGCCGTGGACTCATGTTTTGAAACAATGGGTCAATGCACTAAGTTGAATGTGTTGCTGTAACGTCCGTGGATGATGGCAGGGGTACACGCTTCCGAGGCTGTGTCGGGACATTTTCAAAATCCTACCATTGCAGCCTCTCCCGCACAGAACGCGACACAAATAGCGGGGTTGAACAACAATGACGCCACCGTGCTGCCTCCGACTGGCACCCGGGCATACCTGGACATTTCGGCGGCTGCCTTTGCCCACGGGCACCCGGTCTATGGGGCGGAGGGAGTTTACACCAACGGAAGGGACATGGACCACGGGAGTCCTTGGACTGGCAGCAGCAGCCGTGACAATTCAGCCGAAAGGAGTCATGGAGGCGTGAACACACCTTGCGGCATTATGAAGGTTGGTTTGTTTTCATAAAGCCTACTTTATAATGTCACGTCAATCATAGGAAGCTCTTAAAGGTTGCGTTAATGAGGGAATCATTATCTCACAGCTCTCGCAAAACCACATGACCCCTTCAGGTAGCCAGTGACTAGCCCTCATTGTGATTCATTCTATTGTTATGGACCCAGGGTTAGATGAACTGTTTGTTAGTGACAGAGCTGTAATAATAATAATAAAGGATGCTCAGTTGTTACTGTGTAACAAACTGATGGTCTAGTGCCGGGTAAACATTTTGCTGAGGGGAATGTTATGAGGTGGTCTATCATTCGCCGTTAGGCTGCAAGGCTCCGAAACAGTTACAATGTTACAAAGAAGGTAGGACTAACTGATCCAATGCTCTGAAGTTTGCGTGATGTCCTTCTTCATGCCTTGCGGTGCTGACGGTGTGGGAAGCTGCTGCCGGCGGCTGCTGCTGCTGCAAGGTTAGGTCACCAAAGGTGAAATAAGATGCATGCTTTAGCTGCGCTCATAGCAGAGGACAACCTTTAACAGTTATGACATTCCCTCCCTGGATAGTACAACATGCCTCTGTAACGGATGTGAAATGGCTAGCTAGTTAGCGGGTACGCGCTAGTAGCGTTTCAATCAGTTACGTCACTTGCTCTGAAACCTAGATGTAGTGTTGCCCCTTGCTCTGCAAGGGCCGTGGCCTTTGTGGAGCGATGGGTAACGATGCTTCGTGGGCGACCGTTGTTGATGTGTGCAGAGGGTCCCTGGTTCGCGCCCGAGGTCGGGGCGAGGGGACGGTTTAAAGTTATACTGTTACACCTCTATAGTCGAACTACGCTACTGTTCCAATAGACTTGTAAATATAGTACTATGTAAAAGAAAAACTGGTAATGCTGTTTACATCGTACGCAAAATTGTTTGTTGACCGTTAAGATGAGGCCTAGCCGCAAAGTCTGGGCTCATCAAGGGAATTTCAAACATAAATGATAGGCCTACATATTACAGAGAACATGTCTGCCTGTAGTCACTATTTCCCCCAAGTCTCATGTCTCCTACTCCAGGATGTCTTCAGTCAGATGGTGTAGCATGACAGAGACAGACAGACTGGGGGGGCTTGTGGAGAAGCTCTGTGGAGGTGGGAGTTTTTGGAGAGAGAGTGGCATTCTGTCATTACAAGCCAGTTTGCTTAGCAACCAGTATAAAACCATGAAGCTATCCATTCACCCTGTTATTGAATTCCCTGTGGATGTGCGGGCGAACAAATCTAAACACTGCCTGCTCTCTGGTTTGATGTGCTTCTCTGAGGTGCAGGGGAATCCTTGAGAAAATGAACAAGTTCCTGACTGTTGCTTCTCTTCACCCCAGGGTGTTTTGCCCTATTGATGAAACGCAAGGCTGTTCTTCCAGGAAATTCCATGGAATAGTATAATTCGAGGCAAAGGCCTAAATCCCTCCACTCCGAACTTCCCTCCGAAAGAACTGGAGCCATCTACTGATGTTCATAAGTTCAAACTTCATAACAGAAATATGGCAAGAATGCAGAGCGGATCATGTTGTCAACATGCTCTAGGTCTTAAATCCTCTAAAGCTTATTCTCCGAATGTACTGTCCTGTTCATATGGCATTGTATTGTTATACTTATAAGGCTTTGTTACAATATTTCTTGTGATGCACATAGTGATAAACATGTTTGGACTTTTCGTCTGTAAGTTAGCTCAGCCGTGTGGCAACATTGAACTCTCATCAACTGTTGCTATTGGAAGGACCAGGATGTACTATCAAAGATGCCGGACAAATAGAACCAGTAAGAAGACTCATTCCTTTGCTAGAGTAATGCATCTATAATGTAGAGACTGCCTCGACCCAGTCAGATAAGAGTTAATTGTCCGTATGGCTTATGTGATTTACGTTGAGGAGAGTTCACCACTGGATTCAGGGTCAACACTTTGAATGCCAGGCGTGAAATGCCAGTTGACAGACAACTCACCGTAGGTTCTAAGTGTGTGACTCTGTCAGGCCTGCGTGTGATAACCCGATTAGATACCCATGTCCTCTTTTAGCAGCGCATCAGAGCATCACTGTCGTTTCCTGTTCTCATTCCAATATGGATGTGTTGGTCCTACAGCACACTGACGTCCGCTTTTATTCCTGCATGTCTCCTAAAGGCCTACACGCATCCTTGGGCGTAAAATAGTCTATCTAAAGGGTTAGTGTTCTGGAACCGCTGTCACAGAACAATTAGGGTCAGCGGTTCTTTTAGATCGACTCTGCTGCGAATGCAGCCAAGAGGGCATGTTTATTCATAGAATCAGAGAGGAGCGTCGCAACACAGTGAACTTCGTCGTCAGTCACAACATGGGGAACACACAGATAGAGAGTGGCATGATGGGAATCTGGGTCAGCTCTCCTGTAGTAGAGCCTGGCGATATGGACCAAAAAATCCACATCGTGATAAATTGCCTGAATTGATGCAATAATGATAAATAGAAGGATAGTTTATAACATTAATGTGCAACAAGTTTTTTTAAACGTTTCCTTTAAACTACAACTAGTCTGATGGTTGTAACCATCAACTGTCCCATTAACAATCACCCATATTAACACTTACTTCATTTCAAACTTCACATTTCTCTAGTACAGGCTACGTATCATAATGAACCATATCAGGAAAATGCCTGCGATAAGTGATTTTTGGTTTATTGTCCCATCTCTATCTTGTAGTGTGTTGTGGTGCTAGTGTAGTTCATGTGTAGTGTAGTTGGAGCTTCAGTACCCACACACACACATTTCATCAGCCTGAAACATGAGCTGAGGGGTCTGAGCAGTCTAAAGGGGGGAGTGGGGTAGAGAGGCAAATGAGCAATTACAGCATTGTGCTCATTACAGAGTTATTCCGGAAGATTGAAAACAAACTTGTTATTTTTTAAACCTCCTGTTTGGACTTGACGTGTCAATGTATGGCATGAGGGAGCAGTGGAGAACCCATCTATGTGTGTATTGTTGAACCAGCCAAATCCTGCAAGGCTGTCACACCCTTGGAGTGGTGAGTGACTGTCCCATGGGTGGAGGGAAGGGAAGGCTTCCAAAGTGGTTGGAGAGGACGGGTTGACGGGGGCTATTCCAGTCTGTTTTTTTTAAGCAGGGCTGTGGACAGCTGCAGGCTCCTGCCCTGCCTGCCTCACTTTAGCTGACTGTTGGGAAGACGTCTGTCTGCCTGCCGGCATGCCAGCACAGACCAAGAGAGGGATAGGACGGATCTTCCCCCAGCACTGTTGTGACCAAAATGAGTTTCTTTATCTCTCCCCTCTCCCTCCCTCCCTCTCTGAGTGGTTTTTGACCTCTGGAGCAAATTAAAGGTCAGTCTTATTCAGGGCGGTTACTGGAAAGATGAACATTGTCAGCATGACAAAGCAGAGCAAAAACATGACGGGATGAAATAATAACAGATGTTATACAGAGTAATACACAGAACCGTAACCACAGTGCTTTGTGGTCACGGAGCTAGCTGTTGGGACCTAACTGCATGTCACCACACCCATCCCCTCCCTCTCTTCACCAACTCCTCACCCCAGTCCCCAGTCATGTCACTGAGGGGCAGGACATCAGCTCATCCTGTCATTTATTAAACACCTTTCCACTTTATTAACCTAGTGTGTCCTACTTCTGGTTGGCTAACAGTCTGGCTAACAGTAATTCAGCTCGCTATCCTGTACCAGTCCTGGTCACATGGCTCTATAATACATTAGTCAAGCACTCAGAGAGTGTGAGAGTGAGATTAGTTCTCTATGTGACTCTCTCTCTCCTTCTCTCTATCTCTCTCTTTGATAGACAGAGATATGTGACATGGCATGGCTCTCAAGAGAAGACAGGCTATGTGCTCACTGCCCACAAAATGAGGTGGAAACTGAGCTGCACTTCCTAACCTCCTGCCCAATGTATGACCATATTAGAGACAAATATTTCCCTCAGATTACACAGATCCACAAAGAATTCGAAAACAAACCCAATTTTGATAAACTCCCAAATCTACTGGGTGAAATTCCACAGTGTGCCGTCACGGCAGAAAGATTTGTGACCTGTTGCCACAAGAAAAGGGCAACCAGTGAAGAACAAACACCATTGTAAATACAACCCATATTTATGCTTATTTATTTTCCCATGTTTACTTTAACCATTTGTACATTGTTACAACACTGTATATATACATAATATGACATTTGTAATGTCTTTATTGTTTTGAAACTTCTGTATGTGTAATGTTTACTGTTAATTTTTATTGTTTATTTCACTTTTGTATATTATCTACCTCACTTGCTTTGGCAATGTTAACACATGTTTCCCATGCCATTAAAACCCTTGAATTGAATTGATATGTGTCTGTTATATAGATAGAGAGAGGATATTTTTTAAATAGATGGCGACGTTCGACAATGATGTTTTAAGGAATGTTTTGGATCGGCGGTATCTGAAGAACTCTGATTTGAGTGCAGCAGTCTTACTTACTCCTTTAAATCTAGGTCATATCTAAATCCAGCTCCAGTCGCATTCAAGGAAAGAGATGATTCTAGGTTATACATATAGAAAGGAATCTCATTCGCAATCGAGCATAGACTCTGAGGTGCGTCTGTCAAACCATTCCCCCTGTACTGGTGGTGTGGTGGAGGAAATTCCATTCTAGAGCTTTACCCAATAACCACTCCTTGGCTTTGGATGAAAACCCACCCCCACCCCCCTCCAGTCATTAAATACATAAAGCCCTTAGAAGTTTACCCAGATGTCTCATAGTCTTTATCTGATAGTTCGGCAGTGCCAGAAATTCCCACGAGCCCCTGATTGATCCCTTTCCTGCCAATGCTGCCCTGGGCAAATATGGAATTCTATCCACCAACGTTGAATCCTGGGATTTTCTTCATCCACACCAGGATCGGAGAAGCACCGAACTCAGTCAGATCCTTCTCAAATAACACTGATTACATGCTGATGGGTCCCATCGGTACCGCTTGGCGTGCGGTAGCAGAGAGAGCAGTCTATGACTTGGGTGGCTGGAGTCTTTAACAATTTCTAGAGCCTTCCTCTGACACCGCCTGGTATAGAGGTCCTGGATGGCAGGGAGCTCAGCCCCAGTGATGTACTGGGCCGTACCGCACTACCCTCTGTAGCGCCTTGCGGGTGGATGCCAAGCAGTTGCCGTACCAAGCGGTGTTGCAGCAAGTCAAGATGCTCTCAATGATTATGAATATTAAAGAACACAGTTAATGTCTCCTCATCTCCATCACTATGATAGACCACCCAGAGACATCATGGAAATTAAGTTGTCGCAGTCTCACTCTGGACAGAGGACTATGAGGTGAAGGGGAGGCAAATGATGAGGAAGAGGAGGAGGAGGGTAGATGAAGATGGATTTGGATCATGGCAGAGGAATATGCATGCTCAGTTTTCTGGGACTCTTTTGGCTGTTGATCTCAAAGCAGCCATCTGTGAAACGCACACATTTCAAATACTTTATTTGGATCCAAAATGAAGCATTGACATGCGAAGGTCCCACATATTGCATAAGTCATGCATGTGCACAGGCACACCTATCCCAATCCTCCTCTCATCCCATGTTCAAACAATCAACACTAACAGCAGGAGACCGAAAGCTCTTGGACATCAAGTTTGATTTTTGGAGGTAAAATGTTACGATAAATGAAAAATAAATAGCGTGTACTCTTTGTTCAAAGTCCATAATGCTTGAGTCCATATTGTGGATCACGAGCACAAATACTAGCAAATGCCCTATCCCAGTTGAAAGCACAGTTTGAACAGTAAACAGATTTCTCTGACTGGCATTTTCTCAAGCACCTCTTTTCTTGCCAATTCCTTTGAAGACAGATGCCTCATAATATCCAAATGTGAGGGTTTCTCGAATATTTTAGTGCATCACAAATAAATTAATCTTAGCCGCTCAACCACACAGAAGCATTTGGTCCCTTTGTCTGTCCCTTATGGGCAGTGAAGTGTCATGCTAAAGATCCCTGTTTGGTTCTAAACTATTTACTGTGGCACCTGGCCAGGGCTTCAGAGCAGAACTCTTGTCACAGTACTGAGAGAAGACTAGTAGAACTATGCTCTTGTTTCATGGGGGGCTCTCCTGAATTTTTTATTACACATCTTCCCTTTTATCTGTTTCGTTTGGGGATAATGACTTGTGCTAAGTGAACAGGAACCACAATCAGCCGTGTGTGAAATTGGGGCCCAGATAAAGAAGAGCTTTTTGAACGGATTTATTTGGACACTGGGGTGTGCGGGTAGACGCCTGATTTTAATGTGCCTCACAAAGCAACAGCGATGATGCTGACAGACAGAGGCAGTGGCAGTGGTAGGGTCCTCTGACGTCAGAAGAGCAGCGAGGATATCATTGGATTCTGGATGAAAGTCTGATCAAAATGTCTGTTGAGGTCTCGGAAATTAGGTTTCAATTTTAATAAAAATGTGGCTGTCTGATGTGAGAAGTGAAGCGGTATTTGGTTTTAGAGCCGTTCACTGGGTGATCTACCGATCTGAGGGTTAATTGCTGCACTCGGGCCATTTGAAATGGAGAAGTAACGATGAGTAGTATTCTGATATTATCCGCTCAATATTTCCCTGGGTCATTTGGGCCACTATGGCGCTGGTGTGATGAATGAACGTGGCGGTATCGCTGCAGCAACAGCCTCTCCGACGGTCTCTTGTCATCTGACATGTCGTTTGGTGGCCTTTCAGATCTCACTTCCCCCTCTCTGACTGAAGTGACTTCCTTTTGATTGGATGTCTAGCTCTTCTTTTTGTTCTGAGTTTTGACTGAAGGAAAGACATGGAAAACAAGAGAGAATAAAAAAGATGTCATAAAAAGGATATGGTGGTCGATATGCTGAAGTACAACAATGAAAAGAAACCAAATGTCTTTTCGTTGTCATTTTAAAACATCAAAGATGTATGACAAAGATGAGAATCCGAATTGGGAATCGTCAGAAAGTATTTTCGAGAAGGTTGTCCTCCGGAAGATTTTGTGAACTCTTAACAGTTTTAGCTTCTTCTCCCAAAGTGTCAATCTCTAGCATTACTTCTGATCGAACAGGGGTTAACTAACATTTTGATGTTTCACCCTCCCCTTCACACACTGTCCTCCATTGCCCTCAGTTGCGTAATGTCAGTGTGTTTGATGGAATGTCGTCTAGAGATCCAAAATCACTCGAGAGCCCATTCAACGGGGGCCACGCCCCCCTCTCTTCTCTCACCCCTCACCCAAGACTGGCACCTTAACTATCCAATCCCCCCCCAGTAAGATGCCATTGGAGGAGGCCTGAAACCCTGAAACTCCAGCTTCAGTCTAATCCCACTAATCAGATTTAGGGAACGGAAAAGAACACTTTCTGTTTCAGGGTTGTTATTCTTTCCCCCTTAATTAAAGTGGTAGAAATGAGAGAATAACAGGTAAAACCACAGTGATTCCTCCTGGATTACTTGGCTGTGTTTGGGCAAGCAGCTGATCTGTTTGATTTGGCCAGTGGTGGACAATGTCTACACGTCCACACCACTGCATTCCTATCTCCCTCGTTACTTCCTCTCTACTCCTCCCCAGGTGTTTTCGTTGTTACTAGTACACTGAACAAACCAGCTCTGCACTTCCTTCAGGCAGGATAGGGGGAAGGGGGAGAAGAATGGGGGAAAGGATAGGGGGAAGGGGGAGAAAAGAGAGGGGAGAGAATGGGATTGGGTTGGGTTTCACACTGTCAATCCGCAACAGGAAGTGAGTTCAGCATCAGCTTTTAGATTGTGGTTAGTCACGGTGCAGCACACATCGGCTAGTCGAGCGTTATTAGCGTTAGCCACCAAAACAAAGAAAACTGACCTCAGCAGTCAGCAATGTGGGCCAGATATATTCTTGACCTCTGCTACTCTACAAACATACTGTAGTAGTCTGAGACATACTGAAAGCCAATCATAATTGAGGGGTAAATCCTTCACAACTACAATGAGCTGAGAAAAAACGTAATAATAGAACGCCTTAACTAACCATAACAGGAAGGAGGAAGTGAGGTCGCTGACCTTGGTCCCTCTTGACCCAGTGGTTGAGTTTTCGTGTGGCGAGCCAGGAGCCAGGGGATGATAAGCGGTGAGGGAGGGAGCTGAGTCTGTATCTCTACCTCTACCCAGGCCTCTACCCAGTTTTCCAGCGACAGGGTAATTCTGATGGGCCCACAGTCCAGCCTGCCTAGTTCACAGAGTGGCAATTATAGTGTTCTCGTGCCCTGACAATGTCAGAGAGGACACTGCTCTAGTCAAGCTTAATAAACGTGTGTGTGTGCCTGCGTGTGTGCCTGCGTGTGTGTCTGCGTGTGTGTCTGCGTGTTACAGAGTGTGTGTTTGTATAAGTGAGAGCTGAGAGTGATACTTTGACATTACACACGGTCATAATGTGTTTTGCACATAACACATTGCAGGACACTTTGCCCCTGGTTAAATACAGTGATTCTGCAAGTGTGTGTTCGTCGCTTGGAACAGAGCAAGAGAGTGGAGGTGTAAACTGTCCTATAGGATCAGGGACCCGTAGCTCTGCTGATGCTGTGCTGCTTGTCTCTGTGTGCCTTCTCTGCTGCTGTGTTTTAAGAGCTGCTTCTGTGTTGCCTCTCCCGCCACATGTGGCCTCGTTCTGTTCAGTTCCTCTATCCCCACACAGTGCTAAAACCCCAGTCCACAGACCTACACCAGTCAGCAGCCTATTTATAGGCTGTGGCGGGATTGTCTGCCCTACGATAATGAGCACATATCTTTCATTTGTTCTTAGCCAACCAACCAGCATCCTCAACCAGCCCAATGTCTTGAATCAAGCCGAATGTCCTCAACCAAGTCCAATGTTGTCAACCAAGTCCCTGTGTATCTTTGTGGCTGTGAAGTGAAATGTGATGGGGTTAGTGTACCATCCTGCTGTAGTCTATAGATCACAGGGGCCCTCATAGAGAGGGGCCCATCATGCAGAGGGCTCACACAGTCGGTCAGGCTATTCCAGCACTTGTGTATTGACCCGTGTGGTTGATGATTGGAAGGCCAGATCGTGCCAGCCACTCACAGATGGTGCCACGGCTTGCCTTGGCACAGATGGCAAAGGATGAGGAGGTAGAACTGGGGCTTTAAGTATAGGAGGTGTGTGTGCTTGTGTGCTCAGTCACGTGTTTCTTTAGGACATTCGTTATCTTTCGTTAAGCGTGTGTGTGTGTGTTTGTTTTGAGTGTGTCTGTCTTTCTGGCTGTGTGTAGAGTGCCATCTGAAATGGAATTTGTCAAGCGAGCAGACAGCAATTTTTCTCAACAAGGGGAAAATTCCCCGTCCTCTGTGACAGTCGATTTAGAAAGAGAAAATGAACAGTTTGTTTCTTTGCGATGGATTAATTATATGTCTCATTCCAATTTAGCACTTCCCTCTGGACTTGGAGTGTACATGCATGTGTGTTTGCACGTACGTGCATGTGTTCGTCTGTGTGCATGTGTGAGAGAGAATGAGCAACATAGAAATGGCGATCTGTGTACACTGGGTGGAAAAAGTACCCAATCTGTCACTGTGTGTGTGTTTGTGTCAGAGAGAGAGAGAGATGCTGTGTATGAGAGGTTTGCGATGGTCAGTGCATGTGTCAGTCAGTGTCTCAGAGGGGGAGAGAGAAAGAGATGGGGAGGGAGATGAAGAGGGAGAGGGAGAGAGGGAGGGAGGTTGGGAGGGGGAGAGAGTAAAAGCAGTGTTTGCTGAGTTTGTAATTTGATACTGAGACTGAGCAGTAACTAGAGACCCAGCACTGAGAGGAGAGCAGCAGAGAGTAGAAGGAGAGAGCTGTACTGCAGTACTCACACAAACGCGTCTCTCTGTACCACCAGAAAGTGCTACGGGGACATGCAGAGGACAAGCTGATCTTGTCTTGGTTTAATCAATGAACTAATGTCTATTAATTCATGTTTTTTTTTGTGCACTGATAAAAAACAGACTGGCAGGTGAATGATTAAATGGATGCCACTAAGTTGATCATCATTGCTTTACCTGTTGATTTGGATCAAATGAGCAGAAAGGGACATGCAGTACAGCCTGTCAGAATCCTATCAGACACCCATCAGGACAAACCTTAATACGGCGACCCAGTTTAGAACGACAGAGTGTTAGATAGGGACACGGATGAACCCTTTTAGAACCATTTTAGATGGAATCAAAAGGGTTCTGCAGGTCAGGGAGAGAGGGAGGGAGGGATGAAGGGGGTGCAGTGGACTGTATCAGAAGCCAAGGACAGAAGGAATCCAATTGTGTGTGTTAGAGGTTGCTGGATTGATGGAATTGGGGTTGGGGTTGGTCTAATGGGTCCGTGTGTGTGTGTGTGTGTGTGTGTGTGTGTGTGTGTGTGTGTGTGTGTGTGTGTGTGTGTGTGTGTGTGTGTGTGTGTGTGTGTGTGTGTGTGTGTGAGTGTGTGTGTGTGTGTGTGTGCATTTGTCCATGCCGTGTGTGTGTGTGTGTGTTTGCGAACATGTCCATGTGTTTATATGTGTTGGGTGTTAGACATGGTTATCGCTAAGGGCTCAGATACACCAATAGCGTTAGCTGGCCCCGAGAGTACTTAGCACCTCTGAACAGAGTGCGCACCGATTCTACATTGCGTGAAAATGTTGGCAGTCGGACGTCTACACTGGGTGGTCCCTAAAACACAGCCCGCTGAATGATCGGCAGACAGATACTCGATCCACGTTCAGTGTAATGTGTGCGAGCCTTAAGACATGGTCTTAGTAGAAGGTGTGTGTGCGCGTGTGAGGGTGATTATGCAAGGGATTGGCCGGAGATGACTGAGGAAGTAACCCATGCTGTGCCAGCGGTAAGGGGATAACAGATAGATCAATGCCTGCTACAAGACTGCTCGGTGGAGTGTTAAAACATGGATGGTGGTAGAGAGAGACAAAGGAAGAGAGATACAGGGCAGAAGGAGGTGGAAAGAGCTTGGCCGAGGGAGAAGAACCACATTGATAAATGGATAGAGAGATAGTGCTTCAGGTGCTAATCCATTATGACTTCTCATCACCCAAAGCGGTTGGTTAATGATAACCCTGTGTCTAATGTGTAGCTGTGTGTTTAGGCTTCTGCCCCAATTGGGTCTTTCTATAAATAATGGAGCCAATGTGTGACATTGTGATAAAAAAAATCAAAATGGTTAGATTTTAATTTTTTAAAATGTCATGCAGTTCCACATGAATAAAAGTGAAAATATGCAAATTGGCCCGTAACTCCAGCTATACAACAACATAGGACTAGGACTATACATCCTTTAAGCAGGGTTCATTTTTATAAAAATACATGTATTTAACCTCTATTTAACTAGGCAAGACAGTTAAGAACAAATTCTTATTAACAATGACGCCCTACCAAAAGACAAAATACCTCCTGCGGGGACGGGGGCTGGGATTAAAAATAACTACAAATAATAAATAAAAATATAGGACAAAACACACATCACGACAAGAGAGGCAACACAACACTACATAGAGACCTACGTCAACAACATAGCAAGGCAGCAACACATGACAACACAGCATGGTAGCAACACAACATGACAACACAGCATGGTAGCAACACAACATGGCAGCAGCACAACATGGTAGCAGCACAAAACATGGTACAAACATTATTGGGCACAGACAACAGCACAAAGGGCAAGAAGGTAGAGACAACAATGCATCATACAGACATTGACTATTCAAATTCAAGGACTTTCACTTAAATATTTTTAATTTTTTTAGGCCTTGCCAATGTATTGATATTCAAATTATTATTACTTTCTAAAATATGTGAAAATAATGTTTTAAATCAACATGGGAATTTTATTGAATATCGTTCTGATCCTTTCTTAAGGGAATGACATAACAAAAACAAGATTATTATCAATGACTAATCAACAGCTGTAACAAGTTGTCCAGTGTAGGAAATCCTCACTGGTCCCCTAGTTTATAGAAAGACCCAACTTCACCGGGGCTCTGTACTCTATTGGGAAAGTGGACTGCCTGTCCTTTTTGATGTTTCCAGGAAGCCTTTTTCACAGCCTGTTTCCAGGAAAACAGAGGGACCAGGGTTATGATCATTTCCATTTCAGTTCATGGAATTCCACAGTTATGGAAATACACTTAGACGCTCATTTTTCACTTTAAAATGTATGCCAAACGAAGCCATTGAATTCAAAATTTTACAAAACCAAAGAACTATACACAATAATTACATTGAAAAATGTACACAGTAAATAATAATAAAATACATTTACTGGAAATCTGTGCATTTGCAAAGTTTGGTAACAGAATTACAGTAATCTCCCTCAGTTTTATTACTATATATTTTTTAACTCATTTTTTGTGATATCCAATTGATAGTTATAGTCTTGTCCCATCGCTGCAACTCCCCTACGGACACGGGAGAGGCGAAACACGACCCTGCCAAGCCGCACTGCTCACTTAACCCGGAAGCCAGCCGCACCAATGTGTCAGAGGAAACAAAACACTGTTCAACTGGCGACCGCTGTCAGCTTGCAGGTGCCTGGCCCGCCACAAGGAGTCGCTAGAGGGCGATGGGACAAGGGAAATCCTGGCCGGCCAAACCCTCCCCTAACTTGGACAGCACTGGGCCAGTTGTGCGTTTCCTCATAGCTCTCCCAGTCTCAGCCAGCTGTGACACAGCCTGGGCTTAAACCCAGGGCTGTAGTGACGACTCCAGCACTGCGATGCAGTGCCTTAGACCACTGCGCCACTCGTGAGGCCCTATTTCATTATTTTTTACAAACTTTGTATCTGCACAGTTCTACATGTAACATATTATGTGGAAAATGTTAAAAGTAGTCTTTGTGCATCGTAGTTTGTTAAACTTTAAAATCAATGATTTTTGTTTGGTGTACGTTTTAAAGTAAAAAGATCTGCTGAGTCTCAGCGTAATTCCGTTACTGTGGAATTGCCCTTTAGTCAATTCAGGTAGTAAACTGAAATTACAATTTCAATTACAAATTTGCCTCATAGAAAAGTGTTGAGTAAAATTGGAATGTGAGCTTAGTTCCTGAATTGACTCACTTGAACTGGAATTGACATCAACCCTGCCAAGAACATTTGGAAAGTCCCAGTAACTGTGTATTGCCTGTAGAAGTTCTTGTCAACTTGCCTGATGACTTAACAGAATTCTTCCACTGCTCTGTGTTTGTTACATACTTCAGTCTGAGACTGCCATTGTTGAAGTCGTTTGTGGAGACATCAAAATGAGGGGTGTTGTACAAAACAAAGTCATCAGCAATTGGATCATCTCTAACCAATTAGAGTATCAAAGCCAATGACACATTTTCTAAACTCCGCTTTACCCACGTGTGTTCTGCCTCTGGCCCAACCCATCGGTTTCTGGAACCAATCAGAACGGTTAGAATGTGTTTGCGTTCTAGAAATCGTCAGGGAGGTACTCCGATCAGCACTAGTTGCGGAGAATAAACTAACGTTTGTGGGCGTAGCGTTTGGCCAGAGCAAGGACATTGGGTAGCCAGGCAACTTGTCAATAACCCTAGGGCTGTGACGATACCAGTATCGCAATATTTATTTTCCATGGCAAAAACGAAAGCATGAAGCAGACCAACCTCTTGGATCCTTTAAAAACCTGCTTTATGTCAAATTATGTATGCTGTAGCTGTCAAGTGTCAATGTGCAGCGGGTAGGACGGAGTCAGGCGCAGGGCACAGAGTAAAAAACGTACTTTACTCGAATAAACAACAAAATAATTCCACACAGGGAAAATACTCCAGCTCACAGAAATAGCGAACACTTAACAACAAACAAACACGCACAAAACCATGTGGGAACCAGAGGGTTAAATAGGGAATAAATAATAATGTAATGGAAACCAGGTGTGTACAATAAAGACAAAACAAATGGACAATGAAACGTAGATCGATGGCGGCTAGAAAACCGGTGACGTCGACCGCCGAACGCCGCCCGAACAAGGAGAGGCACCAACTTCGACGGAAGTCGTGACAATAGCTTGGAAAATTAAAAGATGTGACTCTGGATGACAACATTATGACTGTTTTCCTAAAGAATTTGTGTCCGTTTCGTGCTTTGTTTACTTGCCACGATACCAATGACTATTGCGATACTGGTATGGTCCGGGCCCTACCTACTACCTATGTAAAGTATGTTGCGTTGTCAAGACAAGTTGAGCCAGTTCCAATTTAAGCACCAGGTCATGGACTGAAACCATGTTATAAAGGGTTTGTCATGAAATCGGGCAGATGTGTGTGAGGCTGACAGCATTAGGTCATCAGTCACAGGGATCAACAGGGTGTGTGTGCGTGTGTGTTCTGCCATTTTAGAGTAACTTTCATGAAAAACAAATGTTTTAGGCTTAGTTATAGTGAAGCATGTCAATTCTGGGCTTGATACCACAATAAATGTGAATCTATATTTCCTTGCGCCCCATGGCGGAGTCAAACGTACACTGCAATTGGCAATAGATGTCAGGAACTCTGTGCCTTACCACTGTGAGTTAACAGTCCAGATATGTGTTTGTCGGCGATGTACATAATTACATTATCAGAGCTTGCCAGCGGACTTCTGGTAAGTATGCCTTAGTGAGAAAGTGTTGGGATCAGGTAGAACTACATTTACCCACCCCCAAAAATGAATACTTACATTTTTTTTTTTTTCAAGGGGTTGGGCAAAGACTGAAATTGGGGTTGACAGTAAGACTTTAAGGGAACACTGCCCGCTGTGTAGAAAAGTAGACGTCACAGATGAGAGAAGAGACAGCGTGTGATGGGGGATAGGAGGAAAAGGTTCGGCGGCGGTGACACAGAGAAAGGAAGAGAGGGATTCTGTCTGTCTGCTTTTTGTTTTGTGTGTTTATGTTTGCGTTTGGAAATCTGTTTCCCTGCCAGTATCCACTTCCTCCTGTGCTTTGTTTTGCTGTGTTTATTAAGTCACACGCTTTCCCGCTGCTTCACCCTTCAATGCTGTACCAGATTTCTCCTAGTGTTTTCCATCCCAATTAATGGCCTACTCCTCTCTCTCTCTCTCTCTCCCCGTCTCCAAACGAAACATCAGCGTGTTTGAGTGTCTGAGTGAGAGTGAGTGTGTGCATGCTGTGGACCAGCAAGGCAAGGTTGAGGTTGAAGTGACCTGTTAGTTTATGTAACGGATGTTGTGGGTGTTGATTGTGTGATTGTGATTGGCCCAGATAGCGGCACTCAAGAGTGGCCCATTCAACGTCACCCTCTCTCTCTTTCTTTCTCTCCATCTGTCCCCCAAACCCAGAGTTCAACAGGGGGTGACAAAATGACCTTATTATCCCAAAGCCAGTGACTAATTGAGGGCCTGGTTCTCTGCAGCCTCGGAGAGGAGTGGAGAGTAGGGGAGGGAAGAATTGGGGAGAGTAAAGGAGGGGAGAGGAGAGAAGACTAGAGAAAGGGAGAATAAAGGAGGGGGGAGGAGATAAAGACAGAAGAAATTAGGGGGGGGGGGGGCAGAGGAGACAAAGGGAGATGAAAGGAGTGGAGAGGAGAGGGGAGGCAAAATAAAACAAGCTGGCACAGATCCAAACCCTCCAGACCTGTGAGGCGGCCATTTTAGACCTACTAGAGGCCGTACATTATTTAATAACAGTTTTTTACCGTCATGTGTGTGTGTGTGTGTGTGTGTGTACGCTCACAGGACTGCTTTAGATGAGCGAAGACTAGCTGCGTTGTGGGAGAATGTCGAGTAGGGGTTCAGGGAACCAATATGCCCTATAAGGGTGGACCAGGGGACCAGCACTGTAAGGGCTAACCAGCCATTTTCTCTTGTTTTCCACCCAGCTGACTGTTTCCCTGCTTCTCTCTGTCGGTAGTTTATTAACATTCGTGCTGTAGAAAGTCATGTTGCACACGGGGGTTGATTGAATTCGCTCACAGGGTCCTGATGAGAAAGGACAGTCATTTCCTGGTGCCAGACTGTGTCAGTGAGCGTGTGTGCAAGCTCGCTCGCTTGCGTGTATGTGTGTGTGCTTGTATGTGTGTGCATGCGTGCATGTACGTGTGTGTGAAGGGAACGCAGGTGTGTGTTTACCCACCTGCCTGTCTGTGTTTGTGTGCCTCCCGGCTGTGAGGAAGGGACATTGTCAGGGCCGCCTGAAAGTGGGGATTGTGGGAAAGCGTTGTGTGGCTGTGACAATGCAGTCCCCTGCGGAGCCACCACTCTCTTACCTGCCACTTCTGCTCTAGAGAGGGCCCTGGTGTGTGTATGCGTGTGTGTGTGTGTGGCTGTGGCTGTGTGTAGTAAATTAGTATGCTACTCTTGTATGCTGTGAGCGTATTCTTATTTGTTCTGAAGGTATTTGTGTGTGTGTGTGTGTGTGTGTGTGTGTGTGTGTGTGTGTGTGTGTGTGTGTGTGTGTGTGTGTGTGTGTGTGTGTGTGTGTGTGTGTGTGTGTGTGTGTGTGTGTGTGTGTGTGTGTGTGTGTGTGTGTGTGTGTGCTCTACTATGGATGTGCCCTGAAACCTAAAGCCAATACAGTATGTGTTAACGCTCTTTCCATTGCTTCTCTAATAATGACTGGAAACTCTCTGGAGAACTTTCAACAAGCCTAACTGCACCAAACTATCCATTCATTACAGGGCCACAGAGAGGCTAGCTGGTCAATGGTATTGAACGCCCGTGTACCAAAAGTAATAACAGGGGAGAGAGACTTATAGGACATTCTAAATAAATCAGTTACAACACAGCATGTAAAAGCTGTGTTTATTTTTACTGTCCATCATGAAACCCTTCGATACATGTAGCCTGCTGACAGTAAGGCCGTTGGTGGAGGCTGGAGGGTCGTTCATCATACCCCACCTTTCTGAATATGGGGAGGGAGAGAGCAGCTCTCCTCTCCTGTACTTCATCTCATTTCCCTGCTGATTGCCTCTCCTCTACCTCTCTTCTCTCCATCCAGCCCCATGCATCTCCGATGGGGACAATTATCTAGTCCTGTACATTACTATTTCAGCCCTGTGACAGGTAGAGGAACTGAAGGGGGGAGGGGCGTACGCCCTCTGAGGGTGACACTTAGGGAGGAGGGAAGATGGATGTTCTAAGATGTTCTAAGAAACATTGTATCTCTGTGGATTAGGTTAGATAAGTGTTCCTGTCTCACATTGTCATATTGTCTCTCTCTGTTGAATCACATTTTTAATGCTAACATTGTGTGTGTGTGTGTGTGTGTGTGTGTGTGTGTGTGTGTGTGTGTGTGTGTGTGTGTGTGTGTGTGTGTGTGTGTGTGTGTGTGTGTGTGTGTGTGTGTGTGTGTGTGTGTGTGTGTGTGTGTGAGAGAGAGAGAGAATCTGCTCATCTCTGGTATCCGCTATCTCAGATCCACCATCTCCTATCACCTCTGAATATCCCTCCTTGGAGATATTTCCAATTCAACATGTTCGCTCCATTTCAAAAGGTTGACATTTTTGTCGCCCTGCACGGCATGACATGGAGCTAGCAGCAGGGCTCTGAGAGGGAGAGTGCAGGTGAAGTAGGAGCATGCAAGGAAATAAGAGGAAGGGAGGTAGAGAGAGGGGAAGAAAGGGAGAACGGATGGAGGGGGAAAGAAAGCAGGCGAAGGGGGAGCATCAGGAGTGCCGCAGTGACCTGTTGCCACAAGAAAAGGGCAACCAGTGGAGCCCAAACACCTTTATAAATACAACCAACCAATATTTATCTGTTGAATTATTTTCCCTTACTATTCATACTACAACTATTAGCACACTGTTACAACACTGTACGTAGCTAATAGTATAACACTTGTGTGTGTGTGTAATGTTTACTGTTCATTTCTGATTGCTTATTTCACTTTTGTTCTTCACTTATATTTCCCTTGGAGAGAGGGAGGGAGGGAGGGAGAGAGGGAGAGAGACATGCTTGGGGTCGTGGAGAGATGCTCACAGAGTGTTGCAGTGTTGTGAAAGGAAGTGAGGGACTGAGGGAGACGTCAAGGTGAAAGAGAGAATGAGGTAAGGAGATGCATGTAGTATAGTATATTCCAGGGAGAGGGGATGGAGGGACAGAGGAGGAGAGGAAAAAGGAGGTGGAGGGAGGTTATGTGGTGGTCAGTTTGAGATTGGGCAGGTGCCAAATTAGATTAAGAGGTAACTGCAGAGCAATCGGATTACAGGCTAGTTTATCAAATGCTGATGCCAGTGCACCGGAGTGGAACACAGGCAGAGCTGACCTGCATGCCACGGGAGTCGTTAATGCACACACACAAGCGTGCGCACACACATTTCATGCCTGTACGCACACAACACGCATGTATGCACATTGCACACACACACACACACACACACACGATTGGACACACACATGCATGTAAGAACACACACACACACACATACCCCCACTTCAGCTAACCAGCCTCCACCTCCTTTTTTCAGCTAACCTTGTTATTCTCTTTTGTCTGCACTTGAGCTTGTCCTTGTAATAAAATGTCCCCCTCCCTCTTCTTCTCAGTAGTTTCCCTTCCCTCCTGCACCCCTGTTCAGCGCCACAGCAGACGTGTGTGTGTGTGTGTGTGTGTGTGTGTGTGTGTGTGTGTGTGTGTGTGTGTGTGTGTGTGTGTGTGTGTGTGTGTGTGTGTGTGTGTGTGTGTGTGTGTGTGTGCGTGCGTGCGTGCGTGCGTGGAGACGAGAGAGAGGATCACATTTCCCAGAGCAATCGCTGCAGAAGCGATATAGGAGCTGTGCAGTTATCAGGCATGAGCATCTTCAGAGCAGCCCGCAGATGCCTCTAGACCTCACAGTATTGATCTGACTCTGACAGGACGCGTGATGTCATATCCTGATGCATGAACATGTGTGTGTGCAGTCACTCGTCTATTCTATGTTTGATCCACATGTTGGGGCTGTCATGCATGTACACTAAGTTAGCGTGTAGCTAGTCTGTTGCGTATGTGTCAGTGAGTGTGTAGACTAAAGAGGCTGATGGTGGGAGATTCCAGGTGCCAAATGGCTTGGCTCAGCTCAGTCCCCTGAGGTGTTACTACCTATCTGTTGAGTCTCTATGAGAGGGAGACTAATGCTCGGATATAGTGCATCTGTACCGATGGAGAGCTTAGCGTCTTTTATTACTGTTGATCTGATGTAGCTTTATGTGGGGTTTCAGCGTAGGATTTAATGTGGCTTTTCAGAGTAGCTTTTAAAATGTTTGTTTATATAGGAACTGTACGGTATAACATGGGTTTCAATGCACATCTTACCTACTGGGCACAGGCGTCAATTCAACGTCTATTCCAAGTTGGTTCAACGTAATGTCATTGAAATAACGTGGAAACAACGTTGATTCAACCAGTGTGCCCAGTGGGTAGTGACTACCTCTCCATGTAGCTCTTATAGGGATCATAGTCCTCCTCAGCACAGCAGATGAACATGGTATTTGGCCATCTTGACAATCTGTACTATCTCTGTCCTCACATCCAGGCCTGATTGGCTGATCTGATTTCTTGGCTGAAGGCCTTGGATTGGTAGCACAGAGAGACAGGCTGTCCATTGGACCAGATGGAGAACGGAGGGTAGTCGGTGTACTGGAGTGTTTTTCATGGCTCCTGACTCTAAAGCCTGTTCCCCTGCTGGCTACTGCTCCTGGCTGGGGTTAATGCAATCTCCTATCCCTGTGGTGGTGGTATTGGAACAGCCTCAGCTGTGGAGATTATCTGGACTGTCTGCCCATGACATCAGACCAGGTTCTTCGTTTCAGGAAATGTGTGAAGTTGCCTGGATGTATGGAGCTATGGAAGGCTTCACAGCTTCACAATGTAACATCATTCTGGCTCCATCATACTTGGTTTCAGGCAAATAACAAATATTGACAAATACATTTGATTTGATTTCATTTGAAATAGTGCCAGACAGTGTGTCATCTTTCTGTCTCAGCTATTTCTCCGGTTTTCTAACGTTTGCTGTCTGACGTGAAGGCGTGACGGCCTGCAAGGGAAAGAGGATGTGCACGTTTCCTAGTTTTTACTTTAAAAACAGAACATGAAAAGGAAGCATTTGAGGGTGAACACCAGCTGAATAGTGCTGAGTCAACGGATCGGCAGAAAAACAGCAGTTTGTGTGTGTGTGTGTGTGTGTAGCGTGTAGGGAACAGCTTTGAGCTAATGCTTCACAGGGTTTTCTGTGGGCGGTTAGGTTTTTGGGCAGGTTGCTGGGCAGACTGGAGTCTAACAGTCGGAGAGGGGCTTCGGAGAGGGGCTGTAAGTGCAAGTGTCTTGTGTGTTTATTGACTTCGTTAAATCCTCATATAGAAACTGGAATGTGGATGACTTATGCATCCAGCGTGCTGACTCGGCATTATTCATACTACTTAGAGGTCCGAGAGACATCACATCCCCTCACATCATAATAAACAGACTTAATGTGAGCTCAGCAGCTCCACTCCTGATGTCTCACTGTCCTCTCACTGCCCTATATCACCTACGTCTCCCCTTCAACACTGCAGACAGATGTCCCGGGGGAGGCCTTGAGGAGACACTATGTTCCAGTCAGCAGCTATACACTCACAACTTCAGTCCCTATGCTGAAAATAATATATTTACTTACATGTCATTTCAAAACATCGACATATATTTGTATATTTTGTCATATATGGGCATATTACAAAATGGTCCGTTTTCATATATTTCTACATATATGTGTATTTATTGAAATATATGAGGTTCTCACATCTTCAGTCCCCGTAGAATCCCGTTATTTATGGTCACCATCATGTCTAACCTCATGGCTAACGGCTCAACATGATGACTCATGCTACTGTGCTGACTGACACGACATACCGAGCCTGTTTGTTGCTTCTTCTCAGTGAGAGATGGATGCTCTTCCCCCTTATCGCCATGGCAATGAGAGAGGGACGTACTGAACTGGGTCCTTCACTGACATGCATCAGTGCTCCTGCTCTTCCTACTGACGATGAATCCCCTGACCTGTAACTGTTACACAACAGGTTTTAGAGTCCAGATCGATGTCCATCCACTCTGATTCTAAAAGCATTGTCACACTAGTCTAATTGAATGGTGTACTCCAAAAGTATTTCGTTGAACATTAAAATTTGACCTTACTGCCTGGATCTTTAGCTCCACCATCTCTCGACCCACTCAATGGCATAAAAATATGTTTATTGTTCTGTAGGTGCTGCTGACCTTGTGTAAGTATGAATTAACAAATGAAAAGCATCAAGATGCTGGGCGACCCAACCGTCACCTCAACCCTCCACCTTCCACCTTTTTCAATTAATGAGGAGGCTGCAAGGTACCAGATAGATTTAGTGAACTTTCATCTTTAAGTAGTTAAGTTTAAAAAAAAAGTTTTTCTCTCATATTCAGCTGACAAATCTTTTTCAGACATTATATTTTTGTTTCTTGTGAAGACTAAGACAGATATACTTACTGCCATGAAATAAAATGACTTATATTTCTGCATCGTTAGCTCAATGTGAAACGGAGGATATATTTCGTTTTTTTTGTCCTTTATTGCGGTTGCAGTGTTCCTCTTGTTCTCCCTCTCTGTCAGCAAATACGTGCAGAGTACAAAGTGTACACTACTGTATTCCCTTACCCATCTGCTGCTGTGCTCTACAACTGTAGACCTTGACCATGGTTCTGCTGGGAGAATGGAAGTGTATTATAGCCTCGTCCATGAGAGTGTAAGTGGAGACGTGCCATCACTCACTTTGATATCGAGACAATCATTCATTAAGCCATGTTGTAGATATTGTATGTGGAAGCTCTCATGGTTCATTAGCGCTCAGTCCACATCCCAGTACATCTGATACTGGCTAGTGTGTCTGAACCCTCGCGTTAGCTCTTCTAGAGCAATAACATCGCTCGGACACTGTTAGTCTAATAATTATGTCCATAGATGTTCAACCACAAGCAATCAGCGGTGTTGTGTTTCTGACAGTGGTTTGTGCTGCCCCCACGGCAACATATGTCAGAATGGAATATTTATCCATCATTCCAAGTACTGTCTACTTTATTAGCCATCGATTAGCGTCTGTCACGGTTTTCGTCGTCTGATGAAGAGTAGTCGGACCAAAGCGCAGCGTGGTAAGTGTTCATGCTTTTTTATTAGAACAGAACACTATAACAAAATAACAAGAGAATAAATGAAACCGAAACAGTCCTGTAAGGTGCAAAACACTAAACAGAAAATAACTACCCACAAAAACCATGTGGGAAAAAGCTGCCTAAGTATGGTACCCACTCAGAGACAACGATAGACAGCTGCCTCTGATTGAGAACCACACCCGGCCAAACACAAAGAAATACAAAACATAGAAAATGAACATAGAATGCCCACCCAAATCACACCCCGACCAAACCAAAATAGAGACATAAACAGCTCTCCGCGGTCATGGCGTGACAGTGTCACTGGATCTCACCAACACAAGCCGGCGCTTTTCCAATGACAGAAAGCCAAAGTCATCATCACTTCGAAAAGAGAGGGAAATATCTTTAATATCTCTAATATCTCTTCACCAGTCTTTCATTTGAAATTGAATTTAAAGAGCATGGAAAATGATATCCTTTTGATTGGTGATCTCAGGTGCTTGTAGTTCTGCATTGCTGTGCCTCTGTGTGACTCTAGTTACTGTATCTAAACTAGGTGTTAGCCGCGTGACCGGAGCTGGTGCAGCATGCAGCATTGACAACCAGTGGGAGTGCATCAGTTGTTCACAGAGTTTACTCCCAGACGTCAGAGGATGCAAATGGAGCACAACCACAACCGTTCCACAAGTTAGATGTTGGAAATCACTTTAAAGGTACCACAGTAAAGTGAATGAATCCGCAGAATCTCGACATCAAAGCTTTGCGTCAGTGTCTCCAACACACAAAGCCTGACTATTTTTATGCGAGGAACTCTTTGTGGCATAACACAATAAAGTGAACGACAATACATAGAGCTATCTTTCTCTTCATCTCTCCCCCTGTGCATGTCTACCTCAGTACATCACTCCCGTTTCCAGCCTTTTTCCTGGGCTGTGCCCAGTAATGTAGTGATACGGCTGGTCTAAGAATGTAGAGTGTGTGTAACGCTGTAATAGGATGTAAATGGATTTCCCATGCCAGGGCTTGGAAGGCTACGGGAAGAAAGGCTTCCATGCAGAGAGAGATCAGTCAGGCCCTTTGTCCACACTGAGAATGGATACCTACCTACCTGGGATACAGATCTGCATGCTCATTTGATTCAGCTGCATTCGTATTCGCCACATAGGGCTAATGGGGTAGACTGGAGTTAGGGGCCAGATAAAAGATGTTAAGGGACCAACAGTCGCCTCATGGCAAGGCGTGTATAGTGGGAAGACAGATGCCCCTAGATTAAAGTGGCAATCAGCAGTTGCTACGTCCTTTTTTAAAACTTATAAATGGATATGTACGCACTGATTCTCGAAGAATATAACCCCCAAAAAATGTCCCATGAGCATAGTTCAACTGTTGTACCCCATCAGAGCCCAGAATATAAGCTTGTTTTAGTCCAATGTTTGTAAACTATGTAAACATGGATAAAACTATCATTTTTGTATCATGGATGGTCAGTCCTTACATCCATAGCTCTGTCTTTGAAATTGAGTGGTTACATTTCTCCAGCCCCGTACCTCAGCTTTTTACCAAGACAGGGGCGGTGAGCATGCCTTGTTATTGTTTCTACTGCTGATTGCCGCTCGAGTCAGGACAGTGATTTGTAAATTATATTGGGGAAAGGGGACACCCCTGTATTAGGGACAGGGGGGATCTCACAATGACAGGGCAGACTTTATTCAGACTAAATAATGGCTGACTATATAAGTGTCCTGTCCAGTGGATATACTTGTACATCGAGCTGCCTTACGCTACAGAAACAGGCCATATGGCCATTGCACATGGCTTACTTGAGTAAGTCATGACCGAAATCTCATTAACTCCATGTCACAATGTTGCTTATTTGCTTTTGAATTAACTGTAATAAACAGTCCAGAGTTTAGCTGGCAGAGCCGGATTAGCATTCTCTACAGGCTTTATGCCTCTAACAGCTATACCTCGTGGTGTGCAGGCAGGCAGCCAGCGCGGTATCTGAAAACGGTATCCAAACTCTATTAGTCTGTGATAAATGGTTTTAGAATTCGCCGCTTTCAGTGACAGAACGCATTATTATGTATAAGAATGAAATTCAATACTGCCGTGTCGCCTCCCAATATTATTATTATTTTTTTAGCTCGTTCCCTGTCACTGTATCATTTGTCAGCATATAATTTACCTGCTATCTATCCGAGACAGTTGATGAGTGAAAAGCAGAATGCGGCTACGCTGAGCTAAGTCGTAAAAAGGTCATTAGCACTGTATGAAGTCACTCATATGCCAGCAAATTGGCAGTTGATAGTTATCTTGTTTCAAAAGCAATCATTTGACATTTGATAGACATTGACATTTAGCCCATCAAAGTAAAGTGAGACTCGAGGTAGAGGTTATTGTGCTATTGCAGGTGTTTGCCTGAAGGTTCTGAAACTATGTAAGGAGATTTCCTGACCATGCAACCCCACCAGTTATAGTCTAGAACGAGGGTGAGGTTTTTTTCTCTATGGCCTGAAGTTTTTCTTGGTCAGGTAATGTGGTTAGTAATAATCTGCCGGCCCAATGAGATAATACTGAATGAGAACAAGGTAATGTATGCTAGATAGCACACTGGACTAAAGGAGTCTGTAGTTTGTCCTCTGTGGTGCAGCCTGATTCGCTGGCCGTGCCCGAATACCCAATTTAGCATACAACATACTTAAACTGCATACTATTTCCTCATCATCACATACTATGTACTCATCACATACTATGTACTCATCATCACATACTATGTACTCATCATCACATGCTATGTACTCATCATCACACACTATGTACTCATCATCACATACTATGTACTCATCATCACATACTATTTACTCATCACATACTATGTACTCATCATCACATACTATGTACTCATCATCACATACTATTTACTCATCACATACTATGTACTCATCATCACATACTATGTACTCATCATCACATACTATTTACTCATCACATACTATGTACTCATCATCACATACTATTTATCACGTAAAGTTTAGTAAAAAGTATGCAGTATGCCACGGCCGCAACTTAGTAGCGGCTCCTGATTGCCTGAGTTGGTAAGGCGGGGCCGAGTGTGGGTGGTTTTTTCAACATTCAACAGACATGCATCGCATTAATAACCAGCCTTATAATAGCTCATTTACAATATAATGAATTTCTCTAAACTCTGAATAGAATAGGAATGGAGTTATAGGCCTACTCAGGCTGGTTATAGGCAGACTATCACATTCGACGCATACCGTAGTGGACCATATAGCACATCTATCCTATTTAAAAAGGACTGAAGACAGAAACAGATCATTTGGTTCCATTTCAACATATTTATTAGTGAAACCAAAGTGCTGTAACATACAGTATATGAATGAAATCAAATAGCCTAGTACACACATCAACACTTTTCAAATGTTCAAATCAAAAGGCTGTTGTACATAAAAACGTGGACAGTCAGGTGCATCGCAAATTCAGAACCACTGGACAGCAGCATAATAAACTAAAGCACTGATCATTGGGAATGAGATCAGAAGGACCTCTAAGGCTTGACAAAAATGTAATAGGTCGACACATTTAGAAATCAAAAGATGGTTTACTATTTATTTTAAAAGCTCTGATGAAGGCCAAGAAACACTTTTTAGTGAGAAAACAGTAATCCATTTTGGGGAAAAAATTGATAATTTTAAGGAGAACAAAAACTACTTAGCCACATTTGAACACCACAGCAGAAGCTTTGGGCATCTTCCCAATTAAGTAGCCTTGTTTTGAAAAGAACTAGGGTCTATCACTCGCAGCCCACCTCTTCCAATGCATTGTGGAGAAGTGTGCATCGAATTCTACTAGATGAAGAGCCGAAATGAGTCTGACATCCGGGCATTTAATGTATACTCGGTTTTCAAAATGTGGCATACTATTAAACTAAATTTCCCCCACATATTCAAATGGCCTACTGTTCAGGACTCAAGTATGGGTATTGGGCCACTGTATACAGAGATGTTTTACTGTGTTTATCCTGTTGAAGGTGAATCCCTTGCTGCTTGCTCTCAGACTCATTAATACGTCTGCTGTCTGAAGACAATCTTACAGGATTAGACCAATTGCTGCATTTGTCTCTCCCTTGTGTTTGATCAGATTCGCTCAGTCGTGTGTGTATGTGTTTGTGTGTGTGTGAGAGGATGTGCTTTAGTATGCCATCTCATCCTTCGGGGACCCTCTCTGTCCTTCCCTTTACAAACGCATAGAAAGAGAGAGAGAAAGAACCAGAGAGAGAGAGAGAGAAAAAGGTAGAGATGTAAGCGCTTGTACTCATTTTCTTCCCCCCCCTTTCAGTCCCTTTTATCATCCCTCCCAACGTTTTTGAAATGTTTGTCTGGCGTTATCACCTTCCTGCAATGTTACCGCAATGTTGCCTTCTACCTGTGCCAGTATTGGGACGACGTTGCCCTTGTCCATAATTACTTTAGTAAATCAGGGTGATGGCCACGGTGACGCGTGCTAAATCACACACAGCACCACATCGGCAAAATGACACAGGGGCTGCCAATTCCTCTGCCCCAATGATGAAAGAAGGTCCAGTAGCCTAAACACACTAGATTGATAAGAACAAGAGAAATGGTGGCCATATTTACTCCCAGTGAATATAGTGCTACTTTCTGAAGACATGGCTGATTGGAAGAAGAGCGAAACGACAATATTTCTGCTGGGCCGCGAGGGGACTTTCAGCCTATTTGCAGGATGAAGAGGGGGAAAACGACTGCAGATACTTCTTCTGGATTAAAGAGGACCCCGGGCCTGTAGAATTCCCTACCTGCAGGCAGTAGACAGACATGCTGACTGTGGAGTGTAGGCTGCTACAAGTACTGTACGGGTTGGAGAGTTCACTAAGCCAGAGGAAACACCATTAATTTCCCAAGCAGAGACAGTCTAAAACAAGTCTGAGCTCCCTACACTCAAAACACTATTGATTTCTGTTGTTCACTTAGACGTTTCTTAATTGTTTAGTACTGAGCACACATATTCGTTTTGGTTGAATAATTAATGGAAACTTGTTTATCTTTGAGTCTAGCAATATCTCTGTTGTTGAGCTTTAATTTAAGAAATATTCCAATCAGGGATGTGGAGTTTGAGTGACATGGTTCATTTATGTGATTAATAATGCTTTGTAGTGATGAGGATTTTTTTGTGTTCCGAGTGTGTGCCCGCCTACGCCCTCGCTCTCCCAGCCCCCCTCCCCCGTCAGCGGCCCTGCCCCTGGTCCACCCTCTACGCTGTTGAACACCCACACACACATAGCACGGGTGGTCTTTCAAAGCATACACTCCACAAATAAAGCCTGTCGTTGTTGAAGCCATCAAGTACTGTACACTGTTCTCCCTCTTGATACAAACAAAACAAATGCCTTATGTGGCCCCATGAGATCTATGAGTAATGCACTGTGTGTGTGTGTGTGTGTGTGTGTGTGTGTGTGTGTGTGTGTGTGTGTGTGTGTGTGTGTGTGTGTGTGTGTGTGTGTGTGTGTGTGTGTGTGTGTGTGTGTGTGTGTGTGTGTGTCCTTTTATTCGTGCTTTTGAAATGTTGTACCTACTGTGTAGGTTCAAGTTCACACGTCATTTCCTATCTTCATCTCTTCTATCTTTTCCAAACCTCCTCTTTACGGAGGGTAGGGTACGGAGGGTAGGGTAGGGGGGCAATGGTGTACCTCTATCCCGGCTATCACCAGGCAACAGCAGTGTGAGTGCCCCCGTGGAGACCCCTAATGACAGGGAATAGAGAGGGACTAGCCCGGGCAGGTCCTCCCATAAACATCACTGTGATGTAGCAGCTGAGCTGGACTGTAGAGCTGCTGTGGTGGTGGTGCTGTTAGTCTGCCTGCCAACACACAGCATGGGGCTACACATGCACTGCAGGAGAGGAGCCAGAATAACACTGGAGGAACCACTTTGCATCTTATCTCCTCTCTTTTTATCCTCCTCTTTTTGGCACTGCATAAAAAGGTGTGTGTGTGTGTGTGTGTTTGCGTGTGTGGTGCTTACGTACCTGTGTGTCTCCCTTTTTGATTGTGCCGTGCATATCATTCAATGATATCTCTGGAGAAGTGAACAGGTTCAGCTGGTAAAGAATATATTTTGAAATTGTTGAAACTTTTTCAATTTTGCTTTTGTTACAGGTCTAGCAATTAACCCAAGGCAGCCTGAATCTGACACATGTCATGCTTAATTTGCGCTAGTTGTAATGGAACAACTGTTGAGACAGGCTGCTTTGTGTCCTGATTCTAATTGAACAGGCGTTAGAGAAGTCCCCTGTTAGCTGAGTCAACCAGGGTCACATCTACTGTGGCACATAGGGCTGCATAATAATTGAAATAGGAATGAATACACAATGAGGCTACAGGATAGATAATAAGCAGTAGCAGCAGCATATGTGATGAATTAAAAGTTAGTGCAAAATGCAGATAGTCCTGGTAGCTATTTATTTAACTATTAGCAGTATTATGGCTTTGGGGTAGACGCTGTTCGGGAGCTTATCGGGTCCAGACTTTGTGCATCGGTACCGCTTGACGTGCGGTAGCAGAGAGAACAGTCTATGACTAGGTTGGCAGGAGTCTTTTTTGGGCCTTCCTCTGACACCGCCTGGTATAGAGGTCCTGGATGGCAGGGAGCTCAGCCCCAGTGATGTACTGGGCCGTACGCACTACCCTCTGTAGCGCTTTGCGGTTGGATGCCAAGCAGTTGCCATATCAAACGGTGATGCAGCAAGTCAAGATGCTCTCAATGGTGCAGCTGTAGAACTTTTTGAGGATCTGAGGACCCAGGCCAAATCTTTTAAGCCTACTGATGGGGAACAGGTGTTGTCATGCCTTCTTGACGACTGTGTTGGTGTGTGTGGACCATTTTAATTCCTTAGTGATGTGGACAGCGAGAAACTTGAAGCTCCACTACAGCCCCGTCGATAGGTGCGTGCTCGGCCCTCCGTTTCCTGTAGTCCACGATCAGCTCCTTTGTCTTGCTGATGTTAAAGAGAAGGTTGTTGTCCTGTCAACCACACAGCCAGGTCACAGTCCTCCTCCCTGTAGGCTGTCCCATCGTCGTCGGTGATCAGGCCTACCACCGTCCTGTCGTCAGCAAACTTAATGGTGTTGAAATTGCATTTGCAGTTGCTTAGAGAAAGAGATTTTGTTTAACAAATAATACATATTTTTCTCAAAAAGGTAAGTGTCCAAGTTATTATTGCTATTATTGGTAATGGTGAGAGGTTAGGATGTCTAGGGGATAAAATATATAAAATAATCAAATAAGCTGAATTTAAAATAAAAAATTGAATGACAAAGCTGTAAAACATGATCCTAAATATATACCATCAACTTAGTGTGAATACCATTAGTGTTAAATATGAGGTTTTTAGCATGACATATCCTTTATATATTTTGACACTTATTTATTTGACTGTCAGTATGTATTTGTTGTCAATATTTTGGCACCAAACTGGTGCCAGTTGTGGAAAAAAGTCAATAGTTGGAAGAGTTGCAGAGTTAATTGAAACTAATGCCTTTGTTGATTAGAGGTTATTTTCATTAATTAGGCTATTTTTTTCTTAACCGTATGGTCTATCCACTACAAACTCATGGACAATATGGACATGAATATACAAAATGAATACTATATGTAAATAAATAAATAAAAATGTATTCAAGTATAAATTACCAAAGTTATAATGGATTACCATAGATTATCTGTTAATTACCAAAATTACTGAAGATTCCGGTAACTTTGGAAAATTACCAGTGGCTTTCCAACCCTAGCTAGATGTAATGCTGAGTAAATGATGATGAGCGAGAAGGAGAGAGAGAAAGAAAGTGAGACAGAGGGAGACAGAGAAAACAGCAGACCTGGGAGGATTCATTCCAAGGCAGATCATTATCTCTGCTGTTTACGTGGCACAATAGATAGATTTTCCCTCATCACGCTGAATGAAGCAGCTTGTTTTTGCCGAGGAACTCCTTGGTGCAGAGTGGTGTTGTGTCGCATAAAATAAACTGTGGTTGTGTACACTCTTAGAAAAAAACTGTTCCTAAACGGTTCTTCCGCTGTCCCCATAGGAGAACCCTTTTTGGTTACAGGTAGAACCCTTTTTGATTACAGGTATAACCCTTTTGGTTTCAATGTAGAACCCTCTGTGGAAAGGGTTCTACATGGAACCAAAACGGGGACAGCCAAAGAACCCTTTTAGGTTCTAGATAGCATCTTATTTTCTATAAGTGTAGTCGGATCCAATACCTGGACCTGTAGAAGGGGAGAAAATGAGAACACAGCCTTGGTTGAGGTACATTGTGTAAATAAATAAATTAAGGATATACCTTCCGTAGACTGGTGAAATGATGGAGGACGCAAATCTCCTCAGGCCTCCTACACCCTCACACTTACCTTGAGTTTCAATACAGGTTCAGGCTGTGCTGTATTCTGTCTCATTCTGTCTCATTCATATGAACCAATGTCATAGGATAAAGAGCCCTCCTGTATTTACGGACATTCGGTGGGACATCAGTTGCATTGACCATGAAAACTCTCTCCTGACGCTCAAACCTTACATTTGAGTCATTTAGCAGACGCTCTTATCTAGAGCGACTTACAGGAGCAATTAGGGTTGAGTGTCTTGCTCAAGGGCACTTCAACAGATTTTTTCACCTAGTCGGCTTAGGGGTTTGAACTAGCGACCTTTCAGTTACTGGCCCGCTCGTAACCGCTAGGCTACCTACCTTAGAAGGCACTTAGAGCAAATGTCAAGTAAACGTTTGTTGTTTTGTCAAACACACTTTGGCAGCCTCTCCTTCCAACACAGATTTTCACTCTGTCTCTGTCTCTTTCTGTCTCTCTCCCGTGTCACTCAGTGCTCTTTTTCAAGAATCAATGAATGTGATGGTAGTCAATAACACCACTCAGTGTGATGTCCCTGACCCTGTCGCAGGGAACCTCTCTCTGCACTGAGCCTGAGGAGATAATAGCCCTCTATACCTCATAACACCCTGCAGACACGCACAGGCCACAAGGCTGCCCTCACCTGACCTCAGCCTCAGCTCCAGCCCAAGCCTCATCCCCTGCCTCAGTCTCAGCCTCCTACCAGTCCCACAATCCACTGCTTTGTGTCCTTACATACCAGGGGAATCAGGTTGCCATGCTGTGAAAGTGGGTCAGGTGACATGGGGGACTGAGGTGTCAGCTTGTGTTCTTAAAGCTTTTCCCGGCTTCTCTGCTTTCATCTCCCCCCACTCCCGCTCTCTGTCCAGAAGTCTCGGAGGGAATCCTGACCTTAAGAGAAGACGAAGAGATGCCAGACGGGTGGTTTTAAGAACATGCTGTGGCAGCTCTAAAAATAGGGTCCACTCCCTCATGCTTTCCCTGCGTTCCCCCTGGCTGGCCCTATGGGTGGATAGCTGGCTCCACTCTGTCTCCTCTCTGATTTCTCCCCATCTCCATCCATCAGCAGACCTGACCCTGACATCCCTCCTCCCTCCCTGCTGCAGCAGATCCCTTACTGGGAAGGCTGCAGCCCCCCATCACCTTGAGTCCTCCAGCCTCCTGCTCAACCATGGCCTACATTTTGTCTCCTTTACAGGAACTGTGCAATGAAGTTGAATATCGTATCAAAGCTAATATAATTCATCAAGACAGAATTATCTCACTTCAATGAAGGAGAGGCTGTACTAATTGTTGAAGATAAAAAGAATTAACAGGTGATGTTGGTTAACTAGAGTCAATGAGACAGCCACAGTACCTCCCCTACCCGTTCCCTGTTCACAGACCGGGGCTGTAAATACTATGTTATTACAAGTTTCTCTCTGGCACTCCAAGTCAGCCATAGCCCATTAACATTTACCTGCACTGAGAAATGATAATATATCTATTTTTAATTATTTAAAAAAACAGTCTTAGCTAAAATGCTGCCACCAAATATGACCTTAAAAATTGCTTTGATGAACGATCAGTTAATGGAAGTAGTAGAGGGAGGGAGAGAAATAGAGGGGCGAGAGAGAGAGAGAGAGAGAGAGAGAGGAATGTTGCCTGCCTGGATAGTGAATCTGGGGTGAGTTCTTCTCTCTGGAGAAGGCAGGAACAATGAGAGCGAAGGGCTGCTGGATCTCCAGGCCTCTCAGGGAGACAGAGACAGAAGGAGCCCAGGAGAGGAGCAGGCTGCTGGGGATTATTTATAGAGTTGAGTGGGCTTCACGGGCACGCTCTTCGCGGGCGTGGAATGTATCAGAGAGAAAACGCATCATTCATCAAAAGCCCTCTGAGACATATTTTTATTTAGCCAAATACAGAGAAAGAGAAATATATATATATTTTTTTTTACAAAAACTTCTGGCTCATTGTGTAGTAATCTGCCTGGCCTTCTACGACTCCCTCCTCAACTCCTACTCAGGTGACTGAGCTCTACTGAACAGCAGCCAATTAGACCCCCCCTTCCCCTGACTGTGTGTGTGTGTACATGTTTGCTGCCTGGTGTGTGTTTATGAATGCATGTACACTACCATTCAAAAGTTTGAGGTCACTTAGAAATGTCCTTGTTTTTGAAAGGAAAGCACATAATTTTTGTACATTAAAATAACATCAAATTGATCAGAAATACAGTGTAGACATTGTTAATGATGTAGATGACTATTGTAGCTGGAAATGGCAGATTATAAAAAAATATATATATATCTACATAGGCGTACAGAGGCCCATATTCAGCAAACATCACTCCTGTGTTCCAATGGCACGTTGTGTTAGCTAATCCAAGTTTATAATTTTATAAGCCTAATTGATCATTAGAAAACCCTTTTGCAATTATGTTAGCACAGCTGAAAACTGTTGTGCTAATTAAAGAAGCAATAAAACTATAAAACTCACTGTTGACGTTGAGACTGGTGTTTTGCGGGTACTATTTAATGAAGCTGCCAGTTGAGGACTTGTGAAGCGTCTATTTCTCAAACTAGACACTCTAATGTACTTCTTGTTCAGTTGTGCACCGGGGCCTCCCACTCCTCTTTCTATTCTGGTTAGAGCCAGTTTGCACTGGTCTGTGAAGGGAGTAGCACACAGTGTTGTACGAGATCTTCAGTTCCTTGGCAATTTCTTGCATGGAATAGCCTTCATTTCTCAGAACAAGAATAGACTGACGAGTTTCAGAAGAAAGTCTTTGTTGAGTATCTGGAGCATCAGCCAGAAACAGTCTAAAGAAGGCCAGAGTTATTGCTTCTTTATTCAGAACAACAGTTTTCAACTGTGCTAGCATAATTGCAAAAGGGTTTTCTAATGATCAATTAGCGTTTTAAAATTATAAACATGGATTAGCTAACACACCGTGCCATTGGAACACAGGAGTGATGATTGCTGATAATGGACCTCTGTACGCCTATGTAGATATTCCATTAAAAATCTGCCGTTTCCAGCTACAAAAGTCATCCACATCCTTAACAATGTCTACACTGTATTTCGGATCAATTTGATGTTATTTTAAATGGACAAAAAATTTGCTTTTCTTTCAAAAAACAACGACATTTCTAAGTGACCCCAAACTTTTGAACGGTAGTGTATGTATGTATGAGGAGGTCTAGAATAGATTGCCGGACTGAATTGAGTGTGTGTCATATTGTAGTAATTGTATGCATGGATTCAGGACATCAATGATGACCTCGAAAAACAAGATGTTGGAGAAACTAGATTATGTGTGTGTGTGTGTGTGTGTGTGTGTGTGTGTGTGTGTGTGTGTGTGTGTGTGTGTGTGTGTGTGTGTGTGTGTGCACTGTCTGCGTGTGGACAGTGCAGGATTCCCCTCCTGCCTTCCTCCCCCTCCCCCTCCCCTTCCCCATGGTTCCAGATGGGGAGATAAAGGCGAGGAGAAAGAAAAGGGGAGTGGAGTGGAGGTGCACTGCAGCAGCTGTACAACTCTCAGGCGACAATCAAACAGGAAGGGGCACCTCTCTTCCCCCTTCAGCTGCATTGCAGACTGCAGCCAAGGTTACCACAGTCGCCGTGGCGATGGGCTGAGGTATTCAGAGCGCCGAAGAGAGGAAAGTACAACTAGCTTGAGGAAAACGTACCGGCCTCTCTCTCTGTCCCATAATGCATTTATTTATAGCCAGAGAACCTTCATATGCTGACTGCTGCAGCTCACAGTCTCACACTCCAACACCGGTTGAAGTTTCAGGGCTGGGTAGCGGGGGGAACCATTTGTATTTGATTGCATTGATATAATCCGTCTCCCCATGTCCTCTGTTCTCTTTCTGTCTCTCCCTCTCCCCCCTCTCTCCCATTCTCTCTGTGTGTCTTTGATTTGCTGGCAGTCTGTCATATCGCATGAAAGCCTTATCTCCAAGGAGGGACTAAATGCCGTGGAGATGTGTGACAAAGGACTGGCAGCATGATATTTCCTCTTAATCACACTACTTTCCATTCATCTGTTCCCTCTGTCTGTGATAAACCAAGCTGATGCGCACTCTCGCTCTCTCCGTAACATTTACCACACAGCTACAGGCTACATGTGTGTTGTTTCTGGAGGTATAGGCCTAGTCGAGTCGTAAACAGTTGCTGCTGTGTTTAAATTAGGTTTGAGGCGTTTAGGGAACACCAGTCTTGATGTTCCGTCATATGACCTAGGAGCTACAACATTCCATAAGTTTGTAAAAAAAAAAAGAAAGAAAAAAAGAAGGTGAGTAGCAGTAATGCTCCTGTAAATCTAGAATGACTACAATAAACACAGAGTTGAAAAAGAGGGGGCAGTATAGAAGTCCTGTCAACAGTAGGCTATCCTCACTCACACACACACATTCCTGTACCTCTCTCTTTCTCTTGCTCTCTTTCTCTTGCTCTCTCACTCTCTTTCTCTCGCTCTCTTTTTTTCTCTCTTTTTCTCTCTTTTTCTCTCTTTTTCTCTCTCTCTCTCTCTCTCTCTCTCTCTCTCTCTCTCTCTCTCTCTCTCTCTCTCTCTCTCTCTCTCTCTCTCTCTCTCTCTCTCTCTCGCGTTCTCTCTCTCTCTCTCTCGCGTTCTCTCTCTCTCGTTCTCTCTCTGCAGCATCAATCTAATGTCTTTATTGCGGCTCAGTGACTAGCTAGCGGCAGATATCGGTAAGGGGTTTGGAGAGACCCATGGGTCAACGCACCAGTGTCAATAATTACACCTCCTTCATCAGAAGTCATCCGTATGGAACTGGGCAAACACACATTCATGTAAAACCTAATCAAACGTCACACTGTAGGCAAATGTGACAATGACAAACATGACTGGAATATGACGAAGGCTTTCATGTTACTATTCCATTTTTTTAATGGAACTGAACATGTTGAATTTGAAATATCTCCATTGATCCACTGGTCCACCAATCACCAATAAAGTGTAACGACACACACAGGAGCAGTGGTGTTGCTGGGTAGGTTGTTGTGATCAGCGAAGGAGGGATATTCAGAGGTGATGGGACATGGTGGATCTGAGATGGCAGATACCAAAGATGAGCAGATTCAGTGAGCTTCAGAAAATGCTCACACCAAGGCAGATCATACAGTGGTATAGTGCAAGAGGTCATACACATAACTCCTAACCCTAAACCTAACATCGAACTCTAATCCTACCCTAACCCTAAACCTAACCACTATGCCTAAAATTGCCTTTTTCCTTGTGGGGACTGGCAAAATGTCCCCACTTGTTCAACTTTTCCTTGTTTACTATCCTTGTGAGGACTTCTTGTCCCCACAAGGATAGTAAAACCAAACCACACACACACAGTGGGAAAAATCTTTAAAGAGAAAATGTACCTTCTAAGCATTAAGAATGTGATTCAACAGAGAGAGACAATATGACAATGTGAGACATTGCGGCGCAGGCGACAGGAACACTTATCTGACCTAATCCACAGAGATACAATGTTTCTTAGAACATCTAGGAGGTGTGATTTAAAACATTATGGTTCAAAGAACATTCTCTAACCTCCGAGAGATGAGACAGGAAGCGACCCCCCCCATGTCAACCCCTATGTCTTACCACCCTCCAACCCCCCTCCATCTTACACCCCTCTCCCACCTTCATCTTCCCTCCTCCCTAAGTGTCACCCTCAGAGGGCGTACGCCCCTCCCCCCTTCAGTTCCTCTACCTGTCACAGGGCTGAAATAGTAATGTACAGGACTAGATAATTGTCCCCATCGGAGATGCATGGGGCTGGATGGAGAGAAGAGAGGTAGAGGAGAGGCAATCAGCAGGGAAATGAGATGAAGTACAGGAGAGGAGAGCTGCTCTCTCCCTCCCCATATTCAGAAAGGTGGGATATGATGAACGACCCTCCAGGTTGATCAGAAATGCAGTGTAGACATTGTTAATGTTGTAAATGACTATTGTAGCTGGAAACGGCAGATTCTTTAAATGGAGGATCTACAAAGGCTTACAGAGGCCCATCATCAGCAACCATCACTCCTGTGTTCCAATCCAAGTTTATAATTTTAAAAGGCTAATTGATTATTAGAAAACCCTTTTTCAATTATGTTAGCACAACTGAAAACTGTTGTTCTGATTAAAGAAGCAATAAAACTGGAAGGCCTTCAGACTAGTTGAGTATCTGGAGCATCAGCATTTGTGGGTTCGATTACAGGTTCAAAATGGCCAGAAACAAAGAACTTTCTTCTGAAACTCGTCCGTCTATTCTTGTTCTGAGAAATGAAGGCTATTCCATGCGAGTGTGTACTACTCCTTTCACAGAACAGCGCAAACGGGCTCTAACCAGAATAGAAAGAGGAGTGAGGCCCCGGTGCGCAACTGAGCAAGAGGACAAGTACATTAGTGTCTAGTTTGAGAAACAGACGCCTCACAAGTCCTCAACTGGCAGCTTCATTATATAGTACCCGCAAAACACCAGTCTCAACGTTAACAGTGAAGAGGCGACTCCGGGATGCTGGCCTTCTAGGCAGAGTTGCAAAGAAAAAGCCATATCTCAGACTGGCTAATAAAATGAAAAGATTAAGATGGGCAAAAGAACACAGACACTGGACAGAGGAAGATTGGGAAAAAGTGTTATGGATGGACAAATCTAAGTTTGAGGTGTTCGGATCACCAAGAAGAACATTTGTGAGATTCAGAAAAAATTAAAGATGCTGGAGGAGTGCTGGACGCCATCTGTCAAGCATGGTGGAGGCAATGTGATGGTCTGGGGTAGAGGTCGACCGATTAATCGGCATGGCCGATTAAATAGGGTCGATTTCAAGTTTTTATAACAATCGGTAATCAGCATTTTTGGACGCCGATTATGGCCGATTACATTGCATTCCACGAGGAAACTGCGTGGCAGGCTGACCACCTGTTACGCAACTGCAGCAAGGAGCCACGGTAAGTTGCTAGCTAGCATTAAACTTATCTTATAAAAAAACTATCAATCTTCACATAATCACTAGTTAACTACACATGGTTGATGATATTACTAGGTTAACTAGCTTGTCCTGCATTGCATATAATCAATGCGGTGCCTGTTAATTTATCATAGAATCACAGCCTACTTCACCAAACGGGTGATGATTTAACAAAAGCACATTCACGAAAAAAGCACAATCGTTGCACGAATGTACCTAACCATAAACATCTTTTGCCTTTCTTAAAATCAATACACAGAAGTATATTTTTTTAAACCTGCATATTTAGTTAAAAGAAATTCATGTTAGCAGGCAATATTAACTAGGGAAATTGTGTCACTTCTCTTGCGTTCATTGCACGCAGAGTCAGGGTATATGCAACAGTTTGGGCCGCCTGGCTCGTTGCGAACTAATTTGGCAGAATTTTACATAATTATGACATAACATTGAAGGTTGTGCAATGTAACAGCAATATTTAGTCTTAGGGTTGCCAGCCGTTTGATAAAATACGGAATGGTTCCGTATTTCACTGAAAGAATAAACGTTTTGTTTTCGAAATGATAGTTTCCGGATTTTACCATATTAATGACCAGTGGCTCGTATTTCTGTGTTTATTATATTATAATTAAGTCTAGGATTTGATATTTGATGGAGCAGTCTAACTGAGCGGTGGTAGGCAGCAGCAAGCTCGTAAGCATTCATTCAAACTTTACTGCGTTTGCCAGCAGCTCTTAGCAATGCTTGAAACACAGCGCTGTTTATGACTTCAAGCCTATCAACTCCTGAGATTAGGCTGGCAATACTATAGTGCCTATTAGAACATCCAATAGTCAAAGGTATATGAAATACAAATGGTATAGAGAGAAATAGTCGACGCGTCATAATTCCTATAATAACTGCAACCTAATATTTTTTTACTGGGAATATTGAAGAACTGGGATTATTGAACCACCAGCTTTCGTATGTTCTGAGCAAGGAACTGAAACATTAGCTTTTTTACATGGCACATATTGCGCTTTTACTTTCTTCTCCAACACTGTGTTTTTGCATTATTTAAACCAAATTGAGCATGTTTCATTATTTATTTGAGACTAAATAGATTTTATTTCTGTATTATATTAAGTTAAAATAAGTGTTCATTGTTCATTGAGTATTGTTGTAATTGTCATTATTTCAAATATATATAAAAATCGTCCGATTAATCGGTATCGGCTTTTTTTGGTCGTCCAATAATCGTCCAATAATCGGTATTGTATCGGAGTTGAAAAATCGTAATCGGTCGACCTCTAGTCTGGGGGTGCTTTGGTGGTGGTAAAGTGGGAGATTTGTACAGGGTAAAAGGGATCTTGAAGAAGGAAAGCTATCACCTCATTTTGCAACGCCATGCCATACCCTGTGGACGGTGCTTAATTGGAGCCAGTTTCCTCCTACAACAGAACAATGACCCAAAGCACAGCACCAAACTATGCAAGAGCTATTTAGGGAAGAAGCAGTCAGCTGGTATTCTGTCTATAATGAGGTGGCCAGCACAGTCACCGGATCTCAACCCTATTGAGCTGTTGTGGGAGCAGCTTGACCGTAAGAAGTGCCCATCAAGCCAATCCAACTTGTGGGAGGTGCTTCAGGAAGCATGGGGTGAAATCTCTAAAGATTACCTCAACAAATTGACAACTAGAATGCCAAAGGTCTGCAAGGCTGTAATTGCTGCAAATTGAGGATTCTTTGACGAAAGCAAAGTTTGAACGGCACAATTATTATTTCAATTAAAAATCATTATTTATAACCTTGTCAACGTCTTGACTATGTTTCCTATTCATTTTGCAACTCATTTCATGTATGTTTTCATGAAAAACAAGGACATTTCTAAGTGGCCCCAAACTTTTGAGCGGTAGTGTATGTCTGTTAAAACTGGAACAATGCTGCTGAGTTGTGGGTTTGGATGACTTCACCGAGTGTGATTTCCTCAGACTGGCTCGCTGAGATTCTGTTAATAAGACAAGATTTTCTCATGAACAACTTCTGCGTGGGTGAGATTCAAACTCACCATGTGAGACTCTAAACTGCCATCATGTGAGAGATTAGCGTAACAAATACCAGAATGTTGACACTGGCTGTGTGAATCTCTCTCTTCCTCTCTCTCTCTCTCTCTCTCCTCGCCCCTCTCTTTCCACATCTTTCCTGCTCTCTGTTGCGTTTTACCCTTGTAAAAGGTGAGTGATGTGTGCTTAGCACAGGCTGTAGCTGGATTCAGGTATCACCCAGTGTGTGATGGTGATGAGGGAAAGGAGAGGTTGGGTAATGCCTGCATGGTGTGGTAATACCAGATCAGTGGAGTCTAACCCCTGATGACCTGTCACGATGCTGGGACATGCTGCAGGGCTCACCTCACCGGCCACGCTGGCCTGTCAAATCCACCAGGCTTATGGCTGTCTGGCTCCTCTGCCTGTATGTATGCAGGACTGTGTAGCGTAGCCGGAGCCGTGACTGCTTGTCCCATTGTGTGTGTCTGTGTGTAGGCTTTCATGCTCTGATCCCTTCCTCTGCTCATCTCCCCCATGAGTCACTGTGTGTTTGGAGAGATAGAGAAAGATGACGTCATCCGCTCTCCTCTGTTCCGCTTTTCTTCCCTTTCCCCCACGGCCCTGGGGTGTGTGTTATTCGTGGCTCCAGCTAGAGTTAGAGTTTTTCATGACATTCTACTTGTTGCAGAGGATGTATTACAAGGACTTTAGCAGAGTCGTTTGCTCTAGTACTAAGCAACCCAGACAGGCCTGCCGGTGCAGTGGCGTAGTGAATGGAGCAGTATGTCAAAGTCCCACAGGAAGAGTTAACCATACCTAAGGGGACGCAGTCATCACTGTCCTATTCAACGCTGTGGATTCAGCACAGCAAAACACACTGTTGGCTTTCACACTCTACAGGCCTGTGCATTGGCATGTGGCAGCAGCCGTATCTATCCTGAGTAGAGATGTGTGTTATTTGAGTGTCTGAGCTGTTTGTTTGTGTATGTAAGAGCAGTGTGCAGCTCCACTGCCTCTCTCTCTGAGCAGCCCTGTGTAGCCATGTTGTAGTGGGAGAGGTCAGGCAGACAGGGCACCCCCGAGGACCTCCACAGACTCCCATCTGGCCCTGGGGAGGGGCAGGCAGGCCTGATAGGGCTGGGGGGAGGGAATGATGGACAGAGGGTAGGAACACATGAGAAAGGAACGGGCGATTTGGAGAGGAGCTAATGAATTCTGATCATGGTGATGGATAAAGAAGTACATATACCTTGCAGCAACCTCCCAAGTCTTCCCTATGGGAGGTGGGAGGTAGGCACCATCATAAGGTTCATAATATGCAGTTAGTGGGATATTTAAGCAATAAGGCCCGAGGGGGTGTGGTATATGGCCGATATACTACGGCTAAGGCCTGTTCTTCGGCAAGACGCAATGCGGAGTGCCTGGATACAGCCCTTAGCCGTGGTATATTGGCCATATACGACAAACCCCCAAGGTGCCTTATTGCTATTCTAAACTGACTTGACTTTCAGCCAATCAAGTAGACATTTTATGTCAAACAGGAAATATCTTCATCCAGATCTAGCAAACTAGTCTTGTGTACCCACTACAGAGGACCTCACAAGGTTTGTCACACTGATTGTCTTTAAAGTTAAGTGAGGAGCATTCTCCACGTCGGATCTGTTTAAGGGGTAGCGGTAGTCAGACGAGCGTGTGACAGACAGACAGACAGGGCTGATGTGAGGAGAGCGGGTGTGACGCTGCCCTTCACAGGACGATGGGGCCTGTCTCACAGCCTGCCTGTCCCCATCAGCGTCACCCCTCCATCAGGCCCAGTCATGAACCCCCCCATCCCCACCCACCCCGACCTCGCTGGGGGCGCTCAGACGCCTTCACACATGGTTACCAAAATACCCCCGTCACCCCAGCGACAGCAGCAACAGGTGAGGGAGGCGAGATTGGGCCAAGCTGGCCTGCAGCTGAGCTGACCACCAGAACGGGGATGGGACTAACTGACATCTCTGCCAGGAAACCGCCTGTAGGAAGGGGTGAGAACATGAAGTGAAGGGGTGAAGGGGGAGGGGTAAATGGAGAGAGGGGATGTGGAGAATGGAAAGGGTGAGAGCGAGAGACAGAGAGAGGGAAATGGACCGAGAGAGACAGAGAGGGGAGAGAGAGATGCATGGATGGGTTTATTTGTATGTGCATTGTGCATGGGTCTAGGAAACAGGAATTGGAGGTTTAACGGAAGTGGCCGAGAATAACATGTGAAAGGGTTGTCCTGACTGACTAATTACTGTATTTGATTTTGTGTTGATTTTTTTGTTATCGTGACCTTCTTGTCTCCTGCAGTCCTTTTAGGACTGTGGTTTAAATGAACAATCGAACAACAAAGCCCAAAGTTCTCCAACCATCTCTGGCAGTCAATGCAGCTGATGTAGGTTAAATCAAGACGAAAACTCAACAAAACAGTATCTGTGTGACAATTAAAATGTTGTAGTCCACACACACCCGTGCCCAGGCATGTATACACACAGATCCCACACACACTCACCTTCTGTGTGCCTGCTTTAATGTGATGGAGGGAGATCAGAGAGCAACAGCTTGTCCTGCTGAGCCCTCAAGCTAATTATAACTTCACGTAGGGTCGGCTAATGAAACACAAGATTACCCACACCCTTTGACCTTTAGTGCTCACAGCACTTCCCAAAAGGAGGCAGACCTGGAAACAATCCCCCATGTTCAACACTTCGCCTCCTCCTCCTCCTCCTTCTCCTCCTCCTCCTCCTCCTTCTATCTGCTTTCTGTCTGAGAGAGATTCCCTCATGCACACACACATCCTCAGTGCACCACGCAGCTCAGTCTGGTGGACTCTTGAAACAGAAGAAAACGACAAGGTATCAGTTCTCCTTTTGGTACGGGACTAAAATAGAATCTCTGAGTCGCCGTCTGTAGTTTTCTTGTCCCGTGCAGAAGACAAATGGGGAGGGACTTGGAAGCCATGGTGAGGTTAAAGAGTCCAGGATGAGGGTGAAACGTGATCTCGTAATTATTGCCCCCAGGCGTCATCGATGTGGGCGCTAGGGGGAAGGAGGGGAGTGTATTGGAGGAAAGGGAGCAGGGGGAGGAGATGGGGAGCCCATGCAGGGTGGGTGGTGGTGTGGTGGTCCATGATGTTGTGAACTGCGTCCCAAAGGCACTCTATTCCATATATAGTGCACTGGGCCCTTATCAAAAGTAGAGCACTATTTAGGGAATAGGGTGTCATTTCGGACGCAATCTTACTCCCTCTGTGAAGTGGTTCACACAGCCCCTTCACCTCTATATCACCTGTTAGGCTGGGGTCAAGTAGCCTAGCGTTGGGGCAGCATTGGCCAGTAACCGAAAGCTTGCTGGTTGGAATCCCTGAGCTGACTAGGTGAAAAATCTGTTAACGTGCCATTGAGCAAGGCACGTTAACCCTCATTTCTCCAGGGTCACAGACAGTAATGGCTGACCCCTGGCCGTGACCCCACTCTCCAACGGTGTGTCAGGGAGGGTGGGATATGCAAAAAACACATTTCCAATTACACACGTGTGAAATAGGACAAATGATTATTATTGTACCACTGGTATCTGTTGAGTGAAGTAGCGCTTCTCTTCCCTCCAGCTGAACCAACAGACCGTCTTGGAGGTGGTTCATGTTTTACTATGCCCTGATGATTCCTGCCACTGTTTCGGACAACAACTGTATGCAAATGCCAATCATTTGTTGGAAAGGGGGGTGAAAAACCAAACACCTGCATTTATCCTTCCTTAGATTGTTTATGGCTCCCATGGCACTGGGGCGACCTGGTAAAGCCAAGGCCTGTTTTCCCTGGTGACCGGAGGCAGTTTTCTTTTACACCTGCTGTGCTTACCCTTTGATCTGTGTGGTCTGTGTACAGGTCCACAACACTCCATCTGTTACTGAGACGCTTTAACATGCTGTGCTGAGAATCCATAATGGACTAGGCATTTCATTATTTTCAACCAGGGATAATACCTTCTGACTTCAAACGGTTGAAATTCAATGATGTATAGGGTGTCTGACCAGAGTAGATGAAAACGTGCTTTGGTGAAATTTCACTTCCTTATGTTCTAAAATGCATTTTACCAAGACAGATATGTTCTGAGTCATTCAGTGGGGTCTTTCCCTGACATATCACTAACATTATGTCCAAGAAGTCGGATTTTGTAACCTAATACAACCGATAATAAGAACTGAGCTCTGTTGACAAAGTGGTGCCGCTTTGAGGATTTGACATGTTGTGGTGGTCATATGAAAAGTTGTTTCCGTGGGTCTCAAAAAGCAAAAGGAACATGACACGAGCTGAATTAAATGTAAAAGGCTTTGAAAATAAAAAGCTTGCGTTACACTCAGTGCTCCGTTGACATTTCACAGAGATATGCTTGTTATTCCGGAGAAATCGTGATGTTGCATCAGGCATCGTCTGCTACTGCCTGCCAGGTGTAAGATGGATGGCTTTGCTCTGGGGGGGATTTATCAGGTCTGTACAAGTATCTGCTGAGGTGGGGGGGGGGGGGGGGGGGCATACATACACACTCCTGGATGACCCTGTGACCTTCTTCCCTCCAAAAACACAAAGTCTCAGAGTTTAGACTTATTCAAATAGAGAGGATTCACAAAAAGTTCAGATTCACAGACAGTAGAGCTAGACTGAGTATCTTTCCGCCATTTAGTGTCATGAAAGATTTCGGAGCTCAGTTAAGTCGATGGCAAGTGACAAGCCGATAGCTCATTATGTCTGATTTGCCTTCATGAAAACCTCTTACAAGTCGATTCCCACTTTATCTTTCAGCAAGGAAATGTACAGATTCATACACATTTGGAATAGTGTCACAGATGTCATTATTCCCTGTGTGTGTGTGTGTGGTGTGTGGTGTGTGTGTGATCTCACTCCATCTTAGTACACAGGTCCAATAGGGATATTGGACAATATCTACTATACTGTACAGTGGTAGGTCTGAATGCCAGTTACAATGAAAGTTTCCCCATTTCTTGGCAGGAGGTATGGAACCTCTTTGCCTGTCTCTGTCTTTCTATTTCTCTCTGTTTATCGCTCTCTCATTATCTCTGTCTCCCCAGTCTTATAATCTGTAAGGATCCAGAGCTGCCCAGGAGTTACTGAGGGAGATAAGACTAATTAGAAGTGCACTGGGCTCTGCAAATATTGCAGACATGCTTTGCTAGTGCCTGTTGTCTGCCTCTAAAAAAGAAATGAATATACAAAGTTAATTCATTCCCCCTCCTGATAAGTTTTAATGTCACGTACACAAGTAGAGTGAAATGCCTTTCTTGCAAGCTCTTATTCTATCAATGCAGTAATCAATATCCGTAGTACTATAAAATAAAGTAAAGTAGAACATAACCACACGAGAAATAAAAATAAGAATAAGAAGAACATGAGAAAGTAAGTAAGTATTGTTCAATTCCAAAACTATATTTGTGTGTGTGTGCGTGTGCGTGTGTGTGCGTGTTGGAGTGTCAATGTGAGTGTGTGTGAGTGAATGTGTCCTGTGAGTGTGCAAAAAGAACAATAACAACATCTCATTTGTAGCTCTATTGTAGTTTGAAAATGTGTTTTGAAGGCCCTTCGGAGTGTTTGAGGAATGAAACTATTGAAACATTAGCCAAAACAAAATAGCCCTATCATTAAACTGAGTGCTGCACTTCTAAACGGAAACAGTCCTCGTACGGCATGCATTATATTACCATTTGTCTTGAGGAGAGACCGTGGGAGCCTTCACCACGCAGTTACACAATGTAAACTGGGAGCTGAATAATCAGACAAGGAAATATACATTTTGAACATGCATCTGATTATCATCCCAAAGGCCAATGTCTTTGTGTTGCACAATGCACAATGTTATGAATCTGTTAAAAATAGCATTGATTTTGTTATTTCTTCCGGCGGTCAGATGTCAGAGCAGGCACGGCATGGGGCATCCATGGCACTGTGCTGGCACTAATGACCAAGCCTCCGCGGGCTTGGCTTGGTGAGGGGTGAGCAGGGGAAGGATGGGGGGCGGCTGCGTGAAAACACAAATGCCCACCATGTCCTCCATAACTGGTCTTCTGATGACAGGTTATTAATGCCTGCTGTCAGGACCAGTGTGGTTTAGCACAGCCCAGAGGGAGGTAAATCAGATCCATCTTTACCTGCCAGCAGCACAGGGACAGTCTGTGTTGAAAAGTTGTGTCCACAGTGTACACATCCATCCACGTAGGTGTAAACTCTCCTTGCGATGAAAGGACTGCTCTGCTCTGTCTCCTAGTTTTTGACTCTCCTGGCTTATGTAATCAAAGTTATTTATCAGTCTCATCAATCTGTGTTATGTGGATGTGTTTGGAAAGAGAAAAGTCAATGTGTTGCTGACGCTCTCTCTCCATCTCTCTCTCTCTCGTTCACTCCAGGATGGCTCCAAGCAGAGGCAGGTGAGGCAGAAGAAGACTGTCTCCTTCAGCTCCATGCCCAACGACCGTAAGATCAACAGCACAGCCGCCTGCATGGCCTTCATGATGGAGGGCTGCGAGATGAAGAAGGTGCGCTCCAACTCGCGCATGTACAACCGCTACTTCCTACTGGACCCGGACATGCACTGGCTCCGCTGGGAGCCCTCCAAGAAGGACTCAGAGAAAGCCAAGTTGGAGATCAAGAGCATCAAGGAGGTCCGTCTGGGTAAGAAGACCCCTGTGCTGCGCAGCAATGGCCTGTCCGACCAGTTCCCAGACGAGTGTGCCTTCTCCATCATCTACGGGGACAACTATGAGTCTCTGGACCTGGTGGCCAGCACGGCTGATGTAGTCAGCACCTGGGTGATGGGCCTCCGCTACTTGGTCTCCTACGGGAGGCACACAGTAGATGTGGTTGAGCCTAGCCAGCCCAGCCTGAGGACCTCCTGGATCGGATCGGTGTTTGAGCTGGCTGACATGGAGAGGAATGGCCACATCGACCTGTTCAGGGCCACCCAGATCATCAAGGGGCTCAACCCGGGCATGAAGGAGTCCCGGATAGAGCTGAAGTTCAAGGAGCTCCAGAAGGCCAAAGACCAGTATGGGGAGGACATTGACATGGAAACCTTTGTGGAGGCCTACTGCGAGCTGTGCACGAGGCCAGAGATCTTCTTCCTGCTGGTGCAGTTCTCCAGCAACAAGGAGTACCTGGACAGCAAGGACCTGATGCTGTTTGTGGAGGTGGAGCAGGGCATGGAGGGCGTGACGGAGGACATGTGCCGGGGCATCGTCCAGAAGTATGAGCCTTCCGCCGAGGGCCGGGAGAAGGCCAGCCTCTCCATTGATGGCTTCACACACTACCTCCTCTCCTCAGAGTGTCACATTTTCGACCCCCAGCACAAGCGGGTGTGCCAGGACATGAGCCAGCCGCTCTCCCACTACTACATCAACTCTTCGCACAACGCCTCCCTTCTAGAGGACCACTTCTGGGGCTCCTCCGACATCAGCAGCTACATCCGGGCCCTGAAGATGGGCTGCCGCAGCCTGGAGGTCATTGTGTGGGACGGCCCGGACAACGAACCTGTGGTCTACGTGGGGAACTCGGTGGCATCTCAGCTAGCCCTCTGCAAGGTCTTGGATATTATAAACCAGTATGCATTTGAGAGCTCTGAGTACCCCCTCATCCTCTGCCTGGTGACACACTGCTGCATCCCCCAGCAGAGGGTCATGGCCCAGCACATGAAGAAGATCCTTGGAGACAAGCTGTACTTGGATGCCCCCAGCTCAGAGGACCACTACCTACCCTCCCCAGAGGAACTCAAGGGTAAGATCCTGCTGAAGGGTAAGCGGCTGCCCCCAAACTACCCCGAGTCAGAGGGGGAGGTGACTGATGAGGAGGAGGGTCTGGAGATGTCCAGGAGGGTGGGGGCAGATGATAAAGACCATCTCAATGGCCTTGGCTGCAAACGGCTGAGGCTGTGTAAGGAACTGTCGGACCTGGTCTCCCTCTGTAAGTCAGTGCAGTTCAGGGACTTTGACATTTCCAAGAGGGATCAGAAATACTGGGAGATGTGCTCTTTCAATGAGGTCGACGCCAACAGGTTCGCCAACGAGTTCCCCGAGGACTTTGTGTGCTACAACAAGCGCTTCCTCTCCAGGGTGTACCCCACTCCGATGCGGATCGACGCCAGTAACATGAACCCCCAGGACTTCTGGAAGTGTGGTTGCCAGATTGTAGCCATGAACTACCAGACCCCGGGCCTGATGATGGACCTCAACCTGGGATGGTTCAGGCAGAACGGGAACTGTGGCTACGTGTTGCGGCCGGCCATCATGAGGGAGGAGGTGTCATACTTCAGCGCCAATGCCAGGGAATCCCTGCCAGGGGTGTCCGCCCAGCTTCTCCACATCAAGGTGATCAGCGGGCAGAATCTGCCCAAGCCCAGGGGCTCCGCTGCAAAGGGAGACGTGGTGGAACCCTACATCTATGCAGAGATCCACGGCATCCCGGCCGACTGTGCCGAGCAGAGGACCAAGACGGTCTCTCAAAACGGGGACAACCCCGTCTTCGACGAGAGCTTTGAGTTCCAGATCAACCTGCCGGAGCTGGCGGCACTACGCTTTGTAGTGCTGGACGACGACTACATCGGAGACGAGTTCATCGGCCAGTACACAATCCCCTTTGAATGTCTGCAGCCGGGCTACAGGCACATCCCCTTGCAATCGCTGACGGGGGAGTTCCTACCCAATTGCACCCTGTTCGTACATGTGGCCATCACCAACAGAAGGGGAGGTGGCAAGGCCCACAAGAGAGGCCTGTCGGTGAGGAAGGGCAAGAAGGCTCGTGAGTACACCTCCAGCAAGACCACCGGTATCAAGGTGGTAGACGAGCTCTTCAGAGCATCCACCCAGCCTCTGAGGGAAGCCACAGACCTCCGGGAGAACGTCCAGGTAAAGTACTTAACATTCATTATATGTACAAACTTTTAGAAATTCTTTGAAGGAGCATTAAAGGCAGGCACTTTCCCTTGCATACATTACATCTGGAAATGACATCAAGTTGGGTGATGTGGAGATACTAAGCAGTCCTGATTGCCTCTCAGGCTGCATTTCCATAATGGAATACGATAAAACTGTTCAATCATTCCACGAGAGATAGAAGAAGACACCAATTAGGAGTGAGGGAGCCTGGGAAGAAGTAGTATAGCACAATTAGTAGCTAGACAGGTGCGCCCTTAGCACCTCACTGAATAGGAACAAAACGTTGTTGAAGTGACTCTCAGCTCGTTCTCTGTTTGTCGCTCCGATGGATAGAGAAACGTTGCTAATTGTGTTGTATTTACATGATGTAAAAGGCAGGAGCCGTGAATGAGAATGTCAGTAAAGCTGGACAATTAAAAGGCTTGTGTAAAGGGTCCTCATTAAGTGGCTGATGGTCTGTGTTAGGCTCTGTGAGCACCCTTATGAACCCCCCACAGAAATGATGAATGACAAACCAGTCATGTTTCATAATAGTTTGTTATGACCCCCCCCCCTTTCTCCCTCTAACATCACCGCTGAGATTATAAGTAGCCATCAATTTATGTTTTGCAATAGTTTATATATAGATGTTTGTCAGGAGAGGATGGCAGTTCGAGTACAGCTTGTAATTGTTGTTGTCATGATTGAAGGATGTAAAATGAAGCTTTTCTCTGTCTTGTCTGGTCTACTGTCTGTCTGTGTGATGATAAAGATGGGAAGTGAGGAGGCTTTACACGCCCTGTATACTTTGTACATCAGCTGTCTGGTTTAGACTGGCAGGCCTCTTGTCCTGTCTGACAGATTTGAGAATAGACTATTTCTCTGGATACTTTGAACTTCATCGGGGTCAGACGTCGACTCATAGTTTGTCGACATTGCTTTATATCCCAGGTAGGTTATGGGCTTTTTAACTCCATCAACAACACTTGATTTGCCCGAGGAATGGAATGGACCTGGTTCCTTAATAAACCAACTGCCACAGCTCTTGGAAAATAAAAGCTGATTATAGAAATGTGAAAACACGGAGCATCATAAAACTCATTATACATTTCTCTATTTGTGTCTGCCCTCTTCTTTCTTAGCTCCATTTCTACTATCTTTCTTAATTGGATTTCCTTCTTTACTACAGTAGCTCATGAGCACTTATTGTTTCATGTGAGGGATTTAGGCCCATTTCAAATCATTTCAAACTGACAGTAGTTTAGGCTGCATAGTCATAGGATTTTAATCCTCTGTTTCCATCTATCGCTTAGCACTGTAGTTGCATCAACTCGACAATAGCTCTCTTTTTTCTGAAGAAGGATGTTTTCTTAATTAATATTTCTGCAATGATCGTTTGTTATGAATGGCGTTCATGCAAATATGTTTTCTCAAGGGTTGAGACGATAGTTTACATAAAGGAGAACTGCAGTGCACACCCATAGCTAGGTCTCAGGGAATTCAGAACAGTACTTATTATGAAGATTGGCAGCAATTTTTACACGGTCTCTCCAAGAGCTGAAAAAGCTATTGTAGTACCAGTAAATAACAAATGTAACAAATGTATGATTATTAGATGTTGTGTTTGTTAGAGAAAGAAGGAAACTAGGTCACTATGTATCCTCAGTCGGTGATCGGTATGAACCCAGGTACGTAGAGCTACCTACTTTCCCAGCTCCCAGATGCTCTGTTTTCAAATCACTATCCCAGATATCAGCACGATTGACTCCTGATCTCAGGTACTATACTTGGTAATCCTCTCAGAGCCTTTAGGACTGTCTCCAGACCTGTTGTTCTGTCTCAGCCTAAACCCCAGCATCGCTGGAGAGCTGTGGTAGGTCTGATCTCCCGCCAGCCAACCTCAATCTAGGCCTAAGGACATGGCAAACAAGAGCCAAGACCACAATAATTAAGCAGGGGATGTGATTAGAGATCCTGTGGCATGCTGTCATACATTTTTTCATTTGTGGAAATTGATGCAGATGATCTTGACTCTCTATTTTCCAAAAAGGGTATCTCGTTTACCCAGGCACTGTTACAAAAAAAGGAGATGTTGTTTTGTTCCAGACTGAAAATTAATACTGTAATTTTGGGGAATAGTTTTCCTTATAGTGTTGGTACGGATGGAGGGTGGAGGGTAATTTGCAGGCAAATGACCGGATACAATCTATACCAGTAAATACTATGTTTAGAGAAATGGTTTCTTGTGAAAAGCAGCTGGACATATTTGGGGACTCGATACAAGCCTCATGCAGTTGTTAAATGTAGATGGAAGCAAGACTCCTGACACAGATACTGTCAGCTAATCATTTATTCACACTTTATTTGGATAGTCCAGATTTTCCATCACTAGATGCTCTACAGATGGGCATACTAACTGCTTGCTGAGGTTGCGGTTAGGTTGAGGTTTAGAAAAAGGATTAGGGTAAGGGTTAAGGTAAGGGCTAGGGTTAGGGTAAGGGCTGCATTTAGTGTTAGGAGGAGGGTTAAGGTTAAGGTTAGAGCCAGGGTTAGGGTTAGTTGATAGTTGAAATGTTACTAATAGCCTGTAGATAGTCCATCTCTAGATGCTCTACAGACTATCCAAATAAAGTGTCACCAGTCATTTTATTTCAAATCTGTGCTTGTGTGTGAGTCAGAAGATGTGATTACACAATGTTCAAAATAGGCCAGTGACAATGACTCAGTCTAAGCTAACACCCCCACATTAAACCGGGGGGGTCTATACTAAGCTTGGAAATGATACACAAGGGAGACATGTTAGTTGTGACGTTTTTGTGTGCATGCAGGAGCTATTCATTTTTCTATCATAATACAAGGTTTTAGAAGACAATTACGATTAGGCAACTGGTACAGCAGGTGACCAGATCTGTGTGTGTGTGATGGTGTTTTTGCCAGCATGCACAGCAGCTGCCCTGCTTCCTGAAAGGGAGGTGTAAAATGTCCATCTCCCTCAGAGGAACAGCGATAGAAACTGGCAAACAGCCTTTTCAATAGACTGAAAAGAGAGGCCTCGGGCTTGATGTTGAGATGGATGGCGTCATAACCCACTGTGGTTGGCATCAATGCTTTCTTGTAGATGGTCTCCCCAGCTGGACCCCGCCTGTACCCGTAGTATACAGTTGAAGTCTGAAGTTTACATACACCTTAGCCAAATACATTTAAACTCAGTTTTTCACAATTCCTGACATTTAATCATTCCTGACATTAAAAATTCCCTGTCTTAGGTCAGTTAGGATCACCACTTTATTTTAAGAATGTGAAATTTCAGAATAATAGTAGAGAGAATGATTTATTTCAGCTTTTATTTCTTTCATCACATTCCCAGTGGGTCAGAAGTTTACATACACTCAATTAGTATTTGGTAGCATTGCCTTTAAATTGTTTAACTTGGGTCAAATGTTTCGGGTAGCCTTCCACAAGCTTCCCACAATAAGTTGTGAATTTTGGCCCATTCCTCCTGACAGAGCTGGTGTAGCTGAGTCAGGTTTGTAGGCCTCCTTGCTCGCACACGCTTTTTCAGTTCTGCCCACAAATTTTCTATAGGATTGAGGTCAGGACTTTGTGATGGCCACTCCAATAACTTGACCTTGATGTCCTTAAGCCATTTTGCCACAACTTTGGCAGTATGCTTGGGGTCATTGTCCATTTGGAAGACTCATTTGCGACCAAGCTTTAACTTCCTGACTGATATCGTGAGATGTTGCTTCAATATATCCACATACTGTCACGCCCTGACTTTAATTATATTTGTTTTCTTTATTTTTTGGTTAAGTCAGGGTGTGACAAGGGTGTTTTGTTTAGTTTTTGTATTGTCTAGGGTTTTGTCTTGTCTAGGGGTTTTGTTGATCTATGGGGATTTGGTATGGTCTAGGGGATTGTAGGTTGATGGTGGCCTGAATTGGTTCCCAATCAGAGACAGCTGTTTCTCGTTGTCTCTGATTGGGGAGCCTATTTAGGTTGCCATTTTCCATGTTGGTTTTGTGGGTAGTTGTTTTCTGTTTTGTGTTGTTGCACCTTACAGGACAGTTTCAATTTTCGTTTATTCACTTTGTTATTTTGTATTTAGTGTTCAGTTTTCAATAAAGCATGAACATTTCCCAAGCTGCGTTTTGGTCCGATCCTTCCTGTTCATCAGACGAAGAAGATCGTTACACATACTTTTCCTTCCTCGTGATGCCATCTATTTTGAGAAGTGTACCAGTTCTTCCTGCAGCAAAGCACCCCCACAACATGATGCTGCCATCCCCGTGCTTCACGGTTGGGATGGTGTTCTTCGGCTTGCAAGCCTCCCCCTTTTTCCTCCAAACATAAGGATGGTTATTATGGCCAACAGTTCTATTTTTGTTTCATCAGACCAGAGGACATTTCTCCAAAAAGTACGATCTTTGTCCCATGTGTAGTTGCAAACCGTAGTTTTTTTTTTTATGGCGGTTTTGGAGCAGTGGCTTCTTCCTTGCTGAGCGGCTTTTCAGGTTATGTCGATATAGGACTCGTTTTACTGTGGATATAGATACTTTTGTACCTGCTTCCTCCAGCATCTTCACAAGGTCCTTTGCTGTTGTTCTGGGATTGATTTGCACTTTTTGCACCAAAGTACATTCATGTCTAGGAAACAGAACGCGTCTCCTTCCTGAGCAGTATGATGGCTGCGTGGTCCCATGGTGTTTATACTTGCGTACTACTGTTTGTACAGATGAACGTGGTACCTTCAGGCGATTGGAAATTGCTCCCAAGGATGAACCAGACTTGTGGAAGTCTACAATTATTTTTCTGAGGTCTGGGCTGATTTCTTTTCGTTTTCCCATGATGTCAAGCAAAGAGGCACTGAGTTTGAAGGTAGGCCTTGAAATACATCCACAGGTACACCTCCAATTGACTCAAATGATGCCAATTAGCCTATCAGATGCTTCTAAAGCCATGACCTAATTTTCTGGAATTTTCCAAGCTGTTTAAAGGCACAATCAACTTAGTGTATGTCAACTTCTGACCCACTAGAATTGTGATACAGTGAATTATAAGTGAAATAATCTGTCTGTAAACAATTGTTGGAAAAATGACTTGTGTCATGCACAAACTAGATGTCCTAACCGACTTGCCAAAACTATAGTTTGTTAACAAGAAATTTGCGGAGTGGTTGAAAAATGACTTTTAATGACTCCAACCTAAGTGTATGTAAACTTCCGACTTCAACTGTAAGTGAAGGTAGAGGTTGTGGTGCTAGGGGCAGGAGGATCAAGAGACGAGGGGAGCCCCATCCCATTGGATGTGTCATGACGTTGCCTGTTTGGGTACATCAAGCCCCATCCCCCTATCCCTGCCACTCCCTGCCTCCCCCTTTCCTCCTTCAACCCATGCTGTGGCCAGAGAGACGTCGTAAATTCCTGAGAATCTCCTCATGGACACACAGTATAGCAGACGGTAAAACTTTCATAGAGAACAAAGGGATTTCTTCCACCTCACAGAACTTGAGGTACGAACAGATTTCATGTTCCGGAAAAAGTATAAAAGATCGGTGAAGATTCCAGCTATTAACTGGTCCGTTTGTCACAACTTGGGAAACTCATGGGAGACTGTGTGGCTACATTACCATACCACTGTTTATATAATAGCCTCAGATATGAGGTTTACATCTAATTGCTGTATAAGATGAATGAGTGAGTATGATACTGTTTGTATAATGGTGTAATATGATTTTGGAATGTTTAATGAAGAAAAATCCAATCCCTTTTGATTTGAACTAAATCCGAGGGCCCGCCCCTGAGCCCAGTTGGGTCAGACATCCTGGGACAGCCCTTTCTGCAATCCTAATAAAAACCCAACTCTGAGAAATTATCACTAGACCATGTTTTTTCTCCATTAGGAGGGGAACGAAGGTTGTGTACCATTGCTGAATCTTTTAACCATACCACGTGGTTAAACTCTTAGACTATACCGACAGAATAAGAACAAGTCTTTGATATTGACTACTAGTCTGCAGCTAGGAATTCGGTATCATTGAACGCGAAGAACGACAACCGCCGAAACATCCACTCGATAACGAAACGAATGAATGTCACTCTGAACTATCTCCTCTAACCAAGACAGAGAGAGAGAAAGACGGACGAAACTCTCCAACAGAAACAAACTTTTCTCCAGCGATCAAGATGACACACTGAGCGTAAATATATATATATATTGATTGCAATTGTTCCCGAATGAGTGAGCGTTCATGTGTAAAGGATTAGCATGTCAATTGTTATAATTATGAACTCTGTAGTGACTTCTTAGTCGACCCCCAATTTTCCCTTTGTCTAACAAGCCGCCATGCCGGTTCAGCCCACTAGGGCATATTTATCCTATCATTTCATGTAACCATTTTAAGTTTGTTTGTTTGTTTATGCATTTCTGTGAATTACTTAGTTAGTAATAAATAAATGATTTAAGACAATTGATGTATGGATGACTCATAGTGAAGACTGGGTTCGTGCAGATAACCAACAATTTACGACGTTTGGAATGAGACTAACGTGAGGTAAAAATAAATAAATAATTAATCAGAAGACTATTGATCAGATATGAAAATATCTGAAAGGTTATATTGGGAAATTATAACTTTGTAATCTGAACACTTTCCCTGGTGCCCCAACTTCCTAGTTAATTAGTTACGTTATTATTTAGTTGATCGCGTAATAACTAATTACAGAGAATCTTTGATAAAAACTAAGTCTTCAATTCCATGACAGTAAAGACACGACAGATGATATTACCACCTGTAGAGGAGACCAGAGCTGGCAGCTGGAAGCGTCACACAGTGTAGTCTGGGCTCCAATAAAGAGCCTCCTCTCCCCTGAGACACACAGCCTCTGACTCACACAGGACAGAGTAAAGAAGGGAGACTTAAAGTCGACTTCAAGTCTTCTTCACAAAGGCCTGTGTTGAGGGTGCATGGTAATGAGAGAAACCTCAGCACACACTGTCACAGCACCACATTAGCACCAAAATAGCACCACAATAGCACACCCATTCATGCGTAAATGCATACATGCAGATTGATACTGTATAGTGCAATCTTTTTCTTTTCTTTTTCTTTTCTCCCCAATTTCGTGATATCCAATTGCGATCTTGTCTCATCGCTGCAACTCCCCAACGGGTTCGGGAGGCGAAGGTCGAGTCATGCGCCCTCTACGAAACATGACCCGCGAAACCGCGCTCCTTAACTTCTTATGGCTGCAGGGGCAGTATTGAGTAGCTTGGATGAAAGGTGCCCAGAGTAAACGGCCTGCTCCGCAGTCCCAGTTACTAATATATGCATATTATTACTATTGGATAGAAAACACTCTGAAGTTTCTGAAACTGTTTGTATTATGTCTGTGAGTATAACATAACTCATATGGCAGACAAAATACAAACAGGAACTGGAAATTCTGAGGCTTGTCGAGTTTCAACCATTGAAAACCATTGAAATCCATTGAAATCACAGCGAGATATGAATGAGTAGTCACTTCCTACGGCTTCCACTAGATGTCAACAGTCTGTAGAACTTTGTCTGATGACTCCACTGTGAAGGGGAGCTGAATGAGAGTAGAATGAGTCACCACTGCCATGAGGTGAACATTCTTTGACCACGCGCATTCACATGAGGACCTCCGTTCCATCGCTCATCTGAAGTTAATGTAATTCTCCGGTTGGAACGTTATTCAAGATATATGTTAACAACATTCTAAAGATTGATTCAATACATCGTTTGACATGTTTCTACTGACTGTTACGGAACTTTTGAACATTTCGTCACGTTTTAGTGAACACGCTTTGTGACTTTGGAATTGTTTACCAAACGCGCTAACCAAAGTAGCTAATTGGACATAAATAACGGACATTATCAAACAAATCAAGCATTTATTGTGGACCTGTGATTCCTGGGAGTGCATTCTGATGAAGATCATCAAAGGTAAGGGAATATTTTTCATGTAATTTCTGGTTTCTGTTGACTCCAACATGGCGGCTAATTTGACTATTGTTCTGAGCTCCGTCTCAGATTATTGCATGGTTTGCTTTTTCCGTAAAGTTCTTTTGAAATCTGACACAGCGGTTGCATTAAGGAGAGGTATATCTATAATTCCATGTGTATAACTTGTATTATCATCTACATTTATGATGAGTATTTCTGTTGAAACGATGTGGCTATGCAAAATCCCTCGATGTTTTTGGAACTAGTGAATGTAACGCGCCAATGTAAACTCAGATTTTTTTATATAAATATGAACTTTATCAAACAAAACATACATGTATTGTGTAACATTAAGTCCTATGAGTGTCATCTGATGAAGATTATCAAAGGTTAGTGATTAATTTTATCTCTATTTGTGCTTTTTGTGACTGCTATCTTTCGCTGGAAAAATGGCTGTGCTTATTGTGGTTTGGTGTGACCTAACATAATCGTTTGTTGTGCTTTCGCTGAAAAGCATATTTGAAATCGGACACTTTGGTGGGATTAACAACAAGATTACCTTTAAAATGGTATAAGACACATGTATGTCTGAGGAATTTTAATTATGAGATTTCTGTTTTTTGAATTTGGCGCCCTGCACTTTCACTGGCTGTTGTCATATCATCCCGTTAACCGGATTGCAGCCATAAGAAGTTAACACCCTCCCGCTTAACCCGTAAGCCAGCTGCACCAATGTGTCGGAGGAAACACCGTTCAACTGACAACCCAAGTCAGCCTGCAGGCTCCCCGGCCCGCCACAAGGAGTCGCTAGAGCGCGATGAGCCAAGTAAAGCCCCCCCGGCCAAACCCTCCCCTAACCCAGACGACGCTGAGCCAAATGTGCGCCGCACTATGGGACTCCCGGTCACAGCTGTTTGTGACACAGCCTGGGACTGCTGCACCACTCGGGAGTATAGTGCAGTCTTTTAATTAAAATGTTGGCCATACACGTAAACACACACAAGTCACTCTGGCCGGCTGTAAGTCACTCTGGATAAGAACATCTGTTAAATTACATTATTTGTTCTTTTTTGGCCTACAGTCACACCCCGTAATACGCATGGAATGGTATTTTTTTTACATTTCACCTTCATTCACCTGTATTAAGAAATGCATTATCACACTTCAGTGACCTCTGACAGAGAGTGAACAATAGCAGAGTGAAGTGTGTTCCTCTCACAAGGGATTGGAGAGGAGGAAAGTGGGAGAGGAGACTGGCAGTTACAGAGTGTGTGTGTGTGTGTGTGTGTGTGTGTGTGTGTGTGTGTGTGTGTGTGTGTGTGTGTGTGTGTGTGTGTGTGTGTGTGTGTGTGTGTGTGTGTGTGTGTGTGTGTCTGTGTGTGTGTGAGAGAGAGAGCGAGAGCAAACACCCAAATTGAGACTGCATGCAGAATTCTGAAAAAATATCCTCCATGTACAATGTAAAACACCAAATAATACATGCAGAGCAGAATTAGGCCGATATCCGCTAATGACAAAATCCGGAAAAGAGCCGTTAAATTCTACAACCACCTAGAAGGAAGTGATTCCCAAACCTTCCATAACAAAGCCATCACCTACAGGGAGATGAACCTGGAGAAGAGTCCCCTAAGCAAGCTGGTCCTGGGGCTCTGTTCACAAACACAAACAGACCCCACAGAGACCCAGGACAGCAACACAAATAGACCCAACCAAATCATGAAAAAACGAAAAGATAATTACTTGACACATTGGAAAGAATTAACAAAAAAACTGAGCAAACTAGAATGCTATTTGGCCTTAAACAGAGAGTACACAGTGGCAGAATACCTGACCACTGTGACTGACCCAAACTTAAGGAAAGCTTTGACTATGTACAGACTCAGTGAGCATAGCCTTGCTATTGAGAAAGAGAAGACAGGCTATGTGCACACTGCCCACAAAATGAGGTGGAAACTGAGCTGCACTTCCTACCCTCCTGCCAAATGGATGACCATATTAGAGACACATATTTACCTCAGATTACACAGATCCACAAATAATTTGAAGACAAACCCAATTTTGATAAACTCCCATATCTACTCAGTGAAATACCACAGTGTGCCATCATAGTAGCAAGATTTGTGACCTGTTGCCACAAGAAAAGGGCAACCAGTGAAGAAAAAACACCATTGTAAATACAACCCATATTTCTGTTTATTTATTTTCCCTTTTCGAACCTTAACTTAACTATTTGCACATCGTTACAACACTGTATATAGACATGATATGACATTTGAAATGTCTTTATTCTTTTGGAACTTCTGTGAGTGTAATGTTTACTGTTTTTGTTCATTTCACTTTTGTTTATTATCTACTTCACTTGCTTTAGCAATGTTAACATACGTTTCCCATGCCAATGAAGCCTCTTGAATTGAATTGAGAGAGAGAGAGAGAGAGAGAGAGAGAGAGAGCAAGATGTAGAGAGAGGGGGAGAGGGAGAGAGAGAGAAATGACTGTGTATGTTTCCCTGCAGTGTTGACTGGAACACTGTAACAGGCAAGCAGGCAGACGGCCCCATACTCTGTTCCTGCGGCATGCGTTCCAGTAAAGGGCCTGCTGCATTCACTCCCAACTCCAAACTGCAGTCTGGAGAGTGAGAGAAAGAGATGAGAGAGAGGGGGAAAGAGAGAGAGAGAGGAAGAGAAAGAAAGGGAGAGAAAGAGGGGAACAAAAACAGCAGTGAAACCAGACACGCAGTTCTCATTTGGGGAATGTCATGTTGGAGGGGTAGAGGAGGAAAGGATGAGGATAATTAAAGATGGTGGCTAACTGTTCTGTTTGGTTCTGTAGCCCTGCCTGCAGTCTGGATACAGTATGGAGTTTATAGAGCAACAACAACCACACACACAGTGGCGTGTACTCACACAAACATACAGAGACAGACACAGAAGTGTACTATGCGCACACACAGGCAAACAGAAACACACGCATGCATACACAAACACACACACTCTTCCGCAAACACACACACTGGCACGTGCACACACACACACATCTACACCTACACCACAGTGAGTAAACCCATACACATGTCACCTCCATTTCCCATTCAACAGTAAAAGCTGCTCTCCTTGGCTCTGCTTCCTCAGCCGAAGGGTGTTAATAGCTTTAGTTGAGGCTGTGTGTGCATACAGATGCCTATGTCCAGGAAGGTCAGCCCACAAAATGACAGCCATCCTCCAGGGGGAGAAAGAGCCTTTCTCCTGGGCTGGAGGTCCTGCAGGGGACACAGCCCCGTTCCCACACTGCCTACACTGTCTGGTTTGTTGACCGCTTCCCAAATACCATCACCACACACTCTTCCTCCCTCCGTCTGTTGTTTCTCACCATCCTTCTTTTATTATCTTTCCCTTTTTTCTCCCTCTTTTCCTCTTTCTCTTACGACTGATTTCCCCCCACTTGTCTCTCTTTCTCCCTCCCTCCCTTCTCCCTTTTCTATCCCTCTCTTTCCTTCTCACTCTATCTTTCCAATGTTGGTCTCTGTCTTTCATCCCTCATTGCTTTTTTTCTTTCCCTGTTTATTTGGGTGGGCCAGTGAATGGTGATGTACTGTGTGAATAGTCTGGTGGGCCCGAATCAGGGCTCAGATTCCCATGCTGGAGAGAACAATGCTGGGCTGTGATGTGAATAGTCACGCAGTGCTGGAGGTGCAGGCAGAGAGGCAGGCGTTGTGTCAGGGCCAGGCCAGGGGATGTGAGAGCAGAGAGGCTGGGAGCAGAGCAAGGCCAGACAGACTGCGGTGGAGGCTCCAGGGCCGCGTTGCACCACTGAACGAGCAGGCTGTGATGTCATGGGAACCGCTAGGTTCACTAATGAACACAAACGCAATCAGGACTGTTCTTTCTCTCCTGAGGTTTTCTCGGACGTGAGGAGAGTATCAGGATACGGTTGACCACATTTATCTCATGTGTAGAGTACGGTCTTGTGGGACATTTTGGTCACAATGATTTTTGTTTTTTAAGTTGCTGTGGGCAATGTAGTAATAATGGTAAACTTGTCCAATGATCATCATAGAATCAACGAGACATCCTCTCTGTGTTTGAATTGTCCCTTGGGTCCGCTACCTTACAATCCCTTTCAATATTTACCAAGATTCCGTGATGCTAACCCTCATCCATGATCCTCTCTGTTTATTTACCAGAATGCCATGGTGTCGTTCAAGGAGCTGTGTGGTCTGACGCCGGCGGCCAACATGAAGCAGTGTATCCTGACCGTGTCCACGTGGCTGATGAACAGCGAGCGAGCGCTCAGGGTGACCGTGGACCTGAGTCAAGCCTACCCCACCATGGAGGCCCAAGGGCCCGTCCCTGAGCTGCTCCGCAAGGTCCTCAACGCCTACGACATGGTACGCTATAGCAGCACCACATAGGCATAACATACACTACAGAGCTACCATTCTGTTGAGGTCGATGTTGTATTCAGAGAGATACGCAACGTTCATTTACGGTTAATAGGCGTGTGAACATTATTCACTAAAAAGGTGCTATGAAATGAAAACGCATCACAACCTGGTAAGGTAACATGCTACAACACCCTTGTGCACTATACAGTCTTAAGAGTCTGTTGCACACTATGCCTTCAAATAATAATATCAGTGTTAAGACACAGCAAGGAAACATGCCACAGATGACCTCCACCACAGGGAGTGAACAAACCATTTACTATAGCTACTGCAGCGCTGTGATAAGCGCTAACTCATCCCGGAGCAGTTCACCCTGCTGCGCTTCCGCACGGCATCCCATCATGCCCTGTGCCTCCCCAAGCCGTCACTCTCCATCCTGGCTGCTGTCTGATCTGTGATAACAACCAGCTTATTCATTATTCACCAGGCACCTACTGGTACAGGCCAACACAGGGGGGGTTAAAGTCCCCCCAGCGCTCAGAGCAAGTCAACACCCCACTATTCCACCCCCCTGATGGAGATTGGTTTGACCTGTTGAACTGGGTCATCAGAGAGCTGTTGTGGTGTTGTAGCTACATGACATTACTGTTCATATCCCAGTCACTCCTATTGCTGACACCTAGAGTGTAACAACCTCATATAAGCTCCATAGCTGAGGCTCTAAATAGCTTTGTATTTTAATCAGCTTTCTCCCTGGGCGTGCTTGTCTTTGAGTACCTCTTATGGCCCCAGTACATTACATTCACATGTGAAGGGCTTTAATGAAGAGCCTAAATGAAGGGCCTAAAAATAATTCTGCTGCTGTTCCATTGCAACATTCCTGTGCTCCCAGCCTCCCAGCGTCAGCTAGCAGAGTCCCGACAGCTGAGGAGATGAATCTACAGTGAGGCTGAGTGTGTCTGAGACAGAGGCTGCCTGTCCTGAGCACAGGGTCAGTCAGCTGAGTGTTACTGTGTGCTTCCAAAGATTAGTCCATTGGCACACGCCCCAATCTCAAGAACAGAGGCTCCAGTGTGTGCGGGTGTGTGTGTATCCGTTTGTGTGTGTGTGTGTGTGTGTGTGTGTGTGTGTGTGTGTGTGTGTGTGTGTGTGTGTGTGTGTGTGTGTGTGTGTGTGTGTGTGTGTGTGTGTGTGTGTGTGTGTGTGTGTGTGTGTGTACCAGCCCTAGCCATTAACACATTCATGGTTGTACTCACGTGGGCTGGTTGGACGCAGGCGCCGTAACCTAGGAGTGAACTGAGCATCAGCAGATTCAAACTCTGTGGTCAGTGCCCCTGAGGCCAGGCCAGAGAGACCCAGCTCAGCCTGAGCCAATGGGAGCCAGCCCCCTGTCCTGTCTGCTGACCAATATGATCCCAGATCCATTGGCCCTGTACCAGCCCACACACAGTGGCCTGCTTCTTGTCTCTGTGCTCTGATTGCTGGGTCAGGCCAGCTGCTTCTCACTGTCCGTGGGAGGGAGAGGCTGTAAAAGCAGAAGGTTTTCAGTTCAGGTCACAGGGTTGGGGATTGGAACTGGGCTAAAGCTGTAAGGCTGGCTCAATGCTTCCAGGAACACAGGTAGGGGACCAGACGGGGGCTGCATCACAAAATGGCACCCCATTCTCTATGTAGTGACCTACTTTTGGCCAGAACCCTATGGGCTCTGGTCAAAAGTAGTGCACTAAATATGGAACAAGGTGTCATTTAGGATGCAACCAGACTGTTCTCATCTCCTGTCCTCTACTGTATCACCACATGACTCTGTGTGTGTGTGTGTGTGTGTGTGTGCGTGCGTGTGTTTTGTCTGACTCTGTGTGTGTGTGTGTGGGGGTGCGTGTGTTTTGTCTGACTCTGTGTGTGTGGGGGTGCATGTGTTTTGTCTGACTCTGTGTGTGTGTGGGGGTGCATGTGTTTTGTCTGACTGTGTGTGTGTGGGTGCATGTGTTTTGTCTGACTGTGTGTGTGTGGGTGCATGTGTTTTGTCTGACTCTGTGTGTGTGGGTGTGTGTGTTTTGTCTGTCTCTATCTCCGTGGGTGTGATTCCCAGGGTCTGGGCATAGCAGAGGGAGAAAAAAGTTTATAAAGAACAAATGATCAAAGGACTTTGAGAAATGTTGACGTACCCTCTTTCTCTTCCATCGAATGTCTCTGAGAAGTATTTCCCTCCAGACTTTGTTATTCACTATTCCTATGGTATTCCCCCATGTTTGGCTATGCGTACATTCAATGATAATTCTGTGTTATTCTTTACTAAGAGGTAGTGTTTCCATTGTCCTGTTTAGCCTTGTCTACAGTAGGACTCATGACATAAGAAGTCCCCCTCCGACACAGGAATTGCTTGATACTGTACGACCTCACTTCCTTTTGCCTAATCTTGTCCCCTGTTTATTTCTCTGTAGATGATTCAGACGAGCCGGACGCTGATTGAGTCAGCTGATGTGGTCTACTCCAAGCTTACACAAGCACAACGGGCAGGTAAGGCTTTGTAGTATTCACTTTACCAGTGACATAGCCTGGTAAAGTGCTGTCTCCTAAGGTCAGCAAGACAGCACAAACAGATCTTGGACCAGTCTATGCCACGGGTCAAGAGCTTCACCAAACCCAGACAAACATGGGCATAACACTGCCCGCCCTCACTCCCATCCCAAACTGGTCTCTGATCAGTCTTTCTATTACATTTTTTCACCAGGTAAATTGACTGAGAACACATTCTCATTTACAGCAATGACCTGAGGAATAGTTACAGGGGAGAGGAAGGGGGATGAATGAGCCAATTGGAAGCTGGGGATGATTAGGTGGACATGATGGTATGAAGGCCAGATGGGAATTTAGCCAGGACACCAGGGTTAACACCCCTACTCTTACCATAAGTGCCATGGGAGCTTTAGTGACCACAGAGAGTCAGGACACCCATTTTAAAATCCCATCTGAAAGACAGCCCCCTACACAAGGCAATGAGATATTCTATAACACCACTTCCAGCAGCATCTGGTCTCTCATCCAGGGACCGACCAGGACCAACCCTGCTTAGCTTCAGAGGCAAGCCAGCAGTGGAATGCAGGATGGAATGCTGCTGGCCCAGGACATAGAACATGTGGGGATTTCATCATAGTCACTGTCATCGCTATTGCTGTCGTCATCCAGTAATTTACCATTTATCTTCAGGGACTCAGCCCTGGGTAGTTAACACGTCAGTCGGCATGTGAATTCACTCACCGAGCAAGACGGCATTGAATGGAACAAGAGGAGTGAATGAACTGAAATATTCCCTTAAAAAGAGCAGAGGACAGGAAGGACAGTAATAGATAGAAAGATAGAATGAGGGAGAGAATGGAAGCAGGGAATCGTCAATGCTGTTTTTTTTTTATGGCTTGTGGACAATAGCGGTGACTAAGGCTTTTGGTGCGTGGTTGTAATTGACTATAATGAGATCTTTTAAGTACAAAATGGCTCCAAATTAGGGGGCCAATGATTGTCTTTCTCCTGGCTCCCCATCCTCTGCGTGGGGCTGTAATTGCAGGTTGCCCCACTGCAGTACTGAGCGGCTGCAGACAGAAAGTCGGCTGCAGACAGACAGCGCTCCTAAATGGCAGAGAAGATAAGATAAAGATGCATCAGGATTCCTGATTTATCATCATTATGTTTGTTTACCTGCGGTATTTGTATCTGCCCGCCTCTGAAGGCGAGACATAACACAGATAGTACATTCTGCACTGGTAAGCTCATGGATATTAAACAGATGCACGTAAACAAGCAGCAAGTGCACACGTGTACACCTCCTAACGTATTTATTTGGACAGTGAAGCAGCCTGTAGGGAGGAGGTCAGAGACCTGGCGGTGTGGTGCCAGGAAAACAACCTCTCCCTCAACATCAGCAAGACAAAGGAGCTGATCGTGGACTACAGGAAACGGAGGGGCGAGCACGCCCCCCATCCACATTGATGGGGCTGTAGTGGAGCGGGTCGGGAGTTTCAAGTTCCTCCACATCACTAAGTAATTTACATGGTTCACACACACCAACACAGTTTTGAAGAGGGCACTACAACTTCCCTTCCCCCTCAGGAGGCTGAAAAGATTTGGCATGGGCCCTCAGATCCTCCAAAAGTTCTACAGCTGCACCATTGAGAGCATCTTGACTGGCTGCATCACCGCTTGGTACGGCAACTGCAAGACACCCGACCGCAAGGCACTACAGAGGGTGGTGAGTACGGCCCAGTACATCACTGGTGTCGAGCTCCCTGCCATCCAGGACCTCTATACCAGGTAGTGTTAGAGGAAGGCCCAACAAAGTGTCAGACTCCAGCTTTGTTAAAGAGGCATAAATAGCATCCCCCCCAAAAATGCTAACCTCCCTGGTAATGGTGAGAGGTTCGCATGTCTTGGGGGTATGATCTTTGACATTGTAACTTTCTCACTCATCATTATTCACAATTCATTCAGGATTATCTGTAATCATGGTAGTATCCACATTCATTTATTAGTGTTTAGAAACATATTCTATTCTTATTTACAATAAAAGTGACTCCAAAATAACACAATACATTATTTACCATTAATTTCTATTGGGCACAGCATAATCCAAAACACAACTAAAACAAACTGCAAATGCATCCAACAACTTTGTTGTCACAAGCTTGATGCAATCATTGTGTGCTAAGAATATGAGACCAAATGCAAACATTTTGACTAAAGGAAAGACACTGTAAGTAAATTTGTCCAAATACTTATGACTAGATACATGAAGTGCATTCATTTCTAAACGGTAAAACAGATATGTAGGAAAATACCTTTACATAAAAGGCGACATTCTGTACTATAGTACATATAATACCAAAATGCTGGAGTATAGAGCCAAATTAAATGTTTTAGCTTCACTGGCCAAATAAATGCGTAGGGGAGTGTACAGTATATATTTATATACAGTGCCTTCAGAAAGTATTTGCACCCCTTGACTTTTTCCACATTTTGTTGTGTTACAGCCTGAATTTAAAATGAATTATATTGAGATTTGGTGTTACTGTCCAACACACAATACCCCATAATGTCAAGGTGGAATTATGTTCTTAGAAAGTTTTACAAATAGATTACAAATGAAAACCTGAAATGTCTAGAGTCAATAAGTGTTCAACCCTTTTGTTATGACAAGCCTAAATAAGTTCAGGAGTAAAAATGTGCTTAACAAGTCACATAATAAGTTGTATGGACTAATACAGGCATCCTTCCTAACTCAGTTGCCGGCGAGGAAGGAAACCATTCAGAGATTTCACCATGAGGCCAATGGTGACTTTAAACAGTTACAGAGTTTAATTGCTGTGATAGGAGATAACTGAGGATGGATCAACAACATTGTAGTTACTCCACACTACTAACCTAAATAACAGAGGGAAAAGGAGTAAAATTATTCAAAAACTTGCATCCTGTTTGCAATAAGGCACTAAAGTAATACTGCAAAAGAAAGTGGCAAAGAAATTAACTTTATGTCCTGAATACAAAGTGTTATGTTTGGGGCAAATCCAACACATCTGTAACGCTCGTCGTATAGAGGAGAAGGAGAAGACCAAGGTGCAGCGTGGTAAGTATTCATAATTCCTTTTAATGAATACGAATACTGGAACAAAACAACAAAAACGATAAAGGAACAGTTCTGCAAGGTGACATACACTAAACAGAAAACAATCACCCACAAACACAGGTGGGAACAGGCTACCTAAGTATGATTCTCAATCAGAGACAACGATAGACAGCTGCCTCTGATTGAGAACCATACCAGGCCAAACACACAGAAATACAACACAAGGACAACATAGAACACCAGACATAGAATGCCCACCCAACAACATCACTGAGTACAACTTTCATATTTTCAAGCATGGTGGTGGCTGCATCATGTTATGGGTATGCTTGTCATCGGCAAGGACTAGTGAGTTTTTTTGGGATAAAAATAAACAGAATAGAGCTAAGCACAGGCAAAATCCTAGAGGAAAAGCTGTTTCAGTCTGCTTTCCAACAGACACTGGGAGACAAATTCACCTTTCAGCAGGACAATAACCTAAAATACAAGGCCAAATATACACTGGAGTTGCGTACCAAGACACCATTGAATGTTTCTAAGTGGCCTAGTTACAGTTTTGACTTAAATCGTCATGAAAATCTATGGCAAGACTTGAAAATGGGTTTCTAGCAATTAATGATCAACAAGCAACTTGACAGAGCTTGAATAATTAAAAAAATATATAATGTGCAAATATTGTACAATCCAGGTGTGCAAAGCTCTTAGAGACTTACCTAGAAAGACTCACAGCTGTAATCGCTGCCAAAGGTGATTCTAACATGTATTGACTCAGGTGTGTGAATACTTATGTAAATGAGATATTTCTGGATTTAATTTTCAATAAATGTGCAAAAATGTCTAAAAACATGTTTTCACTTTGCCATTATGGGGTATTCTGTGGATATGGGTGCGGAAAAAATATATACATTTCATCCATATTTTATCCAGGCTGTAACAACAAAATGTGGGAATAAATCAAGGGGTTTGAATACTTTCTGAAGGCACTATATATATAATATTCAGAATGAACTGTGGATAGAATGAAAAACATCCATATGTTAACTGAACCAGGCAGAGACGGGGCTTACACGCGTAGAGACTGACGACACACTGAAGACACACTCTGTGGTAAAGCTAGACCCGTGTGTGTGTGTGTGTGTGTGTGTGTGTGTGTGTGTGTGTGTGTGTGTGTGTGTGTGTGTGTGTGTGTGTGTGTGTGTGTCTGTGTGTGTGTGTGTGTGTGTGTGATGGCTGGTTCTTCTATCCTTGTGGGGACCTAAAACCCCCAAAGTCTCCACAAGGATAGTAAAACAAGCAAAATTCTCCCTCGTGGGGACATTTCCCACATCCCCATGAGGACAAAGGCTGTTTTAAGCTTAGGTTCAGAGTTAGGGTTAAAATTAGTCTTAGGTTTAGAATTAGGTTAAGGGTTTAGTGGTTAGGGTTAGGAGTTAGGTTTGGATTAGGGTTACGTTTTAGGGAAAATAGGATTGTGAATGGAAATTAATTTTAGGTCCCCTAAATTGTGTGTGTGTGTGTGTGAGAGAGAGAGAGTGTGTAAGAGTGATACTGAGATGGTTGGGGGGACTTTCAAAGAATTCAGCAGACACTGAAGCAACATGCGAGCCTGCACCCCACAGGCCTCCCCTCAGTCACACAGTAGCAGGCTTATGCCCATGCCCAGCCACCTCCATGTGGGCAGCACCATGTCCCTGTGCCAGTGTCGTGCTTCCCGTTTACCCAGGGGTGGAGCATGAAAGCTGGGCTTGAATCAGAATGCACTCCCCCGCTCCTCCATAGAACAGCCCCATAAGAAGCCCTGGGCTAAGCATGGCTGAAACCCCACCAGTAACTGCACAGCTATACAGTCACACAGCTGTGTGTTGGTGTCAGTAGTGGGATGTCAAGGGGTGGGTTATGTAATAAGAAAACATTGGGGGTGGGGATACGGGGAAAAAAGAACCCCTATGGGCCCTCAGCCTCATAACATAACACTTTCTCTAACACCCAGCTCCCTCCCTCACCCTCACCCTCCTCCACCCCACCCTTCACCCAGCCCAGTCGTAAAAAGACATGTCCTGCAGCCATCCCATGCCTCTGCATCCCATGCTCATGCTTTCTGACAAGGGGGCTGTTTTGGTATTGCTTGGCCAGACGGAACGAAATGGAATGGAAAAATAAAAAGTGCATAGCGAAGGAGCTACAAACACAGGAAGCTGAAGCGGCTTTATGTTCCTGTGACACACATGGCTGGGCTCTCAGCAGCCCCACGGAGACACGACACGCGGGTTTGTGCCCATAGGCGACATTGTAAGGCAGGTCCTCACCAGACATCACCGGCAACAACGACACGTGGGTTTGTGCCCATAGGCGACGTTGTTGCCGGTGATGTCTGGTGAGGACCTGCCTTATAACGTCGCCTACAAGCCCTCAGTCCAGCCTCTCTCAGCCTATTGCGGACAGTCTGAGCACTGATGGATGGATTGTGCGTTCCTGGTGTAACTCAGGCTGTTTTTGTTGCCATCCTGTACCTGTCCCGCAGGTGGGATGTTCGGCTGTATGATCCTGTGCAGGTGTTGTTACATGTGGTCTGCCACTGCGAGGACGATCAGCTGTCCGTCCTGTCTCCCTGTAGCGCTGTCTAAGGCGTCTCACAGTACGGACATTGGAATTTATTGTCCTGGCCACAGCTGCAGTCCTCATGCCTCCTTGCAGCATGCCTAAGGCACGGTCACGCAGATGAGCAGGGACCCTGGGCATCTTTCTTTTGGTGTTTTTCAGAGGCAGTAGATAGGCCTCTTTAGTGTCCTAAGTTTTCATAACTGTGACCTTAATTGCCTACCGTCTGTAAGCTGTTAATGTCTTAACGACCGTTCCACAGGTGCATGTTCATTAATTGTTTATGGTTCATTGAACAAGCATGGGAAACAGTGTTTAAACCCTTTACAATGAAGATCTGTGAAGTTATTTGGATTTTTACGAAATATCTTTGAAAGACAGGGTCCTGAAAAAGGGACGTTTCTTTTTTTGCTGAGTTTATATGCGGTAGAGAAAACGGCACTCTGTTTGAATGCCTACTCTCTCTGTCCTCCTTCCTCCACCCCCTCTCTGTGTTCATTATGCCCAGCCATTATTGCTTCTAATCAATTTAATTTGGGAAGTGGTGCTGATGTGTTGATGAGAGAGAGAGAGGCGGGATGTGAGGCGGGATGTGAGGCGACAAGATGTCCCCGCTAACTCCTCTCTGCATGCACCTACAGAGGTGCCTGCCTGATAAACCCCCAGGGCTCACCACAACACAGACCAATGAACGACCACACAGGCATCTGTGACATACGTTCTGGCGCACAGATGCTATCTGTGGCTGTGTGCACAAGTGACTGCATGAATGTGTGTGGACGTGCATACATGTTGCTTTTCATAACATACACATCATGTATATACCCCTAGAATTGCTTATTCAAATCCTGCGATCATGTTTAAGAGAACCACGGAGTTCATATCACCAGTTTTAATGGGCTTTTCCAGCCCTGGCACCAGAGGGACAGCAGCAGTAGACTGGCGTTAGCTAGCGTGGGTATAGGGCAGGAGGACTGATGGAGGAGGGAGGAGGGAGGAGGAGGTAGGAGGAAAAAGGCTGCATGGACATGTCTATGTTTATTTATTGATATCCCTTCCTCCCCTCCCCCTCTCTGTCCCTTGGTGAGATTCTCCGCCTCCTCTGGCTGCGTTGGTATGGTTAGCAGCCTCTCACCATGGATCCCATTACCATGGAAATGCAGGGGATAAAGAGATCCTTGTCTTTTCTTAGTCAATGCCGCCGTTCCGGACAGAGAAAATCCCATTCTCTGCGGTGTCCTGGGATGAAATCCGGCGTTGGCTGCTCCCTCCCTCCCAGCACATCACTCATAATAAATAAATGAAGCTCGGCTCGGAGCCTCTCTTTTTTGATTTCTGTTACTCTCTCTCGTGGTTCTGCCTTTTTCTCCATTCTGTTCATTTCTCTCGTTAGTCCCGTTTTCTCACTCCTCTTTTGCTCTATTTTACTACTCACTCTTATCTCTCCCCCTGTTTCTCTCCTCGCCTTGGGCGGCAGGTAGCCTAGTGGTTAGAGTGTTGGGCCAGTATCCGAAAGGTAGCTGGATCGAATCCCCAAACTGACAAGGTAAAAATCTGTCATTCTGCCCCTGAAATGGGCAGTTAACTCACTGTTCCACGGGCGCCGCAAGACGTGGATGTCGATTATGGCAGCCCCCCGCACCTCTCTGATTCAGAGGGGTTGGGTTAAATGCGGAAGACACATTTCAGTTGAACGCATTCAACTGCATTCAACACCCCTTTCCCTATGTGTATATGGAGCATAGGTGTGTGTGTGTAGGTGCATGCAGAGAGAAGATCTTGTCGTCTGTCTCTCTCTGAACACGTCCCAGTACTGACATGCCCGTCTCTCTCTCACTCTCTCTCTCTCTCTCTTCACACGAGAAGCAAAGCGTGAGACTGAGCCGTGATAGAGTAGAGTATGCCATAGGGGTGCATTACTTGAAGTGACAGTTCAAAATGACAAGTGTGCCACCGGAAGGGAAAAGGACAATTGGGATATGAAATGGTCCGAGAGGCTGTGTGCCACAAGGTTCCTCAAGCTGAGGGGTGGGCCCGGAGAAAAATGTAAGCACTCTTAAAGTCATAGACAGAGCTATGGATGCAAGGACTGACCATCCAATATATAAAAAATAGATTTTTAAGCATGTTATGAGGCTATGCAGAGTTTGTTTACATGTATAATGTTTACAAACATTGGTAAAACAAGCTTATATTTTGGGTTCTGATTGGATTTGACAATTGAACTAAGCTCATTTATATGATATATTCTTCAAGAATGAACGGGTATATATATAAATATATATAAATTCATAAATCCAAAAATGGATGTAGCAACTACAGATCTCCCCTTTTAAGAACTGAGTCGGACACCTTTACTTTTGGTTTTGTTGTGAATATAAAGGAGATAAATGAACGGCTTGAGGTTCAGGATATGATATCTCACTGATTCATTTCACTGACAGCTCGTAGAAACACTGTACAAAAATATTCAATCGTCAAGTAAATGGGAACAAAACAGCTTAATATAACAACAGGGATTATTATCACTTTGAAAGAGCAGCAATACAGTAAGCCAGGCGAGAGAGAGATGGGTAGATAAGTGGACGGATGGATGAGAGGAGAGCGTGTCAGAAGGCTGGGCACAGAGAGAGAGAAAGAGAGAAATGACCTCTGGCTAGACACTTATTGTTGCTCACCGTTATTATTGTTGTGAGTATCGCTATTTACAACCCCTGGGTGCCCCAGTTACACACTGCTCAGAAGCAGCTCACTAATAATATCTTTCTCTCGTTCCCTCTCTTGTTTTGCTCTCCATGCGTCTCGGCTAGGGTGATTCTCAGCCACTGAACTGTGGTGGTGTGTGGGGTTTTATGGGCGTGTGCCTGTCAAGGGGTGGCTCTGCAGGAGGAATGGAGAAATGGGCGTGCCAATGTGTGCCATGGGGAACCGGAATGGCGATGGCATACTTTGTTGAGGGGACTTTTTAAGTGGAGCACAGAACATGAAGGGTAGGGACACATCTTTGTAGTGGAAAGTTGCTCTGTACTTAAACTTTGTCCTCAAACTCTGAAAAAGTGTCCAGGGAAGCAGCTGTACTCAGCATTACAGTAGCTGTGTACTGTAGAAGTCAGTGTCAATCCAGTGGCAGTGGACAGATTTACAGCAGTACAGTACAGGCCATGGGACCGTCTGGGGTGGTGTGTTACAGTACACCCTACAGGCCATGGGACCGTCTGGGGTGGTGTGTTACAGTACACCCTACAGGCCATGGGACCGTCTGGGGTGGTGTGTTACAGTACACCCTACAGGCCATGGGACCGTCTGGGGTGGTGTGTTACAGTACACCCTACAGGCCATGGGACCGTCTGGGGTGGTGTGTTACAGTACACCCTACAGGCCATGGGACCGTCCAGGGTGGTGATGGTACTGTAAGCCCTACAGGCTATGGGACCGTCTGGGGTGGTGATGGTACTGTAAGCCCTACAGGCTATGGGACCGTCCAGGGTGGTGATGGTACTGTAAGCCCTACAGGCTATGGGACCGTCTGGGGTGGTGATGGTACTGTAAGCCCTACAGGCTATGGGACCGTCTGGGGTGGTGATGGTACTGTAAGCCCTACAGGCTATGGGACCGTCTGGGGTGGTGATGGTACTGTAAGCCCTACAGGCTATGGGACCGTCTGGGGTGGTGATGGTACTGTAAGCCCTACAGGCCATGGGACCGTCTGGGGTGGTGTGTTACAGTACACCCTACAGGCCATGGGACTGTCCAGGGTGGTGATGGTACTGTAAGCCCTACAGGCCATGGGACCGTCCAGGGTGGTGATGGTACTGTAAGCCCTATAAGCCATGGGACCGTCCAGGGTGGTGATGGTGGAGTACACCCTACAAGCCATGGGACCGTCCAGGGTGGTGATGGTACAGTACACCCTACAGACCATGGGACCGTCCGGGGTGGTGATGGTACAGTACACGCTACAGGCCATGGGACCGTCCAGGGTGGTGATGGTACAGTACACCCTACAGGCCATGGGACCGTCCAGGGTGGTGATGGTACAGTACACCCTACAGGCCATGGGACCGTCCAGGGTGGTGATGGTACAGTACACGCTACAGGCCATGGGACCGTCCAGGGTGGTGATGGTACAGTACACCCTACAGGCCATGGGACCGTCCAGGGTGGTGATGGTACAGTACACCCTACAGGCCATGGGACCGTCCGGGGGGGGGGTGATGGTACAGCAAGCCCTACAGCTGAAGATGAATAACATTGTTTTATTGTCCAAATGGACACAAGGTCCAACCGAAATTCGACTTCCGCTTTATCCTAACCTCTCTGACCTTGGCTGCCTGTACCTTATGAACAGTCCATTCACCATTCACCTTTGTGTTTGTCCAGGACTGGACTTCCATGTGGACCTTCACAGGATCGGGGCGAAGGAGGGCCTGAAGGGCCGGAAGCTACAGAAAGCCATGGAGAGCTACGCCTGGAACATCACCGTCCTCAAGGTATGAGTACAATACATCCATCCATCCGTCCTAAAACACAGGAAACTCTTTGACAAGATACTGTACTATTAAAGACTAATGGATAGTGTACTGTATAGTGTACATCCACACACTTTGTCAACATAACACTAGCAATGTATGGCTAGTGCGTCATTCGTTAGAAATACTGCCTCAGTCTGCATAAGTTCACAAGGTTAATTGATTTGCAACAACTTCCAGTAATTTACAGAAGTGATGTTGCTGCTATACTCTCCCAAGAGATTACATCATTTTGGCTAATTAGCACCTCCCTTCTTTGTAATCCTTAAATCTCTTAATTAAATGGTGCAGCTCCGGCCTACGGCTGTATCTGTGGGCTCAGCAGTAACTAACATGATAACACATCCCACATGAAAAAATACTATAGTATATTTACATTTGACATTTGGGGGGGGGGGGGGTCTTAGGAGAGGAGGATTATTTAAGATACTGTTTGAGGTAAGGTAAGGTAAGGTTTCAGATGTTTTCGGAAGATGGGCAGGGACTCTGCTTTCCTAGCTTCAGTGGGAAGCTGGTCCCACCATTGCAGTGCCAGGACAGAGAAGAGCTTTGACTGGGCTGAGCGGGAGCTGTGGGAGGGACAAGAGACCAGAAGTGGCAGAACGGAGTACTTGGGTTGGGGTGTAGGGTTTGAGCATAGCCTGAAGGTAGGGAGTTGCAGTTTCTCTTGCTGTTCCGTAGGTAAGCACCATGGTCTTGTAGAGGAAATGAGCTTCAACTGGAAGCCAGTGGAGTGTGCGGAGAAGCGGGGTGACATGAGAGAACTTGGGAAGGTTGAAAACCAGGTGGGCTGCAGTGTTCTGGATAAGTTGCAGTGGTTTGATGGCACAAGCGCGGAGCCCAGCCAACAGCGAGTTGCAGTAGTCCAGAAGAGAGAGGACAAGTGCTTGGATTAGGACCTGCGCCGTTTCCTGTGTGATGTAGGGTCGTACTCTATGGATGTTGTAGAGAATGAACCTGCAGGAGCGAGTCACTGCTTTGATGTTTGCAGAGATCGTGATGGAGAGGTCTTTGAGCGGGCAGGCCTTCCCCGGGAGGAAGAGCAGGTCCGTCTTGTCGAGGTTGAGCCTGAGGTGGTGGGCCGACATCCAAGTTGAGATATCTGCCAAGCACGCAGAGATGCGTGTCGCCACCTGGCTGTCAGAAGGGAGGAAGGAGAAAAGTAGTTGAGTGTCATCCGCATAGCAATGATAGGAGAGACCATGTGAGGATATGACGGAGCTGAGCGATTTGGTATATAGAGAGAAGAGGAGAGGGCCTCGAACCGAGGCGTGCGAAAAGCCTCCATGACACAATGAAGAGCAGTCTCGGTTGAGTGACCCATCTTGAAGCCTGACTGGTTAGGGTCAAGAAGGTATTTTCTGAGAGAGATAACGAGAAAGTTGATCAGAGACAACACGCTCAAGTGTTTTGGAAAGAAAAGAAAGAAGAGATGCAAGTCTATAGTTTTTGATGCCAGATGAGTTGAGTGTTGGTTTCGTGAGGAGGGTAGCGACTCGGGCCATTTTGAAGTCAGAGGGGACGCAGCCAGTGGTCAGGGATGAGGGAAGTGAGGAATGGGCGAAGGTCTCCAGAGATGTTCTGGAGAAGCGAGGAGGGGATGGGGTCGAGTATTCACTGTAGTGTCTTTGCAGACTTTGCTATAGTATTCACTGTAGTGTTTACTGTAGTATACTGTAGTATTTACAGTTAACTATAGTATAAATACTGTAGTGTAAGAAAACTGTAGTATATACTATAGTAATTAATACAGTGTTTTTGCGGATTGTAGTATACTGGAGTGTTTTTGTGGACTGTAGTATTTACTGTAGGGTCTTTGCTGACATTACTGTAGTATTGTAACGATCGTCTAAGGGAGGACACCAAAATGCAGCGTGGTAAGTGTTCATGCCTTTATTAGAAAAGTGAACACTATGACAAAAATAACAAAGAGATAAACGAAAATCGAACAACACGAAACAGTTCTGTCTGGTACAGTCACAAAGACAGAAAACAATCACCCACAAAACACAGGTGGGAGAAGGCTACCTAAGTATGGTTCTCAATCAGAGACAACGATAGACAGCTGCCTCTGATTGAGAACCACACCTGGCCAAACACACAGAAATAAAAAACATAGAACACAAAACATAGAAAGCCCACCCCAACTCACCTGACCAAACCAAAATAGAGACATAAAAAGGATCTCTATGGTCAGGGCGTGACAAGTATTTACCATAGTGTTTCTGTTTTGTTATCTTTGACATAGATTTCTCCTTCAGAAAACCTACTGGAGAAATACTAAAAGAGCACATTTTTCAGAACCTGTAGGTAGGTAGGACTGGGGTCTGAACAGATAGTTCAAAGCTTCTGCTCTTTTCTATAACCTGTAGAGAACACAATATATGGTCAATACTTGGCATGTAGGATTCTCACTTATGGATGGTGCAAATTGCGATATAGGAGAAGGGAATGGGTAGGGTAAATGAAATTAAATACGGTTGAAAAGTGTAGTGTTTTTGCGGACTGTAGTGTTTTTGCAGACATTACTGTAGTATTTACTATAGTATTCTACAACATTCTATAGTAAGTACTACACATGATCAAGGGATACTACAGTGTGTAGTATAGTATTCTACAGTATACTATGTTTTACTATAGAATTCTATAGTAAGTACTGAAATATTCTACACTAAACTGTAGTATTTTTTCATGTGGGATGATACCATCGCACACCATTTGTTAGCCAACATGCACAGTAGGCTCCACCCCTCTCCACCATCACCCCCTCTCCCTGGAGTTTGGACCCAGCAGACGTGCCCTTAGGTGGTCCATTGGTGTCACACTCTCCCCCTTCTCTCTCCCCTCTTCATCTCACTCTCCTTTCCCCTCTATGTCTCCTCTCTCCCCTCTATATTCCCTCTTTCTCTCTCTCCCTTCTCTGCCCTCTCTCCCCTGTCTCCTCACCTGTGACACAGGCCCACAATCATATAAAGCGGGGCCCAACGCCCTCGTTTCACAGCCTCAATGAATCATTACCTGTGGTAATAGCAACACTGATAAAGCACTAAGCCTCGCCACCATCTCGCCAAGACACAAATAAGGACATAGAGGGAATGTGTGATGTGTGTTTTCGATCTCATCTGGATGTAATTATTCAGGATTGAGTGTTTAGTGTGTTTAGCCTGGTTTGGGGCTCCGCCGGGCTGGCAGCCAGAGAGAGAGGGAGGATGTGACCAGGGATACGTTTGATTCCCCAGGACCTTTTTATCAGCGAGACGTCTGGGCTGCATCAAACACAACCAGAAACAAAGTTAAAGAAAAAATGGAAAAGGATAGAAGCGAGAATGGAAATAGGACGCTCAAAGGTAGTGCTAGCCACTAGACAAGGTTAATAGTAGTTCTAGATGCACTTTCAAAAAGGGTGTTGCTCAACCTATTTTATTTGGACTCATTGTTCTTTGGCAGCATATGTGGCTGGCAGTCTTATCTTAATTAAGCTTGAATTCACTCTATAGAACTGAAGGACTTAACTTAAGAAGCCTAACGTGGACACACAAAACCTAATGCCTTACCCCCTCCATCCCTCCACACTTCATCCTTCTCTCTCCTCCCTCCTTCCTCGTGTCTGTACGGTGAGTTATGGGTACAGGCTGCATGTCCGTATCTGCATAGCACAGCAAACACGGGCACATTAACAGCTAATCTACCTCTCTTTATGGTGGTGAACATTTGGTATGAGGCAGTGTGGTCTGTGTGTGCCAGCCAGGCTTGGCAGCCCAAGTCCAGGCAGGCAGTCACCTCTCAATTCAGCCCAACTCACTGGTTCCACATTCCTTTTATAGAAACTTAAGAAGCTGCAAAGACTCTATGGGATTGTAGAGACCACTACCTACCCCCCAGCAACACCAGCTAGTCTGATTCTCTAGATACAGTATTGTTCTTGAAGCATAGTAACTTAGAAGTCAATGATTAAAGGACTGTCCATGTTGAAGCTCCTCCTGTCACCAGTCTCTTCTCTTTGCTTAGTGCTCTCTCCACAGCTAACCTATAGTTTCACTGAGTCCTCTGACCCATATGTTCAGATCTGGAGGCAAATTGGAGGTTGAGATAAACCTTCCCAAAAAGAAACAATTATAGTAACAGGTTAATGGACTGTGTTAAGGATGAGGAAGGAACAACTGTGATTGGTTAGGAGTTCTACAGATGGAGATGTGTGATTGGTGGTTCTGTGTGCTGTGGAGTCTCAGCCTTGGCTAACCCCCAGTGGAACGCTGTGCAGGCCAGGCCAGCTGCGGGGGTGAGTGGACCCGTAGCCATGGTTGAGCTCAGCCCATTGTGATTTGGTTCCGGTACCTCCAGCCAAGTCCCTGACTGGCACAGCAGCACCAGCTTTGTGACTCACACGGGAACATTACATAATTTCTCAAACATCTGATTTATTCATGCTGTTGGAGTGGATTGTGTTCTGAGGCCCTTCATGTAGAAGACTTGTCGCTAAGCATTACCCTCATGTGAGAGGGGAACAAGAGGCATTTTGTACAGGGTTGTACCCTCAACCCCCCTGAACTACACGCCACTCTAACCTGTCTGCCCAGTGGCAATGGGAATAGACTGTAGTACAGACCGACAGACAAACAGACAGGCAGACAGACACCCCCAGTACAGACAGGACATGTTCCCTGGTCCCTGCCTCAAACAGCATCGTCCCACAGGGACGTCTCTCAGGCTCCCTTAGCCAGCTAACTGCTGACGACAGCAGGGTCGAATATGTGAGTATGGTGATGAGACTCAGAGACAACCAGAATCAGAGAATAGGGGACAGTTGCTGTGGAGGTGGGCTGTGAAGGGATGTGGTGGGTGGGATAGTGGTGGAGGACATGGAGAAAGAGAAATACTGGGATAGTGATAGTGGTAAGGATGTAGAGAGAAGACAAGAGGGGAGAAAAGAAGAGGGGAGTGTTAAGTGGCTTTAGTAGAGTTTTTTTTTAGGGACACAAGTTTTGGAGGGGGCTGTTTTGTTGTTGAGGATGAAGCCCCAGGAACCCCTTTCTACGTCTTTCCAGTCTGAGTGTCTACGGAGATGAATCCAGGCCCACAACAGTACAGAATAGAGCCAGCAGGGCTGCAGTAGCCCATTCTTTCACTCAGAAACCAAGGCAGCCACGGAAACTGCCCTGATTGACTTTACAACGCCATAAAGCGGGATGCCTGCCCTGACAACTTCCTCCCCATCTGGCCCGGTTTCATCTCTGGGGTGTTCCGAAATAAAGAGGACGATGATGATGGTGTGGGATCACTTATGAAATGCTGACTTACGGATCCTTTTTCAACAATGCAGATTTAAAGATAAAAAACAGAAATAGTGACACGAGGAATAAATACACAGTGAATGTGAATGACAAGTAAAAATAACATGGCTATATACAGGGAGTACCAATACTGAGTCGATGTGCAGGGGTACGAGGTAATTGAGGTAGCTATATACATATATGTAGGGTTAAAGTGACTAGGCAACGGGATAGATAATAGACAGTAGCAGCAGTGGGTATCCATTTGATTAGCTATTTAGCAGCCTTATGGCTTGGGGGTAGAAGCTGTTTAGGGTCCTGTTGGTTCTAGACTTGGTGCACTGGTACCGCTTGCCGTGCGGTAGCAGAGAGAACTATCTATGGCTTGGGTGGCTGGAGTCTGAAAAATGTTTGGGCCTTCCTCTGACACCCGTCTGATATAGAGGGCATTACTAAAACACATGAGTGACAGCATTCTCTCTCTCTTTCTCATTTGTCTCGCTCTCTCTCAGGGTCAGGCGGACCTCCTGAAGCACGCTAAGAGTGAGGCTTTGGACACTCTGCGTCAGATCCACTGTGCCACCCAGTCCTGTGGCCTGAGCAAGAACGGAGCTACCTCCCCTCAGCTCCAACACCATCCACTGCAAGCGCAGGCCCAGTACCAGGCCCAGCCCCACCATCCACCCCACCCTCACCATCTCCAACCTCAGGCCCAGACCCGACCCCAGGCCCAGCCGCTGTCCCAACACCTGGCTGAACCCCAGCCCAAGGCCCAACCACAGCTCCAGGCCCAGCTCCATACTCAACACCATCCCCTGACTCAGCGCCCGTCTCTGCCTCCCCTCCCACCACAGCCCCCACAGTATAGGGCAGCAGGCTCCCACGATGCCATCTCTGAGAACGAGACGGCCAGCGATGGTTCCTGCTGACCCGTTGCCTGTACCCGCAGTGGAGTCCACCCAAAGAGAGACAGGGAGAGGAGAATAGAAAGAGAGAGGGGGCTTGAGAAGCAGAGAGGAGAAGAGCAAAGAACATGGATGGTTCCTTTAACACCCCCGAAGATGGACAGGCAGAGTGAGATAGAAAGGAAAAAAGAGGAGAGGGAGAAGGAGAGAATGAAGGAGATGGAGAAGGAGAGAATGAAGGAGATGGAGAAGGAAAAAGAGCAGGAAAGGGAGAGGGAGAGAGCAGAAGAGAAACAGCAAATAGAGCAAGGGACGGGGAAGAAAACTCATCGTAAAAGACAAGAGACACAAGTTTAAAAATGTATTGTTTTAGAGACAAAGAAGAAATGTCTCTGTCAGCTCTCTCTCCTGTCCTATTTCTCTCTCTTGGATTCGAAAGAGCGAATAACACCCATATTAGTGAATTCAGTCAGTCTCTCAGCCAGTCAATTGTTGAGTCAGTCAGTCTGTCAGGAGAGTCTCGCTGTCTTTCTCTGGGCAGTGCCAGCACTGCGGGTACAGGCACCTTACAATGGCATTTCATACCGCGCAAGTTCGCCTTTGGATTCCCCTAGGATACCCATAGCATGTCCAGGACCCTTTCCTTCTCTCCTCCTCTATCTTCTCCCTTATGTTTACTCCATACACCTGTAGATCTGCCCTTCCATGCATCATCCTGAGCTTCAACCCGTTTGCCCTTCTCGCTGAAGAGGAGGCTGCCGTTTTAAATGCACAACGTAGAGCAGCTCACACGGACTAGTAGCTCTGTAGGGATCCTAGATAGAGGACCATTACTGCACAAACAAACCTGGGAGCTGTCTGTGAGAGAGACAGTAAAGGACTGCAGTTCTGCAGCCTATCTCTGTCAGTCACTACTTACCTGGCCTCTGCAATGATGCGCTGGCTCCCCCTGCTGGAGACTTCAACCTCCACAGGACCCCAAACACTTGCACAGTGCCCTTAATTAAGATTTTTAATTTAGTTAATTGTCAATCACAACATGCCTGGACGCTTAGTAGGGGGTCTCCCCAGCGCCTCTTCAGGGGCTGTGTGCGTAACGTCCCGTATGTTGCTGTCGTCGTCCCATGGATGGAGGGAGCGTGGCCGTACTCTGCCCACGCTCCAGCTCTCAAGAGGTAGCTACTAGCTAGAGCTCACCATTCTGTTTTAACTGGAACAGTCTGTCGACCCTGTCTGCGCTGAAAAGACTAAAGGACTCTATAGGTCAAAGATCACAAGAGGAACATGGACCTGGGGCAGATTCCTGCTGTCAATCAAACACACACCTAACCTAAAAGAGAAACTATGAATCTATATAGATGTATACTGTATGTATGTACAAGTAATGAAGAGCCCCTTTACATTAATCTCTGATAATTCTCCCTGAAACAAAATATCCCATTGATATGATTGTTATAATTGATGTTAGTTATATTCATATTACAATTATTTTATATACAGTACATTGCTTCTACATATACAGTGACTTGATACCTGTTGTTCTGTGCTGCAGATCAAGACAGGTGGTGTGGAATGTTGGGTGTAGGGGTTAGAGGTCAGGGTGGGTTTGGGTTGGGGGTCATCATTCCAAAAATTGGGTCAAACAATAACCTGACTTGTGTTTCACTGCAAAGTGATGTGGTTCTGTATGAGCTCCTGAAAATGGCCCATTAAAATTGGCTTCATTGTTTGTCCTGCCTCCTATTCTTCAATTCTTCCACTTTGTCATTGTCTTTATGCTGGCAGCCTACCTGACATGAATATGTAGGATTCCTTCTGCAGGACAAGAATGGGGAATATATTGTATGAAGCAATTCTGAGGCAACTCCAGAAGGTGTCGACAAATAGTAGGAAAAAAGGTTATGAGTGACAGTGTCTATGAGGAAAATGGGCATGAGGGATTCAGCCTTTTGCAAAAGTCAGGTACTATACCTCATCTCTATACCCCACACATACAGTGCCTTGCAAAAGTATTCATCCCCCTTGGTGTTTTTCCTATTTTGTTGCATTACAACCTGTAATTTAAATGGATATTTATTTGGATTTCATGTAATGGACATACACAAAATATTCCAAATTGGTGAAGTGAAAAAATAAAAATAAAAACATGTTTAAAAAAATTCTAAAAAATCAAAAACTGAAAAGTGGTGTGTGCATATCTATTCACCCCCTTTGCTATGAAGCCCCTAAATAAGATCTGGTGCAACCAATTACCTTCAGAAGTCACATATTTAGTTAAATAAAGTCCACCTCTGTGCAATCTAAGTGTCACATGATCTCAGTGTATATACAGTTGAAGTCGGGAAGTTTACATACACTTAGGTTGGAGTCATTAAAACTAGTTTTCAACCTCTCCACAAATTTATTGTTAACAAACTATAATTTTGGTAAGTTGGTTAGGACATCTACTTTGTGCATGACACAAGTAATTTTTCCAACAATTGTTTACAGACAGATTATTTCACTTATAATTCACTGTATCACAATTCAAGTGGGTCAGAAGTTTACATACACTAAGTCGACTGTGCCTTTAAACAGCTTGGAAAATTCCAGAAAATGATGTCATGGCTTTAGAAACTTCTGATAGGCTAATTGACATCATTTGAGTCAATTGGAGGTTTACCTGTGTATGTATTTCAAGTCCTACATTCAAACTCAGTGCCTCTTTGCTTGACATCATGGGAAAATCAAAAGAAATCAGCCAAGACCTCAGAAAAAGAATTGTAGACCTCCACAAGTCTGGTTCATCCTTGGGAGCAATTTCCAAACGCCTGAAGGTACCACGTTCATCTGTACAAACAATAGTATGCAAGTATAAACACCATGGGACCACACAGCCGTCATACTGCTCAGGAAGGAGATGCATTCTGTCTCCTAGAGATGATCGTACTTTGGTGCGAAAAGTGCAAATCAATCCCAGAACAACAGCAAAGGACCTTGTGAAGATGCTGGTGGAAACAGGTACAAAAGTATCTATATCCACAGTAAAACGAGTCCTACATCGACATACCCTGAAAGGCCACTCAGCAAGGAAGAAGCCACTGCTCCAAAATGGCTGTAAAAAAGACAGACTACGGTTTGCAACTGCATATGGGGAGAAAGATCGTACTTTTTGGAAAAATGTCCTCTGGTCTGATGAAACAAAAATAGAACTGTTTGGCCATAATGACCATTGTTATGTTTGTAGGAAAAAGGGGGAGGCTTGCAAGCCGAAGAACACCATCCCAACCGTGAAGCACGGGTGTGACAGCATCATGTTGTGGTGGTGCTTTGCTGCAGTAGGGACTGGTACACTTCACAAAATAGATGGCATCATGAGGGGGGGAAATTATGTGGAAGCAACATCTCACGACATCAGTCAGGAAGTTAAAGCTTGGTCGCAAATGGGTCTTCCAAATGGACAATGACCCCAAGCATACTTCCAAAGTTGTGGCAAAATGGTTTAAGGACAACAAAGTCAAGGTATTGGAGTGGCCATCACAAAGCCCTGGCCTCAATCCCATAGAAAATTTGTGGGCAGAACTGAAAAAGTATGTGCGAGCAAGGAGGCCTAAAAACCTGACTCAGTTACACCAGCTCTGTCAGGAGGAATGGGCCAAAATTCACCCAACTTATTGTGGGAAGCTTGTGGAAGGCTACCCGAAATGTTTGACTCAAGTTAAACAATGTAAAGGCAATGCTACCAAATGCTAACTGAGTGTATGTAAACTTCTGACCCACTGGGAATGTGAAGAAAGAAATAAAAGCTGAAATAAATCCTTCTCTCTACTATTATTCTGACATTTCACATTCTTAAAATAAAGTGGTGATCCTAACTGACCTAAGACAGGGAATTTTTACGAGGATTAAATGTCAGGAATTGTGAAAAACTGAGTTTAAATGTATTTGGCTAAGGTGTATGTAAACTTCCGACTTCAACTGTACACCTGTTCTGAAAGGCCCCAGAGTCTGCAACACCACTAAGCAAACGGCACCACCAAGCAAGTGACACCATACCAAGGAGCTCTCCAAACAGGTCAGGGACAAAGTTGTGGAGAAGTACAGATCAGGGTTGAGTTATAAAAAATATCAGAAACTTTGAACATCCCACAGAGCACCATTAAATCCATTATTAAAAAATGGAAAGAATATGGCACCACAACAAACCTGCCAAGAGAGGGCCGCCCACCAAAACTCACAGACCAGGCAAGGAGGGCATTAATCAGAGAGGCAACAAAGAGACCAAAGATAACCCTGAAGGAGCTGCAAAGCTCCACAGCGGAGATTGGAGTATCTGTCCATAGGACCACTTTAAGCCGTACACTCCACAGAGCTGGGCTTTACAGAAGAGTGGACAGAAAAAAAGCCATTGCTTCACATTTCCACAAACTTCAAAGTGCTTGCTTCAGGGCCTGAGTTACAGGCAGTTAGATTTTGAAAATTGAAAAAGAAAAAAATAAGCAAACAAGTTTGGTGTTCGCCAAAAGGCATGTGGGAGAGTCCCCAAGCATATGGAAGAAAGTACTCTGGTCAGATGAGACTAAAATGGAGCTTTTTTGGTCATCAAGGAAAACGCTATGTCTGGCACACACCACAGCTGCGAATGTGTGCACATGCAAATGGCCGGTGTTCTGCGGCGACGTTTAAAAATGTTGCTGTACACTGATGTCTAGAAAATTAGGCTACAGAAAATGTGGACTTGTGTAAGCCTCGCCGCTACACTCAAGTATGTGGGCATACTGCAGTGACGTCTAAAATGCTTTGACTTAATCAGCACCTTGGAGAGTGCTGTCCGTTTCACCACCATAGATAGTAGGCTACTTGGTTGTTTTCTCTGTCTGCTGCGCTGCTATATAGTGTTTGACACTTTTTTTCTCAATGTGTTCCAGTAACCCAGAGCCCCCCGGATAACCCTCCCTCACGCTCACTATGTGTTCCCCGGACCTCCAGATTTACAAATTAAGCACTGCCCAACGCTCTAACCTCTAGGCTACCTGCCGCCCTACAGGGAAAAGGGAACAAGGTGCCTCTACCACCAATGATCAATAGCTAGAGGGATAACATCACCAAGGACAGTGTTTGAAACAACAAACACACTGTTCTAGGTGTGTCAGTATTCCCGGAGCGACACATATTTAATACAATAGAGAGAATGATCATTAGCCCTCATTAGGACTGTTACATGACCCTCTAATTACAGACCATTCAGTCAGTCAGCTTCTAAAGGTTATCAGGGATGGTTCTTTGTGTTCCCTCATACCTTCGATGAGACCATGTCTATTGCTGCAGCTAATTAACCATGTCTCCGTCACCGCTAATCATAGCGCTATGTCCTAACGAAGCTCACCACCACCCTGACATAATAGCATTCCACTACTTTATTCAAAACCCAGGAAATATCCTAGAGATGGTCTGTGGCAGGATCAGAGTCATTAGGGACTTCTGATAGACTCCTCAAATGAGCAAACGAGTCCAACGTTACAACAAAGAAATGAGCATTGACGGACAGTCTTTTTGTTGATGTCCCCGTCGACTGGACTAAAGATATCTTAATGACGTCTATGGAGGGTGTAAATGAGACGACATAGGGACTTATAAAAGGAGACTGGCTTCAGAGAGAGGTGAGAGTAGAAGTGGACCCCACAGCCTTTAGCAGAACATGTGTTTCAACACAAAGCACCTTACTAGAGCACCAGGGATGGACACAGCGTGCTCAACCACCAAGGTAGGATCGACTATGTAACACAGCTTTTATTACAGATGTTTTTACTGTGGAATCATTTAAGCTGCCATTATGGTCCTCAGACAAAGGTCATGTAGGTACAAAAGGGGATGTTCAGAAAAGTACATCAGTTTTTGGATGCTTTTAAATATGAATGGTAATGCTCGCTAATGCTCCCCAATTTGCATTGAGTGTTTTTAGAATGGAGATGGATCACCACTATTTGCACTTAGCGTGTCAGTCACTGCTCTGATATTTTCATGGGTTTGAATTCCTTTCAGTCTGTTGAATAGGGTTTTTGGTAATGGGTGTAAGGATATTAAGCAATGTCATAATCTTTCAGAAATAGCAGGACCTTGTCTGAAGAAAACATTCTAAAACTGATAGTTGTTAGCAGACATGACTAAAAGCTTTCTGAAATTGTCCTCAATTCCTGAGTACATTTTAGCCTTCATTTTTATATTAACCATAAAGTTATATTAACATAGGCCTATGCATCTCTCTTTCTATCTTACTCTCTCCTTTTTTTATGTTTGAGTTTGCAAGAAAGGCATTTCACTATATTTGTGCATGTGACATAAAAAACGTGAATCTCTCTCTCTCTCTCTCTCTCTCTCTCTCTGTCTCTCTCTCTCTCTCATGAAGTTCTAACACTGAAATACTGTATCTGCTTTTACTGACAGAAACTCAAGGTTCTCATCTTGTTGCTACTCGTCTCTCATCTGGCCTGTGACGCTCAGGGGGTTGCCAACTGTTGCAGACAGAAATCCCACTCCTGCCGTCTTTACGTCCTGCTCTGTCGCTCAGGTGATGGGACGGGGACAAGGGGACCCCTCACTGATGACGCAGCCGCTGGAATCCTCACACTTGGTAAACGGAAAGAAACTGATGAACGTCGCTTCCAGAGCCGGTTGAATCAGCTACTCCACGGGTCACGGAACCAAGCGGCGGGAATCTTGACGATGGGGAAGAGGACCGAAGACACAGCAGAACCGCTCATGTGCTTGTTTCCCATTTTAGAGACGGCCCCCACTACCACGGCCCAGTTGGTTTTACAACTACCATTCAAGTGATTCATCTGGAAAACATCAATGTTGACGCATCATTTTTGAGGGACTGCGTCAAACTTGGACTAATGAAAAATATATGAAAACATGGGTTTTGGGTTTTAGATTTTATTTGTTTGTGGAGTAGGTGTTAGTAATTCTGGTAGTAATGTTGTAAATATTGTAAATGATCTCATTGGTGTAATAAAATGTGATAATGGTCACATGTAGCACCGTTGTATTTGCTTCCCTTGTGTCTCTTTGTATTTTAGGTGATGGAAAAGTAAATATGAAGAAAGTGACTGTCTTGAGGGTTGAGTCATCTAGTTGTGTCTATGTTATGGCATCACAACACAGGCATCACAATAGCCAACAGCCCCAACCAGCCCAAATCATCAACCCCTCAATCAGCCATTAGCACATGTCTGGATGGGTAGGTGTGTTTGTTCAAGTGAGTGTGTGTACCAGAAAAGTACTTTTCCCAGAAAGACCTTGGTTTCTGTGAAAGCTGGAGGTCTGCTGTATCTTCCATCTCTTTTTCATTCTAACCTGCCCTGCCTCTCGAAAATGACTCCATGATTCTTCCTCTTTCACAACTTTTCTCATGGGGGCAGCATGGAGCTGCTTCAGGGCTCAAGTCTGAATGGATCTCTGTGTTACTCAGAGGCCACATATTGTAGTCTGTTGTATAGCCACAGATCAAGGTCAAGACCCACTGTATTTCTCCATCATTGCATTACATTCTCTTGCCACATTTTTTGTCCCGATATTCTCACCTTGTAGCTTCTTTTTAAATGTTTGTACTTTATATATAGGTAATAACTGAAAAACATCATTGTAACCATTGTTAAGGAAGTAAAGTCTCAGGCTATTCTGCAGTCTTGTTTGTGTGTTCTTTATGCGTACAGTACTTCCATCCACTCACTTGGTCACAAACACACCAACAATTCACCATGCCATATCGACCATGTTTTCTCTCGGTTACATGTCAGATCGCCTGGTAGGTATAGAGGAGGTGATAATTAGAACAGGTGCTTAAGAGAGAGCGGGAGTCTGTCTGGGATACATTTCTATATTCATTTACTCATGCAGTACCAAGCTACCCAGCTAGCACATTTGGTTCCTTCTATGTTGTGGGAATGTACGTTTTTGGTTTCCCATTGGTTCTGGGAACGAAGCCATAATTTTCCTGACTGGTAAAACTGAAGGGAAAAAAATGGTTCTGGGAATGTACATTTTTAGGTTGCAGGGAGGTTCTGAGGTTCTGTACATTTTACTATGGTTCCCTGAAAGTTTTCCTGTGAGGTCTTATTAACATTCTGAGAATGAAATGTAAAGGTTATTTGGAGTTTTTTTTTGTAATTACCTCAACATTCACTGACTGTTTCAATAAGACTTTTAATAACACTGATAGCTTAGGTTAATTGTTTTGAACTCCAAGCACAGATAGGACACATGGAAATTAATTTGCTTAGCATTAATCATGCAAACACATTTCTGTTTTATTGTGGCACGGCATCAGTGGGATTTGAACCTATGAGCTTCTATCCAGGACGGAGCTAGCATGCCATGTTTTTTTCACTCATACAAAGCTGTTCATTTTAGTCTATTCAAACAGATTGCATTTCAAAGGAAACAAGCACTCCTTAAGATCAGGTGTGGCCAATTAGTGGTCGCACACCTGAACACACTTAACAAGATAGAGGATAGAGAGACCCCTTGTTGACCCTGAGAACAGAATGTATATGTTTTAAAAAGCATTCTTAAAATATTCTTTGAACGTTACTAATGTTTTCTTGTGGTTTTTATGGAAAGTCTTCTTAATTTTCTGAGAACATGACTTTAAATAGAATCATGAGAAAACCTACAAATAACGTTATGCTGAAGTTCTGAAAGTCCCACAGAATACCATTGTTTCTTAACGTTCTTGGAACAATTTGAGAACATTACTTTAAATAGAACCACAAGGAAACCTGTAGGAAATGTTATGCTGAAGTACTGAAATTCCCACAGAAGAACGTTGTTTCTCAACGTTCTCTGAACTATTTGAGAACATTCCCAATGCCAAACCAGTTGCAGAACATTTCTAGAACATTACCAAAAGTTAAATTAATTGTAACCAGGTTTGAACTTTTAGGAAACGTTCTGTTTAAAGTAATGAAATTGTTTTTTTTTGTCAAGCTCCTTAAATGTGCTGAGAATGTTCCAAGGCCAAGCAACTATCCTGAACCATTCCCAGAACGTTGTGGGAAGGTTGTACGCAAAATAACCAGAGGACAACCATGCTCTCACCAAGCTCTAAGAAACATATGGTTCTCAGAACATTATGTGCTAGCTGGGTAAGATGCTTATAAGACCTTAGAGGCTTTTGTTGATGTATTTGTTTATGTATATACATGTGAATCTTGTTCCTTATATATTCTAAAGCTGTGTGTGTGCGTGCGTGTGTGCCTACATGCGTGCGCGTACAATTTGCCTCCCTGTGCATGTCAACAGGTATACATGGGTATTCTCATCCCTATTTCCTAGTAAGGATACATGAACAGAAGTGGATGATGGCAGTGGTGTGTATAGCAGAAAAAGAGGGAGGGGAGAGGCACAATGAAAGAGAAAGCCAGATGAGATTCACTGGTCTACTGACTGCCAGTGTTTCTGTTAGAGGGGATGCAACAAGAGAGAGTGTCTATTAGTGTGTGAAGGAGAGAGATGACGAGAGGACAGAGTAAGATAAGGTATAGAGCCTAAAGGCGTGCGCAAGAAGGAGAACGAACAGAGAAATGTATTGTTAATAAACAATGAGAAGTGAAGAGTAGCAGGGTGTTCTCGCTTTCGGGGAAAGAGAGAGAGACAAAAGAGAAAGGGGAAAGGGAGGTAGAGAAAGAGAGAGTGGAGGGAGGGAGAGAGAAAGAAACAGGAATAGAGGGGTGAGAGCGATAGAGAATGGCAGAGACTGTGTGATAGAGAGGAGAGAGAGAGAGAGAGAGAGAGAGAGAGAGAGAGAGAGAGAGAGAGAGAGAGAGAGAGAGAGAGAGAGAGAGAGAGAGAGAGAGAGAGTACTGACTCAGATAACGGAAGTGGCGTGCGCATCCTGCTCTCCTGCTGGGGCTAGATGAGACTTCAGACTGATCTGTGAGGAGAGAAGAACAGAGAGATACACTACCTAACTTGATGACTCTAAGCTGACAGTGAGTTACAACACCTTAGCTTGATCCAAGGTGAGAAGAATAACTACTCACACTACAGAGAAGGAAGGAGCTAGAGGGAAAGATAATCAGCCTTACTTGGGATAAAGAAGAGGAAAGGTGGAAGAAAGAAGGCTATAAACCTGAGACTGAGGTAAATGCCACTGATACCCAGCTGACCTGTAGCTGAGTGCTGAGGCAGGATCAAGGAGAAGTATATGTTGAAGTGCAGACTGCAGAGTTACGTTGGTCTGACTCGCCCTCCTCTCAGCTCTGTATGTTCGGGGATGGAGTGACTTGGTGAGCCCAGCTGTGTCTTCATCGTTGGACAACATGCCTGTGATGAAGGGCCTCCTGGCCCCCCAGAACACCTTCCTGGACACCATCGCCAACCACTTTGATGGCACCCGTAAGTATACCCTTTACTCAAGCCTTTCTGCCTTTGTGCCACACTCCGTGCCCACCTAATTGCGATGCCTGCAGTGTTACAATGAGTTTGATTGATTGTAATTTACTGGTGAGGTAATTTACAAGTTGTGAACAAGTTGTGTTTAATACATTGTGACTTTTCATTGTAAGATTTCCACTTTGATTTTGCGTCAGCGGGTCAATGAAAATATGACCACCTTTTATCTATTGATTTTGGGCAGGATTCAATCTGTATCGCCGAAGTATTGCGGAAGATCAGCGTTATAGCTCGATTTAAAGGCAATGTCCCTGCGTTCGTGGAGACTGAAAATGCTGCGTATGTGGGCTCAATCGGCAGTTACCTTTACAATTTAACTCAGAACTACTGCTATACAGATTGAAATATATTTATGACTATCTCATTCAAAGTGCATGGTGTCAAGCATTAGAACCATCGAGAAGCACGACTGGTTTTGTTTTGGGGGGGGGGGGGGGGGGGGGCTGCTGTGGGATTAATACAAATTCTCTAGAGTCTAAAGACGTTGGGGGGGGTTATAAACTGGCATATGGAATTGTTTTAAGATGGTCCTACCATGGATCATTTAGCTATTTGATTTAACATTTTAGGACCCTTTAGGTATCCCGAAAATATATTTTAAAAGTATTTCATAAAATATTGAATTTGGCCTTTAGTACCAAATACCACAGAAACACATTGAATAACACATTCATAAATGGCAAAAAAGACAGTTAAAAAAATAAATCCTAAGGAATAAGGTTTTGAATTGTCTGTCCTATATCTAGGAGAAATAAGAAAGCTCCGTCTTGTCGAGGTTGAGCTTGAGTTCGTGGGCCAGGCACACAGAGATGTGTGTCTCCACCTGGGTGTCAGAAGGGGCTGAAGAAGAAAAGGAGTTCAATGTCATATGCATAGCAATGATAGGAGAGACCATGTGAGGATATGACGGAGCCGAGTGACTTGGTGTATATGCAGGGTCGGGTAGGTTAGTTTCTAAATGTAATCCTTTACAGTTACTAGTTACCTGTCCAAAATTGTAATCAGTAACGTAACTTTTGGATTACCCAAACTCAATAACGTAATCTGATTACATCCAGTTACTTTTAGATTACTTTTCCCTTAAGATGCATTAGAAGAAGACAAAAATGTATGTTACCAATTGAATGACATCTATTGCTGGATAAATCAATGTTAAAGTTTACATAGCTGGCCATGTATGGATGTTGAATTTGACTTTATGGGTTGGTTGTGTAGGCTTATTCTAACCAATCGCTTTCCACTACATATAATAATGTAAGAACTGACATTGGAGATGAGAAGCAGGTACAGGGAGTGAACATTTAATGAACGGACAAGTGACAGAACAGGAACATCGTCAGAACAGGGGGAACAAAACAACATGACGATAATAATGCTGAAGCCAGGAACAACCTAGGGAACAGACAAATATAGGGGAGGTAAGGAAAACAGGTTATTGCTGAAGCATGTGACGAGGGAAACAGGTGTGCGTAATGATGGTGGCAGGAGTGCGTAGTACTGGGCAGGAGGGAGAGCGGGAGCAGGCGTGACATAATAATATGATTAAATTATATCTTTACATTACTATATATCATTTATAAGCCCAGAAATGGATGTAGCAACTACAGATTGCCCTATTAAGTCTATCAAAAGCGTACACGTTTGAGCATGTGTCCATTAGGCCTATGGATTTAGTTTTTTATCAGCATGAATTAGATTGAGCAATAAAAGACCCACTTTTATTCTATCGGCTGGGATATAATAAAGTCCGCTGGTTTCAAAAATAAAGTCCGCTGGTTTCAAAAACAATGATTGATAGGCATCTTAAATTCAACCATTATTGGGTTCAAATACACATTTAGATTTCTGAACAGCCATCCACGACAACCACAAGCCGTAAGGCACAACTAGCTAATTGAGAGAGCAGCATTGTGATTCACATAAATGCGCTATGTAGGTACCAATAATAAGTGATATCTGTATCACCGTAGACTACACCACTGCTCTCATCCTTACCGCCAAGCGTTTATTCAAGTTGGACAATCTTTGGATGCTGACAGCAGTCGCACCATTGGAAGATATAGCTTGGACTGTAGCCTACAAAAGCCTATTTCTGACATTTTCCCGCGATCCATCAAACACATTTTATGTGTCATCATAGTGGTCTCTGACTTGTGGTCAGACTCGCTCAGATGGAACAAACTTAAAGTTGCGCCTTTTTTCAATGCTGATTTGAATGTCATTAAGAAAACAGAGAAGTGTCAAAGTTTTTTAAATTAATTTAAATTTAATTTAAAAGTAATCCTCAAAGTAATCATCTAGTTTTTCAAAAGTATCTGTAATCTGATTACAATATTTTTGCTGGTAACGTAACGGATTAAAGTTAACGTTTTTTTGTAATCGCTTACATCCCAAACCCTGTGTATATGTAGCCTGGCGAAAGTAAACCCAGCACAGGGCACAAACTAATTTGGGGTTGTTTATTCTGTCAAAGCTTAAATTTAAAATAGAATAACGTAAGAGGGCAATCACCGCAAGTTTAAACCACCATAAAGTAAAGTTCAGTTTAAATCACGATCACGTTAAATAAATATATTAGTAAAGTGCATAAAAACTATCTTAGTACAATAAGTACAAAGTGAAATGCATAAACGGTAGTGGCTCTGCTTTCTATAGAAAAACACAAGAAAATATAGAGACCACAATGTTCAGTTAGAATGGACTTTCTAACATTTCAAATGTCTGGGTACAAGATGTCCATAAACAAAATGACATTGTGCATGAAAAACAAAAATACATTTTGTCATAAAACATTATGAATACTTACAAACACACTGTCCAGGTGATACCCTAATACCACATGAGACAGTAGATCATCATCTCACCCATACTGCACTGGGAGAAATGTCAGATATGAACAGATAAGTTACAATTCAAAAATGAAACAAAATACAACACACTGAAGCTTTACATGAAATAGAATGTCATTCTGATAATTACTCACACTTCAGATAATGTTATCAACTCCACCATGTGGTTCTGAGAACCCTGGTATTCAGCTAGCATGAAGCTAACACCCTCATGTTGATCTGAAAGTATCAACAGGCTAACATTACCATCTTGCATAAATATTACAAAACAAACTCTTGTACACTGCAGATGATGCAGAATATGATATTTTCCGGTACAAGAGTAATATAAAAAGTATTATTTACCCATCTAAGGTATCGTTGGACCCACGATGGATTTCAACAGCTCTCCAGTGTAATTGCTTGCTCTCACTCTTACACACTGCGCATGCGCAATCCCATAACCGCTCTCACACATTATTTATGGATCTCTTATAGGGACAGTGCCATCTAGTGGATATAAATGAATACAGCTATGTGCTTTTACCACCTGGCTACTTATAGAGAGAAGAGGAGAGCGCCTAGAACCAAGTCCTGGGGGACACCAGTAGTGAGAATATGTTGGGCAGACACAGATCCTCTCCATGTCACCTGGTAGGAGCGGCCTGCCAGGTAGGATGCAATCCAAGAGTGGGCAGAGCCTGAGACGCCCAGCCCTGAGAGGGTGGAGAGGAGGATCTGATGGTTCACGGTGTCAAAGGCAACAGACAGATCTAGGAGGATGAGAACAGAGGAGAGAGAGTCAGCTTTGGTAGTGCGGGGAGCCTCCGTGACACAGAGGAGAGCAGTCTCGGTTGAGTGACCCGTCTTGAAGCCTTGACTGGCTTGACACTAATTGCTAATTGTCTAGCAGAGGTGAAGAGCACACTTCCCGGTACGTATTGCTGATTGTATAGGAGAGGACAAACCACTCCCCCTCCAATACAGCCACTGATTACCAAAACAATAACAGTCACAAATTGCCCTGCCCTTTATTCCTGGTTGATGTGTCAACGATCAGCTGCAAGTTATGAGCAGTCAGCAGTTCATACACTAAGTATGCTACTGGAAAGACAGACAACACTTAAAGTAAATGGCCCTAGCTAGCAAAAATACAGTACTAAACAACAACAGATGACAGATACTTATTACTTATTACTCCTAGAGATATTAGGAGTGCTCTAGCTATAGATTGAAGCTACACCGCTACATGGCAAAACATTTATTAACTACTGAAAACACTACCTAGATTTGAATTTACTTCAACTACCACTTAGTCCAACTACCACTCCACTACTAGTACAAAATGTTGTTAAATTACTAGAATAACTATAAGTAGTTCACTACTCCCCAACACTGTGTGTAAGTGGTACTGGAGAGGGGCAGCCAGTCAACACTGTGTGTAAGTGGTACTGGAGAGGGGCAGCCAGTCCACACTGTGTGTAAGTGGTACTGGAGAGGGGCAGCCAGTCAACCCTGTGTGTAAGTGGTACTGGAGAGGGGCAGTCAGTCAACACTGTGTGTAAGTGGTACTGGAGAGGGGCAGCCAGTCAACACTGTGTGTAAGTGGTACTGGAGAGGGGCAGCCAGTCAACACTGTGTGTAAGTGGTACTGGAGAAGGGCAGTCAGTCAACACTGTGTGTAAGTGGTACTGGAGAGGGGCAGCCAGTCAACACTGTGTGTAAGTGGTACTGGAGAGGGGCAGCCAGTCAACACTGTGTGTAAGTGGTACTGGAGAGGGGCAGTCAGTCAACACTGTGTGTAAGTGGTACTGGAGAGGGCAGCCAGTCAACACTGTGTGTAAGTGGTACTGGAGAGGGGCAGTCAGTCAACACTGTGTGTAAGTGGTACTGGAGAGGGGCAGCCAGTCAACACTGTGTGTAAGTGGTACTGGAGAGGGGCAGCCAGTCAACAACACTGTGTGTAAGTGGTACTGGAGAGGGGCAGTCAGTCAACACTGTGTGTAAGTGGTACTGGAGAGGGGCAGTCAGTCAACACTGTGTGTAAGTGGTACTGGAGAGGGGCAGCCAGTCAACCCTGTGTGTAAGTGGTACTGGAGAGGGGCAGCCAGTCAACACTGTGTGTAAGTGGTACTGGAGAGGGGCAGCCAGTCAACACTGTGTGTAAGTGGTACTGGAGAGGGGCAGCCAGTCAACACTGTGTGTAAGTGGTACTGGAGAGGGGCAGCCAGTCAAGACAGTAATTCAGGCTGTGACAGTGATGGAGAGAGTGGTGAGAGCTCAGCAGAGGAGTGGGTGTGTTGTTGTTTTGGATTGAAGTGCCACTTGTTGGGCTGTTGTGTGTTTGCTGTCTGTGTTGCTCCTCATTAAAGTGATACTTCGGGATTTTGGCAATGAAGCGAGCCAATGTTAACTTGTGTCCAGAGACTTCCAGTCATTGCGCTCTCGCTAGTTAGCAATTGAGCTAACGCTAGTTAGCAACTTCCTTCAAACTGCACGCAGAGGCATAAAAATCTGGGGAAGTAGATAAAGGTCTTCATTGCCTCCTGAAGTATCCCTTTAAGATCCATGAGTGCAGTAGGTCTGTGCAGCTGTGTAGGACTTATTCCTATTTCTTTACACACAAAACACTTGAGTATAGAATTGCACCACATCTTTAAAAAGATGAAAGCCTGCACAGAGCCATTAGACTCCCCTTTCTTTTAGCTCACTCACAACCTAAAAGCTATTTTATTATTAGTCATATGTGTTCACAGTTCATGCATTTAGTTTGTCATCTATTAAGCACCTCTGCGTTTGACCATAGGATATATACTGAGTGTACAAAACATTAGAAATACTTGCTCTTTCCATGACATAGACTGACCAGGTGATTCCAGGTGAAAGCTATGATCCCTTATTGTTGTCACTTGTTAAATCCACTTGTTAAATCCACAATCAGTGTAGATGAAGGGGAGGAGACAGGTTAAAGAAGGATTTTTAAGTCTTGAGACAATTGAGACAATTGATTGTGTATGTGTGCCATTCAGAGGGTGAAGGGGCAAGACAAAAGACTTAAGTGCCTTTGAACGGGATATGGTAGTAGGTGCCAGCCACACTGTTTTTAGTGTGTCAAGAACTGCAATGCTGCTGGGTTTTTCACGCTCAACAGTTTCCCGTGTGTATCAAGAATGATCCACCACTCAAATGACATCCAGCTAACTTGACACAACTGTAGGGATCATTGTAGTCAACATGGGCCAGCATCTCTTTGGAACACTTTAGACACCTTGTAGAGTCAATGTCCTGACGAATTGAGGCTGTTCTGATGGCAAAAAAAGGGTGAACTCAATATTAGGAAGGCGTTCATAATGTTTTGTATAATAAGTATATGTCACTAATGGACTACTGTCGAAGCTGCATGATGCACTTTCCCATGGTCAGATTGGATCACACTCTTCTCAGTGGGTTACAAGAAGTGGGACATGACATCATGCTAGTGTGTGGCCGCCGATCTGTGTCCTGGCTGAGTTAATGAATTCAGTGTGAAGACAAACACACTCACACTAACACTCTCTCTATTACACACACTCACACTCACACACACACACCAACCTGGACTCAGGGTTAGACGTAACATAGTAAATGTAAACCCAGGACACTCCAATTATGATGATATGATATGTTACGTTTTGACTTATATATGATATGTTACGTTGTATTCATTGGTGGATGTCCATCATCCCATTTCGCATGATATGTTACGATTTACAATTCGTATGATATGCAATGCATTGCAAATCGTACAACACGCTACGGATTTGTAAAACGTATGATATGTAACGAATTCCAATCTGTTGTGGCTAATGTTAGCTAGGTGGCTATAGCTAACGTTAGCTAGGTGACTAAGGTTAGCTAGGCTAGGGGTTAGGGTGAGGGTTAAGTTTAGGGTTGGGCCTCCCGAGTGGCACAGAGGTCTAAGGCACTGCATCGCAGTGCTTGGGGTGTAACTATAGACCCGGGTTCGATCCCAGGGTGTGTCGCAGTTGGCCGCGACCGGAAGACCCGTGAGACTGCGCACAATTGGCCCAGCGTCGTCCGGGTTAGGGGAGGGTTTGGCAGGCTGGGATGTCCTTGTCCCATCGTGCACTAGTGACTCCTGTGGCGGGCCAGGCTCATGCACGCTGACTTCGGTCGCCAGTTGTACGTTGTTTCCTCTGACACATGCGGCTGACTTCCGGGTTAAACAAGCAGTGTGTCAAGAAGCAGTGCGGCTTGGCTGGGTTGTGTTTCGGAGGCCGCATGGTTCTCGACCTTCGCCTCTCCCGAGTCCGTACGGGAGTAGCAGCGATGGGACAAGACTGTAACTATCAATTGGATATCACAAAATTGGGGAGAAAAAGGGGTAAAAAGTACAATAAATAAATCAAGGTTAAGGTTATAGGAAGGTTTAGCTAACATGCTGAGTAGTTGCAAAGTTGTAATTAGCTAAAATGCTAATGTTGTCCGTAATGACATTTGAACACGTAACCATTGGGTTGCTAGATGTTCACGTTATACGCCTGCCTACCCATCCACCCCTATCAACCACCCTATTTTCGTTTTCCCTTAAATAGCCTGCTGTCTTACGTAACCATATCAAATGTAACATATCATACTAATACGTCTAGTCTATGAGACCAGGCTGCACACACACACCCACACAAATACAGAGTCAGAATAACTTTTTTCATAAGTTTGGTGGTAACAGGTCCTCCGTGTCATGGTGTGGGTGGAGGAGCTGGCCAAAAGCGTTAATGGACAAGACTGAACCGGTCTGGGGGAAGTGGGAGGTGCAGGGAGCCGTTATCGAAAGAAAATAGATGTAGTCGGAGCTTGAAATGTCTGTAGGGAGCTGATAAAATAGTCAAAAACTTTGACTTTCTTCTGTCCGAGTTCAAGACCTTCTGGGCAGCAAGACCTTCATTTTTATTTAAATTTTTTTATTTAACCTTTATTTAACTACGCAAATCAGTTAAGAACAAATTCTTATTTACAATGACGGCCTACCCAGGCCAAACTCTAACCCGGACGACGCTGGGCCAATTGTGCACCGCAATATGGGACTCCCAATCACGGCCGGTTCTGATACAGCTTGGAATCAAACCAGGCTCTGTAGTGACGCCTCTAGCACTGAGATGCAGTGCCTTAGACCGCTCCGCCACTCAGGAGCCCACACAGCGTATAATAGATGTTAAAATAATTGACTTCAACCTATGACCTATGACATAATATTCTAATAGCATGTGCGACAACAAATGGGTGGATGTGGGTATGTTTGCAATGTATGTCTGACTGCCTCCCTCAACTAAATTACCCTCTCCATTGTGTAATATGAATGGACCAGGCAATTACAGAATGAAGGAAAGTGACAGCCAAATGATCCCAACATGTGAGCATGGACATCAATTACAGTTAATTATGTAGGGGTTAAGCGCCAATCAAACAGCACCTGGGTATCGATATCAGTCACTGTTAGGAATTTTGTTAATAAATAGTTAAAACAAATTCTAGCTTTAGATAAAACTATAACTAATTGAACTCTGCATGCCTGGGGAAAAGAGATTTGTGTTGTGGGTCATAAAATAAGCAGAAAGGGTCGTTAAACTATGGTTGAACTGACCCAACTTAGCCCTGAGGTGTTTAGATAAACTTTTTAGGTCTTCCATTATCTTGAGTTGTCTGCTAAAGTGGTAATCAATTATAGTGAGCCTTCAGGATAAATGATTATATGGTGTTTCATGTGAGTGCCCTGTGAGGTTAAAATGAACTTTTGAACCTGTTTTCTATTTGTCAGGACAATGAGACTCATTCTGTAACCTATGACGTCATAGCTTGTATATAAACCTGTGTTTATGATCAAATGGGAGCGTGCTCCGAGAATAAACACTTATCTACTTTTAATAAGACTGCATCCTGTCTATTTTATGTTAATAAGTATCTTACAAATTCTTATAAATAGACAGATTGAATTTAATTAATGAGTACATTAGAGGAAAAATTTAATTCCACTAACAGTCACCCACTCTGCAAAAGTAGGCTAACATACTTAACTCCATCCATCCCATACACAACAAAATGAGTAACCCTAGTAATGTCTGGTGGACTGTAACAGGCTGTAATGAAGGACAGTTCCCTCTATAACAATCCATTATATCATTTCTCATTTCACTCTTAATAAATTATTTAGTCGTTGCCCAAATGCAAACAAACTACTATATACAGTACACATGTACACACTGTACAGTTATTCCCATTTATATGTACATTTCAGGTTGCACTCTGTGGATTATGGTACCGGGGTGTCAGAGCAGAGTTATCGATTGCAACGTTTACGCAGCAATAGTTGTATTTGTGCGCACAACAGAAGGCTAAAGCTCTCGTTGTTGTCTCATTGTCGCTCCACAGAATGATTCAGTCTAATTATATGTGTGGGCTGGGAGCTACACACAGCTTTACCCTCCTAATTGAGGCATAGAATTATTTAATAGCATTTCCCCTCCATTTCAATTCACAAATTGTGGTTATTGTTGTTGTGATTGTCAAAGACTCCAGCCACCCTAGTCATAGACTGTTCTCTCTGCTACCACACGGCAAGTGGTACCGGAGCGCCAAGTCTAGGTCCAAGAGGCTTCTAAAAAGCTTCTACCCCCAAGCCATAAATCTCCTGAGCAGCTAGTCAAATGGCTACCCAGACTATTTGCATTGCCCCCCCCTCTTTTACACTGATGCTACTCTCTGTTATTATCTATGCATAGTCACTTTAATAACTCTACCTACATGTACATATTACCACAATTGCCTCGACTAACCGGTACCCCGCACATTGACTCTGCCGGTACCCTCTGTATATAGCGCTATTGTTATTTTACTGCTGCTATTTAATTATTTGTTACTTTTAGTTCTTATTCATAATTTTTTTGTAATTTTTATTTTATTTTTTAAACTGCACTGTTTGTTAGGGCTTGTAAGTAAGCATTTCACTGTACACCTGTTGTATTCGGCGCATGTGACAAATACAATTTGATTTGATTGACACAAAGGGCCTGGCTTTTTTGCTTGTGTAATGTAAGTAGATTGGTTTGGGTTTTGCTCTTCGTCACCAAATGTCAATTACTGAAGCTACAAGTGCATGACCTGAAAAGTAATAGAAATGACAAGTGTTATTCACTACAATGGAGAAGTCCCTTTTTTATTTATTTATTTATTTATTAACCCCTTTTCTCCCCAATTTCGTGGTATCCAATTGTTAGTAATTACTATCTTGTCTCATCGCTACGACTCCCGTACGGGCTCGGGAGAGACGAAGGTCGAAAGCCATGCGTCCTCCGAAACGCAACCCAACCAAGCCGCACTGCTTCTTAACACAGCGCGCATCCAACCCGGAAGCCAGCCGCACCAATGTGTCGGAGGAAACACCGTGCACCTGACCTTGGTTAGCACGCACTGCGCCCGGCCCGCCACAGGAGTCGCTGGTGCGCGATGAGACAAGGATATCCCTACCGGCCAAACCCTCCCTAACCCGGACAACGCTAGGCCAAATGTGCGTAGCCCCACGGACCTCCCGGTCGCGGCCAGCTGCGACAGAGCCTGGGCGCGAACCCAGAGTCTCTGGTGGCACAGCTAGCGCTGCGATGCAGTGCCCTAGACCACTGCGCCACCCGGGAGGCAGAAGTCCCTTTTGTTGTGCGGTCGAACCGTTGTGAAGGTTCGACATGGCTTTCACTATGAACTTCCATTCTGCCATTCTTCCATGAGAGAGAGAGAGAGAGAGAGAGAGAGAGAGAGAGAGAGAGAGAGAGAGAGAGAGAGAGAGAGAGAGAGAGAGAGAGAGAGAGAGAGAGAGAGAGAGAGAGAGAGAGAGAGAGAGAGAGAGAGAGAGAGACTGGTAGAGACTGGTAGAGACTGGGTGCATTTTAGCAGAATGATAGAGTCATGTTGGAGAAAGGACTTACCATCTGTTTGCTTTGGTTTAGAAAAACAACCTTGTTTCACTTGTCTATATCAGTCTAAGGGAAGTAACAATGAAAATCATGAAGCTACTGTAAAAAAAACTCTATTGGTCCAAAAACACCTCAGTTTATTTAATCATCAGTATGTTTTCCCATAGGATTAACTTGTTGCAAATCTATTTGTGTTCTTCCTGTTTAAAAAAGGGAACGTATCCTGGTTACCTCCTCCTTGTGGAAATAACATCTTTGCCATATGCTTTTTATTAAAAACAATTACAAATTGCTATGGCAACCCAAGCCTGGGCACATAAAGTCTCATGCAGCTTCTGTACTAATTATCTCTACATGAGTCACTGAGCGACTGTGACATTTCAAGAGTTGAATGTCTTTCTCTACAGGAAATAGTGTATACAGTAACAGTATACAACCTACCTCAATCTAAAGAGATCCTCCATCTATACAGCTTTCAACAACAGCCAGACTTAGTCCATGGCTCAGTAGGCTGAGGGTTGCCTGGTGGTCGGACTGTGGCAGAATTAACTTAACAAGAGATCTGGAGCAATTAGGTCCTCTTCCCCACTCTGTGTGAACTAATGATCAATTAGACTTTTGTACTAAGTGTGTATATAATACTGCCACAACATCTACAGTATTGTCAATGCAAGTGTCAATTTTTTTCTTGTGTTTCAAGGAGGACTTATCCAGATTGCCTCATTAGCTAATGATAATGGGCTGCTTATGTAAAGACTTTCAAACTGTGACCTCAGTGTTTACGCACTACGCATCTAATTATAATGGAGATAATTAGTGTATTGATTGACAGGGTATGATCAGACCCTCACCACATGTACAGTCGAGAATAGGAAACTCGGGCCATGAAATTCTATCTTGTCCAACGCAAACCACCCCTGTGTGGAAGAGCAGTGGATGAATAGATACATTATGGAATTGAATTCAGTCAGTGGAATCATTTCCTATGGTAACTCTATACGGCAGTGACCCAATGGACTTGGAGTGACCTAATGGACTGGATAGTTGGGGACAGGTGACAACGGACAGGCATTGGATTGTGGGAGACATCTGTGAGGGGCAATTGTCTCTGCACAATGATGCACAGTGCTACAATAGAGTCTACTTTGCAACCCTTTAGAAAGGGTGGAACAGATGGGAGGGAGATGGTCCATTTAACAGCTGCCTGCAAAACCTTTTTTATGGAGATGAGTTGTTCAACTCACTATGGAAGAATATATAATTCATAAATGTTTATAGCTGTACCAAATACACAATGATGTTCTCTCTCTCAACAGAGTAAGCAGGTAAATAGCAGATAAATAGAGGTACATTTAAATCAAGCAAATCAAATTTGAACAAAAACTTCAAGAAGTATGTTAAATAATCCCCCAGCATCCTCCAGCCTCCCATAAAAAGAAATACATCTATTAAAAAATCTACAACACCCTTGCCTTTTGTTGAACTAACACTCGCGCTTGACACATCAGAAAGGGGGCTAAATGACTGTGACATCGCACCTGTATTCTTGTTACTGAAAGTACACCTTCCCTTCCGCTCAGCCTGAGTGCCTGCACAGTTCAACAGATGGGTGCAGCTCTGAGAGGTGGTTGGTATTTCAGTGGAGTCTGACAGAATCAAAAGGCAGCTACTGAATCAGAAGCTCCAGCCTGTCCTGTGATTGGCTGGCGCTGTCTTTGGTTACATGCGCAGGAGGATGTGAGGATACTACACATGATGCTAATTTCCTATCCCCATTAGTGTCCCCAGGCGTCTGCTGGGGGGCCCCATGGGCTGTGGGCCCCCATAGAGTGAACTGGGTCCCCTCTTCTCTTCTCTCCTATCACATCCACCAGACTTCACAGGCCTAAACTTCAAAGTCTGCTCTGAAGTCCCTGCAGGCTGCTGTGGATGGGTTCTATGTGCTAGTTAGTTAGTTAGATCGACTGAGACCGAGACAGACAGAGCTCTTTTTCAGACAGCTAAAGGATGAAATAGACCCTGAGAAGAGAAAATGAGTGGGAGGAGAGAGAGATTCAGAAAGAAACCTGAAAGCGAGTGAATACCTGACGCTATGTTCCACCTTCATAGATGGCTGTATTCAACACAAGCTTGATGGTTAATTGCATAGCCTAATTCAGCATCCAGGGGCAAGGACATTCATCCATTTAATGTCTGAATCACACAGTGTACTCGAGGGACAGAAATAATTGTTTGACCACTTATACAGCAATCATTACGCAGACAGAGTTAGGGTACAGTACATTGTGTCTCTAATTTTTTCTCCTTGCTTTCCACAGACAGCAACTTCCTTCTTGGGAATGCCCAGGGTCGCCAAGGTTACCCCATCGTGTACTGCTCGGACGGCTTCTGCGAGCTGACGGGGTTTGTGCGCACTGAGGTGATGCAGAAAACATGCACGTGTCGCTTCCTGCACGGGGCGGAGACCAGTGAGAGGGTGAGGCAGCAGGTGGACAAGGCCCTGGAGGGACAGCAGGAGTACCAGGGGGAGGTGTGCTTCTACATGAAGAACGGTGAGCATTCAGTTAACACATGGTGGCCCTCCATACAACATCATCCAACCAGATCTATCTTTTTAATGTATTTTTAGAACAATGGACAGAGGATGCAACATACACCAAGTTCACTTCTGCACAATATGAAGAGGGAGTGAAATACAATCCTCCACGTGTCACTATAATTTAACTCAGGGGTGTTCAAGGTCATTTAAATTAAGAGTGCAGATTATTTAATGGGACAATATACAAACGTTTTGAGAAAGATCATTTGAAAAACACAATTTTATTGAGTAAATGTATTTTGGTTTATTTTCATTATTGATAAGAGATGAAAATGCAATGAATTGAAGGTTATTTGTTGACGTAAACGTATACATTTACAGATTTTGTAGGTTGTGTCATTAGATCTGGGGTGGGATGGGATGGGATGGGGGGGTCATGAGAAATTATTGGGAAAAGAACGGGTTCCCCAGAAGTTCTGGCGGGACAAAAATTGGGTCCCGCTGAAAACATTTGAGGACCACTAAATCTAACTTCTTCTATAATGTTGCTTCCACAGGAAATCCATTCTGGTGCCTTCTTGACATCGTGCCGATTAAGAATGAGAAGGGTGAAGTGGTTCTATTCCTTTTCTCCTTCAAGGATGTCACTGAGTCGTACGGAAAAAGCCACCATCACAGCAACAGGAGGGCGGGGGAGGCCACAGGTATTCTACTAACACTGTGGCTTACATCTTACTGAACCCTTTATAGTTTAGACTGTGATGCTCTCTATGATGATAGCATAAAGTAAAGCTTTAATAAGTGTAATAACCCATTCATTGTGGTCCTTATGTCATCAGGCATCTCAGAGGACGCACATCAGAGCAGAAAACGCAGCCGTTCCCACTTTTCCCAAGCCAGGGAGAGGGGAAGGACTGTCCTGTACCACCTCACCAACCAGTTCTCCAAGAGGGGCAAGGGGAAACTGCCCAATGTGAGTTCCCCTGGACTTCACTGTACTGTACAGTAGAGTGTATTGACTCTCTTTAGAGGAAAGGCATAATTTCATTATATTACCAACTGCTTTCTGAAAGATGACGTCATTGGTTTTCATAGCACATGTAAAATCACATTCTTACCACATTCAAATGAAAACATATTTGAGCAGACGTGTTTTGTAGCATATAGAGCAAGGTGACTTTTACCTATCCATTTGAGGAAGGTTGAGCTTGGCCCAGATAGAGGAATTGATCAGGCAGCCTTTGAAGCTCCGGTCGGCTGTGTGTGGTCTTTGTAGTGCTGGTATATATAGAGCAACAGAGAGACGCAGTGTGGCCTTTTGCAGATTGGGACATGGGAAAGCTGGGGTATCATCTCACTAATTAAAGGAAAGTACCGGAAGAGAGGTCACGGTATAACACAGCAGTGGACAGACAGAACCAAGGATTTTCAACCTTTTCCCTCTTCCTCTGTTAAACACATGTTATAGGAGGTAATTGTTATTTAAAGATACGTCAATTGTACCGTTAAATGCTGAGAGACTTCAAACTTTAAAAAATATATGACATTTATGAAAATTCACTCTCTCCAAATCCTGCCTTTTACATACTTGATGGTGATCAGTCAATGTTTTTTTTAAATTGTGTAAAAAATGTGGTTACCATTGACAACAGCATGGGCTATGTGGCATTGCATGCTTTGAAAAATGTTCAAATTTGCGCTGTTGCTGTGACAGTTCTGTACACATTCAGTTGTTGTTGTGCATCTAAATCCTCCATGTGCAATTACCAAGTAATTATCTCCCATAATGTACCCAGCTATTATCCCACCAAGGGTTCCCACTTGGAGGTTCTGCTGAGCTATTCAGCAGCATCTCTAGTCACGTTGAAGAACGACAGAGGGGATTTACTTTCAGATCTCATTACCTCAAGGGATCTCCATAGTACCTCATCCATATTTCATCTCCTTCATACTGTGTCATTTATGGAGGATAAAGTCAGTGATTCTGCATATGTGTCTAAAAGAACATGTTGATAATTGTCTCTCCCGGTCTTTCATGTATTGTAAAGTGAAATGAGGTTCCATTTGATCCCCAGGCCTGTTAGATTACCTGCTACTGTTTCTGCAGCTACTACCTCTGTGAGCCAGCCTGTGGCCACTAAGTGCATGATTTTATTTTTATTTATTTATTTATTTCACCTTTATTTAACCGGGTAGGCCAGTTGAGAACAAGTTCTCATTTACAACTGCGACCTGGCCAAGATAAAGCAAAGCAGTGCGACAAAAACAACAACACAGAGTTACACATAAACAAAGGTACGGTCAATAACACAATAGAAAAGAAAAATAGAAAACTCTCTGTACAGTGTGTGCAGACGTAGAAGAGTAGTGAAGGTTATATGTCTGTCTTCAAAAGTTGCCATTGAACCCTTAAGATGATTCTTGATTTTAGTTTCTGATTATTTGTCTAATTGTTTGACATTTTACTTCACTGTTAGGCACTAGTAACGCAATCATTTTGCTGCACCCGCTTTACCATCTGCTAAACTGTGTACGCGACCAATAAACTTTGATTTGACGTCCTTTATTCCTAAAAGGAACATTTACTTCTCCTCTCTTGTGCCACAGAGGAGTTTGGATTGTGGTCAAGGGAGAGCTGCAGACACTGATTTTGATGTAGCTAGGGCAAGTAGGTTTCAGTGCATTCTTGAGATGTTATCATAGACACAAGTGTCACTGTGCCAGTGTGCTGTTTTGGGCTTTGTCTGTGACCTGGGACCTATGACCTGTGACCCTTGGCCCCTGTCTCCCTGCAGAGTGTATTCCAGAAGCCCTCTCTCCCAGAGTACAAGGTGGCGGCGGTGCAGAAGTCCCGCTTCATCCTGCTCCACTACAGCGTATCCAAGGCCCTGTGGGATTGGCTGATCCTCCTGGCTACCTTCTACGTGGCGGTCACCGTGCCCTTCAATGTCTGCTTCGTCAGTCACCAGGACGACAACGACTGTGACTCCCGTAGCACCATTGCCAGTGACATCGCCGTGGAAATGCTCTTTATTCTAGGTAACATACTGTTGTATAACAGTACTAAGAGTGGTTACATAGTACTCCAATGGTAAATGTCATATCATTCTGGTGGCTAAATGAATTGGCACCAGTAGCTAGCTCCTCTGGAATATAGTTGATCAAGAATAGTTATTTCCTGCTGTGGCAGTGGGTGTTTCCTTGGAAATCGGTCACGCTTGACTGTACTCGCTCACCCACTGTCACGCCCTGACCTTAGAGATCCTTATTATTCTCTATGTTTGGTTAGGTCAGGGTGTGACTCGGGTGGGAAAGTCTATGTTTTCTATTTCTTTGTTTTTGGCCGCGTGTGGTTCCCAATCAGAGGCAGCTGTCTATCGTTGTCTCTGATTGGGGATCATATATAAGTTGTCATTTTCCTTTTGGGTTTTGTGGGATCTTGTTTTCTGTTTGGTGTCTGTGCATGACAGAACTGTTTGCGGTTGAGTGTTTTGAATAAAATAATCATGAACACTTTCCACGCTGCGCTTTGGTCTACTCTACCTACCACCAACAAAAGCCGTTACACCCACCTTCATTACCAACTCATCATGGTATCTGTGTCACCCCTGGTTACAGCTCACATTTTGAGCCACAATTAGAGACTTCCTGTCTCCGATGGATGTGTGATCCTAAAACAGCTGTGATGGGGCTCAGACTTTTTTAAACTGAGGAAATGGTAATTATGTACAGTGACATTCATGTACAAAATTATCATCACATCGTGTGTTATTCTAAACCGTTGGTGTCATGCCACAATTAGCATTTACAGCTCACCTGGAAAAATGCTGGAATGTAGAGCCTATCAACTCACTTTACACACTTGTTGTGTAATTGAGTAAAGGTTAAAATACTATTTTGCTCATGTTCTGCTGGGTTTTCTCCCTGTTCCTCCCCAGATATCATCCTGAACTTTAGGACCACCTTCGTGAGTCAGTCGGGTCAGGTGGTATACGATGCTCGCTCAATCTACCTCCATTACTGTGGAACCTGGTTCTTTATAGACCTCTTTGCTGCTCTGCCCTTTGACCTCCTCTACGCCTTCAACATCACAGTGGTGAGTTTGTATGGGGGCATTGACTGTGCATGTGTGGGTGTCATGGGCGTTTGGCTTCGCGTGTATATGCAGTTCCTTATCCTATCTTGAACAGACAGTGCTTGTTCGATAGCCCTTCCCAGAATAATCGTTTTCCCTCTTAAAATATGTTGTTGGTCCTCTTTATTTCCCCTGAGCATTGAATTGTAACGGATTAGGTCTGCCACCTCCATGCTTTATTGAGCTGCTCCTTCCTTCTCTCTAGTGTCCCTCCCCCTATCCACTAGCTGCACTCCCCATCGCTCTCTCTCTGTCTCACGGTTTAAATCTCAGCAAATAGCCTTCTCACTTAATCTTACCTGGGCTCCTGAGATGTGATACTGTTCAACTACCCCTTTTTCCACCAATCATTTGTTTCTCAAGCTTCCCAAGAGATGTGCTGTAATTTACTGATGAATGTATCTTTAGCCTCTGGGTGAAGTGGGATATTTGAGTGGTAGGAGGAATGTTTGCTCACTGCATCTCAGCTAGACCGTGTCCCTGGAGATATCAGTTCGGTACAGAGGATAGATCGTCTATACTGTATATAATGTCTGACGAGTTTAACCGGACTATGACTCAACTCTCTAACGTCTTTTGGCCTTTACACATGTCACAATGCAAATTCTCATCTCTACATGAATCGTTGCATGTAAACATGTCTGTTACCTCCTGTCCAGACCTCGCTGGTTCACCTCCTGAAGACGGTGCGTTTGCTGCGGCTGCTGCGGTTGTTACAGAAGCTGGACCGTTACTCCCAGTACAGTGCTGTGGTCCTGACCCTGCTCATGTCTGTGTTCGCCCTGCTTGCCCACTGGATGGCCTGCGTCTGGTACGTCATTGGCCGCAAGGAGATGGAGAGCAGCGACCCTGTCACCTGGGATATAGGTGAGTGCCTGTTTGTTAGTGTTTGTGTGTGTATGTTTGTATATTGTGTGTGGTTGTTGGACCACTCTCACACAGTAGACACATCAACATAATGTTTCCCTTTGTCGAGCTCCTTGGCTTACTATAGGGAAGCAGCCATGTGTAACCACTATTCTCTCTAAATGTGTCTGTAACACAGTAACTCATTTAACTTGCCTGACAGCTAGATGCTATGGCCCCTCTGCACACTCGGTCCCTGGACAAGCCTGAATGCTTCTGAACTGGTTTCTCAGTCCATCTCCCTCCATAACACCCTCCCAGTTGACCTCACAGCAAGTGTAGGACAATGGACAGAGACTGTTTGAGACTACTCCCAGCAAGCATACCTCACACTCTATAATATCACCTCTGGACGGAGATAATCATCAGTCAAGCAGACACAAAGGAAAAAGCAACCCAAACTCTTTCACTGGTCTCCTATCAGATCCCTGTAAAGCATTTTTCTTTTTCTCCTCCTCTCTTCCTTTGTCCCCCCCCTCTCTCTCTCTCAATTCAAGGGCTTTATTGGCATGGGAAACATACTGTATGTTAACATTGCCAAAGCAAGTGAAGTAGATAACAAACAAAAGTGAAATGAACAATAAAAATGAACAGTAAACTCTCTCTTCCTCTCCCTCTCTCCCCCCCCCCCCCCCCCCCCCCCCCCCCCTCTCGCTCTCTCTTTCTCCCCCCCTGTCCTGTTGTACTCTCCAGGCTGGCTGCAGGAGCTGGGGAAGCGGTTGGAGACCCCATACATCAACAGTACGGTTGGCGGCCCCTCCATGCCCAGTGCCTACATCGCCTCCCTCTACTTCACCCTGAGCAGCCTCACCAGTGTGGGCTTTGGCAATGTGTGTGCCAACACAGACGCAGAGAAGATCTTCTCCATCTGCATCATGCTCATGGGGGGTAAGTCCATCTGCATCATGCTCATGGGGTGATAAGTCCATTTGCATCATGCTCATGGGGGGTAAGTCCATTTGCATCATGCTCATGGGGGGTAAGTCCATCGGATGCGAGGCAGTGTTAGTAGACATCTTGAGACACAAGCTGTCTTAAGACTTCTTGAAGACATTTGTTGTTTTTAAGATATCTTTTGCAGTATTTTCTTCATTCTTTCAAGACCTATTAAAACCTCTTAAGGATCCGCCCTTTAAAAAAAAAAAATGCCTAAAATGACATACCCAAATCTAACTGCCTGTAGCTCAGGACCTGAAGCAAGGATATGCATATTCTTGACACCATTTGAAAGGAAACACTTTGAAGTTTGTGGAAATGTGAAAGGAATGTAGAAGAATATAACTCATTAGATCTGTTAAAAGATAATACAAATAAAAAAACTGCTTTTTAAAAATTGATGCAAGAGAAAGGCCATAATGTATTATTCCAGCTCAGTTGCACAAATGCTGATGCTCCAGATACTCAACTAGTCTCAAGAAGCCCAGTATTATTGCTTCCTTAATCAGAACAACAGTTTTCAGCTGTGCTAACATAATTGCAAAAGGGTTTTCTAATGATCAATTAGCCATTCAAAATGATAAACTTGGATTAGCTAACACAATGTGCCATTGGAACACAGGAGTGTCACGAATATTACCGAAGGTGGCTCCCCTTCCCGTTAGGGTGGCGCTCGGCGTCGCCGGTCTACTAGCTGCCACCGATCCCTTTTTCCTTTTTCGTTTGGTTTTGTCTAATTGTTTTCACCTGTTCATTGTTTGGTTGTTAGGGTGGTGTTATTTAAGTTTGTTTAGCCCGCTTCTGTTTGTGCGGGCTTGTCTTCTGTTTTGTGTGAGGTGTTCGTTGGGGTTTTTCGCTGTCCGGATTATTTTACCAGAGTGTACTGAAGTGGAGTTTATTTACGCCTATGTTTGGTGTAACCATTTGTACCTTTTTTGGTTGGACATTAAAGCGTGTTTTTCCCCGTATCCTTTGCTCTCTGCGCCTGACTCCACACCCATTCACTCATTGAGTGTTACAAGGTGTGATGGTTGCTGATAATGGGCCTCTGTACGCCTATGTAGATATTCCATTTACAACATTAACAATGTCTACACTGTATTTCTGATCAATTTTATGTTATTTTAATGGACAAAAAAAGTGCTTTTCTTTAAAAAACAAGGACATTTATAAGTGACCCCAAACTTTTGAATGGTAGTGTATGTGCAAAGTTTTAGACTGATCCAATGAACCATTGCATTTCTGTTCCAAATGTTTATCAAGACTGCCCAAATGTGCCTAATTGGTTTATTGATACATTTTGAAGTTCATAACTGTGCACTCTCCTCAAACAATATCATAGTATTATTTCACTGTTATATCTACTGTAAATTGAACAGTGAAGTTAGATTAACAAGAATTTAAGCTTTCTGTCCATATCAGATATGTCTATGTCCTCAGATTTAAAAAAAGAAAAAAAAATCTTACAATCTCATGATAATCACATTAGCCTACGTTAGCTCACCGATCCTAAATGAGTTTGTATTAAGATGTCTCGAGATGTCTTCACAAATCTCTTAAGAAAAGTCTTAAGGCATGGTGATGGCTGGGTATGACTCTCCTCTGCATATGTATGTGCTTTGAGCACAAATGAGTAATCTTGTAATACTCCTTGACCCCCATGTTCCTCGTCCGACCTGCAGCCCTGATGCATGCAGTGGTCTTCGGTAACGTGACGGCCATCATCCAGCGCATGTACTCTCGGCGCTCGCTCTACCACACGCGTATGAAGGACATCAAGGACTTTATCCGTGTGCACCGTCTGCCCCAGCTGCTGAAACAGAGGATGCTGGAGTACTTCCAGACCACCTGGTCTGTCAACAACGGCATCAATGCCAACGAGGTGGGTCACATGACACTATGTATTTAACAATGGTGGTAACAAACTCCGGCCAATGATAACAACAATCCAATGCTTTCAAATCTCCGATGAGGAGTGGGCAAGTGCACATTTTAGGATAAGGATGGAAAATTGGAATGCAGCCATTAGGGTAGACGAACATACTGACAGACTGGTCTTTATATATTTTCCGATGTACATAAATAGCCTTTCAGAGAGAGTACACCTTACGTTGGGATTAGATCATTCATTTTCTACAGTCATCTTTTGTGTCACTTTCAAGGTCTTTCTATCAGATGGTGTTGACAGTGTGGGTGTGTATTGTCACATTCAGACATAGATGGCTTCGTGGTCTAGTCGTGTCTCCGTGTGGGATGGAGGATTCTAAATCATCTCCACCTTTCTTTCCCAATCGTCTCTCAGTCTTTGCCCAATTAGGTTAGATTGGTTCTTTTAGAAAGTAGTCTTTTGTTTTTGGTCTTAGACCTATTATTGGCTAAAAGTGCTCCCTATTGATGGAATAACCTACACAATTCCTTGCATCTTGATTCCTTGGTGCCGCTATGGCAGTTTAGGATTGCAGTTGTTCCGATTGATTCTAGAGTATTATTTGTTGTGTGGTTATTTTTTATTCTTTTATTTGCAATGCGCATTTTTCCCCCTGTTTGTGAGAAAGTGTTTGTACTTAGGGCACCATTAGGAATGAGGCCCTGGTCTCATTTGGGCTACCCTGAATAAATACAAGTTAATAAAACCTTTTTAAGTCTCTTCATTATAGACTACAGAGACAGGAATAAAAAAAGATGGTACTCATTTACACCCTCTCATCATCAGCTTCATCCTTTATTCTCTGCTGAAGGCGCGACAACAGACGCTACGAAGGATCCCGAGAACTCGCCGATTTCTTACACCTCTTAGCTGGTGCTACTGCCAGGCTAGTACTAGTGAAACAGATCTACAGTGCACATTGAATGTAGAGATTTATCTAAGAAAGCTCCCATGAAAACAGCTACTGTACATTGAAGTGTGTAGCCACTAGCCAAAATACAGCTAGAGTCCAACACAAAATACAAGATACACAATTCTCAGTGAGTATACAGTATGTTTCAAAAATAAATCTAATACATGTTTGTGAATAACTGGTGATTGGCTGTCCTCAGTGTTCATAGGCTTGAACTTGGTTTCTACGGTCTATCATCTCATCTGACAAGAGCATTCCTTTAGCTTTCATCCTCGGACACCACTGTCCCTCTCTGGTACCTCTGTAATCTGATACAAAACCATTGCATTGTAGGTTTTGATGTCCTCCTTCTCTCCTCCTGTTAGCTCCTGCGTGACTTCCCAGATGAACTTCGTGCGGACATCGCCATGCACCTGAACAAGGACATCCTGCAGCTGCCAGTGTTTGAGCGGGCCAGTAGGGGGTGTCTGCGCTCCCTCTCCTTGCACATTAAGACCTCGTTCTGTGCCCCGGGAGAGTACCTCATCCGCCAGGGGGACGCGCTGCAGGCCAACTACTTTGTCTGCTCTGGGTCTCTAGAGGTGCTGAAGGACGGCATGGTCCTTGCTATCCTGGGTACGTCTTAGACAACTCACTTCCCTGTTCTGGAGTACACTTTCTTTTTATACCTTCCTTTTTCTTTCTCTCGTGTCGGCGTTCCGTCTCTGTTATCAACTCTTTGGCAGCGTCTGAAATGGAATCTTATTCCTTTTATAGTGGAATACTTTTGGCCGGAAAAGCAGTGCACTGTATAGGGAGCTAGTTTCCTTTATCCCTCAATTGTTATCTCAGCAATATGGATGTTGTCATTATACTGTATGAGAGAAGAATCCAATCAATTCAGATTATTAATTGGGTAATCTGTCTCTAGGCAAAGGTGATCTGATTGGGGCAGACCTGACAGCGCAAGACAAGGTGATCAAGACCAATGCGGACGTGAAGGCTCTGACCTACTGTGACCTGCAGCACATCAGTGTCCGTGCCCTGAGGGAGGTCCTGGGCCTCTACCCAGAGTACGGCAGTCGCTTCAGCTCTGATATACACCACAACCTCACCTACAACCTGAGAGAGGGCAGCGAGGCAGAGGTGAGAGCCACACATGCTTGCTCAATCACTCACTCAAAGTTTACTCTATGTGGACTGTGTAAACTGTAATGAAATTGTGATTCATTCTGACTCACTGTCCAGGGACTGACAAGGTTCTCACGGTCCCCTCGGCTCTCTCAGGTAAATGTGTGCCTTTTTATTACTATACTACAGATGGTGATTACTATGACCTGTCAGTCTGCTACTGACAGATAACTCAGGGATGCTCCCACAGCCATCGTATCTACAAAGTCACAGCTTCACATGATCCACAAATCAGAGTTCAGCACATTTGTAGTCATAGCCGGACTCTTTTAAGCTAAATGTCCAAATAAAATATTTACACCTTCAGATGTGAATAAGGCTTTGTGACTCATCGTTCCATTGTTCAAAGTGTTTGAATATTTGGTCTGGGACAGAGACATTTAAATGACTGAGGTTGATATGAGGGTTCTGGTCCCTGACCCGTTGCCCTTCCCTCTTAGGTGAACATATAACTTGATAAAAGGCTGAACGCAATGTTCTCATCTAGATCCCAGATAGACCTTCACTCTGAAAGATGCATGATTGCAACTCTCACGGCCCCATTTTGCCACCTTTTATTGAGAGCTTAACAAAGGGCTGTCATTAGTGTGTCTCTGTGAGGCTGATTTTGTCTCTTGTTTTTTCTTGTATTTGAGTGGGTGTTGGAGTAGGCATATGCCTTTGTGTGCGTGCACATGCATGTGTGTTTCTATGACGCGAGTGTCCACGTGTTAATGTTTCTACATCGTGCGTGGGATTTAACGGATTCTCTCAAAATTCATTTACCAGAATGTGAAAATTGTCTGGTAGCAATAAACGTAATAATAATAATAATCTGACAGAAAAAATGTCACTGAGGAATAACAATTATAAGCCCCGATGAGGTCATAACAGCTAAATAATCTAACTCCTACTGAAAATGCCAAGTAGGCAGTTCACCTCAGTGCACCTAATTGAGAGGAACAGCACTGACTCACAGCAGAACAGCTATTAGAAGGAAATGACACAGTCTCTTGTTACCGAAGTAGGTGAGGATGGAGGGGGGCTGGACACTGATTATTTAGCATTTTTAAACACCTGTAACATATTTTTCCTTCAATTTAGAGCCATAATCATTATGCCTAATTCTGTTCAACACATTCCAGAGGGTGTTATTCTGATTGTTGTTAATCTCAAATCTCAATATACTGCACTAACATACCTAGGATATTACCAGTGGAGGTTCTAGACCATTTCAACTGGGGGGGGGGTCCAAGCTGGGGCCAGTTACATTAGACGTTATTGCTGTCATATCGTTTTCACTGCATTAGCAGGCAAAAGACCATGTTCATAATCATCATCGTTGCCACTGTCTAATAACGTGTCACGTTCCTGACCTGTTTTCCTTTGTCTTGTATTTATTTTAGTTGGTCAGGGCGTGAGTTGGGTGGGTTTGTCTATGGTTGATTTTCTATGTTGGGATTTTTGCGTTCGGCCTGGTATGATTCTCAATCAGAGGCAGCTGTCAATCGTTGTCCCTGATTGAGAATCATACTTAGGCAGCCTGGGTTTCACGTGTGTGTGGTGGGTGTTTGTTTCCGTGTTTGTGTTTTTCACCACACGGTACTGTATCTGTTTTTCTGCACTTCGTTTATTTGTTTTGTATTTTTCAGTGTTCAGTTTTTCCGTTATAATAAATCATTCATCATGAACACTAACCACTCCGCGTATTGGTCCGATCCTTCTCGCCTCTCCTCGTCCGAGGAGGAGGAATATGACGATAGCCGTTACATAACGGATGTAAAAAAAGAACCGTGGCAAATATTTGTTATGTAAAAATTATTTCATACTCCACATTTAAGGGGGCCACAAGGGGGTCCAAAATTGTTGTCACAGGGGCACTGGCCCCTCCCTGCCCCCCCCCTTCAGAACCATCACTGGATATTACATCCTAGTATTTTTCTAAATCTAAGCGTACCTCTTGACCGGTCTGGTGGTTATTCTTTAAAAAAAACTAAATATGCTTCTCTGCATCTCTGATCAAATCTGGGTAAAAGATTAGGATTATTCAGTACACTGAGTAATTGCTTGGTTTTATAAAGTCTACCAACCTTGCCAGCTGGCATGCCAGCTAAGATAGTTAGATAAGCTACTCTAACTTAATTGACAGTCTGAAATTACTTGGTAGCTAGGTATGAGGTTGGGAGATTATGAACGTATCTAGCTGGCTAGCTAAAGCCAACTTAATAGAAAATTATATGGCTCTAGATTGCAGGAGAAAGCTGTTTCAGGTGTTTGAAAATATAACAATTCTCCAACATGCCCCCCTCTGGACAACCCCCCCCCCCCCCCCCCCCAGCCATCCTCGCATACTCTGTGCCCACTCAGATTTGTAGGGTGCATGACGCCCCTGCTACCCATTACCGGCTGCTAAAATCAAATTTAACTCTGTGTATCACTCTACACTCTCTCTCCTCCTCCAATGGCAATAGGCTACTGGAGGGCATGCATGGTTGTTTGTGAGAACTACAGAGAACCTGTTACTCATGCCTCTCCTCTCCCACCCTCTGCCCCTCAGGAGCGAGCTGATAAGGACCACAAGCTTCCCTTCATTGTGGAGGCAGAAGATGTGGAGTCTGGTGAGGACATGAGCCACTGTTCCACCGGTGCATCCCACCAAGGACGGCTGCTCCTGATGCATGGCCTGAGCAGCCCCGTCTGCCACCCTGGCCTCAGCAGCCTGCTGGGGGAGGAGCTTCGACATGTCAGTGCGCTCCATCTCTGCCGCTCCCCAGCCCAGGGCGGCAGAGGCCGTAGCCCATCCCCTCAGCTGCTGTCCAATGAGGAGGTTACTCCCGCCCCAGTGCCCAACATGGTCACAGATCACAGCTCATCCCATAGGCCAGCCAAGTTGCTCATACCCTCCCTACATTGTGTCAGCCCTCTGGACCTCAGCCCCAGGCGAGTAATGAGACATAAGTGTCAATCAAAATGACTAGCGTTTGTATTTCATTAGCCCAGTACCTGAGCCTAAGGTTTGTAGGATTATAAGACTATAACCACTAACTAAAAAGTAAATCACATTTTCCAATGGATTTACCTGGTAATAACAGCAAAGACAGATTACAGTTCAATTTATTTAACTGAAAATCACTTCATATTTAATCACAACCCACTTAAGTATGAACCTCTCTTCCTATCTCCTCTAGGGTTGTGGATGGAATTGAGGATAATGGGCAGTCATTTCACTTCAATGTGGATCAAGGCGAGGCAAAGACCAATAGCAAAGGTAATGGTCTCATGTTAAACAATGGTTTAACTACCAAAAAACTATTTTTCTAACAGTGGTTTTCTAACAGTAAATAGAAATGTGTTTTAGGCAAGGATACTGAATTGATTGGTCAGAAAATTGCTTTTTTAGAATGATCCAAAGCTGTACAAGTAGGCTATTCATACAAATGAAATGGTATGAGCAAAGTGCTTTATGTTGGAGTGGGGTGTGAAAGCACTGATCTCATCCATCCTTGCCCATCCCATCCCCCTTATAGACCCATTCCAGGTGAGCGCCAACTTACTTCTGGAAACAGAGGAGGTGAGACAGAACATCAGCCAGCTAAGCAAAGAGGTATGAACATACGATTACATTGACGGAATAAACTGACACATAAACCAACATAATGATGTATCAATGAACTGATAAATGAATGATATGCTCCATCTAGGTAGAAAGAGCTCAAGAGACGCAAACTTTTTTGTTCTCCCACTTCATTTTCCGTACTCTACTTTCGCTGTACCCTAAAGAGTGTCTAAAAACAGGTCATCCCTGACACACTTTCAGCATTAAATACACCACTCAGGCTATGTAGGCAAGAGAACATTTAAAGACATTTTTCCTCAAATAAAATGTAGGATTGTTAAATTCGAGATGGTCCAGATTTGAAAGCTCACGTAACACCGACTGATAATTTGACTGCTTGTTTTTGGTTTCTACCATTTCTGACCTAGAAAGAGACAATAGAACTATCCTGCCTTGGAATAATTACGATTCAACCAAGCAACAGACTATAGCTTTCATTATTCTGCATGCCATCTATTTTCCAGATGAATACCCTTAACCAGGAGGTGTCCAACCTGACCAAGGAGCTCCACGAGATGATGTGTTTCCTGCAGGCCCATGTGACCATGTTTCATTACCCCTCTGCTATCTCCACCTATCCTTACGGCCTGCAGATGGCCCCTAACCCCAACCCCAGCAGCAACATGACTGCTGCCAATGACTGGCAGACACGGGTGCCTTTCAGTATGCCCGCTGGACCTCACCCATCTCACCTCCAATATGAACCTCTCAGCCACCCTGCCAGGAACATGTGGGCCTACAGTGGGGTGCCCACCCAGGGCAGAGGTCCCGGCATGAGTCAGAAGGTGGAGGTTGAGCACCTTCACCAGACGTCCAATCCCAGGTCGTCCTGTTTACATCCGTGCTGCTCGGACAGAGGCAGAACCACTGGTCAGGGACTTGAAGCCCAGTACAGGCCTTTCCCGACCTCCAGAACTACACCCAACTCACCCTACATGGGCCACTCCCAATGCCGGACTGGGCCATCTCTTCTGAACCTCAGCTCTGCCTTCCCAGTACTCCCAGGTGTGGGTCCTGGTCAAGTTGAGTACAAAGCCTCCATCCCCACCATCAGTACCTTTCGTTCCCCAGGCAGCCTCAGCCAGTCCCACCCCTCCCTGAGTGTCCAGGTCAACTCTGACCGCAGCCATTCACCGCCCATCTCCCCAATGCCTATCCACGTCTCACTGACCCCTACCGGCCAACCACAGTTCCACACCACCTTCAGCTCTCAGTCTGGGGTCTACACGTCTGTCAGCCCAACATACAACCAGACCACGCAGGGGCAGGGCTCTCTCAACAGAGCCAGGAAGAATGACCTGGTGGGCTCCAGCCCTGTCCACACACTGGACTCATCCCTACCTCTAGTGGGGCAGTCAGCAGGGCAAGAGCCAGACTGTGGAGGGCCTAACATTGAGTATCCACAGGACAGGGAGAGACCTAAGAGGATGCAGAGTGATGCTGAGCAGGCAGAGTCCCAGACCCAGGAGACCAACATCAGCACACAGCAGGCCCTGGAAGTCGAGCCTCTCTGGGGCTTGGAGGTGACACATTAGCAGCTGTCTGGAGCCCCACAGAGACCAGATAAATAAACTGGAACATTACTGCTGCAAAGTAACGCTGAGCCCATCAACTCTCCCTTTTTGGTTGCATCTCTTATGCTACATGAGTTTACATCTGAGAAATGAATGATTGCTTTACAGTCTAAAACGTACACCACAGTAATCACACTACATAATATCGACACTGATTGTACTACTACTTGATGTACTGTTTATTTAATTTGACTGTAAATACAGCATTGATATGGACCCGAGATTATGAAGACAAGCTGACTCAGTTTACAAAAGTATTCAGCTTTGTGTTTATTACGCATTTCTTGTGAACTGAAAGTTAGGTATTACTAACCGGAGGGTATCTCTAGACATATCATATTGAGACCTGGCAGCCATGGGAACAGCAAACCCCACCCCTTTCCTTCATTATAATGTGTTTACATAGAAAGTATCATCACCTAAATGAGCATTATTTTGTCATGTGTTTTTATGTGATTTCATTGTTTGTGAACACACTGTGGAGCTCATTCTACAAGCTGTCTGGACATTACAGCATACGACCAATGTTTGTGCTCATTATTTTAAGAAATTGTCTCTTGGCTAGCCTGCCAGGGGATTGCTGGCCAAAGAGGACCTTTGGTTATTTGTGTTTTTCCCTCTTCTGCAATATGGCTATTCATAGCTCTGCATCTCTTTTTGCTCTTGTGTCTTGAACATTTTCTGACTTTTTCTATGCTGTATATTTTACTGTTTATTTGGTAACAGACTGAAATAAGATGTGTAATGTATAGCCTACTGTACAAGCACAACAGTTTCAGAAGCGTACAAATTACAGAATGATTTGAACAATGTGTGCAGACTGAAAGAGTTGTATATAATTTTGTTTGTAACTGATATTAGTTGTAAAATAACTATTTAGATGCAAACAGAATATTAACATATATATTTTTTTTTAACAGGGAGAAATACAATTACATAATAGAGAAATACAATTACATCTGAAATGAAATAACTTGAAAGGTTTAACTGAGCAGGTCACAGTAGTGGTACACAATTACATAAATATTGTTAGTCAATCACTCAACATCCAACAATATCTCTTTAGATAGACCTATGCCTTTAGATAAACCCACCCTAAAATACTGGGGCTTCTCCATTTGATGCCCACAACATGAACGTTTGGGTCAGTGAGTTTACATTTATGAACAAAATTTAGATCTGAACTGATGTCAGATGATGGCAAATATCATGGTCTTTAGCGCCACCAGATGGTGATACATTTAAAGCTTCTGTAAATATTTGATTAAATACATTTGAAAAACTATGGGACCGAATCTGAGTTGTTGATTGCCTATCTGGTGCCAGGGGTGTTTCTTTTGACCAAAAAGATCGGATGTTAAAAGATCTGATGTGATTGGTTAAAATACTAATTCGTGTAAAAAATATCAGTACTGGGCTGCCTGTGTAAATGCTAGTTTGATGTTTTTTTATATATAAAAAAAATATATCGGATGCAGTTTTATCTTGCGCTATGGAGAGTGGCAACTGCCACTACTTGCCGCTCCTAAATTAGTCTCGTAAATCCGATCCTAGGCAAAATCAGTAGCATTGATACATTGTGGGAGCCAACAAGTCTGTCGACGGAGACTACTCCTAAATAATCAGCCCTGACCAAATTTGTGTTCAAGTAAACTACAGTTCCCAGGTTCCCAACGACACATAATCAGAGGGAAGCCACACCTTCAGGAAGTGGGAGGATCCCGGAAAAAAATGCAACCAAGCAGAAGTGAAGGCCGGGGCCTATGTGTTGAGCAGTCGTAGTGAGCTGTGATAGAGAAAAGTCGTCAAATCGAAATTGTGGAAAGTGAGAGTATACAAAGAAAAGGAAACGCATGTTTGACCTTTGCCTCGAACGGTAAGCTGTAAACTATACTATTTTGGTTTAGATTTCCACTGTCAAATTTTGCTCAATCAACCAGACAGTAAACTAACGTTAGCTAGCTACCTAGCCAGAGATACGTCGCTAGCTAACGACTGTTAGATTGATATGTTAAATGGGACTGATTACTTGTCCAGATAGCTAATGAGGTAACTAGTTAGCAAATAATAAAAAGCTTTGTTCATAATTTGACCAAATAGTTATTTATCTTTTAGATGTTTGATTTACCCCGTCTTTTCTGTGCGATGTCATCATAAACTTAGCCAAGTTAGTTAGCATTAGCTAGCTTTCGTCAGTGTCGTCCTATTTTGTTTATACTGGCAGTAACGTTAATTTACAGTAGACATATTTTTGTCGTCTACTCAGCTAACTAACTACTAAACTATAGCTCTCATTGACATTATATAACAATTTAAAAAATTGTTTGGCTTTTAAAAGCTAGCTAGTTACTGTAACTTGGTGGGCTAGCTAGCTAAATTACAGATGGCATGTGTTAGATTTGTATTCCATAGCTAGTTAGTCTTTAACAGACAGCTAACTAACTATATAGCTAGTAGATTTTCCTTTTAGTCCAATCAATTTGATAAACTTTTCATATGTTGATTTCTAGCTTTCAACAGAGTATCTTAGCTCATTGCCATTGGTGTCAGCAGGCTCTTGGTATCAGTGATGATGACGATAGTATGAGGAAGTTTGAAACCCACCAACTTAATAGCTATTTATGGTTTCTGCCTGGCAATGATCACGAATCATTCCATCTTGCAGTAACCCACGTCACCTGGTATTTTACGTTAATTGTTATCTTGCCACTGGTTATAATCGTTTACTTAGCTAGGTCTCAAAACATATTTTGCATAATTGGAGTTCATGGCTGTATCTAATTAGGCGCATCATTTTGAATGCCATCATTTGCTGAGTTACATTTTTGCTCTGTACTTGTTGTGTCAATTGTGGTACAGGTAGGTCAGTTATCTGATGTAGCCCTCATTGTGGGAGTCTGTCAGTGTCATGTTACTTTTGTATGAATGCATGCTTCCGTTTCTCTGGTCTATGGTGGAATGTGGTGTCCCTCATAACTTACTGTGTCTCATCAGTCCTGTACCCTTGTTCACTCCTTCACCTTTACTGCAGGTCATCTATGGCAGGGGGGTGGGCACGGGAGTCCCCCAGAACTCAGTTCGGCTTTCAACTTACTCCTGAAAGTTGTAATAGTAGAATGTAGAAGGTGCAATTATGAAATTGGGTAGTGCATTGTCCGTTTTCCTCTTGTCATGTCAGTCATTACATACCTTAGAGCAGAGTTTCCCAAACCCTGGGTGCACGTTTTGGTTTTTGCCTTTGCACTATACAGCTGATTCAAATAACCAACTCATCTTGAGATGTGCCTTTTGTTACTTAAATCATTTGTTAAATGTGGTGAAAGGGAGACTGAATTGCCACTTTTTAATGTAAGCTCTAGTGTAATTGAGTTTCTATCAGGAGTGAGACACTAAGACTTTGGGCAAGCAGAGTCAACCTCTGCATCATTAAGACAGTTGCTTTGTGAGAAGCTGTTAAAGTTCACATTTTAGACATTGTTATGTAAATGCCAGCTGAAAAGTGGACTGGGCTTGAGTCTTTTGGGTAAACACCAGGGTAAATCCTCATTGGAAACTCGTTGGTGTGTTATGGCTCAATAACAGGACTAGAGAAGGGATTTTTAATAATTTTCCCAAGTTGCTGCCATGTTATGGTGTGGACCTTGTCCTTAGAGAGTGGTGACACAGGCAAACATTATATAAAAGGCAATATTACTAGGTGGCATAAAATGTTTGTTTGATTTGGTGTTGTAAGCCTAGTTAAGACTGTTTCTATGATATTTCCAAATATTCCTGACAGAATGGCTAGTAAAATAACATGCATCTGCGTGAGACGCAACACTTTTCAATGTTCACTCCAAAGTAAGCCTAATTGGTATATGTTAGTGTGGTCAGAAAGGTTGAAATGCATTGGAGTTGATGGAGGAATGAATGAATCGTGCCCATTCACAACGGGTCATTCTGATGACTCCTCAAAAGACTGAAGATATCCTGTAGGTGTGACATTTTTTCTGTTACCCAAGCTGGAGAGTTCTATGTGCAGAGTGGGTTACTGGTCAGTTTGCTACCAGACTTGTTTGAGACTTACAGTATCAATGTATGCCGCCTATTGATTAAACCACAACAATTTAGGCCTAAACAAATGGAAAATTATTTCATTAAGTTTGAGTCATTAATAATTAATGTGCTTCGTCGCAGCCTGATGAGACACCCACTAACCTCATCCTGACCCTCATCCTGACCCTTTATCTCTGCAGCTGAGGCCCTGTCTGGGGTTCTTATTTCTCATACTAGCCCCATGCTCAAATTGAGTTGGGGGTTGGGGTTTAGCCCAGTAGGCCTATGCAAAAACAGATGCTTTTTATCTCACTTAGGGTTGCAAAGCTACATTTTTGGTCATAGATTGCCAGGTAAGTTTGGTCATTTATACTTTAATTATAAATATGAGTATTCATTTTTTTTAAATATATCTGCGTCCATATTGTCCACGAGTTTCTAGTAGATGGACCATATGGTTCAAGAGAAAATTCCTGAAAAAAGTATCCAGGCTTAATCAACAATGGCTTTAACCTGCCCAGGGACTGTGGTTGAAAATTAGCCGGCTGGCTAAAACCGGCACTTTTACTGAAACGTTGATTAATGTGCACCGTCCCTGTAAAAATAAAATCAACTCAAACATTTTCAATTAACTCTGAAACTGTTGTCTTTTCCACAACTTGTTGGATGTAATGTGAGAGGCCAAAATTATCAGCATGGAGTAGAATTGTATTACACACGCTTTTGCTTGGCTGTCATGTTTCTCACACAGAGGGAGCCAGAAAGAGAAGGACATTATTTCTCCCTTGCCTGCCCCAATCATTTGCTAGTGATGTGTATCCTGTTTGCATTCCCAGAGATTTAGGCTGTGTTTAGACAGGCAGCCCAATTCTGATATTTTTTTCACTCACTGGTCTTTTGACCAATCACATCAGATCTTTTCAAATCAGATATTTTTTAGAGCTGATCTGATTGGTCAAAAGACAAACGACTGAAAAAAAATATCAGAATTTGGACTGCCTGTCAAAACGCAACCTTAGTCACCATTCCTTTCCTCTTCCAATCAACCCATCCCATGCTAGCCTAATCAGTTGTTTAGAGGAATTCTGTGCATCCTCATAGTACAACTAACTTCATTCTACCCAGTCCAGTAACATCGGGTACTCCCAGTCCAGTAACATCAGGTACTCTTTCTGATCAGTCCCATTCCACCCCCTGCTGATTACCATGAACAGCACTGGCCTAAGAGTTTTACCTAGCCTGATTCCAGATCTGTTTGTGCTTTTGCCTACTCCAATGTCATTGTCAAGCCTTTCAGCAATGTTTGGTATGACAATTCCATAATGAGTTGACAAGAGAGCAGAAACTGACTGGCACCCAGGCTAAGTTGTACCTGACAGCAGAGCACAGTGGGACTGTGAGTTGTGACTGAAGCATACCTTTAGGCTAGTTATGGTCAATAATGGGGTTGGCTGTGAGGGCTCTGAGGTTAAGAGTAGGGCTGGGATGATACCAGGATATGTTTTCCATGTCAAAAATGAAAACACGAAGCAGATCTAACTCTTTGGTCCTTCAAGAAACCTGCTGTATGTAAAACATTGTGTGCTATAGCTTGGAAAAATAAATCATGGATCAGTCTGGATGACAACATAATGATGTTTGTTTCCAACATTAGGGCTGTTTTCCTAAAGTTAAATCCACTTTGTGTTTTGATTCCTTGCCACGATACTAACGAGTATCGCGATGCTGGTAGGGTCCCGGCCCTAGTTAAGAGTAGTGTGGAGCATAGCGGATGGGGTTCATGGCTAAATATGAGAGTAGGTACTTCAAATGTTAGCCAACTTAAGGCCAGGTGGGTGTACCAGTCATCTCGTGTGTGTGTGTGTGTGTAATGTTTGGGATGTCAAGTATAAGAGGAAACCCACAAGGTGATGGTAACTGATGTCACTGGTCATGTTAAATAGAAACTGAATAGTTACTGAGAAGTTCCCCCTCGCCCACACTCTTTTTCAGACTTACTAACATGCTGACAAGACTGACCACGTTGAATGACATGAATGTGGACATTTATTATTCAATCGTTTAATCCAAAGTGCTTGCGTGTGTAAACGTGTGTCTGTGTAGCCAGGCGCTAATAGAGCTTGGTTCTATTTTAGACGCTAGGTGCGCTGCTAGTCCCACCTCTCCCATCTACCCATTTGGTTTTTACGAGCATATACCAATGTGGGTGACTTGAAAGATGAACAAGGTCACACCAGTTGGTGGCGGTAATGCACCTTAAAGTTGGTTGCCAACCGCCATGTCAAATCCACAGAAGAAGAAAAAGAAGACCCTGAACTAGGAGATATTAATCAAAGAATTTAACTAAAAACAAGCTAGGTTTCCCGATTTTTATCTGTGGATTAATTGTCGGAGTAGAGAACACATCATTTTGTATGACTCCAAATGGGTCAAAGATCCAGCTTTAAAAAGAAAAGAAAAAAGACCATATGTATTTCAGGTAAAATAACAACCCAATGTTGATCTCCCAGGACCAATTATCCAGCAAGCTAGCTAGCTAAATGTCAATTTAATGTTTCATGTGTGTTTTGACCTGACCCCAAATTAATATAGTATTTTAACCTGCATGAACGCGTCTGTTGGGGATAGACAACACCAACGCACACACAGAGTCGGTTTGGTCAGCATGTCCATCATGAACGTGGCTTCTTCATTTGATATATTTGTGCATGCATTGTCTTGTATAGCATTAAAGTCTACCTCATGCATGTGAGTGAGAAACTGTTGATTGGATCATGAGGGCAATACATGCAATATCTGTATGTAGTTAATTGTGTGTGGTGCTACCAGTTCTGTGGCTGTGTTTTACTAAGTGCTTGGATTTCAAGCTGGCAGCAAAGCCCATGGGAGGCTGTATGAACATTTTACCATCTCTCCCTCTCTCACCTACTCTCTCTTTGACCCAGCCTCTCTCCCCTCCATCTCTCTGACCCACTTCAGTGTGTGGAGGTCTCCAGAGTCCATTAAAGATGCCAGCAGAGGGCTGCTTAGATGCATGATGCTGCTCTGAGTGACTCTCGGAACAGGAGAGAATGTTGGGCCAGCCACTACAGGCCCTCTAGCAATCAGTCAATCATATTACCAAGGATAATGTTTTATTTTACCTTTATTTAACTAGGCAAGTCAGTTAAGAACAAATTCTTATTTACAATGGCGGCCAAACCCGGACAACGCTGGGCCAATTGTGCGCCGCCCTGTTCAATAACCATTTCCTAATCTGTTAGGCCTAAATCCACTGTTTTGGTTTGTAATGGTAGATTGAACACAGGGCTTTTGATGCAGATCAGATTTTCAGTTATGTTTGTCCTCTGTGTTTATATTGAGTGTTATCAGTGTTACTGACACTAATATACAATATGGTCTCATATGACTAGCCTAGGTTAAATGTTCTCACTCCCTTATCCTGTTTTTGGTTTCTGAAGCCCACATCTCAGGCTGGGAATCTCTTGGAATCTCCCCCAGCCTCCCTCCCTCCCTGTCCTTGGCTATGGAGCCTTGTCCTGGGACAGTGAGGCATGCTGACCTCTACATTTCCATAGTGTGTGTGTGTGTGTAGTAGGCTATCAGGGTTGGAGAGCAGTCACACCTGTTGTTTTGTCTTAGAATGGTAGACATACTGGTAAGGGTAAACATTTTGTGTAAAAAGTGCCTCAAACATTTGACAGGAGTGACCTGTTTAGGCTAGCTTAATTAGAAGAAATATGAGGATGTTTCTACGTTCTTCTCAGAAACACAAAGACATTGGGCTTAGTGCCACAGTCCTGGTCTATTAGCTTTGTTACAACTTCCTCTCTTGTTTGCACCTTAGCTTCATCATATTAGCACGTAGAGGATTTACATGTTGACCCAATGAACATGCAGCTATTTCTCTCCACACTCACTGTGGTGCGTCTAGGAATCCCTCGGATGGTGTGTGATGTGTATGTGGCAGTAGCCTAGGACTTTGGTGTGCTACCTTGCTGTACTGTCTGCTCTAGAGGTCGACCGATTATGATTTTTCAATGGCGATACCGATTATTGGAGGACCAAAAAAGGCCGATACCGATTAATCCGACGATTTTATATATATTTGACTTAATAAAGACAATTACAACAATACTGAATGAACACTTATTTTAACTTAATGTAATACATCAATAAAATCAATTTAGCCTCAAATAAATAATGAAACATGTTCAATTTGGTTTAAATAATGCAAAAACAAAGTGTTGGAGAAGAAAGTAAAAGTGCAATATGTGCCATGTAAGAAAGCTAACGTTTAAGTTCCTTGCTCAGAACATGAGAACATATGAAAGCTGGTTGTAGTTATTATAGGAATTATAGGACTATCTCTCTATACGATTTGTATTTCATATACCTTTGACTATTGGATGTTCTTATAGGCACTTTAGTATTGCCAGTGTAACAGTATAGCTTCCGTCCCTCTCCTTGCTCCTACCTGGGCTCGAACGAGGAACGCAGCGTTACCCATCGCTCCACAAAAGCCGCGGCCCTTGCAGAGCAAGGGGAACAACTACTCCAAGTCTCAGAGTGAATGATGTCACCGATTGAAACGCTATTAGCGCGCACCCCGCTAACTAGCTAGCCATTTCATATATGTTACACCAGCCTAATCTCGGGAGTTGATAGGCTTGAAGTCATAAACAGGGCAATGCTTAGAGCATTGCGAAGAGCTGCTGTCAAACGCACGAAAGTGATGTTTGAATGAATGCTTACGAGCATGCTGGTGCATACCATCGCTCAGTCAGACTGCTCTATCAAATCATAGACTTATAACATAATAACACACAGAAATACGAGCCTTTGGTCATTCAAATGGTCGAATCTGGAAACTATCATTTCGAAAACAAAACGTTTATTCTTTCCGTTCTGTATTTTATCTAACGGATGGCATCCCTAAGTCTAAATATTGCTGTTACATTGTACAACCTTCAATGTTATGTCATAATTATGTACAATTCTGGCAAATTAATTACGGCCTTTGTTAGGAATAAATGGACTTTACACAGTTCGCAATGAGCCAGGCGGCCCAAACTGCTGCATGTACCCTGACTGCTTGCACGGAGCGCAAGAGAAATGACACAATTTCCCTAATTATAAGAAATTCATGTTAGCAGGCAATATTAACTAAATATGCAGGTTTAAAAATATATACTTGTGTATTGATTTTAAAGAAAGGCTTAATTATTTTATTTTTTACCTTTATTTAACTAGGCAAGTCAGTTAAGAACAAATTCTTATTTTCAATGACGGCCTAGGAACAGTGGGTTAACTGCCTTGTTCAGGGGCAGAACGACAGATTTGTACCTTGTCAGCTCGGGGATTTGAACTTGCAACCTTGCTGTTACTAGTCCGTTTCCTGTCCCTTTCACCAAGCAGAAGCTGACTGACCTCGTAAAGTAGCTCTATGGAAGATTTGTTTAAGTTTTTCTACTGTAGTCATATTCCTCAGTCAATGGTAAGAAGAACACTTGGACTCTGTCATCTTTTGGTTGGGCCAGTGTACTCAATCTGCACATCATCATGTGACTAACGTGGACCTATCTAAGTTAAGAGGGATGTGTGCAGGCCCAAGGTGGATTGTAACACAGAAACAGGAGTCCTTGGGGCAAGCAGCTCACAGACTATCGTTTCCTGTTCTGTGTTTTCACTGTGGTCCTCAGCTCTGTGGTCTCTGAGAACACACACACACACACACACACACACACACACACACACACACACACACACACACACACACAGGTTGCATTGGGTTGGATGTGAACATAGTTGAACTTGGGTTTAGGCTGATGTGTCTAGACATAGGTTTGGGCGCGTGGGGGGACTGTCTCCCCCCCCAAATTTGGCGTTCAAGCGTCATGATTGTGAATGCTCACGGTTAATTGTGGTCGCACTCATCATGACCCAATCTGCATTTCTAAATGTTGCTTTGGACAGGACCCCATGACATTTCCTTCACTGCTGTATTTGACTGTTGAGTCTAAAGTAAATATAATTAAAAGTGAAGAGGGCAGGGCTTATCTCCCTGTTCCATTTAAATCTCCCGTGCTTCATTCAAACAGACATCCAGACCACAATGTAGGTTTCCAGTAGGCTTACCAGAAAATAACCTTCAATTGAAACATTCAACTGTTTTCTTGTCAAGCCATGGTGGTGTTTAGAAGCACTGAGATGTTCCTCGACCAATAGTGTTCATCAGAACATTATTGATTTGCAACACTGATCAACTGGAGCAGAATAATTAGTCTGCGAGGCATTGATTTGAGGCATTTTGGGGGTTTTAATGAGTAACTGATGCACATCAGGACCATTTTTTTAAAGGTTTGTTTGAACCTGAATAATAAGCCCAGTCAAAGGTTAAGATACAAAGGACTCTAACCCGGAACATGAAAGTAGATTGGTTTATACCAGACACTTGCGGGAGTAGCCAACTTGGTATGACACCATTGACTCCTTGCAGTCAACACTTTTCTCACTGATTTAGGCAAGACTATAAGAAATGATAATGACTTATTATATTCACCTCGATAGCTCTAAATGGCATGCATAGTGTACAAAACATGAGGAACACCCACTCTTTCCATGAGACTGACCAGGTGAATGCTATGATCCCCTATTGATGTCACCTGTTAAATCCACTTCAATCAGTGTAGATGAAGGGTAGGAGGAGACGGGGTAAAGAAGGATTTTTAAGACTTGAGGCATGTAGTCAACGCCCATTCCTGTGTGCTTTTTGATGTGTTTTTTTATTTTATTTTTATTTATTTAACCTTTTTATTTAACTAGGCAAGTAAGTTAAGAACAAATTCTTATTTATGACGGCCAAACCCGGACGACTCTGGGCCAATTGTGCGCCGACCTATGGGACTCCCAATTACAGCCAGTTGTGATACAGCCTGGAATCGAAACCAGGGTCTGTAGTGACGCCTCTAACACTGAGATGCAGTGCCTTAGACCGCTGCGTCCCTCGGGAGCCCAGGGGGTCGCTGTCCTGCTGGAAGACCCATAACCTTCAACGGAGACCCCGTTTCTGGACACATGTGGCTGCAACTGTATTATAACCTGTATATAAAGTGCCTTCAGAAAGTATTCACACCTCTTGTTTTACAGCCTGAATGAAAAAATTATTACATTTAGATTTTATTTGGTGACTGCCTTAAACAATACCCCGTAGTGGAATGATGTTTTTAAAAGTTGTAGTAGTTAATTCAAATCTGAAATGTCTTGAGTCAATAAGTATTCACCCTTTTGTTATGGCGTACCTAAATAAGTTCAGTAGTAAAAATGTGCTTAACAAGTCACATAAGTTGCATGGACTCAGTCTGTGTGCAATAATAGTGTTTTTTGTTTTATTTGGAATGTCTTCCTCATCTCTGTACCCCACACACACAGATAATTGTAAGGTCCCTTTCCAATGCCTCGCAAAGAAGGGAACCTATTGGTAGATTGACTAGCCCTTTGAGCATGGTGAAGTTATTAATTACACTTTGAATGGTGTAGCAATACACCCAGTCACTACAAAGATACAGGTGACCTTCCTAACTCAGTTGCCTGAGAGGCCAATGGTGACTTTAAAACAGAGAGTTTAATGGCTGTGATATGAGATATTGTAGTTACTCCACAATACTAACGTAATTGACAGAGTGAATAGAAGGAAGCCTGTACAGAGTAAAAATATTCCAAAAATGTACATCCTGTTTGCTACAAGGCACTAAAGTAATACTGCAAAAAATGTGGCAAAGCATTTTCACTTTTTTATCCTGAATACAAAGTGTTCGGTTTGGGGCAAATACAAGACATTACTGAGTACCACACTCCATATTTTCAAGCATAGTGGAGGCTACATCATGTTATGGGTATGCTTGTAAATGTTAAAATCCTCCAGTCCTTTCAGGATAAAAAATAAACAAAATGGAGCTAAGCACAGGCAAACTCCTAGAGGAAAACCTGCTTGTCTGCTGACACTAGGAGATGAATTGACCTTTTCAGCAGGACAATAACCTCAAACACAAGTCCAAATCTACACTGGAGTTGCTTACCATGAAGACAGTGAATGTTCTTGAGTGGTAGAGTTAGTTTTGACTTAAATCTACTTGAAAATGTATGGCCAGACTTGAAAATGGCTGTCTTGCAATGATCAACAACCAATTTGACAGAGCTTGAAGAAACTTGAAAATAATAAATGGGCAAATGTTGCACAATCCAGGTGTGGAAAACTTACAGAGAAAGACTCACTGCTGTAATCACTGCCAAAGGTGCATCTACAAAGTATTGACTCAGGGGTATGAATACTTATGTAATTTTCAATAAATGAGCAACATTTCTAAACATGTTTTCACTTTGTCATTATGGGCTATTGTGTGTAGATGGTTGAGAACAAAAAAAATATTTAATCCATTTTGAATTCAGGCTGTAACACAACAATGTGGAATAATTCAAGGGGTATGAATACATTCTGAAGACGCTCTAGTTTACTAAAGTTTCCCTGTATCACACTAGCTGCCTACAAGTGATATTATTACTCAGTCTGTTCTTTCTTCCAGCTCACACAGGTGAAGTCCCCTCTTCCTCCAGCCCCCTCACTTCCTGGCCTAGACTCACCTGACCCAGCTTAGCCCACCCTCGCCTGGCCCGGTCTCAGCTTCAGTCCCTGCTCCGCTTCAGTGCCCCAGTCATCCGCCCAAGGCAGCCTCATTCTCCACCAAGAGCCTCTTACCCCGGTGAAGCTCTCTGCTCGGCAGCATGGCAGGTCGAGGAGGACCAGCACGGACCAACGGCGCGGCGGCCAGCAACAAGATCTGCCAGTTCAAGCTGGTGCTGCTGGGAGAGTCAGCGGTGGGCAAGTCCAGCTTGGTGCTGCGCTTCGTCAAGGGCCAGTTCCACGAGTACCAGGAGAGCACCATCGGAGGTGAGTAGGCACGCCATTGGGATTGTCATTCTTCTGACTGTGTCTTAGTCATGCTTAGTGTTTGTGTTGCGTTACAGCTGTCCTTGTGTTGAGTCAGTATCATGTTTATAAAGATCAAGTATCATGTTTATAAAGATCAAATAGAATGGAAGTGTTAATGTGTAGTAGACTGAAGGAAGACCACTTAGAATGCCTTGGTAATCGGGGCTGTGTTCTTGCTAGCTAGCAGCCCTTACCCTAGCTGTTGTCAAGGCCAGGTCAGGAGCAGACATGAGCTACAGAACCAGATCTTTCTTGGCAGCTGATCACCTGACTCTTGCATGAGCAGCCGAGCCTTTGACTGACACTTTAAATATGCCACAAGGAGTGGGAGGTCCTTACTCCCGGCCACAGAAAGCCTTACAGAGAATGTTCAAACCAAAACTGAAAAATAGATTAGTGTGAGAAAGAGGTACTTGTCATCTGCCTAATACGGTATGTATTGACTTGCTAGCCGGAGTGGAGCAGCGAGAAGGGGGTCTCTCTCTGTGGGCTCTTTAAAACAGGAAGGAAGTCGGTCAACAATGGGATTTCCTGTCCTGGAACTGCTCTAATATCTAGGCATATGGAAACCAATACGTGATGGTTTTAACATTCAAAGAATTCCACTAAAATTTGGGTAATGACTAATAAGTAACTATTTATTTTCAGCTTCACCTAGTGTTTCAAACCTACACACAGGTGTTGGGAATTTCCATTATGATTTAGTGGTTTACTAGCTAGATTGCTTTCTTCAGGATTTATGCATTACCTTTTCTAGAAATATATATTTTTAAAGTACAGCGTCACATCATGCAGCCACAGGAGGGTGAGGCTGGAGAGACAGGATGCTTGGTGCTTACACTAGCCAAAGCCTTAGGACGAGTCAGCATTTTAAAAACATTTTAAAACCGGTTGTCAGCTGTCTGGTCAAAGGTCACCGAGCTTTAGTATGGAGCAGGCTTCCTCTATGAGCGCTGCTGTACATTTCCCTGTGACACAACGGGCTGAATTAGCATTATCTTTATGTTCCGTGGATTAGCCAATAGACAGCCACATGTTTTGTTCTCTCGTTCATCACTCAGTCTTGTTTAGTACATTTTACTCTCACTACTTTACTCACAGTAACCTTTTACCCAGTGCGTAGTGCTCTGCGATTCGATCTTGTTTATTTACCTAATAATTGTCCTTCCTCCTCTCTCTAACGTTGGAAGGCTCCCAAGTCTCCTCAGCGCTGGCTTTGTAGCTTCACGAGTTCTCATTAAGCCACTGCTCATGTTTCCTCTTAACTGTCTCATGGCCTTGGCTGTTGGGATTATGTTTGCCTTGTGCTAGTTTAACTCAGCCATGTCAAATAGGGACAACTATACCCCTATGACACGATCTAAGGAAGAAAACAGAATGCCTGTCCTGTACAGATACTGAGTTTTACTCCACTGTGAGGAAATGCACAGGCGAAGTAAAATGTACACCTCTTTTCTATCTGTAGGGCATTTGCAGACTTCAAAATCAAAATAGAGCCTGAAACTAAGTCTATGATTTGTCTCTACCCCCCTCCAGCTGCCTTCCTCACACAGACCGTCTGCTTGGATGACACAACAGTTAAGTTTGAGATCTGGGACACTGCAGGGCAGGAACGGTATCACAGCCTGGCCCCTATGTACTACAGAGGAGCGCAGGCTGCCATCGTGGTCTATGACATCACCAACACAGTGAGTGACTGCTGCTGGTCACGTGTGGAACTGGTTCCTGAGTGTTGTCAGCACTCAGCAGTGATTTATTTTAGGTTGATTATTCAAACCCTTAACAAAGGACAGACCTTTGCTCTCGTAACTGACACTTCTGTAGATATATAATAGAGCTCTTGTGTGAAAAACAAACATCCATTGTGCAATCTGCCTTTGTCATGTATTTCATCAAATCACAAATGTTTTTATGATGTTAAGAATATTTTTCTCCTGTTCAGGATACATTCACACGTGCAAAGAACTGGGTGAAGGAGCTCCAACGACAAGCCAGCCCTAACATTGTTATTGCACTGTCAGGAAACAAAGCTGACCTGGCCAACAAAAGAGCTGTGGACTTCCAGGTACTGAGGAACTCCTAACAATTAGATGCTGCTCCCACTGGACTATTAGTGGAAATTAGTGGTTTGTTTAAACAGGAGAATGTACTAGAAATGTCATTTTTATAGTTTCTGTTGATATTCAAGAATGCTCACGAACTCTCAAAGCTCTGGGTTATTACTGATTGTATCGATGTGTTTGATGGGGCTCTAAAGATCTCTGTCCTCCCTTTGTTTTTTGTTGTTGTAGGAAGCACAAGCGTACGCAGATGACAACAGTTTGCTCTTCATGGAGACTTCAGCCAAGACGGCCATGAACGTCAATGAGATCTTTATGGCCATAGGTACGTGTACCACAATATTATATGTGCATTTATAAACTGGGTGGTTCGAGCCCTGAATGCTGATTGGCTGACAGCCGTGGTATATCAGACCATATACCACGGGTATGAAAGAACATATACAGTTGAGGTCGGAAGTTTACATACACCTTAGCCAAATACATTTAAACTTAGTTTCACAATTCCTGACATTTAATCCTTGTAAAAAATCCGTCTTAGGTCAGTTAGGATCACCACTTTATTTTAAGAATGTGAAATGTCAGAATAATAGTAGAGAGAATGATTTATATCAGCTTTTCTTTCATCACATTCCCAGTGGGTCAGAAGTTTACATACACTCAATTAGTATTTAGTAGCATTGCCTTTAAATTGTTTAACTTGGGTCAAACGTTTCAGGTAGTCTTCCACAAGCTTCCCATAATAAGTTTGGTGAATTTTGGCCCTTTCCTCCTGACAGAGCTGCTGTAACTTAGTCAGGTTGTAGGCCTCCTTGCTCACACATACTTTTTCAGTTCTGCCCACACATTTTCTATAGGATTGAGGTCAGGGCTTTGTGGCCACTCCAATACCTTGACTTTGTTGTCCTTAAGCCATTTTGCCACAACTTTGTAAGTATGCTTGTGGTCATTGTCCATTTGGAAGACCCATTTGCGACCAAGCTTTAACTTCGACTGATGTCTTGAGATGTTGCTTCAATATATCCACATAATTTTCCTCCCTCATGATGCCATCTATTTTGTGAAGTGCACCAGTCCCTCCTGCAGCAAAGCACCCCCACAACATGATGCTGCCAGCCCCGTGTTTCACGGTTGGGATGGTGTTCTTAGGCTTGCAAGCCTCCCTGTTTTTCCTCCAAACATATTGATGGTCATTATGGCCAAACAGTTATATTTTTGTTTCATCAGACCAGAGGACATTTCTCCAAAAAGTACGATCTTTCTCCCCATGTGCAGTTGCAAACCGTAGTCTGTCTTTTTTGTGGCAGTTTTGGATCAGTGGCTTCTTCCTTGCTGAGCGGCCTTTCAGGTTATGTCGATATAGGACTCGTTTTACTGTGGATATAGATACTTTTGTACCTGTTTCCTCCAGCTTCTTCACAGGGTCTTTTGCTGTTGTTCTGGGATTGATTTGCACTTTTCGCACCAAAGTACGTTCATCTCGAGGAGACAGAACGTGTCTCCTTCCTGAGCGGTATGGCGGCTGCGTGGTCCCATGGTGTTCATACTTGCGTACTATTGTTTGTACAGATGAACGTGGTACCTTCAGGCGTTTAGAAATTGCTCTCAAGGATGAACCAGACTTGTGGAGGTCTACAATTTTGTTTCTGAGGTCTTGGCTGATTTTCTCATAATGTCAAGCAAAGAGGCACTGAGTTTGAAGGTAGGCCTTGAAATACATCCACAGGTACACCTCCAATTGACTCAAATGATGTCAATTAGCCTATCAGAAGCTTCTAAAGCCATGACATCATTTTCTGTAATTTTCCTAGCTGTTTAAAGGCACAGTCAACTTAGTGTATGTAAACTTCTGACCCACTGGAATTGTGATACAGTGAAATAATCTGTCCGTAAACAATTGTTGGAAAAATTACTTGTCATGCACAAAGTAGATGTCCTAACCGACTTGCCAAAACTATAGTTTGTTAACAAGAAATTTGTAGAGTGGTCGGAAAATGAGTTTTAATGACTCCAACATAAGTGTATGTAAACCTCCCGACTTCAACTGTGTTTGTACCGCTCTTAATTAAGTTGGTAACCAGTTTATAAATAGCAATAAGGCACCTCAGGGTTTGTGGTATATGGCCTATATACCGCGGCTAAGCGCTGTATCCAGGCACTACACCTTGCGTCGTGCAAAATAACAGCCCATAGCCATGGTATATTGGCCACATACCACACCCCCTCAGGCCTTATTGCTTACGTATACACTGAGTATACCAAACATTATGAACTGGGTGGTTTTAGCCCTGAATGCTGATTGGCTGACAGCCGTGGTATATCAGACCGTATACCACGGGTATGACCAAATATTTATTCTTATTGTCCAGGCATTTCGCGATGCATCGTGCTAAAGAACGGCCCTTAGCGGTGGTATATTGGCCATATACCACAGCCCCTGGTGCCTTATTGCTTAATTAGAAACACCTTCCAAATATTGTGTGGCACCCATCCTTTTGCCCTCAGAACAGCCTCAATTCGTTGGGGCATTGACTCTACGAGGTGTCGAAAGCGTTCCACAGGGATGCTGGCCCATGTTGACTCCAATGCTTTCCACAGTTGTGTCAAGTTGGTTGGATGTCTTTTGGGTGGTGGACCATTCTTGATACACATGGGAAACTGTTGAGTGTGAGAAACCCAGCAGTGTTGCAGTTCTTCACACAAACCGATGCGCCTGGCAGCTACTACCATACTCCGTTCAAAGGAACTTAAATCTTTTGTCTTGCCCATTCACCTCTGAATGGCACCCATACACAATCAATGTCTCAACTGTCTCAAGGCTTAAAAATCCTTTATCCTGTCTCTCCTTTATCTACACTGATTGAAGTGGATTTAACAATTGACATCAATAAGGGATCATAGCTTTCACCTGGATTCACCTGGTCAGTCTGTCACGGAAAGAGCAGGTGTTCAAGATGTTTTGAATACTCAGTGTACATTTCTTCTATCAAATGTGTAGAAACCATAAAGGCTTCCTACTTACCGTTTCTTTCTGTCCTTCTCCTGTAGCCAAGAAGCTTCCTAAGAACGAGCCAGCGGGTGGAGCCGGTGGCCGGGCCGGTGGTCGGGCAGGAGTGGACCTGCAGGAAGCCGCCCCACAGGCTGGTGGTAGCAAGTGCTGTGGTGGGAACTAACCAACTGGACCGACACACCAACCAACCTGCAGTATCAACCAACTGTTCAGACCAGCTGACAAACACATCCCACGGTCAAACCAACTGACGATCTGACCAACCACCATGCACCAACTGATAAGCAAACCAGCTCACAGGCCAATCAACTGTCAACACACAACTCCAAGGTTCCAATGATCAGACAAATGACACAATTATGACCAACATGACGACCTACAACTGTTTTAACTTACCCGGGGACATAACAACCCATTATCTCCAACCAACCAAACGATGGACATCTGACATCACCCAGGCAAAAAACAACAACCCCACTTAGAGAGGGAAAAAAAGATCAATCCTTACTAATCGCACTTAACAGAGCACTGTTCTTTTCTTGTTTCACTGTATTTCTGTAAGAAAAAAATCAAACGCAACTGGGAGGAATAATGAACGGGCTCTTTGTGCCCTCTCCTTTCTCTCTCGTCATCTTTACCGTAATGCTACAGTATTTCAACGTATGTCTTGTCACTTCTAACCCTGTTTAGTTTGGTGGTGGGTGAATGTAGCAATTCTCATTATTTCATTTTTTCTTGTTCCCGATCGTCACCCTTGGGCAAAAGGAGAGTGTTCAACCCCAAAAAAGGAGTTGGGAGAACAGTTGTTTCCTTCCAGCTATAGCAGTTATGTAGATTAACTGAATTATTATTGTTATTATTATTGTTATTATTATTATTATTATTATTACTTTGACTTATTTTTGGCACACGTTAAACAGTATGATTTCAAAGACTAGACCACCTAAGGTTTTCCAATCATTAATCTATGATATCCAACCATATACATAGTGCATTAACATCATTGTCATCATTGTCACCAATAAGTCATTTTTAGCATTAATGTAATGTTTTTGAATCATTCATATTCAATGACGAAAGTGAAATAAAAAGGATAAAGCAAGATTTGTTTTCCTGACCAAAATCACAATTGTGTATTGAAAACATGTTGCTATTATTTGTATAATGATTTTTCTTCAAACATGTAACCAATCAGTAGTTACTGTCAATACAATACCTTCCCAATCTCAACATGATGCTTTGTCATCCTTAATTATTTTTGTCATGTAAAGATGTATTTTTTATTTTATTTGTGTACAATTCTTCTGTTTTCTGAAGAGTCTGGTATTGGGTGCCCTGGTTCTGTCACCTCGTGGTTTCAGATGTTCTCTTCAGTTTCTTTTGCTTTTGATTTTCTGTGCTTTTTTTACTTTTTCCTATCGGGGAGGGATTCCTCTGACCAGTCCGCGTCTTATGTCATCAATGACTAGCACAACAGTACCTGCAGCTGTCAATGCTGTGAGATGGGGGACGGGTAAACCAAGCAAAACAACAAATTGTCATTTTACCAATAAATAAGGGGGAAGGTATCTCATTGTCTGCCTGTCTTCTCATTTGTTGTATGACAATGGGTATTAGAGTAGACGATTTCACCTAACAGCTATTCGTATCTCTACCGACATGTTGAGCGTATAGTAGTTGTTTCCAGTCATTCCAGCCTTCGTTCTCTAATTCTCGATCTTGCTTAAATCTCAATAGATCCTCATCAGTCTAAGAAGCCAGCTGAGCTCAGGGAGTCTGTCTGAAAATCTAACACTGGTCTGACTGAATTCCTCACATTCTTGCTCCACAATCGTCCCCCCCCCCCATCCCAGTGGATTTAGTTGGCCAAAACCCATTTGCTCTCTCTGATGTGACAGTAATAGCTGGGGCCGATTCTACTTTCCCATACTAATTGTAAACAGCTGTTGCCCCAAAGCTGAAACCTTTCATTTCAAAAGGGCTAAGTACACATTAAGTTATGTTGATTATTTATCCTACATGTTACACAAGAACCTCTCACAACAGTCCTCATTGAAGTTAAAGTTAGTGTGCTCTACTGACCTCTACTGGATCGTTAAAGTTGGATTTATACTCAACGGTGGTCAATAAATAGTGTAGCTAATTCAACAGTGTAATGCCGTATTTTTTTATGTTAATGGATTTGTATGTTTTTATTGCAAACTTTGACTACTACGGCTACTTTCAATACTTTAGGCAGACTGCAGGGGCCACCGACTACAGTACCCATACTGCATTTCTTTAAATCCAGGGCGAGGGGAGAGGTGAGCGACCCAAACAGGGGTGGTGTGGATCCAATGATGTGTATACGTACCATTTGAGTGGAACAAGCAACAGTGAAGCGTGCGTTTTGATATGTCGGACCCAGCGGCACAGGCCTTGCAACCCCGGCTACATCAAGCTCAGTCTGGTGGGACTGCTGGGTCTAACGCTGCTGCGGTGGGATCTGGATCGGGGAACAGTGACCCAGTCAGACCAGGTCTTAGCCAACAACAGCGGGCGAGTCAGAAAAAAGCCCAAGTCAGATCTTTTCCACGGGCGAAAAAGCTCGAGAAACTCGGCGTCTTCTCCGCTTGCAAGGTAGCTAGCTAGCTAACGTTAGCTATATGGCTAGGCTAGCTAGCATAGCCAACTTCACCAAAACAATGACTAGCTAACTAGCCATTTCCCCTACCTGTATAACAGTCTCAACAAACAGAAACAAAACACCATTGTCATTTGCATTTGGTTTCTAACATGCAATAATAGCCTTCATGAATGTATATGGCGTAGCTAACGTTACTGTCAAGAATATAGTTAGCAACAGCAAGGTTAACCAACTTTGCTAGCTAGGCAGCCAACTAGCATGAGTCTTCTTTATGATGCAAGTGTGGGGCTTCTGATTTACTTTCCTCTTATCTTTAGGCTAGTGACACATGCAAGTGCAATGGCTGGAAGAACCCACAACCGCCGACTGCCACCCGAAGTATGGATTTACAGCAACAAGCGGCCAGCCTTAGCGAGTCCTGCCGCAGCTGCGGGCATGCCCTGGGTAGGCTGCCTTATGACTCAACACTAGTTTGAAGGATAGATACGCTTCATGATCACACTGAACCTAATGTCATCAATACACATAATATATAGAATGTGTATGCTATTCCATAATAGCAATTATGATAATATCAATTCCACAATGTAGGTTTCAGTCTCATCTCTTTATCGAGTGAGTAGTAAAGTTAACATACTTAGCTATACCCCCTTTAAAGGGGCAATCAGCAGTTGCTACATCCATTTGTGTACTTATAAATTAATGATATGTACCTATTGATTCTTGAAGAATATAACTTATAAATGCTTAATGAGCTTAGTTCAACTGTCGTACTCCATCAGAACCCAAAATATAAGCTTGTTTGTATTTTATGTTTATTTATTTAACCTTTATTTAACTAGGCCAGACAGTTAAGAATACATTCTTATTTACAATGATGGCCTACCAAAAGGCAAAAGGCCTGCAGGGACAGGATTAAAAATAAATTAAATAAAAATATAGGACAAAACACACATTACAACACAACACTATATAATGCGAGAACTAAAACAACAACATAGCATGGCAGCAACACATGACAACACAGCATGGTAACAACACAACATGACAACAACATGGTAGCAACACAACATGGCAGCAGCACAACATGGTAGCAGCACAAAACGGGTTACTAACATTATTGGGCACAGACAACAGCACAAAGGGCAAGAAGTTAGAGACAACAATACATCACACAAAGCAGCCACAACTGTCAGGAAGAGTGTCCATGATTGAGTCTTTGAATGAAGAGATTGAGATAAAGCTGTCCAGTTTTGAGTGTTTGTTGCAGCTCGTTCCAGTCGCTAGCTGCAGTGAACTGAAAAGACGAGCGACCCAGGGATGTGTGTGCGTTTTGGGGACCTTTAACAGAATGTGACTGGCAGAACTGGTGTTGTACGTGAAGGATGACGGCTGCAGTAGATATCTCAGATAGGGGGGAGTGAGGCCTAAGAGGGTTTTATAAATACGCATCAACCAGTGGGTCTTGTGACAGGTATACAGAGATGACCAGTTTACAGAGGAGTATAGAGTGCAGCGATGTGTCCTATAAGGAGCATTGGTGGCAAATCCGATGGCCGAATGGTAAAGAACATCTAGCCTCTCGAGAGCACCCTTACCTGCCGATCTATAAATTACATCTCCGTAATTTTTCTTGGTTAGGATGGTACACCGAAGGGTTAGTTTGGCAGCTGGGGTGAAAGAGGAGCGATTACGATAGAGGAAACCAAGTCTAGAACTTCATCCTGCAGCTTTGATATGTGCTGAGAGAAGGACAGTGTACTGTCTAGCCATATTCCCAAGTACTTGTATGAGTTGAAACAATGTAAATGTAAAGAAACACTATAGCCTAAAAACATGGGTAAAACTATCATTTTAATATCATGGATGGTCAGTCCTTGCAACCGTAGCTCTGTCTATGAATTTGAGAGTAGTTACATTTCTCCAGCCCCTTTCCTCAACTTTTTACCGAAACAGTGGCGGGGGGGTCCTTTGTCATTGTTTCAACTGCTGATTGACGCTTTAAGAGGCTGATCTGTTATTGAACCCCTCCTGTGCAGCGGCACATGTGTCCCACCTGGAGAACGTGTCCGAGGAGGAGATCAACAGGCTGCTGGGCATGGTGGTGGATGTGGAAAACCTCTTTATGTCTGTGCACAAGGAGGAGGACACGGACACCAAGCAGGTCTACTTCTACCTCTTCAAGGTATGACATCACTTCCCCCTCCATTCCAACCAGACAGACAAGTGTAGATGGCCATAACCTCTACTTTTCTGGCTTAGCACATCTTGACCCTCTCTCTCTCTTCGTCTCTATCCCCCCCAGCTGCTGAGAAAATGCATCTTGCAGATGAGTCAGCCGATAGTGGAGGGATCATTGGGGAGTCCCCCCTTTCAGAAGCCCAACATTGAGCAGGTAGTAACAGTCTCCTTTCCTACCTGTTTCTCAAGCTGTTCTTTCCTTCTTCCCCAACAGTAAAATACTTTTTGTACACGTTTGTTTTATTTTGTTCCTCAGGGAGTGTTGAACTTCGTTCAGTACAAATTCAGCCACCTGGCACCCAGAGAGAGGCAGACGATGTTTGAGCTCTCCAAGATGTTCCTCCTGTGCCTCAACTACTGGAAGCTGGAGACTCCCACACAGTTCCGCCAGCGGTCCCAGAAGGATGATGGCACAGCCTACAAAGTGGACTACACCAGGTGTGTGTGTGTGTGTGTGTGTGTGTGTGTGTGTGTGTGTGTGTGTGTGTGTGTGTGTGTGTGTGTGTGTGTGTGTGTGTGTGTGTGTGTGTGTGTGTGTGTGTGAGCCATGTGTTGTGGAAAATGTTTGTTTTTTTAAAGCAGCGTATTGCATCTTGATTTTTTGTTATTGTTGTATTGCATCTTGTTTATTTTCTGTTAATGTGGAGGTCTCACTGCAGCCTGCTCCTTTTGTTCCCATCAATAGTGACTCACAACTACTGTAATCTAATCTGTGTCTTGTTTCCCAGGTGGCTATGCTACTGCCATGTCCCCCAGAGTAACGACAGCCTGCCGCGCTATGAGACCACCCAGGTGTTTGGCCGCAGTCTGCTGAAGTCAATCTTCACCGTGACGCGCCGCCAGCTCCTGGAGAAGTTCCGAGTGGAGAAGGACAAGCTCCTACCAGAGAAACGCACACTCATCCTCACACACTTTCCCAAGTACGTGGTGTGCAACCAATCCGTAGTAATCCGCTCGGAATCAAAGTTGATACTTATTGTGTTTCTCCCTCGAGTTACAATCAAACCAAGATTCTGGAGTGAGTGAGATGGACGCTGTGTATCTGTGGCTTGTGACAAAGGGTTTGTGTCCCAGGTTTCTGTCTATGCTAGAGGAGGAGATCTATGGGGAAAACTCTCCCATCTGGGAGGCTGACTTCACCATGCCTGCCTCCGAGGGGGGCCAGCTGGGTCACCAGTTAGGTGAGGGGCACCTAAGTTACAACTAAATAAGTGGTTCTCATAAGATCCATAAAGGCACTTATAGGTTGTACAACATGTAATGTATGATTTCCCGCTCTCCATTTTCAATAATTCTGTCTGGTTTCGGTCATTGTCCTGTGTTTCTGATCCTGGCAGTGATCAGCCCTGCTGCAGTGTCGGGCTCGCCCTCCTTCTCTAAGGGCATGAACAGTGGCTCTTCGCTAGGCAGTCTGGGGCTGGACTCTGGCGTGGCCGAGCCCGTAACAGGTCAGTAACTCTGGCAACCCCGCCAAGCTAACTTTTGCTTTGTACTGGGTGTGAAGTAATAGCTGACGTTTGTTATTATGTCTTATCTTTTCGTGTGGGAGCTTTTATTTCCCATGCCTCTGTGGGATAGCCTCAGGCACACAAACAGCATCTAAATGAATGGTGGTTATAGTCATGTGTTGTACTGTCTCTCCTCAGGAGAGAAGAGGAAGCTTCCAGAAGTTCTGACCCTGGAGGACGCTAAGAGGATCAGAGTGATGGGAGACATCCCGATGGAGTTGGTCAACGAGGTCATGATGACCGTCACTGACCCGGCTGCCATGTTGGGCCCAGAGGTACGTGCTTCCCAAGACTGAGACGCATCATTCGCCAGTGCAACATGGATATTTATGTTGACTGCGGATATGTTTTATCTAGTCTTAACATCTAAGTATGGAAACTGGATGTTTGTTAGAATGAATATAATAATTGACTGCGTTGATAATCACTCTCTGCTAGACGAGTCTGCTGTCTGCCAATGCTGCTCGTGATGAGACAGCCAGGTTAGAGGAGAGGCGGGGCATCATAGAGTTCCATGTCATAGGGAACTCTCTTTCCCAGAAATCCAACAAGAAGATTCTGATGTGGCTGGTGGGCTTGCAGAACGTCTTCTCCCACCAGCTGCCTCGCATGCCCAAAGAGTACATCACACGTCTAGTGTTTGACCCGTACGTAGACATTTGAACGGTTTCTCTCACCTGTACCCCGTCTTCAGTGAAGCCTCTTGAAATGACCTTATTGTGACCCTTTCTCTCCTCTCTCTCTGGACCGTTCACTGTCCAGGAAGCACAAGACTCTGGCCCTAATCAAAGATGGCCGTGTCATCGGGGGGATCTGTTTCAGGATGTTCCCCACCCAGGGCTTCACTGAGATCGTCTTCTGTGCCGTCACATCCAACGAGCAAGTCAAGGTATGGACGCACCTCTCCTTCACATACAACAGCAAAAATACTGAAATCATTTATCTGGGTCAGTTGGACTTAATGGCTTGTTATTGTACTTACGGTATCTGTCAGAGTTTGAATGTATGTTGGACTAAGAGCCCAACATTTTCCCCTGATTGTTTTCCATTGTGGTTTCAGGGCTACGGTACTCACCTGATGAACCACCTAAAGGAGTACCACATCAAGCACAGCATCCTGTACTTCCTCACCTACGCTGATGAGTACGCCATTGGCTACTTCAAGAAGCAGGTATGGTATAGGATGATAGCATGTACCTCCCTCTCTTCCTCACCTCTCCTTTGACCTCTCTCCTCTGGCTCTTTTTGCCATTGCAGGGTTTTTCCAAAGACATCAAAGTGACTAAGAGTCGTTACCTTGGTTACATCAAGGACTACGAGGGGGCTACCCTCATGGAGTGTGAGCTAAATCCCAGAATCCCCTACACAGAGCTCTCTCATATCATCAAGAGGCAGAAAGAGGTGAGAGGACTCTCTGTAGGAAGTCCTCCCATTGTGGGGGGGCACAGGTTGAGGTGAATGTCAGTGGAAGGTTATGCATCTCTGGATCTTTCTCCATCTGTTGATGAAAGGACAGTGTTAATGTCCATGTTGGTGTGTTTTGGTCAACATGTCCCTGTGTTTCCATGACTGGTCAGATCATTAAGAAGCTGATTGAGAGGAAGCAGAGCCAGATCAGGAAGGTATACCCAGGACTCACCTGCTTCAAAGAGGGGGTACGGCAGATCCCTGTGGAGAGCATCCCTGGCATCAGTAAGTGGGTGTGGGTCCTTTTAATACCTTGTTCAGGGTATAGACTATTAATGCCATGTCTGATGTCATGTTTTAATTATTCTCTCTCCCTAGGAGAGACAGGCTGGAAGCCCAGTGCAAAGGAGAAAGTGTAAGCTGAATGTTTGGTCTATCAGGAAATAAAAAAATGATGTGCAGTATTGTCATAAAACAACTGGCAGCCTTTACAATCACACTCACCTGTCATTGAATTGATATATTATTACCTATCCTGTCTTGTAGGAAAGAGTTGAAAGACCCTGACGTGTTGTACAACATGCTGAAGAATCTCCTGGCCCAGGTCAAGGTAAAACACTGACACGCACCGATACAACCCAGTGTTCAACCTTAGGAGTGGTCAGACAGCGTCTGTGTCCCAAATGGCAACCTATTCCCTATATAATCCCTGATCAAAGGCCTCCCGAGTGGCGCAGCGGTCTAAGGCACTGCATCGCAGTGCTAGCTGTGTCACTACAGATCCTACGAACCGGGAGACCCATGAGGCGGCGCACAATTGGCTTCCGGGTTAAGTGAGGGCTTCCGGGTTAAGTGAGCAGTGTGTCAAAAAAGCAATGCGGCTTGGCGGGGTCGTGTTTCGGAGGACGCACGGCTCTTGACCTTCGTCCGTATGGGAGTTGCAGCGATAGGACAAGACTGTAACTACCAATTGGATACCACGACATTGGGGAGTTAAAGGGGGTCAAAAAAATGTTGCATCCCTGATCGAAAGTAGTAGACTCAGTAGGGAATAGGGGACCATTTGGGATTCAGACTGAAAGTCATAACAACTGTGTGGTTGTGTTCCTCTCCCAGACTCACCCTGATGCCTGGCCCTTCATGGAGCCTGTGAAAAAGACTGAGGCTCCAGACTACTACGAGATCATACGCTTCCCCATTGGTGAGTATATCATCTGCTCATTATTCCCTGGCTTGTTCATATGTCCCAGCCATGACAATTATCTACCTATTTGAACTCATTTTGATATTAAAATAGAAAAAAAGCATTCCATGTTTCACCAACTCAATGCGCTTTTAATTGCAAGTCCGTCTGGATATGTCAGTAAACCCGCTGAAGGAATATTTCAACTATAGCCTACGTGTCCCCCTCTCCTCTCTCCCTCCTTCCTGTAGATCTGAAGACCATGACGGAGAGGCTGAAGAACAGATACTATGTGACCAAGAAGCTGTTCATAGCAGACCTGCAGCGCGTCATTACCAACTGCCGTGAATACAACCCACCGGACAGCGAGTACTGCAAGTGTGCCAACACACTGGAGAAGTTCTTCTACTTTAAGCTGAAGGAAGGGGGCTTGATCGAGAAGTGAAGCGCGGGTCACAGGTCACCATGCACAGCGGCCCCACTGCGGAACAGCAGGAAGGAGCGCTCGTGGACACTCACTCACACACACTGTCTTGTGATGACATAGTCAGGGGGTCATTGCTAGCCATATTCCAACCCTTTTTCCCTCGTCTTTTCTTTTAGGAAGCCTTTATTAATGGCAGTGCGTGTTTATGCATGTTATATTTATATTACTGGTGGGTGAAGGGAACTGTGGGGGTGTAACAACAACATTTGGAGGTAATTGGAAAGGCTCTATGGGCGAGTTAAGTTTGTTAATGTGTCGAAATGACTCCATCAATCCCTCTCTCCCTCTCCGTTTTGTCTCTCTCTATCCCTGTCTCACTACCCTCTGTAGTATAGCATCTCTCTGTGTGTTGCTGTCTCATTCTGGTTTCATTCTTGCTCCAAGTGACTCATAGAAGGAGCTGTAACGTATTCCTGTACCAAAACGACTGGTCCCACAGCAGATCATGTCAAACTCTCCACATAGGTAACGTTCAAATTATAGGATGGCATTTTCACGGAATTGTTTCTCAACCGGATAAAATAATGCCCGCTTAGACATTCACACTCACAGCTCCTCCAGATGGGAGTTGTATTTTTGGTACTGACGTGGAGACGTGAGTAGGCTGGACTTGGGGACCTACGCCGTTGTTGCCTTCCTGTACTGACATACACTTGAAAAGAGGCCAGTAGACTCGGAGGGTAGAAATACAATGTGCCCTTGAGTTAGAAGACGAGACCTGTTCAGACTCGCATTGTCAAAGTCAGGTTGCAGTCACAGATAATGTCCGCGTTCCAGGCTGACTACATCGCAGACGCCTGCCACACCTCACAAGGCCCGGATAGGTATTTAGCAATAATTTAACCACATCATGTAACAGGACACGCTAACCATTGGTTGATACAATGCAACAACTGAAATGTAGTCAGCCTGAAGCGTGACCATAGATGTCCCTGTCTGACATTGCATTATGTTGGATTTGGCATCATGTGATTGGTCAGTAGAAAAACGTGCAACTCTCCTATACGTTTCATCTTTCTGGTTGCCCTCGAATAATGTCCCCACAACTACTGTATGTTGAACTTTATATTTATTTATTATTTCACCTGAACAGTATAATGAAAACCTACCGCTACATTTGAAGATACTTAGGCCTAATGTTAGTGTAGTTGTGTACTGTTAGTGTACTGTTCTTGTCCCATTCTCTTCTGGGCCAGTATGGCCATGTCACTGATCTCAAACATGGTTGTTTTTCTTGGGGAAACATCAGAGATGGCGTAGTAGTGTGTCATTGGTGTTTTAATGGTGTTGTCTGATCTGAGGGTATTCTCTGGAATCCCAGACCAAGGGCAACAGCAGGAGTGTTGTTAATGCGGGAGCCAACCCGTCTGCCTAGGGAGGCTACTCTGAGGGTTACTGGCCACCCTTTTGTTTAGGTTTCTGCTCGTCCTAGAAATAACCTGTTTCTGATGGAAGCACAGGATCCAACCACAGTGGTAAACATGACCGTTCGGTTTGTCAGTATTTCGCTGAAAGGCCATAGAGCCCTGTCAATACAGTATGTAGGTGTTGCACAGCACTTACCCTCCCTGCTGGGTTTGTCTCTTCTATGGTGGATATGCATTGTGTTATTATGATAATGGCAGACAAACACACACAAAACAAGTGTCCGGTTTGGTGTTCACTCCATACTCACAAGCAGTATCGCATGATGGAGAACTATAATCTGCATCAATTTCTGTTGTTTTTACTGAGATGGCCACGGCTATTCACACAAACCTACTTCTTGGTCATGGTCGGTGTCTGATTGTCTGCCTTTTGAGAGGCCTTTGGTTCTCTGCTATTTTGTCAAACGTTTTGGGGGAAATGACTGGTCTGTGCTGGGTGGTTGAGTATTCCACTGAACTGTTGTGTGTGTTTGTACTTGAATCATGACTAGCTTTGAGCAACTAAAGTGATGTCAATGTTTCGTTATTCAGGGTTGTCAGTTATGTATCTCTCAATCTACCTATGTATGCTGCATAAAGATTCTGAAAATACTGTGTGAGTGAAATGTTAAAATATTAGGACTGCTACAGTTTCTTTTAGTTATATGGTTTGAAGAGCTCTTTACTGTAATACTGTTCATGAAAATAAAGTTTTTATAGTCAAATATTTCTGTGCTTATTATTGTCTTTTATAAGATGGCAACTAGTTACAGTATACACAGTTGTTTTGTGTTATGTTCCAGTAACCATGTAGTGTTGTTTATTTAGTAGGTGTGACCATAAGGTTTATTCAGGCTGTTTAAATGCCATTCAGACATGCTGTACTTGTGTTTCTCATGGTGTCTTGCAGTTTTGTTTTCCTGATGTCACAACTGGTAAGAATGGGGCCCATTGAGGGCTCTGGGTGCTTTGTCAGGCTAAGAGAAATCTGCAACAGCTTTCTCCTGGACTGCAGATAATTACAGACATACCAGTCCCTCTCAGTACAATACCACTAGATTAACACATCTGCAATTTGGTAGATTTCGGAACTGATACGGCTCCTTACGTGTATTAATATCCCTACAACTCTTCTAATCTTCCTATAATTCACATCCTTGTGTCACTTATTTTACTTAGACATACTTTGTTGGCCCTCAAGAACTCCCTTGAATAGGACCCCTTTTTCACAAGAGAAGGAAGTGCTTTTGGTTTCATTTTTCTGTTTGGGTGTCAGCGGGGTGGAGCATTATCAGTGAAAACCCCTCTGTACTCAGAACCTGGTCACAACGGACCATGGACATTGTCTGCTGCTGATCCAAAACATAGAGCTGCTTCAGAAACACTTGGTGAGCTGAGTTTGAATATGGCTTGACTTAATCTATAGCTGACTGCCACAAATGGTGGTAGTAATAAGTTGTAGTACTGCAGGGACATTTGCAGTGTGTATTACATTTCAGTTTTAAAATAGCCTTGTGGTGCACTGCCTTTAGTCTAATGAATGTTTTTATTTCTAAGGATAAGGAGTTGTGTGTGGACCAATAGACCAGTAGGATGGCAGACCTTGAGCTGTATGAGTACCAGGAGGAGGTGGTTCAGAGGGCTCTCCGGGGGGAGAACGTCATCATCTGGCTGCCCACCGGAGGAGGAAAGACACGGGCTGCTGTGTATGTGGCCAAAAAACATCTGGAGAATAACCCTGGAGCTAAGGTGGTTGTGCTGGTCAACAAGGTAGGTAGGGAGGGGTTACTAGAGCTTTGGGCCTATTTAGCAGATGTTTCAGAGTAACTGGCCAGGTAACTGACCCATCTGTGTAATTGTATCTAGGTAGTCTGACCTTTTATTATAGGTGTGTTGTTAATTCTATACAAAATCAGAAAATAAAGGTTCCACTATTCCTGGGGAAACCATGGCTAACTGTTGTTGACATGATGTTTTCCAGGTTCATTTGGTTGACCAACACTACAACAAAGAGTTCAACCCCTACCTGGGTCGGGACTATAGCCTGGTGTCTATCAGTGGGGACTGTGACCAGAAGGACTTCTTTGGCTGTGAGGTCAAGAACTCTGACCTGGTCATCTGTACAGCACAGATACTGGAGAATGCCCTGACCAACCAGGAGGAGGGAAAACATGTCGAGCTCTCACGTGAGTGGCTACTCTGCTGCCTTCCACATAGTGAATCATGGTATTGCTGTGAGGTGTGTGTAGTACACACTACTTGTTACTGATTTATTTAGAAGTTAGGCTGTTGTAAGATGGCTCCCAGACTTTGTTCCACTGTGCACAAGTAGCCCTTGGTATCAATCACAATTGACAGACCCGTCATGATAAAGAGTATCTACACCTGACACAGTAAAGCCCTGGAACCTAAGCTAACACACTTAAAAGACTGGTCCATATCTTAGGTTTAAACCATATGTTGAACGAGTATACAGTAAAACCATTGGATTCCATTGAGTTCACAATACCATTGGGTTCCTTTCTCCCAACCATAGAGTTCACTCTGCTGATCATTGATGAGTGCCACCACACTCATAAGGAGGGTGTCTACAATAAGATCATGGGGCGCTACGTGGCACAGAAGCTGAAGGGGGAGAGGCGGCTGCCGCAGATCCTGGGCCTCACTGCCTCTCCTGGGACAGGGGGAGCCAAGAGCATCAAAGGAGCTGTGGAGCATGTGCTGCAGGTCAGTTTCTCTCTCTCCGGTGGTCTTTACATGCTATTTATTCAGCCCCAACTTTCATCCTGAGTAAAAAAATGAATAATGTCTCTCATCGAACCCTTTACATTCACCCTTTACATTTAGCTCATTTCATTATTTATGGCCTTCAGATTTGTGCCAACCTGGACTCAGTGATTGTGTCATCTAAAGTGTACGCCCCTGAGCTGAAGAAAAAGGTCCCCAGACCCAGGAAAAGGTTTGACATCGTTGACAGAAGACCTCAGGTGAGTTCAATTCCGTTCTGTAAACATAGAGCCTTTGAACTTGAGAGCTGTATTGGTTTGAATTCAACAAACTCCTGTTGTTTTGTCTCAGGACCCATTTGGGGATCACCTGAAGTTCATGATGCAGCTAATCCATGACTTCATGGCCTTAGGGCCTGACTTTCCTGTCAGGGACTTTGGCACGCAGGAGTACGAGGCAGATGTGGTGATTCTGGAGAAGAAGGGTAAATTATCCTCTTAATATGAATTAATGCCACATCATAGAACCTAAGCATAGGAACTATTTTCATGCACCAAATCACACAAGGAACCTTCCTCAGTCAATACCAGAGTTTTGAATACTGCATTAAAACCTATTTTGGATGTGTGTTTCCTGGTGTAGGTGTGACAGACAGGAACAGACTGCTGGCCCAGTGTGCTCTCCACCTGCGTCAGTACAACGACGCCCTGCTCATCAACGACACTGTGCGCATGGTGGATGCCTTTAGGGTCCTTGAGTCCTACTATAGTACCAAGAGCTCCACCGCCATGGATGGAACCGACTTCTTCCTGCTTGGACTCTACCAGGGTGAGAACCTGCAATTCTCTTGTAACAATCTCTCTGACTTTCTCACAAACTGTATGCGTGTGATTCTCTGGAATATTAAGGGTATAGGAAGTTCAACTTCTGAACGTTGATAGTCAGTGTTCTGTTCCTCAACAGAAAACGAGGTGGAGCTGAGGAAACTGTCAGGCGATGCCCGGTTTGAAAACCCTAAAATGGGGAAGCTTCAGAAGACCCTGCTGGAGCAGTTTGACCAGGGTGGGCACTCCAGAGGGATCCTGTTCTCAAAGACCCGTAAAAGCACCCACTGCTTGTATGACTGGGTGTCCAACAACCCAGCACTGCAGCGTGCTGGTATCAGAGCAGCCATTCTGACTGGTGCTGGCAATGGCATCAATTACATGACCCAGGTAACTTGACATTAAACTTGTGGAGGTATAGAAAGGTGGGTTGGAAAGTGCCGAGACCTGTGTCATACCAACAACTGACCTCTGTTTGTGTGTTTCTGTGGGTGCGCTTGTAGAATGAGCAGAAGGACACAATCCACAACTTCCGCCGGGGCTCCCTCAACCTTCTGATCTCCACCAGCGTAGCCGAGGAGGGCCTGGACATCCCAGAATGCAACCTGGTGGTGCGCTATGGGCTGCTGACCAATGAGATCGCACAACAGCAGGCCAGTGGCCGGGCTCGGGCGAGTGACAGTGTTTACTCTGTGGTGGCCCAGGCGGGGGGGCGGGAGGTGCGTCGGGAACTCCTCAATGAATGTCTGGAGGACTTGACTGGCAGGGCCATCGACGAAGTGCAGAGGATGGAGCGCAGGGAGTTCCAAATGAAGGTAAGGTGATTCCTCATGGTGGTGAGGCTGGTATCTCTCTTTATGTTCTACCCCTGCATGTCTCTAATCACTTTGGAAAAAAAGGACAGACCTACACTCACTCACTTCCCTTTTTTCCAGGATATGCCTTTTGAACCCGGCACCCAAATGTTTTTTGTTACTATAAACTTTTGAGTTGCAAACGCCCGTTCCTCATTATCAAATCTTGTTTTCACTTGATTTCTTCTTTCTCTGCCTCCCCTATTAGATCACTGATCTCCAGACAGAAGCGTTGTTGACCAGACAGTTGACAGAGCAGTTGAAGATCAAGAAGAGGAGTCGTTTCAGTGCTGCTACGGTTCAGCTCTCGTGTCGAGGCTGTTTTGTGCCCGTGGCCTTCGGTAATGACATTAAAGTCATTGAAAACGCACACCATGTCAACATCAACCCTGGCTTTGAGTAAGTTGTGCTTCTCTAATGTCTGTCCTGATACTGTCACAAGACTTATTAGTCCACATTGTAAGGCAAAAAAAGCACATATTTGAAGTGGTTTTGCATCAGTGTGTGTGAGGAGGTAACCTTTGCATGTGTGTTTGTTTTCAGGAGGTACTATAAAACCGGTGGGCAGCCCGCGCTAAAGACTTTCGAGGACTGGGAGCCTGGCCGTGTGATTAGCTGTGCTGCCTGTGGCAAGGTGAGGTTGACCTTTAATCTCTAGCTTTTTATTTTAGGCCGAGGCTGCGGATCCGTAGGCATATATTTTGCCTAGTGGCGCTCACTGTTGAGTTGTGGCCACATGAGAGAAAAATGCAGCCATTTGCACAATCATCCTAAAACCTGAGGTGGTGTTTTTTGTCTTACAGTAACGTTATGCTATGCTATTACACTAAGTGGACAAAACATTATGAACACCTGCTCTTTCCGTCACATCGACTGACCAGGTGAATTCAGGTGGAAGTTACAATTCCTTATTGATGTCACTCATTAAATCCACTTCAATCAGTGTAGATGAAAGGGAGGAGACATGTTAAAGAATGATTTTTAAGCCTTGAGTGTGTGCCATTCAGAGGTGAATGGGCAAGACAACAGATTTTAAGTGCCTTTGAAGGGGGTATGGTACTAGGTGCCAGGCGTACCGGTTTGCGTGTTTAAAGAACTGCAACGCTGCTGGGTTTTTCACGCTCAACAGTTTCCTGTGTGTATCAAGAATGGTCCACCACCCAAAGGACATCTAGCCAACTTCACATAACTGTGGGAAGCATTGGAGTCAACATGGGCCAGCATCCCTGTGGAACCCTTTCGACACCTTGTAGAGTTCATGCCCCGACGAATTGAGGCTGTTCTGAGGGCAAAAGGGGGTGCAACTCAATATTATGAATGTGTTCCTAATGTTTTGTACACTCAGTATTGTTCATAACAGAACTGAATATACACTATCATAATGTGATCTTGCAGACATTGATTCAGCTTTGATCTCCCTTTATTAAACGAGCACCATTCGCCAGACTAGCCTGTTCTATACGATTAGAACAGAGACTGTACGTAAGTACAGAATCCTGCACATGCGCAGAAACTTCGGAACCTTTAGCCCCTGGGAAGAAAGGTCCAGGAAAAGTTGGATCAGCAGCCATTCCGTTTATCTTATGGTACTATGATTATTCGATTGTCTTTTAATATGCTTAAATATGGAAATCTACAACAGTATATTTGTTTATATATTTATGTCTGAACAGCAATGGGGAATGGAGATGGTATATAAGAAGATTGCCCTGCTGCCCATTCTGGCCATCGAGAACTTTGCCATGGAGACTCCGGAGGGAAGAAAATTAGCCAAGAAGTGGAAGAACGTTGAGTTTGAAGTGGAGGAGTTTAACTTCACCACATACTGTCATAACAAATTCCCTAACATGTGCGATTGATACGCTATTACACTGGAAGAAGGACTGTAAACTGGGGTTTTCATGGTGTTTCCACCTCGTACTGTTTTCACCTTTACACTAATCTTCTCTTCCTTTCTCTCTCTGTCTGTCTCTGTTGCTTAGTCTCGACTGCTTTTGTGTTACTTATGCATGATCATGAAGTGTGTCATAGTCCTATGACAGGGGGAGAGATGCAGTGCCTTGGGTATGGTTGGCCCTGTTAAATCAGGTCTGGCCAGGCCTCCACACTGCTATAGGCAGTGTGATGCTGCAGCGTGCTAAAGCATGTTACACAATGGTCAGGGTTAGAATTAGCGCGTCAGCTTTGTTTATGCCCAAGGTCCTCTCTCCCTCTCTTTCCCTCCATCTCTCTCTCCTGGGTTTCTTCTGCTCCATCGCAGCCAAGCAGAAACATATGAACTTAGCACCCCTGTTCTAACAGGAACTCAAATGATCTGTTTTTCTATTTTTAGCAAAGTAATATCAGCATGGTCCATATCTTGTCATGAATCTGCACTGTCTTTGTTTTAGATTGAACCTGAAACATATACCTTTTGCCTGATACTCTTTGATACTTGATGCTACTTGATCATGTATGAAACATTTTCAAATTGATATTTCAATATATTCCACAGGTGTACTATTTTAATGTGTGTTCACAAGGGTGTACATTTCCTTGCCTAAAACGAATGAAATGATCTACTGTAATTATTATTTTTATTCTTGATAAATAATTTGGCATTATTTGTCTGAACATGTCTATATTGAATGTTATAAATGAAAAATAAAAGAATAATATATAACTACTAGATAATAGAAGTATATAGATTTCACCTTCATTCCTGTCTTCATAAACTCTTCCACAAGATGGCGATCTTTGCCTTTCAATGTCTACTTCCATACCTGCAGTAGAGGGAGCTCATGGTTTTAGATTCCCTCCTTCCCTAATCCGTGCCCTTTAGTTTAGTATTGGGAGAGATATTTAGTTTAGTATGGGGAGAGATATTTAGTTTAGTGTGGGGAGAGATATTTAGTTTAGTATGGGGAGAGATATTTAGTTTAGTATTGGGAGAGATATTTAGTTTAGTATGGGGAGAGATATTTAGTTTAGAATTGGGAGAGATATTTAGTTTAGTGTGGGGAGAGATATTTAGTTTAGTATGGGGAGAGATATTTAGTTTAGTATGGGGATAGATATTTAGTTTAGAATTGGGAGAGATATTTAGTTTAGTGTGGGGAGAGATATTTAGTTTAGAATTGGGAGAGATATTTAGTTTAGTATGGGGAGAGATATTTAGTTTAGTGTGGGGAGAGATATTTAGTTTAGTGTGGGGAGAGATATTTAGTTTAGTGTGGGGAGAGATATTTAGTTTAGTATGGGTAGAGATATTTAGTTTAGTATGGGGAGAGATATTTAGTTTAGTGTGGGGAGAGATATTTAGTTTAGTGTGGGGAGAGATATTTAGTTTAGTATGGGGAGAGATATTTAGTTTAGTGTGGGGAGAGATATTTAGTTTAGTGTGGGGAGAGATATTTAGTTTAGTATGGGGAGAGATATTTAGTTTAGTATGGGGAGAGATATTTAGTTTAGTATGGGGAGAGTATGGGGAGAGATATTTAGTTTAGTGTGGGGAGAGATATTTAGTTTAGTATGGGGAGAGATATTTAGTTTAGTATGGGGAGAGATATTTAGTTTAGTATGGGGAGAGATATTTAGTTTAGTATGGGGAGAGATATTTAGTTTAGTATGGGGAGAGATATTTAGTTTAGTATAGGGAGAGATATTTAGTTTAGTATGGGGAGAGATATTTAGTTTAGTATGGGGAGATATATTTAGTTTCGTATGGGGAGAGATATTTAGTTTAGTGTGGGGAGAGATATTTAGTTTAGTGTGGGGAGAGATATTTAGTTTAGTATGGGGAGAGATATTTAGTTTAGTATGGGAAGAGATATTTAGTTTAGTATGGGGAGAGATATTTAGTTTAGTGTGGGGAGAGATATTTAGTTTAGTGTGGGGAGAGATATTTAGTTTAGTGTGGGGAGAGATATTTAGTTTAGTATGGGGAGAGATATTTAGTTTAGTATGGGGAGAGATATTTAGTTTAGTATGGGAAGAGATATTTAGTTTAGTGTGGGGAGAGATATTTAGTTTAGTGTGGGGAGAGATATTTAGTTTAGTATGGGGAGAGATATTTAGTTTAGTGTGGGGAGAGATATTTAGTTTAGTATGGGGAGAGATATTTAGTTTAGTGTGGGGAGAGATATTTAGTTTAGTATGGGGAGAGATATTTAGTTTAGTATGGGGAGAGATATTTAGTTTAGTATGGGAAGAGATATTTAGTTTAGTATGGGGAGAGATATTTAGTTTAGTGTGGGGAGAGATATTTAGTTTAGTATGGGGAGAGAAATTTAATTTAGTATGGGGAGAGATATTTAGTTTAGTATGGGGAGAGATATTTAGTTTAGTATGGGGAGATATATTTAGTTTAGTATGGGGAGATATATTTAGTTTCGTATGGGGAGAGATATTTAGTTTAGTGTGGGGAGAGATATTTAGTTTAGTGTGGGGAGAGATATTTAGTTTCGTATTGGGAGAGATATTTAGTTTAGTATGGGGAGAGATATTTAGTTTAGTATGGGGAGAGATATTTAGTTTAGTATGGGGAGAGATATTTAGTTTAGTGTGGGGAGAGATATTTAGTTTAGTGTGGGGAGAGATATTTAGTTTAGTGTGGGGAGAGATATTTAGTTTAGTATGGGGAGAGATATTTAGTTTAGTATGGGAAGAGATATTTAGTTTAGTATGGGGAGAGATATTTAGTTTAGTGTGGGGAGAGATATTTAGTTTAGTGTGGGGAGAGATATTTAGTTTAGTGTGGGGAGAGATATTTAGTTTAGTATGGGGAGAGATATTTAGTTTAGTATGGGGAGAGATATTTAGTTTAGTATGGGAAGAGATATTTAGTTTAGTATGGGGAGAGATATTTAGTTTAGTATGGGGAGAGATATTTAGTTTAGTATGGGGAGAGATATTTAGTTTAGTATGGGGAGAGATATTTAGTTTAGTGTGGGGAGAGATATTTAGTTTAGTGTGGGGAGAGATATTTAGTTTAGTGTGGGGAGAGATATTTAGTTTAGTGTGGGGAGAGATATTTAGTTTAGTATGGGGAGAGATATTTAGTTTAGTATGGGGAGAGTATGGGGAGAGATATTTAGTTTAGTGTGGGGAGAGATATTTAGTTTAGTATGGGGAGAGATATTTAGTTTAGTATGGGGAGAGATATTTAGTTTAGTATGGGGAGAGATATTTAGTTTAGTATGGGGAGAGATATTTAGTTTAGTATGGGGAGAGATATTTAGTTTAGTATGGGGAGAGATATTTAGTTTAGTATGGGGAGAGATATTTAGTTTAGTATGGCGGAGATATATTTAGTTTTGTATGGGGAGAGATATTTAGTTTAGTGTGGGGAGAGATATTTAGTTTAGTGTGGGGAGAGATATTTAGTTTCGAATTGGGAGAGATATTTAGTTTAGTATGGGGAGAGATATTTAGTTTAGTATGGGGAGAGATATTTAGTTTAGTATGGGGAGAGATATTTAGTTTAGTATGGGGAGAGATATTTAGTTTAGTGTGGGCAGAGATATTTAGTTTAGTGTGGGGAGAGATATTTAGTTTAGTATGGGGAGAGATATTTAGTTTAGTATGGGGAGAGATATTTAGTTTAGTATGGGGAGAGATATTTAGTTTAGTGTGGGTAGAGATATTTAGTTTAGTGTGGGGAGAGATATTTAGTTTAGTGTGGGGAGAGATATTTAGTTTAGTATGGGGAGAGATATTTAGTTTAGTATGGGGAGAGATATTTAGTTTAGTATGGGAAGAGATATTTAGTTTAGTATGGGGAGAGATATTTAGTTTAGTATGGGGAGAGATATTTAGTTTAGTGTGAGGAGAGATATTTAGTTTAGTGTGGGGAGAGATATTTAGTTTAGTGTGGGGAGAGATATTTAGTTTAGTATGGGGAGAGATATTTAGTTTAGTACGGGGAGAGATGTTTAGTGTGGGGATAGATATTTAGTTTAGTATGGGGAGAGATATTTAGTTTAGTATGGGGAGAGATATTTAGTTTAGTGTGGGGAGAGATATTTAGTTTAGTATGGGGAGAGATATTTATTTTAGTATGGGGAGAGATGTTTAGTGTGGGGATAGATATTTCGTTTAGTATGGGGAGATATATTTAGTTTCGTATTGGGAGAGATATTTAGTTTAGTGTGGGGAGAGATATTTAGTTTAGTATGGGGAGAGATATTTAGTTTAGTGTGGGGAGAGATATTTAGTTTAGTGTGGGGAGAGATATTTAGTTTAGTGTGGGGAGAGATATTTAGTTTAGTATGGGGAGAGATATTTAGTTTAGTATGGGGAGAGATGTTTAGTGTGGGGAGAGATATTTTGTTTAGTATGGGGAGAGATATTTAGTTTAGTATGGGAAGAGATATTTAGTTTAGTATGGGGAGAGATATTTAGTTTAGTATGGGGAGAGATATTTAGTTTAGTATGGGAAGAGATATTTAGTTTAGTATGGGGAGAGATATTTAGTTTAGTGTGGGGAGATATATTTAGTTTAGTATGGGGAGAATAATATTTAGTTTAGTATGGGGAGAGATATTTAGTTTAGTATGGGGAGAGATATTTAGTTTAGTGTGGGGAGAGATATTTAGTTTAGTGTGGGGAGAGATATTTAGTTTAGTATGGGGAGAGATATTTAGTTTAGTATGGGGAGAGATATTTAGTTTCGTGTGGGGAGAGATATTTAGTTTAGTATGGGGAGAGCTATTTAGTTTAGTATGGGGAGAGATATTTAGTTTAGTATGGGGAGAGATATTTAGTTTAGTGTGGGGAGAGATATTTAGTTTAGTGTGGGGAGAGATATTTAGTTTAGTATGGGGAGAGATATTTAGTTTAGTATGGGGAGAGATATTTAGTTTAGTATGGGGAGAGATATTTAGTTTAGTATGGAGAGATATATTTAGTTTCGTGTGGGGAGAGATATTTAGTTTAGTATGGGGAGAGATATTTAGTTTAGTATGGGGAGAGATATTTAGTTTAGTATGGGGAGAGATATTTAGTTTAGAATTGGGAGAGATATTTAGTTTAGTATGGGAAGAGATATTTAGTTTAGTGTGGGGAGAGATATTTAGTTTAGTATGGGGAGAGATATTTAGTTTAGTATGGGGAGAGATATTTAGTTTAGTATGGGGAGATATATTTAGTTTAGTATTGGGAGAGATATTTAGTTTAGTATGGGGAGAGATATTTAGTTTAGTATGGGGAGAGATATTTAGTTTAGTATGGGGAGAGTATGGGGAGAGATATTTAGTTTAGTGTGGGGAGAGATATTTAGTTTAGTATTGGGAGAGATATTTAGTTTAGTATTGGGAGAGATATTTAGTTTAGTATTGGGAGAGATATTTAGTTTAGTATGGGGAGAGATATTTAGTTTAGTATTGGGAGAGATATTTAGTTTAGAATGGGGAGAGATATTTAGTTTAGTATTGGGAGAGATATTTAGTTTAGTATGGGGAGAGATATTTAGTTTAGTGTGGGGAGAGATATTTAGTTTAGTATGGGGAGAGATATTTAGTTTAGTGTGGGGAGAGATATTTAGTTTAGTATGGGGAGAGATATTTAGTTTAGTGTGGGGAGAGATATTTAGTTTAGTGTGGGGAGAGATATTTAGTTTAGTATGGGAAGAGATGTTTAGTTTAGTGTGGGGAGAGATATTTAGTTTAGTATGGGGAGAGATATTTAGTTTAGTATGGGGAGAGATATTTAGTTTAGTATGGGGAGAGATATTTAGTTTAGTATGGGGAGAGATATTTAGTTTAGTATGGGGAGAGATATTTAGTTTAGTATGGGGAGAGATATTTAGTTTAGTATGGGGAGAGATATTTAGTTTAGTATGGGAAGAGATATTTAGTTTAGTATGTTGAGAGATATTTAGTTTAGTGTGGGGAGAGATATTTAGTTTAGTGTGGGGAGAGATATTTAGTTTAGTATGGGGAGAGATATTTAGTTTAGTATGGGGAGAGATATTTAGTTTAGTATGGGGAGAGATTGTCAATCATGAAAGGCAAGATTTATTTCCAGTGTAAAGCTTTCTTTGCTCCTCATCTCCGTTCTTGAAAAAACTTGTTAGGGTGTAACAAATTCTAAATGATAGATTTAGCCAACTAATTACAAGATTAAAGCTGTGTCTTTTGAATTGCCTTTTTTTTATTCTGTTTTTTTTCTTGAACAATTTACTGTTGAAAAAAAAGACTTCATTGGGGTTAGCTGGGCTGTTCAACTCCACAATATGTACATCTCAGTGGAGTTGGGCTGCATTTTGAGGAGCACCTTCACCGTGTCACATGATTACTAATCCCTTCAAACTGATCAGCAAAGTAGGAGTGTTTTGAGCACCACTGTCTCTCTAGGACATGTTTTATAACAACTAGGAATTATAGGAGATGATTTAGCCAGAAAAGCCTGCAAACCAGAGCCTATTCTGTTTTCATGGGGGGTTATCCGCTATATTCAGACAGACAGACAGATGCACAGACACAATCAGAGACAGGAATACCGACAGGGAGCAGAATAGCTGACGTGCAGAATAGCTGATGTGATTTGGCTTAATCAGGCCTGGGCTCTGTAATCATAGCTGACTACTTGGCCGTTGCTAATTCCGTGCACGTTAATTGCAATCAGCTCCTTGTCTGAAATGAAAGCAAGGTTGTTGAGCTACTATTTATGATGCAAAAGCCGTCTGATGGCAGTCTGCGATTGTGTGCTGATCAGAGTTGATCAGATAAGGGCAGACATTGACTTGAGTGACAGCGACACGCCACTTCCACACAGTTTATACTTATGATAACTGCCTGACACTTCCAATGTTCAAGCCACTCCAATGTGAGAGATGACCTGGAAGTGAATTTAGAATAGCTACATGGAGAAAGAGTGATACTGACAGGCCTTGAACATCATGGAATATTCCCTTTTCTCTCTCTCTCTCTCTCTCTCTGGGTGAAGGCTTGGCCAAGGCAGCTCACTTCGTTGATTTTCAGGGTCTAGAGGAGTACGAACAACTCCACGTTACCGGATGTTGTAATGCATGCCGCAAAACAATACGTTCCCTCCTAACACATGGTGAATGTAATGGTACGTTATTTGTCCGAACTGGGTGGGCAGGTGGTTTAGAGCTTGGACTGTAGTATGTTGAATGATCAATAGAGGGACAGTCTGACAGGTTAGAGGAAGAAGCAGGGAGAGGAAAAAAGGCTGGTAGAGAGGAGGGGAAATGAACACAGCAGGGATTACTGAAAAAGAAACAGCATTTTGTGTCAACATTTAAATGGTTCCTATTATACTTGAGCTTGGCTTTTTATAACATCAGCTTGGCTCTCTGTAAGATGTCTCCCCTGTTACGTATGTGTTGTGTGTGAATTACCTCGACTGCTGGGTCTGGCCTCCCCTCTGTCTCACACGTCCATACACACATACACTCACTCTCACATGCTGTTCAGACACATACACACTTGGCACACTCAATATTTTCACACACAGACACTTACAGACAGGCTCTTAGAGACACATGCACACACTCACTTTAACACACACACACACACATACTGCCAGTCACCAGGACATGGTCTCCCCTGAGATATGTTGTGTTGCAGCCAGCTGCCCAGCCAGGCTGAGTGTTTGTGCTCTGCTGCCTGCCAATGAGTCAACTGGTGCTGCTGTACCCTCCACTCAGTCCCCCTTCCTTCCCAGCAGAGAGCCAGGTGACGGGCATCATCAGCCTTATTCTCCTGCCTCTGCAGTGGATCCAGTTACAATTGGTTTTAACGCCACCACATGTTTCTACACGAAGACAGGCGACGACATGGGCAGTATGATGTATGGATGAACATGGATGTATGAGTGGGCCATGCTTAGTTCAAAGCATTGTCGTGTGTGTGTGTGTGTGTGTGTGTGTGTGTGTGTGTGTGTGTGTGTGTGTGTGTGTGTGTGTGTGTGTGTGTGTGTGTGTGTGTGTGTGTGTGTGTGTGTGTGTGTGTGTGTGTGTGTGTGTGTGTGTGTGTTGGAGGCTCTTTTAGATCTAAAACACCATTTGACCTCCATCAGAGCAGTCTAACAGATCAGTGTTGCACGCCATCACACTCAGAATGACAAAACACTGCCTGTTGTTGTTGTCTTGTGAAGTCACTCAAAGCTCAGAGTTGAGTTGAGGGCTCAGTGGATATTTCAAAGGTCATAATCATGTCTCTCATCGTCTGTATGAGAAGGAAGCATACTTGAAAACACAGTAACTCAATTTATTAGGAGTGCTTCTTTTTGTGGAGGGAACATGAAAATGATTATAAACCAGTACATCAAGAAGAACATCTTTGTTGACTGCTGTTTCCTTTGAACCAAACAGAGCTCTTTAAAATGCACTGTGGGCTGGAGTCAGTGGTCTGCTAGCGTGACCTCACTTCAGAGCCAGGATTTAACTCATTTTAAAGGCTACTTCATGCTGTATTATGGCCCTGATAAAAAAGGGAAGCTTGTCTTCTCTCAGTGCCACTCTGAGAGTGGCTGTGCTTTTGTCTCCTACTCACTTCTTTTTTCTCCCTCCGTGTCTCTCTCAGAGACTGGATGGACTGTCTGTGAGATTAGGAACTTTAATCGGAGCGTCGCCTTCATCACACCCCACTGTGTTCCTGTCACTGTTTGATTGAGAGCAGAATGAGGATAGGAGAATAGCATGACTTGAATGCTCTGACTAATTTATAAACAACATATTAACTGATAATCAACTGTTTATAAACCCTTTACAAGTTGCCCCAGGGGCAGACTGGGACCAAAAATCGGCCCGAGCATTTCTAACAGAAAGGCCCATTTATTTTCTGGAGGCTCCCACACAGGATAATTTTTTCCCTTGAGTACCCCATAATTAGCCAGATAATGATACGTTTGTGAAAAAATACAATAAAAAGTTAGACAGGCCCACTAGGCTAAAAATGTAACAGCCCATCTGGCTGCCCCTGAGTTACTCCCTTAAAGAAACTTAGTATAAGGTATTGCCCATAGAACCAGATAAATCTTTTTTTTTTAGTGGTGCAGGTGCAGGAGACTGATATTGAACCCAGTCATCTTTCAGTGGGCACTGGTACATGTATATCTGTGTAGGAAGTGATGCGTGTTGAATGTTATATGTGTGATCATGTTGGCATGGGCGGAAATTATTTTCTCTTACTCTTCCTTTCCCCCCAGAAAACAGTTCCTCTAGTTTCAATCTGTCCAGGCAATCACTTATTCAGGCATGATGAGGATTACTGGAGAAAGCCATTCATCTATAGTCCAGAAATAATGTCCACTATCTATCAAGCTCACCAGAAAACAAGGTTGGTGTGAAGAATAAACGTATAGTTTCACTTATTTTTTCATAGCTTTATACTGCTTGCATGTGCTAGTGTGTGCATTTGTGAGTGTGGAAAAAAATGTGGATTGAGGTCATAAAACTCAATGAGGGTATTTGTTACTCTGCTACATGTGCATGCGTTTGTATCAATGTTGTCCAGGGTGGGGCTGTGGGGCTGTGGGACTGTGGAGGGGGGAATATGTGAGAATGGTTGATGAACCACTGAGCACTGCGTTTAGGGCTAGGAAAGGAGGCCAGGCCTGAGGTTAGCACTGAGGGTAGTAGGGCTTACACAAATATGTCCCTCCCTCCCTCTCATGGACCAGCAAACTAAAGAGACAAGGGCACACAGACATTGCCTACTAAGTCTATTTTAATGCAGAGCTCCAAAATAACATACAGAGAAAGTGGAGACAAAAACTAGAGCATGGCTAGACCACAGCTGTCCTGACAAATGTCTTAGAAATGATTCTGCTGGAGAGTCGTAGCTTCACCAACACTGCGAAACTCTTCTAGAATCTGTTCGAGAGACGGAACACATGGAGCGAGAGAGGAGAGGCACTGAACCAAGGTCATGCAGACGGCAGAGAGAGACATTATTCAGCAACTATTGGTAGGAGGGTGAGAAAATAATATCAAAATGTAATCAAAGTTTATTGGTTGTGTACACAGTTTAGCAGATGGTATAGCGGGTGCAGGGAAATGCATGTATTACTAGCACCTCGCAGTGCAGTAAAATGACAAACAAGTAAACAAATAAAAAACAAACTAGAAGCAAGAAATCAGGAATGTCTGAACGAATCCAATTAACTACCCAAATAACGCTGTACCAGTACTCCAAATGCAATCTATGCGTATATATACCAAAAATATATACTAAGAATAATATGTACAGCAGTAGATGTATTACAGTGAGCTATGTCAAGAATCCAGCATCTAAATAAATATGCGGTGTGTATAAGCAGTATAACAAAAATGCAATGTACAGTATTAGAAATATTAGAATGAGCTATGTAAAGAATACAGTATATGAATACACAGTGTGAAAAACAGTATAAAAGAAATGGGAAGTGTCCAGTGATTAATGTCTCTATATACAGTGTATTCGGAAAGTATTCAGACCACTTGACTTTTTCCACATTTTGTTACGTTACAGCCTTACTCTAAAATGTATTCAGTTGTTTTTTTCCCCTCATCAATCTACACACTATACCCCATAATGGCAAAGCAAAAACAGGTTTTTATATATACATGTATATATATATAAATGTATATATAGAAAAACCTGAAATATCACATTTATGTAAGTATTCAGACCCTTTACTCAGTACTTTGTTGAAGCACCGTTGGCAGCGATAACAGTCTTAGTCTTCTTGGGTATGACGCTACAAGCTTGGCGCACCTGTATTCGTGGAGTTTCTCACATTCTTCTCTGCAGATCCTCTCAAGCTCTGTCAGGTTGGATGGGGAGCATCGCTGCACAGCTATTTTTAAGTCTCTCCAGAAATGTTCAATCGTGGTTAAAGTCCGGGCTCTGGCTGGGCCACTCCTGCGTTGTCTTTGCTGTGTGCTTAGGGTCATTGTCGCCCCAGTCTGAATTCCTGAGTGCTCTGGAGCAGGTTTTCATAAAGGATCTCTCTGTACTTTGCTCCATTCATATTTCCCTCAATCCTGACTAGCCTCCCAGTCCCTACCACTGAAAACATCCGCACAGCATGATGCTGCCACCACCATGCTTTACCGTAGGGATGGTGCCAGGTTTCCTCCAGACGTGGCGCTTGGCATTCAGGCCAACGAGTTCAATCTTGTTTTCATCAGACCAGAGAATCTTGTTTCTCATGTCTTTTAGGTGCCTTTTGGCAAAGTCCAAGCGGGCTGTCATGTGCCTTTTACTGAGGAGTGGCTTCTGTCTGGCCACTCTACCATAAAGGCCTGATTGGTGGAGTGCTGCAGAGATGGTTGTCCTTCTGGAAGGTTCTCCCATCTCCACAGAGGAACTTTGGAGCTCTGTCAGAGTGACCATCGGGCTTTTGGTCACCTCCCTAACCAAGGCCCTTCTCCTCCAATTGCTCAGTTTGGCCGGGCGGCCAGCTCTAGGAAGAGACTTGATGGTTCCAAACTTCTTCCGTTTAAGAATGATGGAGGCTACTGTGTTCTTGGGGACTTTCAATTGTGCAAAAAAAAGATCCCAGATCTGTGCCTCAACACAATCCTGTCTCGGAGCTCTACCGACAATTCCTTTCGACCTCATGGCTTGGTTTTTGCTCTGACATGCACTGTCAACTGTGGGACCTTATATAGATGTCCAAACAATTGAATTTACCACAGGTGGACACAAATCAAGTTGTAGAACCATCTCAAGGATGACCAATGGAAACAGGATGCACCTGGGCTCAATTTTGAGTCTCCTGACAAAGGTTCTGAATACTTACTATATGTAAATAAGGTATTTCAGTATTTTGTTTTAATACATTTATCAAAATGTTCTAAAAACCTGTTTTCGCTTTGTCGTGATGGGGTATTGAGGAGGATTTTTTGTAAAGTAACAAAATGTGGAAAAAGTCAACAGTTCTGAATACTTTCCGAATGCACTGTACATGGGGCAGCAGAGTTGGCTGTGTGTTTGTGAGTACAGGAGTCTGCGTGTGAGTGAATCTATCTTTGTCTGTTACTACAGGATATTGCGTGATGGCTGTTCAACAGTCTGATGGTTAAAAAATAAAAGCTTTTTCAGTCTTTCGGTCCTGGCTTTGATGCACTTGTACCATCTCTGTCTGCTAGACGGTAGCAAAGTGAACAGACCATGACTCAGGTGGCTGAGGTCCTTGATGATCTTCTTGCCCTTCCTTTGACACAGAGTGCTGTAAATGTCCTGGAGGGCAGGCAGCGTGCCCCCGGTGATGTGTTGGGCTGACCGCACCATCCTCTGAAGAGCCATTCGGTGAAGGGCGGTGCAGTTGCTGTACCAGGCGGTGATGCAGCCCGACAGAATGCTCTCAATGGTGCATCTGTAGAAGTTTGTGAGGGTCTTAGGAGCCATGCCGAATTCTTCATCCTTCTTCACCAAGGTGTCGGTGAGGTGGGACCATTTCAGGTCATCAGTGATGTGCACGCCAAGGAACTTGAAACTTTTGACACTCTCCACTGCGGCCCAGTTGATGTGGATTGCGGCTCACTGTCTCCTGTTGTCCATGATCAGCTCCTTTGTTTTTTTCTTGTTGAGGGAGAGGTTATTTTCCTGGCATCACTCTGCCAGGGCTCTAACCTCCTCCCTGTAGGCTGTCTCGTTGTTGTTGGTAATCAGGCCTACCACTGTCATGTCGTCAGCAATCTGGATGATTGAGTTGGAGTTGTGCGTAGCCGCACAGTCATGGTTGAACAGGGAGTACTGGAGGGGACTGAGCACACATCCCTGGGGGGCCCCAGTGTTGAGGATCAGCGTAGCGGAGGTGTTGTTGCCAACCCTCACCATCTGGGGCCAGCCCGTCAGGAAGTCTAGGACCCAGTTGCACAGGGAGGGATTCCGACCCAGGGCCCTGAGCTTGATGTGCAGTGCAAGTGCAACAGCAATTGCGCCGTCCGTGGATCTTTTTGGGCAGTATGCAAATTGTAATGGGTCTAGGGTGTCAGGCAAGGTGGAGGTGAATTGGTCCTTGACTAGCCTCTCAAAGCACTTCATGTTGACAGAGGTGTGCTACAGGGCTATAGTAATTTACCATAGCTTGCTTGGATACAAGCACAATGGTGACATCTTGAAACAACGGTGTTAAACTTGAAGGAAGTGGGGACAACAGACTGGGATAGGGAGAGGTGAATATGTCTGTAAACACTCCAGCCAGCTGGTCTGTGCATGCACCGAGGACGACGCGGCATGGTATGCCGTCCGGGCCGGCAACCTTGCGAGGGTTAACACTCTTGAAAGTCCTACTCATGTCAGCTACAGAGTTCGGGAGCCCGCCGTCCTCATGAGCAGCAAGAGCCCACGACAGCGGCTCTGTTGTTTTCTTCGAAGCGGACAAAGAATATGTTAAGTTTGTCTGGGAGTGAGGTGTCAGTGTCCGCAACTTGGCTTGTTTTCCCTTTATAATCCGTGACTGTCTGAAGTTTGAGTTTATTTTTATTTTTACAGGGACGGTGCACATTAATCAACATTTCAGTTAAAGTGCCGGTTGTAGCCAGCCGGCTAATTTTAAACCTCAGTCCCTGGGCAGGTTATTAAAAACAATTGCAATAACAAAACAGACAAACAATGAGCGGTGAGCACACGCAGAGCAACATAGGACTAGCAACACGTATCACGCAGACAGAGCAATAGCACAAAAAGCAACAAAACTACATTTATAAAAGCAACAAACATGGAAAGTGGCAATACACAGCTAGGGATTATGTTCACTAGTCTGATTGGCCTTTAGCCATGTCTTCATGTTTTTTGTGAAGGTGCGATAGGTGGTGCTGTTGTGTGTGTCTGATGGAACTGTGTTCCAGACATGGGAAGCTCTCAATGCGAAAGCAGATTGACTAAAGGTGCTTTTCCTTAGGGGAACTATAGTCTCCTCTCATGGCAGACCTTGTGGATCTGCTGCCATTGGTTTGGGTTTTCTGTTCAACAAAAGTACTAAGTGGAGGGGGAGCCAAGCCATTTAGGATCTTGAATACAAGACATGCGTCGGTGTTTTGCACGATATTTCCCAACTCAGGAGCTCATGCTTTCTGAGGATGTAACAGTGATGATGGCTATTGGGCTTTCTAACAAGCACTTTGAAAGCCTGTTTGTAGACAGACTGAATGGGTTTTAATGTTGTACAGCAAGCTTGGGCACAACTAGTCAAACAGTATGCTAACTGGGGGAGTATCATAGATTTGAAGTACAGTTTTGCTACCTCCGTAGTCAAACAATTTTGTATGAATCGGAAATTAGCTAGGTTGAATTTGGTTATTTTAGCTACCTTTTTCACCTGCTTTTTAAAAGAGAGGTTAGAATCAAGTATGATGCCAAGGTACTTAAAATCAGATACCACCTGGAGCTTCTTCCCTGACACATAGACATCTGGCTCAGTTGCCCTCTTTGTGAAGAACATGCAGACTGTTTTTTTCACATTGAGATGCAAACATGAGTCACTGAGCCCCTTTGTAACCTGAACCATTACAATAGTGAGTTCTTGTGCAGCTTGTTGTTTGCTTGTTTGCTTTGGATGCACATATATCACTGTACCATCTGCATACATTTGAACTTCAGACCCAGTAAAGACAGAAGGCAGATAATGAATGTACAGGCTGAACAGGAGGGGCCCCAGAATTTACCCTTGGGGCACGCCCACATCATAGCTGAGAGTGGGCGACAGCTCATTGCTCACTGACACACTGGGTTCTGCCTTCAAGGTATGATTTCATCCATCTGTCGTGACTTGACTATAACATTAATCTGAAGACGCTTATTTATCTCATTAACTAACTATGTTTAATTCTTACCCGATTAAATTAATCATGTAACAATTAACTCATTAGGATCTGGGGCACCACGAGAGCGGTTCTTTAAATAGTTACCATCTCCCGAATTAAACTCTAAAAGGTCTTTACCTATCACATCTATAAACAGTCAACTTATTAATCATAACCTCGTATCATATCATCATTCTGAACAGTCGTAACCTCCTTGCATCTGCAAAAACCCAAGCATTACTTATGATTCAGTACTACACATTGGTTTAATTATTTATTTACTAGGTAATTAAATGGGAACACAGGATAAACATACACACTCTGCACCGGTTAGTGACTGGAGACAAATACTCTGAAAACAGGTTCCTAGCAGAATGACAACAACATTGATGCTTGTTAAAGAAGAGATGGAGAGGGACCGAGACACTTAACATTGGTACATTCAGAAACTACTCTCACCTACAGTAACCATATACCTTGCACACGAACCGCAGCCCGCTTTGAGTAAGAAATCATGAATGTATTAGGAGAAATTCCTGGGTTCACTGGGGGTCTCTCGGTGAACAGGGCAGCCTTGGAAAGAGGGTTAGGCCTTGTAAGGCTCTGATTGTCCAAAATGGTTCTTCTATTGTTGTCTTTCTTTGTAGTTGTCTGGTGTTCGGTGACTTGTCGTGTAGTCCCGAACAAAACTACAGAGTTGACTTTCCTTCCATTCACTCTTGAAGGGGCTTCTTTGAAAATAGGCTAGCCAGCCGTATCGATGGTTTGAGCAGAGTAACAGGATGGTCCTACTTAAATTCGCTTTCGAAGATACTTTACTTAGGACAGCTAATCAGCCCTACCAGTGATGAAATCCGAGCAAGGGTAGCATTCCAGAGAGACATCAGAGACTGTAACGTTCTTTGCTTCACGGAAACATGGCTCACTCGAGAGACGCTAACGGAGTCGGTGCAGCCAGCTGGTTTCTTCACGCATCGCGCCGACAGAAACAAACATCTTTCTGGTAAGAAGAGGGGCGGGGGTGTATGCCTTATGATTAACGAGATGTGGTGTGATCATAACAACATACAGGAACTCAAGTCATTCTGTTCACCTGATTTAGAATTCCTCACAATCAAATGTTGACCGCATTATCTACCAAGGGAATTCTCTTCGATTATAATCACAGCCGTATATCTTCTAGTTGCACACAATCCCGGATCCGGGAGCACCCTCATCAGTAAAAAAAGCTGACTAGCATAGCCTAGCATAGCGCCACAAGTAAATACTAGCATCTAAATATCATGAAATCACAAGTCCAAGACACCAGATGAAAGATACACATCTTGTGAATCCAGCCATAATTTCTGATTTTTTAAATGTTTTACAGGGAAGACACAATATGTATTTCTATTAGCTAACCACGATAGCAAAAGAGCCAACTTTTTTTTCCCACCATTTTTTTACTGCATAGGTAGCTATCACATATTCGACCAAATAAAGATATAAATAGTCACTAACCAAGAAACAACTTCATCAGATGACAGTCTGATAACATATTTATTGTATAGCATATGTTTTGTTCAAAAAATGTGCATATTTCAGGTATAAATCATAGTTTTACATTGCAGCCACCATCACAACTCTCACCAAAGCAACTAGAATAACTACAGAGAGCAACGTGAATTACCTAAATACTCATCATAAAACATTTATGAAAAATACACAGCGTACAGCAAATGAAAGACAAAGATCTTGTGAATCCAGCCAATATTTCAGATTTTTTAAGTGTTTTACAGCGAAAACACAATTTAGCATTATATTAGCTTACTACAATAGCCAACCACACAGCAGCATTGATTCATGCACGTTAGCGATAGCGAATAAACCAGCAAAAGATATTACATTTTTCACTAACCTTCTCAAAACTTCATCAGATGACAGTCCTATAACATCATATTACACAATACATATATTGTTTGTTCGAAAATGTGCATATTTAGCGGCACAAATCGTGGTTATACAATGAGAATAGTAGCCAAGCTGCAAACAAAATGTCGGGAGAAATCTTGGGAGAGGCACCTAATCTAATCAATAACTAATCATAAACTTGACTAAAAAATACAGGTTGGACAGCAAATGAAAGATACATTAGTTCTTAATGCAACCGCTGTGTTAGATTTTTAAAATTAACGTTACTACGACATACAGCGTGCGTTAAAGCGAGACCGCACCGAAATTAATGGCGGAATAGTAGGTCAACATTTTTCACCAGAACAACGAATTAACATCATAAATAGTTCTTACTATTTGATGAGCTTCCATCAGAATCTTGTGCAAGTTGTCCTTTGTCCAGAAGAATCGTTGCTCAGTTGTAGATTGTCGCCTTCAACTTTGGAATTAGCAGTAAACATTAGCCATGTGGCGAAGACGTGTCCAACTCACTATAACGCAGCACTAAGAAAATTCCGAAAATCGCAATATACTGATATAAACTGATATAACTCGGTTTAAAATAACTACATTATGATGTTTTTAACACCTATATCGAATAAAATCAGAGCCGGATATATCTAAGGCCTATAACGAGAGGTTTTCAGAATGCCATCCTGAGGTCTGCTTTGCGCCATGACGAACGTTGAAAAGACTGCACCACCCGTTCCAAGAGCCTTTATACTGCCTCAGATCTACCTAGCAAATCCATTCCAATTCTCACTGCTTGCTGACATCTAGGGGAAGGCGTATGCAGTGCATGTCGACTCATAGATTACATGCAGATTTATAAACTGACCCTGGAACAGAGCCCCAGATTTCAGATTTTTCAGTTCCTGACAGGAAGTTTGCTGCATTCTGTTTTACTCACAGATATAATTCAAACGGTTTTAGAAACTAGAGAGTGTTTTCTATCCAATAGTAATAATAATATGCATATTGTACGAGCAAGAATTGAGTACGAGGCAGTTTAATTTGGGAACGAATTTTTACAAAGTGAAAACAGCACCCCCCTATTGAGAAAATGATATATTCCCCCCAAGCAGACACGTCGATGGCTCTGAACGAACTTTATCTGACTATGTAAACTGGAAACCACACACCCTGAGGCTGCATTCATCGTAGCTGGGGATTTTAACAAGGCTAATCTGAAAACAAGACTCCCTAAATTCTATCAGCATATCGATTGTGCTACCAGGGCTGGTAAAACCTTGGATCATTGTTATACTAACTTCTGCGACGCATATAAGGCCCTCCCCCGCCCTCCTTTTGGAAAAGCTGACCACGACTCAATTTTGTTGCTTCCAGCCTACAAACAGAAACTAAAACGGCAAGCTCCCGCGCTCAGGTCTGTTCAACGCTGGTCCGACCAATCTGATTCCACGCTTCAAGACTGCTTCGATCACGTGGATTGGAATATGTTCCGCATTGCGTCCAACAACAACATTGACGAATACGCTGATTCGGTGAGCGAGTTCATTAGAAAGTGCATTGACGATGTCGTACCCACAGCAACGATTAAAACATTCCCAAACCAGAAACCATGGATTGATGGCAGCATTCGCGTGAAACTGAAAGCGCGAACCACTGCTTTTAACCAGGGCAAGGTGACCGGAAACATGACCGAATACAAACAGTGTAGCTATTCCCTCCGCAAGGCAATAAAACAAGCTAAGTGCCAGTATAGAGACAAAGTAGAGTCGCAATTCAACAGCTCAGACACAAGAGGTATGTGGCAGGATCCACAGTCAATCACGGATTACAAAAAGAAAACCAGCCCCGTCGCGGACCAGGATGTCTTGCTCCCAGACAGACTAAATAACTTTTTTGCTCGCTTTGAGGACAATACAGTGCCACTGACACGGCCCGTTACCAAAACCTGCAGGCTCTCCTTCACTGCAGTCGAGGTGAGTAAAACATTTATACGTGTTAACCCTCGCAAGGCTGCAGGCCCAGACGGCATTCCCAGCCGCGTCCTCAGAGCATGCGCAGACCAGCTGGCTGGTGTGTTTAAGGACATATTCAATCAATCCTTATCCCAGTCTGCTGTTCCCACATGCTTCAAGAGGGCCACCATTGTTCCTGTTCCCAAGAAAGCTAAGGTAACTGAGCTAAACGACTACCGCCCCGTAGCACTCACTTCCGTCATCATGAAGTGCTTTGAGAGACTAGTCAAGGACCATATCACCTCCACCCTACCTGACACCCTAGACCCACTCCAATTTGCTTACCGACCCAATAGGTCCACAGACGACGCAATCACAACCACACTGCCCTAACCCATCTGGACAAGAGGAATACCTATGTGAGAATGCTGTTCATCGACTACAACTCAGCATTTAACACCATAGTACCCTCCAAACTCGTCATCAAGCTCGAGACCCTGGGTCTCGACCCCGCCCTGTGCAACTGGGTCCTGGACTTCCTGACGGGCCGCCCCCAGGTGGTAAGGGTAGGTAACAACATCTCCACCCCGCTGATCCTCAACACTGGGGCCCCACAAGGGTGCGTTCTGAGCCCTCTCCTGTACTCCCTGTTCACCCACGACTGCGTGGCCATGCACGCCTCCAACTCAATCATCAAGTTTGCGGACGACACTACAGTGGTAGGCTTGATTACCAACAACGACGAGACGGCCTACAGGGAGGAGGTGAGGGCCCTCGGAGTGTGGTGTCAGGAAAATAACCTCACACTCAACGTCAACAAAACAAAGGAGATGATTGTGGACTTCAGGAAACAGCAGAGGGAGCACCCCCCTATCCCCATCGACGGGACAGTAGTGGAGAAGGTGGAAAGTTTTAAGTTCCTCGGTGTACACATCACGGACAAACTGAATTGGTCCACCCACACAGACAGCGTTGTGAAGAAGGCGCAGCAGCGCCTCTTCAACCTCAGGAGGTTGAAGAAATTCGGCTTGTCACCAAAAGCACTCACAAACTTCTACAGATGCACAATCGAGAGCATCCTGTCGGGCTGTATCACCGCCTGGCACGGCAACTGCTCCGCCCACAACCGTAAGGCTCTCCAGAGGGTAGTGAGGTCTGCACAACGCATTACCGGGGGCAAACTACCTGCCCTCCAGGACACCTACACCACCCGATGTCACAGAAAGGCCATAAAGATCATCAAGGACAACAACCACCCGAGCCACTGCCTGTTCACCCCGTTATCATCCAGAAGGCGAGGTCAGTACAGGTGCATCAAAGCAGGGACCGAGAGACTGAAAAACAGCTTCTATCTCAAGGCCATCAGACTGTTAAACAGCCACCACTAACATTTAGTGGCCGCTGCCAACATACTGACTCAACTCCAGCCACTTTAATAATGGGAATTGATGGAAATTATGTAAAAATGTATCACTAGCCACTTTAAACAATGCCACTTAATATAATGTTTACATACCCTACATTACTCATCTCATATGTATATGTATATACTGTACTCTATATCATCTACTGCATCTTGCCATCTTTATGTAATACATGTATCACTAGCCACTTTAAACTATGCCACTTTATGTTTATATACCCTACATTACTCATCTCATATGTATATACTGTACTCTATACCATCTACTGCATCTTGCCTATGCCGTTCTGTACCATCACTCATTCATATATCTTTATGTATAAATACTTATTTTCCACCATAATTTGCAAATAAATTCATTAAAAATCCTACAAGGTGATTTTCTGGATTTTTCTTTCTCATTTTGTCTGTCATAGTTGAAGTGTACCTATGATGAAAATTACAGGCCTCTCTCATCTTTTTAAGTGGGAGAACTTGCACAATTGGTGGCTGACTAAATACTTTTTTGCCCCACTGTATACAGTTCGCTCGAAAGGGGCGGATTTGGCAGGCTGGCATGCTCCCTGATCTCACTCCGGGCGGTAACTTCTCACTGTGCAAAGTTAGGTAAAACAATGATCTCTTAAAGCTTCTCAAATCACATCCCTGTCTTAACAAAAACACATTCATCATTTTTCATATTACATGCAGAATATGGAAACTTCATACATGTAGTGGGTTTACTTTCCAAGTTACAGTATTTCCTTTAAAACATTTTTAATGACATCACAAAATAACATTAGTGTTCTGTAGATCGCCTCTGACCATTCCCCAATTTCTATGTTAGAAATATTGTTCCAGTATTTGCTTTTGAACGTGTTAGAGCTTCAGCGGGAAAAAGTCTGTTGAAACGAAGAACACTCCTTCGGTGAATCTTGTGAGCGCAAGCCTGGATCTTCCCCCTTGATTTACAACAGGGCATGAGTTATTAATCCCCACTAGTTCTTTCCTTCCCCCCTCTAGGGTGGGAGGGGGTCTGATAGAAGTTATTCATTGCAAACATGATCTGAACCAATTTGGATTCTCGTGGTCAGTCATGACACATCTCAAGTCATCGGGGGAAAAGTTGAACTTGGACAGTTTTGTGATGAGAACTTCATGGTTAACAGTATCAAAAGCTTTCCTTGGGTCAAGAAATACAGCCAAAACAACGCCCCGTGTCTGAGCCATTGAATTCTGACAGATCACACAATGAGTTATTAATCATAAATCATCCCCCTCCACCTTTGCTTTTCCCGGAGAGTTCTTTCATCATGTTGGTTGCAATGTACGGAGAAGTCAACAGGCTGTATGGCCGAAGAAGGTGTAGTCGGTGCGAGCCATGACTCTGTAAGACAAATCATGTTAGAATCTCATAGCAAGTAATATACTCGGAAGCGGTGGGTGGTTTTCCCTCCGACAGAGTCTGACTAGAACGCCAGCTCTCCATCCTCTCTTTTGGTGGCATCTTTTTGGTAGAGCACCCCAGATGAATGGAACTGCTTCGTATAGTCCAAACAAAGGATCCAGGTCTGGGAAGTTGAATTTGTGTTTTGAGTGATCTCCAATCTAATGTTTAGAAGTTCTTGTCGGTTAAAGGAAATTATACCATAAACATTCTGAGCAAATAAAGAAAGAATGTAAAGCGAGCGAAAGAAAGATGATCTCACAGTGTGTGAGAGAGAGTGAAAGAGAAGAGAACTAGGGTCAGAGTAGCAGCATCAGCTATGTGCTGGAGGATAGAGAGCGCTTTAAAAGTCTTCTGGCTCAAGTCATGCATCCTCTCTGATCTTGCAATGACACAGCAGGGCAGATTTACACTGAAGTGCTGTAAACACACACACCACAACACAGCAGTGTGGCTCACACACACCACACGGTCTGTTCTGGAACCTCAGCTGTACCACAGTACCACGGAGCAGAAGTGCTCCTTACAATACAGGTAACTGCCAAAATAATGGAAACACCAACATAAAGCGTCTTAAAAAAACGTGTATGTTAATCTAAAAATCCCCATAAAAAATCAGTCTGTTAAGCTAGCGATAGCAGCTACAGCGCTGTTTGTAAGACAAGGAGATGTTCCCGAAAAAATCTGTGTTCTTACAAAAACATCTGTACTGTTTGGCCTACAATCTAATATGACCCCACTATGGAAAGGGGAGACTCATGAACTTCTAAAAAAAAATTATACGACCCCTACAAGTGTCACAGGACTCATCTGAAGGTAACCAGGTACCAATTTAAAAAATGAATGGAAGTAGTTTTGTGCCCGCCTCCCCCACAAAAGAGGGTTAAGTACAGTATGTGTACAAAATATATACAGTTGAAGTCGGAAGTTTACATACACCTTAGCCAAATACATTTAAACTCAGTTTAAATTCCTGACATTTAATCAGAGTTAAACTTCCCTGTCTTAGGTCAGTTAGGATCACCACTTCATTTTAAGAATGTGAAATGTCAGAATAATAGAAGAGAGAATTATTTATTTCAGCTTTAATTTCGTTCATCACATTCCCAGTAGGTCAGAAGTTTACATACACTCAGTTAGTATTTGGTAGCGTTGCCTTTAAATTGTTTAACGTGGGTCAAACTTTTTGGGTAGTCTTCCACAAGCTTGCCACAATAAGTTGGGTGAATTTTGGCCCATTCCTCCTGACAGAGTTGGTGTAACTGAGTCAGGTTTGTAGGCCTCCTTGCTCGCACACACTTTTTCAGTAATTTTCAACCCTCATGATGACATCTATTTTGTGAAGTGCACCAGTCCCTCCTGCAGCAAAGCACCTCCACAACATGATGCTGCCACCCCCGTGCTTCACGGTTGGGATGGTGTTCTTCGGCTTGCAAGCCTCCCCCTTTTTCCTCCAAACATAACAATGGTCATTATGGCCAAACAGTTCTATTTTTGTTTCATCAGACCAGAGGACATTTCTCCAAAAAGTACGATCTTTGTCCCCATGTGCAGTTGCAAACCATAGTCTGGCTTTTTTATGGCAGTTTTGGAGCAGTGGCTTCTTCCTTGCTGAGCGGCATTTCAGGTTATGTCGATATAGGACTCGTTTTACTGTGGATATAGATACTTTTGTACCTGTTTCCTCCAGCATCTTCACAAGGTCCTTTGCTGTTGTTCTGGGATTGATTTGTACTTTTCGCACCAAAGTACGTTCATCTCTAGGAGACAGAACGCATCTCCTTCCTAAGCAGTATGGCGGCTGCATGGTCCCATGGTGTTCATACTTGCGTACTATTGTTTGTACAGATGAACATGGTACCTTCAGGCGTTTGGAAATTTCTCCCAAGGATGAACCAGACTTGTGGAGGTCTACAATTTTTTTCGGAGGTCTTGGCTGATTTCTTTTGATTTTCCCATGATGTCAAGCAAAGAGGCACTAAGTTTGAAGGTAGGCCTTGAAATACATACACAGGTACGCCTCCAATTGACTCAAATTATGTCAATTAGCCTATCAGAAGCTTCTAAAGCCATGACATCATTTTCTGGAATTGTCCTAGCGGTTTAAAGGCACAGTCAACTTAAATGATCCATGATATGACCATCTAAAAGCAATTCCTTATGTTATCTTAGTAGACGGTGGTGAAAAAGACTGTCTCAGGCACCCCTCCAGAATCTCCCATAAATGTATAATTGAGTTGAGATCTGGTGACACACACACTTTAAACTTGCTCTGCTCCTTTAAGACTAGGTTTGCAAAGGGAGGGTATATTACTGGAAACGTTCAAAGTTTAATAACAGTAAACTACAAGAATGCTGGTATCTTTCAAGGATTTTATGTAATATATTACAAGACATCTATTGGCCATTTTGGGTACTTCAGATTATCTCAGGTGTCTAATTATCTCTGGCCCTGCGTGTATATATATGAAATAATTAAATAAGAGGATTTTAAAATAGATTGATAAAGCTGTTATTCATTATCCTAAATATCAACCGTTAACTTAGTGAATACAATTGGTGTTTAATATGAATGTTTCAGCATGAATTATCCTTTATACATTTTTTTACAGATGTATCTACTTTACTATGTGAATATATATTTGTTGTTGGCATCAAACTGGGGGCAGTTGTGAAAAAAAGTGAATAGTTGGAAGAGTTGCAAAGTCACTTGAAAATAATGCCATTGTTGATTAGACGTTATTTTCATTAATTAGGCTATTTTTTGTTGAACCATATGGTCTATCCACTAAAAACTCATAGACAATATGGACATAGATCAACACTATATATAAAAATGTATACTATATATGAACACATTTTTTCAAAGTTATACAAGTATAAATTACCAAAGTTATGATAGATTGACATAGATTTTCTGTTAATTACCAAAATTACTGAAGATTCCGGTAAATTACTGGTAGCTTTGCAACCGTATTTGAGACCCCCGCTTTCAAAGTCACTGAGATCTCTTCTTCTAGCCATGGCTGCCAAAATAATGGGCAACTTGGGCCTTTTTATACAGTACATGACCCTAAGCATGATGGGATGTTAATGACTTAATTCACTCAGTAACCACACCCGTGTGGAAGCACCTGCTTTCAATATACTTTGTATCCCTCATTTACTTAAGTGTTAAGTGTTTCCTTTTTTTGGCAGTTACCTGTATGTTTTTCACTCCACACCTTTTGTGTTTGTCCAACACACAGTCTTAATTTTAAATTATACTGTATTACAGGGTTCCCCATCTGGCGGCCCGCGGGCCAAATTATAACTTATTTGTTTCATTGTTGGACATAAAAGACTGTAAAATCACCAGGAAATCAGCTCCAAGTGATTTTAATTTTGGAAATCTGTTCCCAAGTATTCCCATGCATATTAGAGACACGTTATTGTATATAAATGTAAGTAAGGTTTGAAATGATCATGTTTTAATCAAATATTATATCTGTTTGGGATTCTTGGATGGAGAGAGACAGAGGGATATAGGATGGAGAGAGGGACACTTCTCTGGACTGAGATTTCTGACTGAATGTGACATTGATCCCCTTCTCTAGCTGAACTGGACAGAGAGGAGAACTGTAATCTCCAAGTACACTCTAATTGGATAGGAGGCCATGATGCAGAGTCCTTCAGACAAACAACAACAGACAAACAGAGCCATCAATCATGCAGAGAGAGGTGCCTGCTGGGGGCCAGGCAGGCGATCAGCCTGAGGTCTGGTTGACGGCCACGTCAGCCGGCGGCTGCACATTAACTGTGGGTAGAGTTTTGACAGATCCAATTATAGAGAGTGCTCCATCGCTCGGCCATGCCATGGCAGTGCCCCCCGGCCCCAACCAACCTACCAACCCCCAGCAGCCCACCAGCGCTCACCTGCCTACCTGCCTCAGACACACACCCAGCATAGTAGCCAGCCATCCAAATCTCCCCATGCCCCCTCCTGCTGCCTGGTCTCTCCTAAAGCCTATGATACTGTATAGCACTCAGGACTTTGATATTTCCCTCAAACTAGATGTTAAAATAAAACCATGTTCTTTCCCTTGTTTGTGTTGGAGTAAATGCACAAATATGCTGATGAGATATTTCTCGGTTAAAGTACAGAAATAGTTGAGGACAATTGTTCCTGGAAGTCCTGCCTCAGACCAAGAATACTTCTCTCCATGCCCCTCAGCCCCTCCACACCCCTCACCATCTATTTGTGTCTCTGTAGGTCAGCTGCTCTCTCTTCTGTCCATATAAAAAGTCTAAATGATAGGTTCTGTGTCGGAGAAAAGGAGTGAGTCACTTCACAACAAAGAGAGAGAGCAAAGCAAACATCTGGCGAGAGAGAGAATTCTTTTCACCCTCCCTCTCAATTATTTACAAGAAAAACAGCGAACAGCGTACTTGTCAATCTTTTCCCTTTTCAATAGCTAATGTTCTATCTATTCCCATCCTACTCAAAGTCAGCCAATTAATTCTATCAAGCTGTAGAAGTCATTTGGAATCACAGCGGGAGTATTGGAAAAGGAAAGTGTGGACTCTGCTGTGTATTGTTGAGAAATGAACATCACCCAGTAAAAAAAAGAGGCAAATTAGCCTGAATGTACTGGGGGTAATTTCCCATCTAGCTTTCCATTTGGCCTTTGTGTGTTACATCTCATTGGAGAGAGGACAGGTGGGTGGGCACGACATTTATGAGACACTACAGGAGGAGAGCGGAAAAGAGGCAGAGAGAAAGAATGGAATTCGTTTTTTTACTATAAAACAGGAAGTCATAATTTCTCTATTCAAGCCATAGCAGTAATGTGGGCTTTCTGTGTTTTTATGTAGTGTGGTTTGGATGTATTCTGTTTGGAACGATATATAATTTAAACAACATACTGTATATCATGTTTTTGTGGACATCTGTCCGGTTTATTCTGTGTGCGTGCTTACGTGCATGTTTTGGGTACGTGTGTGCATTAGTATGATAATGTTGGTGTCAGGTTGTGGTATGACAGTGTGTGATACATGTGTATGTCCCTTGAGAAAATAGATCTCCCAGGAGGCACCTCTTTCCATTTCCTAGTCTCCTTACTCCAGGCACTCCTTAGGCTCTCCTCTATAGAGTAAAATGTGTCTTTCTGGTCTATAATATATAGTTAAACCTATGTCTATCTGGTCTGTACTGTAGTGTTAAACCTGTGTCTATCTGGTCCATACTATAGAGTTAAACCTGTGTCTATCTGGTCTATACTGTAGTGTTAAATCTGTGTCTATCTGGTCTGTACTATAGAGTTAAACCTGTGTCTATCTGGTCTGTACTATAGAGTTAAACCTGAGTCTATCTGGTCTGTACTGTAGTGTTAAACCTGTGTCTATCTGGTCTGTACTATAGAGTTAAACCTGTGTCTATCTGGTCTGTACTATAGAGTTAAACCTGAGTCTATCTGGTCTGTACTGTAGTGTTAAACCTGTGTCTATCTGGTCTGTACTATAGAGTTAAACCTGTGTCTATCTGGTCTGTACTATAGAGTTAAACCTGTGTCTGCTGAGAGAGATGAGCCACCTCCTCCTGAGTCTCTCTAAAGGCTTTCCACTATTCAACACAACACCAGCCCGGGCAGCTGGCGAGCGGCTGATTACAGAACAGCGACCTTTGTCTGCTCCACAACAGAACACCAAGCGAGGAAACTGTGCTGCAAATGTAATGGGAAATGATATTTTGCACAACCTCAAGCGTGAAGCTGGAATTGTCTCTTCCTGGTGTGACTGTGAGCTACCAGTGTCTTCCTACAGTCTTTGATGTCTCCTCTCATTGTCTTGGGGGGCTGCAGCCAGAAAATTGAAAGGGAAGATTCGGGGAGGATGTTCCTGGAAGAAAACAAAACATGGATGACAATATTGACGCGCGACGGCGACATGTCAGGTTTTTCTGGGACAGAGAGAGCACACAACAATAAACCAGTCTAGTGTGGTGGACTGGAGAGACCTGGCTAGGTGACGGAGGTAGAGGAAGTATCAAGAGGTGAATAATACTCTGGATTTATGCTAATGAAGGCGTTCAACAGTAAATAGTGCTTCTAATTGTAGCTTGAATAAAACTGTGGTAAATTCACAGGGACGGTAAAGTTCTATGTATAACATTGATCCCCTATATATCCACTATAACACATCTTTCTATAACACTTCTCTTGTCATACCTGACAGTAACAGCCCTCACACCCCTGCATCAACGCCAACACTCTTCGTAGAAAGCATTTTACACTCTGGGGAATCACAGAGAAACAAACACACACATACACACACACACAAACACACACAGCATCAAAAGAGCATTCATCCCTGTTGTGTTAGGACTCAGGACTTAGCTTTTATGTCCCAAATTTGAAACTCATATATTGAAAAGGGGAGAGGGGCATCCTTTCATTAACTGTCACTCTCCCTGACACTGTAAGTGCTCAGCCTTTGTCTGTCAAAGAGCGGCGGTTTCCTATATTTTCTCCTGTGCTGATAAATCATAATTACAATATGAATTGGCCATTCCAGGTTGGGGAATAATGGCTGCTTTTAGACAAGGGTGAAAAAAGTATATTTCAAGCCTTTGTTCGAGTCACTTTAAAAGTGAATTGAGCATTTTATTTCACTGGAGTTCTTCCTGGAGTTGCAGTCTGAAGATATTCATAAATTCTCTTTTTATGTTTATTTTATAGATTATGTAATGTTTTGGTACAGTCTCAATACAATGAAAAAAGGTACTAAATCAGAATTTTCAACGTGGTAAGAAAGTACATGGTCATCTCTTATAATATTTGGAAATCGGAGAGAAAAATGTTATACAGAGAAGCTGGGGACTGGGGAGGTACTGTATATAAAAATCCAGGGTGGGTGAAAGAGAGATATTTCATGTACATTTTTCCCAGCAGCAGGCTTGGTGGTGGAGTGGAATGGGAGGTGGGAAGTGGAGCTGTGCGACGTGGCGGTTGGGTCAGAGCTGAAAGTGGGTTTGCTCTGGCGGGAAATAGCTATTTATGTAGCTGAAAATGGAGTGGGCCTTTCTGACATTTTCATACCCCTGCAGGCACGACTAACCTTCAGGAGAAAACGGAGAGATTAAAGAAAAAGAGAGCGAGGGAGGGAGCGAGAGAGCAGGAAGAGGGTGAGGCAGGGAGAGTGTAGAGGGAGGTATAGCGAGAGAGAAACAAAGAGGGAGGGACAAGGGAGAGGGAGATGGATGGAGAGAAGTAAAGGGAGGAGGCATGTTCAAATACAGTAGGTACAGTACACGGGAAGTTGCTGAGGGAAGGACGGCTCATAATAATGTCTGGAACATAGCAAATGGAATGGCATCAAACACATGGAAACCATGTGTTTAATGTATTTGATACCATTCCACTATTCCGCTCCAGCCTTTACCACAAGCCCGTCCTCCCCAAATAAGGTGCCACCAACATCCTGTGGTAAAGTAAGAGCCGTGGGCTACTAAAACAGACAGAGGTGGAGGTGGAGACGGTGAGGAATGGAGGGAGAGAGAATGAAGGCACTGTTGTGTTACTGAGAGCATGATTCGGGCAGTAGCCTACTTGTGGTTTCTGTGAAAGGTTCAAACAATGAACATGTTGTACCCAAAACCCTCACCCAGTCTCTCAGTACGGTGCACTACTTAAATACCATTATCAAACCATTTCGACCCATTCAACCTTGAATATCATGCAATGATGCGTGTAAAGATAATGGCCACCGACTTCAAATGAATAAAGACTCTGTTTTACAATTGTAACATTTTTCTTTTTTTCCCTCAATAAACTTGACAGGCAAATGTAGCACAGCGTGAAGGGTCTCTCCCGTCTCTGTCTTTGTATGATTGCACAATTATTTCCGAGCAAACTATCACTTATGTCAATAAATCGTTTGTGCCACGCAGCTTTGGCTTCGTTTTCAATCATAGTGAGGGATTACAGCTTTTTTTTACCAAATTGAAAATAAAAAACTGTCAAATAAAGGATTAGCGGAACGAATTGGGTTTGGTTTGCTGGGTCTGGAACTATCAATTTTATTATTGCGACGCTTGGCTTGGCATGGAACACTGTGTTATTTGACAATAAGTCCAATGATCACATGTAATCATGTTATTCCCCTAGAGTGTGGAACCTGAGAGCACCTCTGGGCTTGCATGAGGAAAAGGACAGTGAAGAAGATCCACCATCAATAGAATTTACACAGTCATTTCTGTGATGCGTTATGTGCATGTGTGGTGTTATTTACAATAGAGTTCTAGATGTTCTGAATGAAGAGGGTGGGTTTCGTCCAAATTCTACAGTGAGATTTTAGCCAAAGATTATGAACAAGTCCCTCTTGAGATGGGTCACTCTTTGCACATGAGATATGTTTTGTTGAACAAATGCTTGCACACTTTTCTGTTTAAGTTAAGGGCAGTTTCTGAGTCCATTGTAACTTTTTTTTGTTTTTTGTTACACGTCACACATTTCTTCCAGTGTTCTCATTTCTCAGTCTCTTTCATGCTCCTCAGCTGTTACAGAAATATTGCTTCTGTCACCTTGAAATCCACAAGAAAGAAACTCAACAAGCCTCCAATTCAACACCCACCATGTCTGTCCAAAGCAGAATTGAACCATCAGATGTCTCCGGTAGAAACGACATGTACTTTGACCTCTGTGACTCGACTTCATGAAACTTCAGAGGTCAGGTACTTCGAACTTGTGTCTCAAATCAACAGGAAAGATACATTGAGACACTAAACATCAGTCCCTGGCTCGCAGGTAGGATGTGACGACCATGGTGTCTGTGATGATCCAGAGGAGGATTAGGCCACTCAACCCCTATTAAATAGTCCCCCTCCAGAGTGCCTCTCTACGGCCACTCAGTGCCACAGAGTGCAGTGGAGAAGGTACGTGACATTTCAGAGCAATCTTGCCACTCTCCCCTGTGTCAAATAAAGCTTTATTTATACAGCACGTTTCAGACATGGAATGCAACACAGTTTGTGCTTTACAGGTTGTATTTTTTGGCAGAAATATTTACTACACAACAAACATAAGATAAAAAGCAAAAGAATGACAAAACTGAACAACTAAAAGCACCCTAAGGAAAAGAAAAGCTTAAAAGATGTGTTTTAAGATCTCTTTTAAATAAGTCCACAGTTTTGCCCCCCTCCCGAGGCTCCCTGGCAGGCTATTCCAGAGGCTGGGTGCATAATAACTAATGGCTGCCTCTCCATACCTCTTGGACCTAAGCTTTAGGATAGTTAAAAGGCCAGTGCCAAAGGACCTGAGGGACCTACTAGGTACATAACTTAAAAGCATGTCTGACATGTATTGCAGTACACAATCGTGGATTTATTTAAAAACCAATAGAATAATCTTACAATTAATTCCAAAACTCACACGTAGCCAGTGCAGAGACCTTGTGTAATGTGTGCTCTCCGTCTGGTCTTGGTCAGTACCCATGCTGCAGCATTCCTTTCTGTATGTTTTGCAGTTGACCAATGGCTTTCTTGGGTAGACCTGACAGGAGAGCATTACAGTGTCTCTCTGTATCAGCCTGAGAGAGAAACGGCCAGACCGTGGCAATGTTCCTCAGGTGGTAAAAAGCTATTTTGGTCACATTCCTAATGTGTGATTCAAAATTTTGTTCAGAATCTAAAATAACACCTCGTTTATTTACCTGGTGTTTTATCTTTATTGCCCGTGAAATAAAATGTGCGGCTAGATTCTCTCTGTGCTTTGGCTCCAACAATAAGTACCTTGGTCTTGTCTTGATTTAGGTGGAGGAAGTTGTGAGCCATCCAAGTTTTTAAATCACTAATACAGTCCAAAATTTGTCCGTGGAGATAAAATCCTCTGGTGAAACAGAAATGCAACGATGTGTATCGTCTGCGTAGCAGTGAAAATCAATATAATATAATAATATGATAACGCTGCCAAGAGGTAAGATATATAAATGGAACAGTACCGGACCCAAAATCGAACCTTGTGGAACGCCACATGTGATATGTATATTCTCTGAGTTATGTTCACCAAGGGTGACAAAAAACTATCGACCAGTTAAATAGGGGGATCAGGTAGCCTAGTGCTTTGGGCCGGTAACCGAAAGGTTGCGAGATCGAATCCCCGAGCTGACAAAGTAAAAATCTGTCATACTTCCTCTGAACAAGGCAGTTAACCCACTGTTCCTAGCCTGTCATTGTATATAAGAATTTGTTATTAACTGACTTGCTTAGTTAAAATTTAAAAAAAATAGGTCCTAATGTCTAGTCATCGCCTTTCCATTTGTTTTGTCTCGTTTTCCCACACACCTGGTTCTCATTTCCCTCATTATGTGTTGTGTATTTAACCCTCTGTTTCCCCCATGTCTTTGTGTGGTATTGTTTATCTGTTTTCATGTATGCGCACGTTAGGTTGGTTGCGCTGGGTTATGTTCAACCCGTATTTGTATTTCGTGTTTATTTGTGCCGTGTGCTTTTGGTTCGCCAAATAAAAGGCTCTGTTTTGCTACCAAATATCTGCTCTCCTGCACCTGACTTCCTACAGACACATGGAACGAGGGGACTGCAGAGGCTAACCTGTCTGTCCAGTAGGACATCATGGTCAAATGCAGCACTTAAATCTAAGAGTACAAGGACAGAGGGCTGTTTGGCATCTGTGTTGGCTCTAAGATCATTTACCACTTTAACTAATGATGTCTCTGTGCTGTGGTTGGCAAAAAAAACTGATTATAATTTTTTTTAAATAGAGTTTCCACAAAAAAAAAGTATTTTGCTCTTTGAAAACCAATTTCTCCTGAGTTTTGCTTAAGAATGGACGGTTGGAGATTGCCCGAAAATTGCTAAGAGCTGAAGAATCTAGATGACTTTTCTTCAGAAGGGGTTTCACGATAGCAGTTTTTAGTGCAGTGGGGAAAGTGCCTGTGAACAGGGAGTGATTAACAATAGCTTGCACTTCTTCAGATATGCCATTAAAAACTCAGACCATTGAGCCTCTAAAGCACAACACTCCACGTTACTTAGCCTGCATTTAAACAGGCCTTTATCCAAATGGCTTGAGAGAGCATACATGAGATTTTCTTACTGTGGAATAATAAAACACATCTCCATATTTTGAGGACACTTGGTTTGTCTATCCCATGCTTCATAACCGTTTTGCTTTGTTTTTTGTTTTTTTCTAAAGTGGATGAGATCAAACTGATAATTATCACCTAGATGACTTATATTTTCGTGGAATCTATAATGTTATATATCAGGCCATTTTGTAAAGCCACAGTGAGGTATTTTTTCATAGTATTACCAAGAGGTTCGCACACAGACACTTTACATGCCAGGGGGTGACTGTTCTCTAGGCCACTTCATAGACTGTAGTGCAGCTCTGAACCCAAGCCCTTCTTTTCAGGTGTGGGAGTATACATTTCTGCTGCTTATTAATTAATATGTATGTCGTTTTGTGAGTGTTTCTCTCCTGGCGGAATAAAAAGCTGTTAATGTATAACATTGGGAGCACAGAGGCTCTGTACTGTACCATACCGTACCTCCAGTTGGCTCTCTGACAGACAGACACATGGCTGAGAAGGCTATGTCCCAAATGGCACCCTGGTACCTACATAGTGCACTACTTTTAACCAAAGCCCTATGGACCCTTGTCAAAAGTAGTGCACTACAAAGGAAATAGGGTACCATTTAGTTTATAGATAGCGTGTAGCTGTGAAAGTCACATGGAGTCTGCGGGGAGAATGCAGCTCTGCGCTATTTGGTTAAGACACTAATGGCCTGCCATACATCACAGTCTATATGGCCATTGTTAGTGGACAGCTTCAGATCTTTAGTTTAGGGCCCTTTTAGCTGAAGGATCCAGCACAGTGAGTCTTTCTGTCTAATCGATTATGTTTTATTACACAGTTTAGCACAAAGGTTCTGAGCCGGGGAGTAGCAGAGCTGCTGATTCAAGTTTCAAGTTTGAATGTCACATGCACAAGTACAGTGAAATGCCTTTCTCGCTAACTCAAAACCTAACAATGCAACAATCAGTAACAATGTAATACTAGAAAAAAACTTGAGAAATAAGAAGAAATATGAAGAACACAATAAGTAAGTAAATAAGCATACAGGGTCAGTTCCAATACCATATTTACAATGTGCAGGGATACTGGAGTGATGGAGGTAGATTGAGTTGAGTTGAGTTTGAGTTTATTTTTACAGGGACAGTGCACATTAATCAACGTTTCAGTAAAAGTGCCGGTTTTAGCCAGCCGGCTAATTTTCAACCGCAGTCCCTGGGCAGGTTATTAAAAACAATTACAATATAGACAATAGCAACATAGAACAAGACATAGCATACAGACATAGCAACATAGGACAAGCAAGACGTAGCATACAGACAGAGCAACATAGAACAAAAAGCAGCAAGACAAAATTCATAAATATGTATAGGGGTAGATATGTATGGGGGTAAGGTGACTGGACAACAGGATATAAGATAAACTGAGTAACAGCAGCTTGTGTGTGTGTGTGTGTGTGTGGTGTGTGTGTGTGTGTGTGTGTGTGTGTGTGTGTGTGTGTGTGTGTGTGTGTGTGTGTGTGTGTGTGTGTGTGTGTGTGTGTGTGTGTGTGTGTGTGTGTGTGTGTGTGTGTGTGTGTGCGTTCGTGCGTGCGTGCGGAGTCAGTATAAATGTATGTGTGAGTGAGCAGATGATGGAGTGAGAGTGTGGGTAGGGCCCTGTGAGTGTGCATAGAGACAGTGCAAAAATAAAAAACAAAAGGTCAATAAAGATACAAGGTTAACTCAGATAGTCCGTGTAGCTATTTTGTTAGCTATTTATCAGTCTTACTGCTTGGGGATAGAAGCTGTTCAAGACTTGATGCCAGACTTGATGCACTGAGACTGTCCAGTCCTCCTGAGGTATAGGTCAGGTGTTTGATTCACACGTCAGGTGTATGCATCCATTGCCTACTAGCAGGACAAGGTCAGGCCATGTGTGGGTGAAGGTTATGAAGATGTGTTCTGTGAGAGAGAATATGTTACAGTACTTTGTTCCAGCTTCAGCCATACTGACTGACCTGCCAGGCACGATTCTGTGTGTTTATGTGCTTTCTCGTCCTACACAGTTGCAAATGACAGCAACTCCATTCAGAATATAAAGTAGAAGCTCTTGGTCCTTCTCCTTTAACTTTTCATTCCATCATTTTAATTCCATCTTCCTCCATTGTTTAGATATCTCCTAACCATTGCCCTACACGGAAGCTCTATAACTGTAGCCTATTGCCGCTTTGATGACTTATGATTGGCTAACAATAAGCTACACACGCCACTCTCGTGAAAAGCAACGAGCGTTAAAATAATGTTCGGATCTGTATTGGTCCTTCCGGACAAGTCAGTTAAAATTACACATTCCCGAGACTGACAATCATATCAGATCCGACCCAGACCCGTGACATTACTTAGAATTCTGGATCCGGACCTGCTCGGATCGCAGATCGGGTCTCGAGTATTTGGGTACAGGTGGATCCGTGACGACCTCTAGTTCTTATCCAGAGTTTTATTGGCTCTTGGTCACCACCCCTCATTAGCATACTCACACAGACAAGAAGTGGGCTTCATGGTTATTGCAGATGCACACACAACACTTCTAGATTAAAACACACTGGTTGGCAGCCAGACTTGCGTCTTGCGTCTTTATCTGTCGACAACGATAGCCACTCTGACCTGGAGTGGGAGCGGTCAGAGTCCAAATGTGCATTCGGGCATTCTGATTGGTGGAAACCAGGAAGCTGTGATAGATAGCTGAGAAGGGGAGAAAACACCCTAACGGGACTGTGGGTAAAGTCATGTGCACAGGCATGGCCTTTTTTACAATGATTGTGTGTGTGTGTATAAGAGAGAGATATGTAGGTGGTTGTGTTCCATGTTAGATATACCAAGGGTATCCACATTGCCTCCTGCTCCATCTCCAACAATGATCTCGCATTCGGTACCTGTCAGTAGCAGATGAATCTGTCACTGTGAGCTGGTGCGCTGTTGCAACTGTGTAAATTGATTGAACCAAAATGGGCGCCTTGAGAGCGATACAGAGACACAAGATGGTGTGAGACATGCGGGATTAAATGAGTAGCGACGGGGGTGACTTAGAGAGAGATAGGAAGAGCAGGCTTTCCTTTCTCCGTAATGTTGTTTGTGCTTGTTGTGTGTCTCCTCTACCTGGGTCAGTGACTCCTGCTCTGTGTGTCCTTGGACCAGGCTGGTCGGCCATTAGTGGTTCCATTGGCAGCTGTTGTAATTAGCTGCATAGTGGACCCACCGGACGCTGCTAATTAAAACTATTGCCTAGCCTACTCACCTAAACACCACCACTACTGTACTGTAGTGCAGTCCCGGCCTCTACTTATGAGAGACAGCACTAGGTCTGATGTCGTCATCTCACTGAGTTTGGGGGGCATCCTGACCTGGAAGGCAGGACAGGACTGTTACCTATTTCTGAGTCAACAAAAGGTATTTTAGTGGGGAATCTTCTACAAGCAGTTATATTAGAAGCTCTTGCTTGATTTCATCAAGCATGAGCAGTAAGTTCTTAAAAACTATAGTTGAACAACTATACGGATTGTTGGAAAACTTTTGTAGAAAGATGTCAAACTGCATAAAATCATTCGAAGGACAAATTTAGGCTAAATGGAGAGAGAGAGAGAGAGAGGGGGGAGAGAGAGGAGAGAGAGAGAGAGAGAGAGAGAGAGAGGGGAGAGAGATGAGAGAGAGAGAGAGAGAGAGAGAGAGAGAGAGAGAGAGAGAGAGAGAGAGAGAGAGCGACAGAGACAGAGAGAGCAGAATCATCCATTCTCTCCAGTCAGCAGTTTAACATATCATTTTCATATTCCAGTTTATATATTCCATTTTCCCTGTACTCACACTGGAGTTAATCAACTGCCTGGAGTGCCATTGCCTTTTACTATCCTCTCTGCATCCCTTAAAGGCTCCATTTAGAGAAGAATGTTATGCTGGATGGACCCTGTGCTGTTTTGGAGATTGTTACTGTGGAAACCTGGTCAATCCTAATCAGCGATGGGTGTGGGAAAGTGGCGGGGGAGTTTGAAAGGCAAGGGATATTTTTCATTTCTATTGTAGTGAGTAATTATGTAAATCCAAAACTTACATTGTGAAAAATAGATGCTGTTTGTACATCATTTATTTTGTTTGAGAACAAAAGCACTGAACACAATCAGCTTCATTTAGACTTGCTTAATTACTCTCCATTTAGTCCTAATGAAACAGACAGATGCAATATGGTGAGAATAAGACAAGGGAAAATGTATTCAACCTCCGATAAGAATAAGATTGATGTTTGACCCCTATATCTGTACAGTATAGCAACTACTGCCTTCTGAAAGCCACACAGTATGGGTGATGACTGAAGAGGAGGCGTGTTTTGGCACGAGTAGCCAATCGGGTACCTTTAAGGTCTTTACCTTGGCTTTCATCCTGCTCCATGCTCCTAGGAGCTCTGATTGGAGGGCAACCACACAAGCTTCTGAGGAACCTGAACAATGTAAATGTCAGAGAGAGAGAAATGTCAATGGATGGAGGCCTATAGGCTTAACAGTGAATTCTCTTTTGTCATAGTATATCGTCAGTGGTGTAAAAAGTAAAGCTACTTTAAAGTACTACTTAAGTCATTTGTTTGGTGTATCTGTACTTTACTTTACTATTTATAATTTTGACATCTTTTACTTCACCACATTCCTGAAGAAAATAATAATTTTACTCCATACATTTTCCCTGGCACCCAAAAGTAATCTTTACATTTTGAATGCTTAGCAGGACAGGAAAATGGTCCAATTCACACAGTTATCAAGAGAAGGTCCCTGGTCAACCCTATTGCCTCTGATCCGATGGACTCACTAAACACACATGCTTTGTTTGTTCTCAGTGTTGGAGTGAGCCCCTTGCTATATGTACATTTAAAAAACAAGAAAATGGTGCTGTCTGGTTTAATATAAGGCGTTTGAAATTATTTATACTTTTACTTTTGATACTTAAGTATATTTTAGCAATTACATTTACTTTTGATACTTAAGTATATTTAACATCAAATACTTTTAACGACTTTTACTCAATTAGTATTTTACTGTGTGACTTTCACTTTAAGCCGACTTGAGTCATTTTCTATTAAGGTATCTTTACTTTAACTCAAGTATGACAATTGGGTACTTTTTCCACCACTGTATATCATATTAACTATGATTTTACATAAAGATAGCGGGTAAATATTTTTTTTTAAATGTGAATAATGGTGTGAGGTGCCAGTGCTGCAGCTGGGACCGGTGAGTGAGAGGCAGACGTTGGGCTGGGGTGAGGGTGTAGTGTTACGTCCTCGGTGGCGGTAATGTTCTTAGGGGTTATTTATATGAGCCTGGTCGCGCGCCAGCGCACCCGCATTGGGAAGAACATATTGAGCTCCCAAGTATGTAGGCCTATCCAAGTTTTTCCATCACCCTCCGGCTGACAAGCCTCTCGCGGACGCATGAGTTAAAGCCGTGGCATGCCATTGCATTGGGGAAAGAAAGCCTTCCGCTCGCACTTTGGCGAGTGGAAACGGTCCTTGGCATTTTGCCTTTAGCCTATTGGCATTTGAATAGACATACTTGAAATTACAATTTACCAGTAATTTATTTAAAATATGCAGGATGTCGAAGCAGGGTATCGAAGCAATCTTATTTTGATGAATTGTTATTGTATCAAACAGATGCAAAACGCAAAGAATTTAGCCAACAGAAGAGCTTTGTACATTAGCTTCTGACAAAAGCCGAGTTATGAATCATTCCACCTGTCTTTCTCGAGACAAAGCAGAGCCAATTAACAGATACTAGATGTTGTTCCTATCCAACGCTCTATAAATGACTGTCCAAATCTGCCAACATGAACACCTCCAACAGGATACATATGGGCCTATCAAATTAGATATTCCCTAGGAGTGAATGCCAGTTCCTGACATAGGACACCATGCGGAAAGGGGTCCTATTTCATTTTTTATATATTTTATTTATTTAACCAGGTAGGCTCAGTTGAGAACAAATTCTCATTTACAACTGCGACCGGGCCAAGATAAAGCAAAGCAGTGCGACAAAAACAACAACACAGAGTTACACATAAACAAACATACAGTCAATATCACAAAAGAAAAGAAAAATTGAGAAAATCTATGTACAGTGTGTGCAGATGTAGAAGAGTAGGGAGGTAGGCAATAAATAGAGATGAAAATAATTACAATTTAGCATTAATACTGGAGTGATAGATGTGCAAGTAGAGATTCTGGGGTGCAAAAGAGCAAGAGGTTAATTAAGTAATAATATGGGGATGAGGTAGTCGGGTGTGCTATTTACAGATTGGCTGTGTACAGGTACAGTGATTGGTAAGCTGCTCAGACAGCTGATGCTTCAAGTTAGAGAGGGAGATATAAGACTCCAGCTTCAGAGATTTTTGCAATTCGTTCCAGTCATTGGCAACAGAGAACTGGAAGGAAAGGCAGCCAAAGGGAGTGTTGGCTTTGGAGATAACCAGTGCAATGTACCTGCTGGAGCGCGTGCTACGGGTGAGTATTGCTATGGTGACCAGTGAGCTGAGATAAGGCGGGGCTTTACCTAGCAAAGACTTATAGATGACCTGGAGCCAGTGGTTTTGGCGACGGATATGTAGTGAGGGCCAGCCAACGAGAGCACACAGGTCGCAGTGGTGGGTAGTATATGGGGCCTTGGTGATAAAACGGATGGCACTGTGATAGACTACATCCAGTTGTAGAGTTTTGGGGGCTATTTTGTAAATTATATCGCCGAAGTCGAAGATCGGTAGGATAGTCAGTTTTACGAGGGTATGTTTGGCAGCATGAGTGAAGGAGGCTTTGTTGCGAAATAGGAAGCCGATTCTAGATTTAATGTTGGATTGGAGATGCTTAATGTGAGTCTGGAAGGAGAGTTTACAGTCTAACTAGACACCTAGGTATTTGTAGTTGTCCACATATTCTAGGTCAGAACCGTCCAGAGTAGTGATGCTAGTCGGGCGGGAGGGTGCGGGCAGCAATCGGTTGAAGAGCATGCACTTAGTTTTACTAGCATTTAAAAGCAGTTGGCGGCCACGGAAGGAGTGTTGTATGGCGTTGAAGCTCGTTTGGAGGTTTGTTAGCACAGTGTCCAAAGAAGGGCCAGATGTATACAGAATGGTGTCATCTGAGTAGAGGTGAATCAGAGAATCAACAGCAGCTAGGGCGATATCATTGATATATACAGAGAAAAGAGTCGGCCCGAGAATTGAACCCTGTGGCAACCCATAGAGACTGCCAGAGGTCCGGACAACAGGCCCTCCGATTTGACACACTGAACTCTATCTGAGAAGTAGTTGGTAAAACAGGCGAGGGAGTCATTTGAGAAGCCAAGGCTATTGTCACGACTTCCACCGAAGGTGGCTCCTCTCTCTGTTCGGGCGGTGCTCGGCGGTCGTCGTTGCCGGCCTACTAGCTAACACCGATCCATTTTTCCTTTTCGTTTGTGTCTGTCTGGTTTTTCTTTACACCTGTGTCCTATTAGTTAATTTCGGTGGGTTTATTAACCTCCGCTGCCTGCTATTCTTTGTGCGGGATTATTTGCTGTTGTTGCTATGTTAGGGAGGCGTGTTTGCGCCACAGGTTTTTTTTTCTCGCGGTCGTTGTACCGTTTTGGACTGTAATTAGGAGTAGAGGTTTCTCCTCCGTGTGTTGCGTTTATTCCCTGTGTGTGGCGACTTTGTTTGGGCGTGTCCCTCCACCTGCTGTTGTTGAGTTGTGACTTCTAATAAACGATTGTGCTACTGGGACTTCCTTGCTCTCCTGCTCCTGACTCCTGGACCTCCCTCCTCTTAGGAGGCACGCAATAGCTATAAAGTCTGCCGATAAGAATGTTGTGATTGACAGAGTCGAAAGCCTTGGCCAGGTCGTTGAAGACGGCTGCACAGTACTGTCTTTCATCGATGGCGGTTATGATATCGTTTAGGACCTTGAGCGTGGCTGAGGTGCACCCATGACCAGCTCGGAAACCAGATTGCATAGCGGAGAAGGTACGGTGGGATTCTAAATGGTCGGTGATCTGTTTATTAACTTGGCTTTCGAAGATTTTAGAAAGGCAGGGCAGGATGGATATAGGTCTTTAACAGTTTGGGTCTAGAGCGGCAGCTTTCCTATCTTTGGGGATCTAAGACGACACGAAAGAGAGGTTGAATAGGCTAGTAATAGGGGTTGCAACAATTTCGTCTGATAATTTTTGAAAGAGAGGGTTTAGATTGTCTAGCCCAGCTGATTTGTAGGGATCCAGATTTTGAGGTTCTTTCAGAACATCAGCTGTCTGGATTTGGGTGAAGGAGAAGCAGGGGGGGGGTTTGGGCAAGTTGCTGCAGGGGGTGATGAGATGTTGGCCAGGGTAGGGGTAGCCAGGTGGAAAGCATGGCCAGCCGTGGAAAAATGCTTATTGAAATGATCGATTATCGTAGATTTATCGTTGGTGACAGTGTTTCCTAGCCTCAGTGCAGTGGGCAGCTGGGAGGAGGTGCTCTTATTCTCCATGGACTTTACAGTGTCCCAAAACTTTTGGGAATTAGTGCTACAGGAAGCAAATTTCTGTATGAAAAAGTTAGCCTTAGCTTTCCTAACTGACTGAGTATATTGGTTCCTGACTTCCATGAAAAGTTGCATATCGCGCAGGCTATTCGATGCTAATGCAAAACGCCACAGGATGTTTTTGTGCTGGTCAAGGGCAGTCAAGTCTGGGGTGAACTAAGGGCTATATCTGTTCTTAGTTCTACATTTTTTGAATGGGGCATGCTTATTTAGGATGGAGAGGAAAGCACTTTTGAAGAGCAACCAGGCATCCTCTACTGACGGGATGAGGTCAATATCCTTCCAGGATACCAGGGCCAAATCGATTAGAAAGGCAGGCTCGCTGAAGTGTTTTAGGGAGCGTTTGATAGTGATGAGGGATGGTCGTTTGACCGCAGACCCAGTACGCACGCAGGCAATGAGGCAGTGATCATTGAGGTCCTGGTTGAAGACAGCAGAGGTGTATTTAGAGGGCAGGTTGGTCAGGATGATATCTAAGAGGGTGCCCATGGTTACGGATTTCAGGTTGTACCTGGTAGGTTCCTTGATGATTTGTGTGAGATTGAGGGCATCTATCTTAGATTGTAGGATGGCCTCTGTGTTAAGCATGTCCCAGTTTAGGTCACCTAACAGTAAGAACTCTGAAGATAGATGGGGGGGCGATCAACTCACATATGGTGTCCAGAGCACAACTGGGCGCCGAGGGGGGTCTATAACAAGCGACAACAGTGAGAGACTTGTTTCTGGAGAGGTGGATTTTTAAAAGTAGAAGCTCTAATTGTTTTTGCACAGACATGAATAGTATGACCGAACTCTGCATGCTATCACTGCAGTAGATTGTAACTCCGCCCTCTTTGGCAGTTCTATCTTGTCGGAAAATGTTGTAGTTAGGGATGGAAATTTCAGGATTTTTGGTGGCCTTTCTAAGTCAGGATTCAGACACAGCTAGGACATCTGGGTTGGCGAAGTGTGCTAAAGCAGTGAATAAAACAAACTTGGGGAGGAGGCTTCTAATGTTAACATGCATGAAACTAATGCTTTTACGGTTACAGAAGTCAACAAATGAGAGCGCCTGGGGAATGGGAGTGATGCTGGGGGCTGCAGGGCCTGGGTTAACCTTTACATCACCAGAGGAACAAAGGAGGAGTAGGATAAGAGTACGGCTAAAGGCTAAAAGAACTGGTCGTCTAGTGCGTTCGGAACAGAGAGTAAAAGGAGTGGGTTTCTGGGCGCGGAAGAATAGATTCAAGCCATAATGTACAGACAAGGGTATGGTAGGATGTGAGTACAGTGTAGGTAAGCCTAGGCATTGAGTGACGATGAGAGAGGTTTTGTCTCTAGAGGCACCATTTAAGGCAGGTGCGGTCACCGCGTGTGTGGGAGGTGGAACAACAGGGCTAGCTAAGGCATATTGAGCAGGGCTGGAGGCTCTACATTGAAATAAGGCAAAAATTACTAACCAAAACAGCAATAGACAAGGCATATTGACATTAGGGAGAGGCATGTGTAGCCAAGTGATCATAGGGTCCAGTGAGTAGCTAGGCAAGCTGGAGGCACGGCAATTCAGACAGCTGGCAGGCCGGGGCTAGCAGCAGGCTAGCAGAAGGGCCTCAAGGGGACGTCGCAACAAAAGTCTGTTGAAACCCCCTCGAACGGTTAGGTCAACAGACCAGTCGTGTCGGCAGCAAAGGGTTCAGGCCAATTGGCAGAAAAGGTATTGAAGCCCAGGAATTATCTGATGGAATTCTTTGGCTAATCATTTACATTACATTTACATTTTAGTCATTTAGCAGACGCTCTTATCCAGAGCGACTTACAGTAGAGTGCATACATTTAATTACATTTTTACGTACTGAGACAAGGATATCCCTACCGGCCAAACCCTCCCTAACCCGGACGACGCTATGCCAATTGTGCGTCGCCCCACGGACCTCCCGGTTACGGCCGGCTGCGACAGAGCCTGGGCGCGAACCCAGCCCAGCCTGGGCGCGAACCCAGAGACTCTGGTGGCGCAGATGCAGTGCCCTAGACCACTGCGCCACCCGGGAAGCCTAATCGGGAGAAGGGCCTAGCTACAGGCTAACTGGTGCTTGCTTCGGGACAGAAACCCCCTCTGACGGTTACGTCGGTAGACCAGTCGTGATGGATCGGCGAGGCTCCGTGTCGGCAGCTAAGGGTCCAGGCCAATTGGCAAAAGAGGTAATTGAAGCCCAGGAATTGCTTGATGGAATCTCTTCAGCTAGACGGGAGATGGGCCTAGTTCGAGGCTAGCTCCAGGCTAACTACTAGCTAGTAGCAGTTAGCTGGCTAGCTTCAGAAGGGGGTTCCGATTCAAAAGTGTAAAAATAGCAGATCCATACCACATTGGGTGAGGCGAGTTGCAGGAGAGTAAGTTCAATCCATAGATGGAAAATGAGATGTAAAAAAATAATACAAAAATATATATGAAATATATACAAAGAAAAACGATATATACAAGGGACGCCATCTTGGTATTCATGTTTAATTTATAGACATCTCTCAGTGAAGGAATACTACATGGTTGATATCTCACAGAGATACATTTCTGCCAGGCTCTGACACGTCTGATGGGGCCATAGATTTATAATATCCTTATCAGTTTGCTATTTTAAACAACCTGGTGGTTTCATCTTAGTCAAATATGTAGAATGTTTTTATTACATATGTGAAGGAAAAGTAAAATAGAGTAAAACTCAATAGAGTAAAACAAGTTAAATTAATTTCTGTATATTAAAATGACAGGTGATTTTTTTATATTCTAAAAAACTATAATAAACGGTATAAATACAATTTTAAAACATATACTAAAATACACTACAGTATATACAGTACATTCGGAAAGTATTCAGACCCCTTCCCTTTTTCCAGTTTGTTACGTTACAGCCTTATTCTAAAATGGATTACATTAAAAAAAATCCTCATCAATCTACACACAATATCCCATAATGACAAAGTGAAAACAGGTTTTTAGAAATGTTTGTTAATTTATACAACAACAAAAAAATCAGAAATACCTTATTTACACAAGTATTCAGACCTTTTGATATGAGACCTGAAATTTAACTCAGGTGCATCCTGTTTTCATTGATCATCCTCAAGATGTTTCTACAACTTTAATGGAGTCCACCTGTGGTAAATTCAATTGATTGCTCATGATTTGACACACGCCTGTCTATATAAGGTCCCACAGTTGACTGTGCATGTCAGAGCAAAAACCAAGCCATGAGGTTGAAGGAATTGTCCGTAGAGCTCCGAAACAGGATTGTGTTGAGGCACAGATCTGGGGAAGGTTACCAAAACATTTCTGCAGCATTGAAGGTCCCCAAGAACATAGTGGCCTCCATCATTCTTAAATTGAAGAAGTTTGGGACCACCAAGACTCTTCTTAGAGCTGGCCGCCCGGCCAAACTGAGAAATCGAGGGAGAAGGGCTTTGGTTAGGGAGGTGCCCAAGAATCCGATGGTCACTCTGACAGAGCTCCAGAGTTCCTCTGTGGAGATGGGAGAACCTTCCAGAAGGACAGCCATCTCTGCTGCACTCCACCAATCAGGCCTTTATGGTAGAGTGGCCAGACGGAAGCCAGTCCTCAGTAAAAGGCACATTACAGCCCGCTTCGAGTTTACCAAAAGGCACCTAAAGGACTCTGACCATGAGAAACAAGATTCTCTGGTCTGATGAAACCAAGATTTGGCCTGAATGTCAAACGTCACGTAATGGAGGAAACCTGGCACCATCCCTATGGAAAAGCATTGTGGTGGCAGCATCATGCTGTGGGGATGTTTTTCAGAGGCAGGGACTGGGAGACTAGTCAGGATCGAGGGAAAGATGAACGGAGCAAAGTACAGAGAGATCCTTGATGAAAACCTGCTCCAGAGCACTCAGAACCTCAGACTGGGGCGAAGGTTCACCTTCCAACAGGACAACGACCTTAAGCACACTGCGACAACGCATAAGTGGCTTCGGGACAAGTCTCTGAATGTCCTTGAGTGGCCCAGCCAGAGCCCGGACTTGAACCTGATCGAACATCTCTGGAGAGACCTCTGTCAGGTTGGACGCTCCCCATCCAACCTGACAGAGCTTTAGAGGATCTACAGAGAAGAATGGGAGAAACTCCCCAAATACAGGTGTGCCAAGCTTGTAGTGTCATACCCAAGAAGACTTAAGGCTGTAATCTCTGCCAAAGGTGCTTCAACAAAGTACTGAGTAAAGGGTCTGAATATTTATGCAAATGTAATATTTTGACATTTTGATACATTTGTAAACATTTCTAAAAACCTGTTTTTGCTTTGTCATTATGGGGTATTGTGTGTAGATTGATGACGGAAAAAAACAATTGAATCCATTTTAGAATAAGGCTGTAACGTAACTAAATGTGGAAAAAGTCAAGGGGTCTGAATATTTTCCGAATGCACTGTATAATAAATATGTGGACACCCCGAATGAGTGGATTTGGCTATTTCAGCCACACCCGTTGCTGACAGGTACATACAACCGAGCACACAGCCATGCAATCGCCATAGACAAACATTAGCAGTAGAATGGCCTTACTGAAGAGTTCAGTGACTTTCTATGTGGCACCGTCATAGGATGCCACCTTTCCAACAAGTCAGTTCGTAAACTTTCTCCTTTGCTAGAACTTCCCCGATCAAAAGTAGTGCTGTTATTGTGAAGTGGAAACGTCTAGGAGCAACAACGGCTCAGCCGCGAAGTGGTAGGCCACACAAGCTCACAGAATGGGAGAGCCAAGTGCTGAAGCGCGTTGCGTGTAAAAATAATCTGTCCTCGGTTGCAACACTCACTGCCGAGCTCCAAACTGTCTCTGGAACGCCAGCACAATAACTGTTTGTCGGATGCTTCACGATATGGGTTTCCATGGCCGGTGCAGCCACACACAAACGTAAGATCACCATGCGCAATGCCAAGCATCGGCTGGAGTGGTGTAAAGCTCGCCGTCATTGGAGCTGTGGAAACACGTTCTCTGGAGTGATGAATCAAGCTTCACCATCTGGCAGTCCGATAGATGAATCTGGATTTGGCAAGATGCAAAGAGAACGCTACCTGCTCGAAAGCGTAGTGCCAACTGTAAAGTTTGGTGGAGGAGGAATAATGGTCTGGGGCTGTTTTTCATGGTTCGGGCTTGGCCCCTTACTTCCAGTGAAGGGAAATCTTAAAATGACAGAGTACAAGGACATTCTAGACGATCCTGTGCTTCCAACCTTGTGGCAACAGTTTGGGTAAGGCCCTTTCCTGTTTCAGCATGACAATGCCCCCATGCACAAAGCGAGGTCCATACAGAAATGCAGGAGCGCAACTTTGGTTTTAGAAAGGGGGGATATAATAAATAAATAAAAATGTCATCCAGTTGGATAAACATGTGGGGGGGGGGGGGGGGGGGGACATGCGCCCCTGCATAAATGGTTTGTCAAGATTGGTGTGGAAGAACTTGACTGGCCTGACCTCAACCCCATCAAACACCTTCGGGATGAATTGGAACACCGACTGCGAGCCAGGCCTAATCGCCCAACATCAGTGCCCAACCTCACTAATGCTCTTGTGGCTGAATGGAAGCAAGTCCCAGCAGCAATGTTCCAACATCTAGTGGAAAGCCTTCCCAGACGAGTGGAGGCTGTTATAGCAGCAAAGGGGGGACCAACTCCATTTTAATGCCCATGATTTTTATGAGGTGTTCGACGAGCAGGTGTCCACATACTTTTGGTCATGTAGTGTATATGAATAGAATTTCGACCTTCTTTCCTGTCTTTCAAGATAATATATTCGATGACAAAGTGATAAATAACATAAATCAAATTGTATAGGCGCGGCCGTGATAGCGTTGAAGACCCGTTGAGTGCGCATTCGTGTGTAGAGTGGCTGCGCGCTATGATACCCGTGACTCCAGAGCGCGAGCTGGGCTTTCGGCTTTGACAGTCAGTCTTGTCACACATCGTTTCGAAAGATGTTGGGTACGGACGACCACAGGGACAATCTGAAACGGTTCGGGACAGGTAGGCAGAAATACAACATATACAGTGTAGCGTTTGTTTTTACATATTGACGTGTGCTGTTTACTATTCAAAGTTTGTGGACCCAATGTGACAGTTCATCACGCACAAATATCAGTCTACCAGTAGCGCGTGTACAGTAGCCTATTTTCCATTCATAATGGAATGATTAGCTATAAAGTTATTCTGAGATGGCCAAATTATACATTTTAAACGAGGCAGATGCATGTATAGGCCTAGCTATTTTATTTACAATGAATGGACAAACGACAGATTGTTAGTTTTGTTTATGTCTGACATGGCAATTTGTTGTCATGGGCAGACTAGACTTTTTTATATGCATGTAATATTCATTTTGATTTGGTTGTTAATCAAAACACCTTTAGTAGTTTTAAATGATTACAGCTTCGAGGTAATGTATTGTCTGTAACTTACGAAGCAAATGTTGTAGGTAATTGATTCACTGTTGCGCTTTGAGGCTATTAATTGAGCGCACGTTGATCGTTTGAATTGCACATTAGGCGATCTGAATGGGCTTATTTGTTCATACTTCCTCACTCACTGAATAAAATATGATATTGCTCGACCGTTCATCGTCCATCCCGTCACGCAACCGGGCTGGGTGTTTCCGCATGGCATGTGGTGAGCCGGTGCTTGTGGTTCTCAATGGCCAGATGCAGGCAGGCTTTCCCTCAATAGAAAACTGTAACCATGGAACTGTAGTAGACTATTTAACCCAACCGAATTCCAAAGCTCTTTCTCAAGTGTATGATGTGGTTCAATAACGTCTAATCTTGCAAAACATCAGTTTATTTATATCTTTACACCCGGATAAGGGCTTTCGATAAATGTAGGCTCTAGAATTGAATTAATTAATCACGTGCAGTAAGAAAGCAGTGGCTGATCATTCTGAAGAAGGGCAAACTTTATCAGACAAAGATATAAAACTTCAAGAGGTATTCTCGACACACAGGCCTGGGCATTGCGTACTCCACAGCTATCACCCACTGGGACCCATGACAGATGTTAGTCTGCTATACTTTACATTCATGTCAGTAGGCAGTGGTTTCAGTTTAAATGCCTATCTCAGTTGACCTCTACTCTTATGACATTGGAATTGGACACTTGCATTGTTTAGTCAGTCAAATGATAATAATAATAATATTAATAATAGATTTAATTTATTTAGGGCTTTTCATTATAAAGATCACTCTAAAGATGCTAAAAAGTAGGTATTGGGCTGGACAATGGTCTTCAACAGAGGCTGGAGCATCCAGGTCACATGACGATGATAATAATGATGATCATCCACAGAAACACCTTTCATTTCAAACATTGATCTAGGCTATTATAACATAGTCCAAACAGCAGTCAAACATTGATCTAGGCTATTATAGCATAGTCCAAACAGCAGTGAAACATCCATGTCCCCCTGTGAGGCCTGACTGACATGAGAAACTAGTTCAGTAGTCCCAGGAGGGCTTCTGAGAGAGTGTCAGTTGTTGGCTTGATGTCGTCTCTAACTTGTGTTTATTGTGCTCTGGGCACTCTACTCACTGTAACAAGCTGAGCTGAGCGGAACGCAGATAAATCAAGGCAAATATCAACATGTTCAGTCCGGGAAGGTGAAATACGGCTGAGAGCATTTATGGACGCCACCTTAAGGGCTGCTACTCCTGCTGAATGCCTATGGGTGAATAATATGGAGGCCCGTGTTATTGTTGCTGTGACAGACTGCGTACATACTCTGTCAGTGTCACTTGTGTTTTGTCCAGTTGTTCCAAAGATGTTTATTTTCCTTATAAAGGAGGAGTTGTCTTTTTCTGTCTAGGGTGAGAGCTGGTGAAGTACTATGAAGTGTGTGTACCTGTGTGTGTGCCTGTGTGTGTGCCTGTGTGTGTACCTGTGTGTGTGCCTGTGTGTGTACCTGTGTGTGTGTACCTGTGTGTTTACCTGTGTGTGTACCTGTGTGTGTGTACCTGTGTGTGTACCTGTGTGTGTACCTGTGTGTGCACACGCTGTGGTGCCTGCTTTGTTTGCACTGTATGTTGACAGGGATAATTTAAGTAATGCTGTGCCAAGAGACATATGTCCATGCTGTTTGTGCTCAGAGATGACTCTGCCCTAAACTGTCACTTAAGGGTCCAAAGTGTCTCTGTACTGCTATAGCAGGCAACAGGTACAACACCACAGTCCCATCTCCAGCTTGAATGGCCACGGTGGGGGTTAGCTCTCTGCTACACTGAAGTAAAGCAACCAGTCCTATGTTATCAGAGGACAGAGAGCAAGAGAGAGGCAGAGAGGGAGAGCAAGAGAGAGGGAGAGCAAGAGAGAGGGAGAGCAAGAGAAAGAGAGAGAGCGAGGGCTGCATCTGCAGACAAAGAAAGAGTCCCCATATGCATCTTGATGAAGGTAAGACTAAATTGTTTGTGACACAGCGTGTGGTTTACAGTGCGGAACAGTGACACTCTCATTATGACAATAAAGTGGATGCTACAGTAGCAGTGGTCTGGTCTCTCTGCTGGTGTCTCACTGTGTATCCACACCACCCTGCTTTCTTTCCCTCCACTCCCAACGAGGGGATCATGTTGTGTCTTAATCAGCTGGGCTGGTAGCTGGGCTGGTAGCTGAGCTGGTAGCTGGGCTGGTCCCACTGACAAGACCACTGTACAGTATGTATGCATGTGGGTATCTATAGGTATGAATATGCATCCATATGTATGAATATGTATTTATATGTTTGAATATGTATGCATTCTGGAGGGATACTGTACCTTTTCTTTTTATATTCAGTTTACAGTTTTCACTGTAAACACACACACACACACACACACACGCACACGCACACGCACACACATACACACATACACACGCACACACACACAATGAGCTGCTGCTGTGTGGGAGGTACAGGTGTCTTGAAGTCAGGAAGTACTGTGGCTCTTTTCTGCATAGATCTTTTCAACAGTTTAGTGTTTTCTCTGTACTACCTTGTTTTAGATTTTAGGGGATTTAATATTGCTAAGGATGGCTTTTTGACAGGAGCCCGAACCCTTCCCAATTCTCACAAACCTCTTCTACTTGTTGTTCTTTCTCTCTTTGTCAACAACATCTATCTACATGTATCTTTCTTTTGTTGTTTTAGAAATACTACTTTCCCATTTTTACAGTTAAGTATGAATTGTAGAGTGTATTCAATCCGTATTACTCAATTATATGGTAATAAACATAACAACTTGACCTACGGAATAGGCAACCCTTCTCCAGTCATGCTAGGACAAATCATTCAAACTTTCTTTCAACAACGTAAACAGTGCTCTATCGCTGTCTCGACTTATCCCCTCTCTGCATCTTCCCTAGCGTCTCTCCCTCCCATGGTGTTGTGCCACACCACTCTGACATCTCTGTCTGACATTTTGAGTAGACCTCTTCTCCAGACCGATGTCCTTGTCTTTTCCCCATTGTGCTGGGACCTCCTGTTGTGTGTTCCTCTATGATGTTCTCCATGTCATCGCCTGCTGAGCCAAAGTGATGGGGGAATGGGCACATCAGTTATCTTGCTTTTTTCTGTTTGTGTGTGTGTGTGTGTGCGCGCACGCGCGCAGGTGTTTGTGATTTTAAGAACATCCTGTGGGTCTGATGTCCTTCATTTCAGGCTACGTTGGATCACAGCGACCTTCAGTGTGATTCTGTGAAAAGTTTTGTGCCCTGCTGGCTGCTTCTTCTGCTGTCAGCACAAACACACAGTTAAATCCCAATTAGCCAGGGGGTGCTGGATAATAGAAGGAGGTATGTCAGTGTCCTGTCTTTCTGTCTGTCTGTCCTGGACTCAGTGACACTGCCATAGTATAATTTACCTGGTGATCAAACCTAATTCAAATCAGATGCCTTGTTACACGAAGCAGGAGGCTCAACGCAAAACCATAGCATTTATTTGAGGGGGGATGTGAAACCCCTCATCATTCCCGAGACATTGTTGCAGATGAGCAGAGTCAGTGGAGTGGAGGCTTGGAGCCGAGCTGAGCCAGGCTGGGTGACAGGTGAACTCAAAAGGGCAAATATCTAAATACAGGCGTGAACATCCCCCCTCCGGCCGCTCTCCGCTCGCCTAACTCAGACAGATGGAGAGGTCACTCCAGCCCTCGCTGCCACCCTGATCGCACTGTACTGTACGACTAGTGGCAGAGGACGGGTGTGTGTGTGTAGGGGGGCTCCAGGGAGGCTGGTGGGGGGGGGGGGGGGGGGGTGGGGGAGGTCAGAGTTTCTGACAGCTGCATGAAGCCCGCCTCAGGGCAAGCAGGCTGCCCTTTCCTGGAGAAAGCCACCCTCCGCCTGGCTGATTGGCATGCCCGGCCGGCAGTGCTCATGGCTGGGACCGACTCAGCAGAAGACTGCCTAGCTCCTCAGTTGGGTGCTGAAGGGTTGGCGCTGTCGGAGGGCTAAGGTTTCACTATGCCCTCCCTCGTATGTGCACTCTGGGCAGAGGGTATAGAGTGTTACTGCTACTAACACATGAACCTCTCTGTCCCCAGTCACTCTCCCTACCCACGGTCCCCTCCTGATCCCTTCTGTACTTCCTCCTACCCACCAAGCTCTACCAGGAAGTGAACAGGCCAGTAGAAAGGAGCCTAGAGATACCCTCTGAGTCAGAGGAGGGAGACAATGTCAGAGGGTAAGCTCCCATTGAACAGCAGATTGAACCTGTGTCTGGAGCTTAATCTGATCCTGTATTTTGATCCCGGCCAGGGGTTTTGATTCCTCGTTACAGGATAATTATCCTAATTAACACAGAGTGCCAGACCACTACCTCACTACCTCAGAGCCGTGATCATCACACACGTACACACATACCCTCTCACACCTCCGTAATGACCCTCACACACACTGGGCCCAGTATTAGACATCCACATACACACACATGCCGGCGCAAACATACACACAGTGGCCTGCCTATGTGCCATGGCAGTTGGCGGGTCGTGGTGCTTGTGAGCTGAACAGAGAGTCAGTGTGTGAGGCCAGGTAGGCAGGCAGAGCCCCCCCCCCCCCCCCCCCCCTCCCAATAGGAGCACTAAATAGCCTGGTTGTTTTGAGGCCCCGTCACTATTCAACAGGAAGGGTGGAGACCCTGTCTAAACTGATTCTATCACAGGTTCCATATAAAAGACTGCCTGCATGCATATTCATGTCCAGGTGTGTATGTAAGAACACGATTGTGAATTTTGACTAAAGACTAATACTCTGTGATTGGTTGATTACAGTCAAGCTCAGAGAGTCCATTGGTCACTTCTTCGTTATCCATAGCGGTTGTGGGTTTGTGAAGGGTTTGTGTTTTAAACTCACCACAAAGTGTTTGGTTGACAACGTGGCTCTCAGAGAAATAGAGGATAAGGACAACAGAGATGTATATGAAGGCTATACTTATGTTGTATGCATTTTTCAACTGCAGTGAATCATTCAGAGCCCTTTTCAGCGAGGCTTTTATCTAAACCGGAGAGTGGGTTACCTCAGTCAGTGTACGGAGCGCATGTTCTATTGTGCTGTGATCTCCACAGAGAGCACGCTGAATCCACTCTTCAGCCTTTGTAAATGGCTTTTCTTGATGGGGCCGTGGCAGCACTTTTCATGTAGGTGTTTAAAGTGGCATGTTTGTCATCTTGCGGGGTTTGACTTTGGATGATAATAATACGGCTAGAAATAATGTGTTTTATGCCTTTCTCAAACCCAAGGACATTTTCTCCAACCTAAGTCACACAATACAATTCTGAATAAAACACAGCAAATGAAGTGAATAACCTGGAGAGAAAGGTATAGAATAATATGAAGAGCATGAAAAGCATTATACTGTAGCATTAAGAGAGAAACAAATGTCAACCGCATTAGAAAATACAGGCAGGGAGAGAGGAGATGAAAATGGAAGATACCAGAACGTATTCATATGATGAAAACAGCCTAGAGAGACTTATAACCACACACACAAACAAATATACACACAGCTGCTCTTATGGCAAGATTCAAATACACACACACACACACACACACACACACACACACACACACACACACACACACACACACACACACACACACACACACACACAGACACAGACACAGACACAGACACAGACACAGACACAGACACAGACACACACACACAGACACACACACACAGACCAAAAAAACGTTTGGGAAAGAATGAGATGAGATGAAATGCATTTCTGAGCGCATAACCTTGCACTAGAATACAAGCGTATAAATACCTGCATTTTACCATATGTGCATTAGATGTGAACCCAGCTTGTCCATGAGCTGAACAAAGTCTATGACCATGCATGTGAATCTTTCCATAAGAACAGCTGCTGTGTATGTGTGTGTGTGTGTGTGTGTGTGTGTGTGTGTGTGTGTGTGTGTGTGTGTGTGTGTGTGTGTGTGTGTGTGTGTGTGTGTGTGTGTGTGTGTGTGTGTGTGTGTGTGTGTGTGTGTGTGTGTGTGTGTATATTTGGGAAACACCCTAGGGTAAAAAGCTAAGTCATGTTGGGGTGAGAAATGCTGGCGAGGATCCATCTGTCTCTTCACAACTCCAAGGAAGCAGTCCATCTGCATCGCCGTATGGTTGCCAAGGGTCCGTTAACGCAGAATTCTGCGTTTGTCATGCTGAAAAAATATATAAAACGCGTAAGAAATATATTGCTACGTTTTGTAAACGCAGATCTAAAATGCTTCGGCATCAGACAAATGGTATGCTTCAGTTGTATGTTTCACGAACTGGGATTCTGTCCGCAGACAGCGCTCTGACTGATGGGTAGCTACTTTTCTCTGGTACTTTTCTCGGTGTAGCCTATTTTTACTCCGGTAAAATGCAAGATTGACTTCTAGCAAAACATTAAGAAATAGAGCTTGCGAAAATGAAGCTATTTTCTGCCGAATGTGTTGCACTAATGTATTTTCTGCCAAGGAAAACTACAGTTGCACGTCCCTGGTCAGTGTATTGAAGCAAAAAAAACATTGTTGACTTTCAATATAAAACAGCTGAAATGGTTTAAAGCGCAGATTAATCAATGGTGTACATATTGAAAATGCAGATTTCTGAACTGTTAACGCGAGCCCCGGTTCCTCAACCCACTCTGCCTTTTCATGACACCTCACCCCTCACCTCAACACAAACACACACCACTCCCCTTAGACTCGGAGCATTTGGAAAATGAACAAGAGTAAGAATTGAGGAAGTATGGATGTGAATAACTCTTTCAACAGGAACAGTCATATCATCCTTCATGTCTGTTTTGTGTTCAGGATATAGATTTTGGTGTACATTGTTCAGCCCCCACACCCACTCATCCTGTGTGTTCAGAAGTACTGTACTGTTTCGGAGACTTGTTGTATTTACATGTACACCTAAATGCACCTTTCCAATGTTGGTTTGAGTCTTTATTCCCTAAAAGCTCAAGCACTTCCTCAAGGTTATTTCTATCCATATATTATTTATCTATATCATATCTAGGTGGAAGAAAAGGGCAATTAAAATGAAGCCAATAAGCCACTCGGAGACCTCCGTGACCAAAAGAGACGATTAATAAAATAATACTCAGTCTGCTTTTAAATACCACTTCCTCCTTTGAACAGAGTCTGTTTGAAAAGATATCTGTCTTTAAAAGCCACGGTTGGACAGCATTGGCTGAGCTATAGAATGGCTGTTGGTTCGTGACGATGTGGGCCTCTTTTTAACCTGAGGCAGAATCTCTGTTTCACATAGAAACAGCCTTGATTTCATCTCTAAAGGTGATATGAACTGCACAGTGCGTTCACACACACACACACACACACATTCATTCTGATACACACACACAGACCCTGATACACACACACGCTACAAGCCCCTGTCCAATGACTCATAACTGTGTAGAGTGACCTGATGATGCGACAGGCGTTGGTCAGACGGCGTGACGTGCCCTAATCTATACCTGTGTGTGTGTGTGTGTGTGTGTGTGTGTGTGTGTGTGTGTGTGTGTGTGTGTGTGTGTGTGTGTGTGTGTGTGTGTGTGTGTGTGTGTGTGTGTCCTCTGGGATCTAGGCTGTGATTTCTCTGCTGCTAATAACACAATAATCACAGCCGTTCCACCTCTCAGCAGGGGGCTCCAGAACACACACACGTCCCCCATCTTTTATCGATTTGCCTAAATTCACAGTTGATAAAAACTCATATAATCCAGTTTAATCTCAGAACCTCCACGGTTAGAGGAGGCCGTCCTTGTAAAAGACGAATGTGTTCTTATCTGACTTGCCTAGTTAAATAAAGGTTAAATGAAATCCAATCAAAATCAGGAACAGTAGCTCTCACGTTGTTGATCTGTTGATCTGTGTGGCGACTACAACGGAGTGTTTTAGATGCCGTGTGCTTGGTCACGTTGGTTCACCATTGGTTGGTGCCATTGCGGATGCTATGGGGTTGTGAGAGACACACTGTTGTTGCAAGAGAGCTGTTGCTGGGGTTTTCTACGGCTTTTGTTTGGTTACCTTGATTCGCCTTGTGCTGCAGGTGCTGATCCTGTGGGGTTGTCATATACGTGGGTCTGGACTGGTCTGGACTGGACTGGAATTGCTTTCTGAAGGGCTGTGTAATATTTGTTCATCTGTCCTGGCCCTGCCTCCCTCCCCTGCTACTAGCTCCTCAGATTGGAGTGGGGTTTAGCTCCTCTATCACATACCGACTGGTCTTTGATTACAACTGAGATTGTAGGCCCGTCTCGCACATGCAGATACATCCTACTGCTACAGTATGTGTGTATTCTGTCTGTGCTGTGTGTTTTACATGTGCATGTTGTCTTAGTAGACTGGGTATACATTTTCATCTTTCCAACTGTCGGTTTTGATTCTGTCTTTGTGTTTCTCTTTCTAATTTATTTAAGTGTTGTTGTTGTTGTTGTTGTTGTTGTTGTTGTGAGTGTGGCTGGTTGGTTGTACATCCCCTCTCTGTTTGGGGCCTCCTGTCTGTCTGTCTGTCTGTCTGTCTGTCTGTCTGTCTGTCTGTCTGTCTGTCTGTCTGTCTGTCTGTCTGTCTGTCTGTCTGTCTGTCTGTCTGTCTGTCTGTCTGGAGGGCTGAGAAGACCAAAGCCAGCTTCCTGTTCTCCAGACTCTCCTTCCACTATATCTCTCTCCACTGGCTGGCTGGTTGAATCACTTTGCCCTGCAGCAACTCACAGATAGATCTCTCCCTCCAGTCCGTCTGCACACCCTCATCACGACCTAGTGGAGAATGACCCACTGAATCACTTCTGTTAGGTAACAGGTTTGACTCTCTCTCGGGTCCCTGGTTGACACTTGCTTGATAATAATGATATATTTATATAGCGCTTTTTATTATGAATCTCAAAGTGCTTCACAGTGGATCAGATCCACTGCCGTTCAGCTTCATACCTGTTGGTTTGTTCAGAGTTGGCTGGTATCGCATAACACACCAGTTTTCTGTTCTTATGCCAGAGACTGTGTGGATGAGACAGTGCCAGTTGAATCATTGAATCTCTGCATTTTGCAACACGCATTAGCTGGAGGATTGAATTATTTCTGTCTCTCGTCTCTCTCTCTCGCTCTTTCTCGTTCTCTCTCTTTTTCTTTCTCGTTCTCTCTCTCTCTCTCATGCTCTCTCTTTCTCTCTCTCTCATTCTCTCTCTTTCTCTCTCCCTCCAGCATCAAGCTCAACTCGACTCAGTCCATCACAAGCTCATGCAGGGCTGACAGACACTATAATTGAACCATATATTTGTGTCTCTCTTCGCTGTAAGGAAAGGAGAGCATAAAGCCTTTCTCTACTGTGATAAGTGTGCTGCTCTGGGGAGCGTTTTGCTGACAAAACAAGGGAGGTGGGTTCAGCTAACGATCATAATGTCCCCCACTGTCAGAGAAGAGGAGGAATGGATGTGTGTGGGTGTGGGTGGGTGGGTGGGTGTGTGTGTGTGTGTGTGTGTGTGTGTGTGTGTGTGTGTGTGTGTGTGTGTGTGTGTGTGTGTGTGTGTGTGTGTGTGTGTGTGTGTGTGTGTGTGTGTGTGTGTGTGTGTGTGTGTGTGTGTGTGTGCCGATGAGTGCTTGTGTGCCTGCGTGTTGTTTAAAGTCCCTCTAATATGAGGCTGTGTTGGAAAATGCTTTTAGTTCTGCTGCTGTTTAACACTAATCAGTGTGTGAGTAGGTGACCTGCTGCTGTGGTGATGGTGAACGTGGCTCTCTGTGAAACCATTCAGCCTTGCCAATGAGCAACAGCTTCCCCGGCCTCATAATGGACACCTGAATAGGCTGCGGTTTTTAAAGCAGTATGTCCTCCCCTTCCCTCTACACCTGGGTCGGTTCTGTCAGAGCCTCGGTGTTGGAATGGAGGAGGAATGGCCACGTTCAACAATGTGCTTATGCGTTTGACATCCTGAAAATGCCTTTTTGATTAGTGCAGTCCTATTGGCCATGACTCATGATCAATGTGTTGACCGATGATTTTCAGACAGGCCTCTATGTGCTATTGTAAAGTATACTACATGTACAGTAGGCAATATAGATGTAATTATGAAATATTTCTTTAAGACATATCTGCACCAGCTCTCAAGATAGTTGAGCTAAACGTTTGGGCCTGATTGTGTCTGTGGCCTCTGTGTGTTCTGGATGTGGTGTTGAATCAGTGGCTCTGTAAAGCCTCAGTAAACGTCTCCTAAAGCAGAGGGATGAAAACAGCTTCGAGGAGGTTGAAGATCAAATACTATTGCTTTGCTTGGCTGGGATCAATAGATATTTGAATTGAGCAAAACAAACTAGTAACATGACATTTAGGCTGTTTTCAGATGGTAGAAAGCACAGTGGAATAAAGACCCTGGGGTGACAGTGACCACCTACACATCACGTACACACACATACACTGACCTACACATCACGTACACACACATACACTGACCTACACATCACGTACACACATATACACTGACCTACACATCACGTACACACATATACACTGACCTACACATCACGTACACACATATACACTGACCTACACATCACGTACACACACATACACTGACCTACACATCACGTACACACACATACACTGACCTACACATCACGTACACACATATACACTGACCTACACATCACGTACACACATATACACTGACCTACACATCACGTACACACATATACACTGACCTACACATCACGTACACACATATACACTGACCTACACATCACACACACACATATACACTGACCTACACATCACACACACACATATACACTGACCTACACACCACATACACACATATACACTGACCTACACATCACACACACCTATACACTGACCTACACACCACATACACACATACACTGACCTACACATCACATACACACATACACACTGACCTACACATCACATACACATCACATACACACATACACACTGACCTACATATCACGCACACACATATACACTGACTTACACATCACATACACTGACCTACACATCACATACACACATATACACTGACATACACATCACATACACTGACCTACACATCACGTACACACATATACACTGACCTACACATCACGTACACACATATACACTGCCCTACACATCACGTACACACATATACACTGACCTACACATCACGTACACACATATACACTGACTTACACATCACGTACACACATATACACTGACCTACACATCACGTACACACACATACACTGACCTACACATCACGTACACACATATACACTGACCTACACATCACATACACTGACCTACACATCACATACACACATGTGCACTGACCTACACATCACATACACACATATACACTGACCTACACATCACGTACACACATATACACTGACCTACACATCACACACACACATATACACTGACCTACACACCACATACACACATACACTGACCTACACATCACATACACACATACACACATACACACTGACCTACACATCACATACACATCACATACACATCACATACACATCACATACACACATACACACTGACCTACATATCACGCACACACATATACACTGACTTACACATCACATACACTGACCTACACATCACATACACACATATACACTGACATACACATCACATACACTGACCTACACATCACGTACACACATATACACTGACCTACACATCACGTACACACATATACACTGACCTACACATCACGTACACACATATACACTGACCTACACATCACGTACACACATATACACTGACTTACACATCACGTACACACATATACACTGACTTACACATCACGTACACACATATACACTGACCTACACATCACGTACACACACATACACTGACCTACACATCACGTACACACATATACACTGACCTACACATCACATACACTGACCTACACATCACATACACACATGTGCACTGACCTACACATCACATACACACACATACACGAACCTACACATCACATCACACATGTTGTCCGGTCCTATGGCAGTCTCTATGGGGGTACCACAGGGTTCAATTCTCGGGCCGACTCTTTTCTCTGTATATATCAATGATGTTGCTCTTGCTGCGGGCGATTCCCCGATCCACCTCTACGCAGACGACACCATTCTGTATACTTCTGGCCCTTCCTTGGACACTGTGCTATCTAACCTCCAAACGAGCTTCAATGCCATACAACACTCCTTCCGTGGCCTCCAACTGCTCTTAAACGCTAGTAAAACCAAATGCATGCTTTTCAACCGTTCGCTGCCTGCACCCGCACGCCCGACTAGCATCACCACCCTGGACGGTTCCGACCTAGAATATGCGGACATCTATAAGTACCTAGGTGTCTGGCTAGACTGCAAACTCTCCTTCCAGACTCATATCAAACATCTCCAATCCAAAATCAAATCTAGAGTCGGCTTTCTATTTCGCAACTAAGCCTCCTTCACTCACGCCACCAAACTTACCTTAGTAAAACTGACTATCCTACCGATCCTCGACTTCGGCGATGTCATCTACAAAATAGCTTCCAATACTCTACTCAGCAAACTGGATGCAGCTTATCACAGTGCCATCCGTTTTGTTACTAAAGCACCTTATACGACCCACCACTGCGACCTGTATGCCCTAGTCGGCTGGCCCTCGCTACATGTTCGTCGTCAGACCCACTGGCTCCAGGTCATCTACAAGGCTATGCTAGGTAAAGTGCCCCCTTATCTCAGTTCACTGGTCACGATGGCTACACCCACCCGTAGCACGCGCTCCAGCAGGTGTATCTCACTGATCATCCCTAAAGCCAAAACCTCATTTGGCCGCCTTTCCTTCCAGTTCTCTGCTGCCTGCGACTGGAACGAATTGCAAAAATCTCTGAAGCTGGAGACTTTTATCTCCCTCAACAACTTTAAACATCTGCTATCTGAGCAGCTTACCCGATCGCTGCAGCTGTACATAGTCCATCGGTATATAGCCCACCCAATTTACTTACCTCACCCTCATACTGCTTTTTTTAAATTTACTTTTCTGCTCTTTTGCACACCAGTATCTCTACTTGCACATGATCATCTGATGATTTATCACTCCAGTGTTAATCTGCTAAATTGTAATTATTCGATTTATTGCCTACCTCCTCATGCCTTTTGCACACATTGTATATAGATTCTCTTTTTTTTCTACCATGTTATTGACTTGTTTATTGTTTACTCCATGTGTAACTCTGTGTTGTTGTCTGTTCACACTGCTATGCTTTATCTTGGCCAGGTCGCAGTTGCAAATGAGAACTTGTTCTCAACTAGCCTACCTGGTTAAATAAAGGTGAAAATAAAATAAAAATAAAAATACACTGACCTACACATTACATACACACACATACACTAACCTACACATCACATACACTGACCTACACATCACATACACACACATACACTAACCTACACATCACATACACACATACACATCACATACACATCACGTACACACATATACACTGACATACACACATATACACTGACCTACACATCACACACATGCATACACTGACCTACACACTGACCTACACATAACATACACACACATATACACTGACCTGCACATCACATAATATATATGGGTCTTTCTATAAGTAATGGGGCCAGTGTGTGATATCAACATTTCAAAATGGTTTGAAACTAAAATAAAAAGGATTTTCATGCAGTTCCACATGTGTACTTAAAGGAATAAAAGTGAAAATATGCAAATTGGCCCATAACTCCAGCTATACAACAACATAGGCCTAGGACTATACATCCTTTAAGCAGGGTTCATACAGACATTGACTATTCAAATTCAAGGACTGTCAGGGACTTTTTCAAGCACTTCATTGTCATTTTCAAGGACCTCAATGTTATACAAATGTATTGTTTATATAATTGTACATATAGGGCCTATTATAGAACCCCACACTCACCCAAAAAGCATTCAAAAAGTGTACAAAAAGCATTCAAAAAGTGTACAAAAAGCATTCAGAAAGTGTACCAAAAAAAGTAGGGTCATTACCACTTTAGGAATAATGATTCTTTAGGCCTTTGCCAATGCATTGATATGCAAATTATTATTACATTCTAAAATATGTGAGAATAATGTGGACATTGCCTGACTAAATAGATTGGATACATGGTGATTTACCTGTAGCCTATGTGGCTGATGCAGGGTAGCATTAATCTCACCATTTGAATCTCACCATCGCTGTTTTAATAATGAGAAAGTGACCAAAAACCAGGTTCCTTTTTTTCATTGAAGGATGTGTACGGAAAGTGAAGTTGAAGCAAACAGATGTTGTTGTCCTCATAATAACCACACATGGTTTTACCGCAACAGAGTAGCACAACACCCCTTAATTGAAGCCGCAGGAAACAAATGAAAATGGCCACATCTCTCACAAAAACTGTTATAAAAATCATAGATAATTATAAGGGAGCAGGAGAACTTATAAATTGACTACAATAATTACAAGGACTTTTCAAGCACCAAATTGAGGAAATGTCTGATTTTCACGGTTGGCCTATTCCAGTACTTTAATTACTGAGCTCCAAATTCAAGTTCAAGTAGGCTACTTCAAGCCCCTTGTCATTGTTATGAATTGCAGGTGTAACATGGAAACCAAAATGTATTTGTCATGTTATTTCATTACCAGATCATGCTGTGAGTAAGCCCACTAGGCTATGTAGTTTGTTGTCATTATATCCAGAATAATTCATAGGAATAGCATTGGATGTTGCGCAATAGTCTATTCTACACAATTGTGCAAAGTAGGCTCAGAGTCCAATCCGAAGCACAGAAACATATGAAACCATGAACTCATTACTTTAATGTTTTCTCTGTTAAATCTAACGAGACCCGGCTGTAAATCAAGCAGACAACAACAGATGATCAACATCAATTCGCTAGGGATTTTATACTGACCAAAAATATAAACTCAACATGTAAAGTGTTTCATGAGCTGAAATAAGAGATCCCAGAAATGTTCATTATGCACAAGCTTATTTCTCTCAAATTTTGTGCACAAATTTGTTTACGTCCCTGTTAGTGAGCATTTCTCCTTTGCCAAGATAATCCTTCCACCTGACATGTGTGGTATATCAAGAAGCTGATGAAACAGCATGAGCATTACACAGGTGCACCTTGTGCTGGGGACAATAGAAGGCCACTCTAAAATATGCAGTTTTGTCACGCAATGCCACAGATATCTCAAGTTTTGAGGGAGTGTGCAATTGGCATGCTGACTTCAGGAATGTCCACCAGAGCTGTTTGGCAGTACGTCCAACCGGCCACACAACCGCAGACCACATGTAACCACCAGTGCTTAATTTGTAAATCGTGAGGTCCCGGAACACATAGTGAGAATGAGAGGGGGAGGGGTTATCCGGGGGGCTCTGAGTTACCGGAACACATTGAGAAAAAAAAGTGTCAAACACTATATAGCAGCGCAGCAGACAGAGAAAACAGCCAAGTAGCCTACTATCTATGGTGGTGAAATGGACAGCACTCTCCAAGGTGCTGATTAACTCAAAGCATTTTAGACGTCACTGCAGTATGCCCACATACTTGAGTGTAGCTGCGGGGCTTATATAAATCAGAATTTCTTGTAGCCTAATTTTCTAGACATTGTACATCAACTTTTTTAGACGTCAGTGCAGAACACCGGCCATATGCATATGCACACATACTCAGCTGTGGGGCTTACAAGACCCGGATTTCATATCATTTTCAAGACATCAATGTAGCAGTAGAACAAATATCACAATATCGGAATATAACTTCAAATAAAATAAATCAATGTAGACTACAGCAGAACACATATACAGTGTGAGTATATATAGGTCTCCTGCCTATGTGATAATATGAAGCACAGATTATTTTCACAGTACAGAACAAGTTTGTAAAGAAAAAAAAATCCTACCTTAGTTTTCAAAACCTCCCACAATGACTTTCCCCATGTCAAGTCCATTTAACTCCTGACAGTCAAATTCTTACTCAAAGCCATGAGCGGGCCTGTGGCTGTGACGTTTAGCCTCCTTCTAAGGCTTTTCTGAAGACTCTGGCTGTAGTGTCTATATTTATTTATTTTGAGTGTAACCTGGGTGTCCTATTTAGCCTTGTCTACAATGCTTGCTGCCACAAAATGCTCCTTGTTTCAGCATGCTCAAAAAACGTTTTTCGGAGGGCTCTTTGTTGTTGTTTATTTACGTCCATTCCACCCACTCTTTTGCCAGTTTAGTCCCTCCAGTCCTATCTTTTTGCATGTTGTAGGCCAGCTTTGAATTCTGCATGACAAACCAGGGGTTCTACCACAGATAGTACGAGACAGATATTTCACCGGATGTATAAATGTTAAGCATCCACTTGGCGTTTCCACTCATTACCAAATATGGTAGTGAGAGAAAGCCCAGTGGCCGTCAGTGGGAGAAGATGGAAGGAGAAGGATTTTGGCCGACATTCTGCAAATGTTCTCATCGATGAAACAAAAGCAAATTGAGTTATTGCACATGCCACTTCACAGAGTAGGCATTCCCTAATGGAAATATGCAGATGTATGTTAGAACGGGCCAATAGGATCTCGCTAGCTCGTGCTTGGCTCTGCCCACCTCCTTGCTTGTTCTGCCCACTATGACTTATTTGTTCCCATTGGAAATGACAGGCTGTGGCCTATCTTGGTTTAGTTATAAAACATCTTTGGCTATACGTTTGCTTGTTCTTCAAATTTAAAAAATCTAATTTATTTATAAAGCCCTTTTTACATCAGCAAATATCACAAAGTGCTTATTGAACTGCAAATTTGAACTGCCGGGATTAGCAGCGCTGCTAGCATAGGCATCATGAACAGTTTGCCCCTCGCTCCTCTCCTCCGGCACTGACAGTTTGCTGACTTGTTCTGGGTTCGATTCACCATCTTTCTCTGGATTTTTGGATTTTCTTTTCTTATCATTTTTTAATTTGGCTTTCCCACGTTTCAAATTCAGTAGGCAGACGACTAGCCTAGGCTACGTGACGCGATTACGTAGGGTCCTCTTCACTAGCTGACCACCACTACCAAGACCTGTGTCCACATCAGTTACTTACCCCACCGGCCCTCCGGGATAAATAACGGGGGGCCAGTGGGGATAAATAACGAGGAGGCAACTTGATTTAATGCTGGTCACCTTTATTAGAATATGTACAGTGCGAACAGTGAAACAATTAATTAATCATACCGCGAAAGGTACCGGATCCGAGCAAATAGGTGCTGGAACGAACATGGTTCAGCCGGATCTGGCTCAAATTAAACACTGGTAACCCCACATCAGCCCAGGACCTCCACCTCCGGCTTCTTCACCTGCGGGATAGTCTGAGACAAGCCACCCGGACAGCTAATATAACTGAGGAGTATTTTTGTCTATAATAAAGCCCTTTGTGGAGAAAAACTCATTCTGATTGGCTGGGCCTGGCTCCCAAGTGGCTGGGCCTGTGCCCTCCCAGGCCCACCCATGGCTGCTCCCCTGCCCAGTCATGTCAAATCCATAGATTAGGGCCTTATGAATGTATTTCAATTGACTGATTTCCTTATATGAACTGTAAGTCAGTAAAATCATTGAAATTGTTGCATGTTGCGTTTATATTTCTGTTCAGTATAGATCCAAAGTGGATCCGAACACAACTGTCTTCACCGGCATAACGAATGAGATATTCTGGACATTCCTCGTGAACAATTGGGCTATCACAACAGCTGTTCGTCACGTGACTGTCATTAGGAAAATTCCTTCCTGGATCAGATGATGATGTGTGAAAATATCGCAGCGTAACTAATCAGCTCGACACCAAATGCACAGGTATTATGCATAATGATTGAAGGACCACGTTAATGACAGTTTTGATTTAGGTTTTAGGTTAGGTGACTCTTTCGGTAAGATTTTGCAATTGAATCTTTTGGGGGGGTGATTTGTGTGCCCTTTAAAACTGTTTTCACCCTGTAACATAAGGAGACAGGAAATGTGACGTAGTTACACTGCATTTCTGACATCTCTATGCAAAAAACGTCCAGACAGCTTGATCCAGGATTATTACAGGGTTCAAGTTCAATGTCTAATTTAACTGATTCATGCTTAATATATGATATAACGACAACTTACACTGCCTGAAATGCAAGGACAGAAAAGTTATGTTTTATGTCACACGATTTTTGACAAATACTGTACATCAAGACACCGAATCGTGAATTTGATTGAACATGGCTATTATCTCCTCTTATATATTCATGTAATGAGATGAAAAAATTTGACAGATTATTATCAATGACCTATCAACAGCTGTAACAAGTTGTCCAGCGTAGGAAATCCTCACTGGTCCCCTAGTTTATAGAAAGACCCACATACACAACTACGTACACTCACAGAGGTGGAAAACCTCCCTCAAACTGGAGAGATTCTGTACGCAGTCTCCAAATGTCAAATAGTGCCGTGTCTGTTGGAAAAAGCTTGCTGAAGGTCAATGATATTTACATGCCTTAATAGGGGTTTGTTGAACAAGTTCCCCTCTCCCTCTCGCTCCCACTGGTATAGTCTACTGTAGTCCAATAGGCCAGGCTTTTTCACATGGATTTTGAAACTGAAAAGAGGGGTTATTGAGCTTCTGTGTCTGTAACTGTGTTGGTGAGTGTGTAAGGGATGTATTGTAATCGATGCTACTGGCAGGTCCCCCAGCACAGCCCAGATCTTTCCAGCCCAATCCTGCCCACTTCACAGCCTCTCTGTGGAGGAAAGACTCCTCCCTGATGGTAAACATGAGTGTGGCACTTGAACACACAACCCCCAGGCAGCCAGCCAGGCACGGGCCCACTGTAAAACCCCAAAACACACACCCGGCTGGGAGCAGGAGGCTGGGAGTCTGGCCCCCTCACAAGGCACAGAGAGCGCTCCTGTTCCCCCTCTGGCCCGGCCCAGGACACAGGGACACACTGGAGCCTTTGGAGGGGTCTGGGAGAGGGACCAGGAAGAGGGGCACACATAGACCATGCTCTGTGCTCTGCTTGGTCCACTGGGTTCCCAAAGACACGGCTCCCTCCCTGCCCCTTCCTGCCTCACCCCCTATCCCCTTATAACCCACTACCTTCAACTGTTTCTGTTCAGCGGATGTACAGCGGATGTTTTTGGCCAGCGATGTCCCTCCTGCTCCTACTCTCTCCCTGTGTTTTCCTAGACTGGTTCTGACTGTTGAGTGTTCTCCAGATCCCTGTGCAGCTTTATCTAGCTGTGGATCTGAGGCTGGGCTGAGGCTATACTGAATCAATGTGCAGGACCCTGAACAACACACATGGATGTGCAGCAGGGAAGAGAAGGCTGGCCTCGAAAGAGGAGTAATGTTGAACCCAAGACGGGACTCTTTCTCTCTCTCTCTCTCTGTCTGTCTGTCTGTCTGTCTGTCTGTCTGTCTGTCTGTCTGTCTGTCTGTCTGTCTGTCTGTCTGTCTGTCTGTCTGTCTGTCTGTCTGTCTGTCTGTCTGTCTGTCTGTCCCTCCGTCTGTCTGTCCCTCCGTCTGTCTGTCTGTCCCTCCGTCTGTCTGTTTGGGTTAAACTGGCTATTGCCACTTGTTTCTGTGCTGTGCTGAGTTTCTAACCCAGATAGTAGGCCTGCCGTCCTCCCAGCTAGCGTTGACCTTGGCCCACTTCAGGGGAACACTGCTCTGATTTCTTCCTAATAGACTATGCCCAATTCTTCTTCCCACAACATGCTCTCAAAATAACTTTTGCATGCCCCATTAAGCACCCTTTTAATTGTTAACACGCCACACTTCTGTCCTTGGCACAAATGAAGCACTTCATGTAAATGTCACCCGCATTTAAAGAAGCAGTGGCGAGGAAAGCTTTTAGCAGCTAGACATAGCCTAGTGCGTGGCGCTGCAACCGGCATGACCGTTAGCATGCTTTTAGTGTGGCAGAGTGCTACTTGACATACTGTATTTCATATTAGGCTAGTCTTTTAGCACATAACAACAAGGATATCATGTTAGTCAATAATGATATTACATAGCATGGCCTCGTTACATAGTATTGATGCTTTTTTATGGTTTCCAATTGTCCATTGTTCATTTCCAGTCAGTGGCCTCCTAAAGAATGGTTGGACTGGCTACTCGTTGGAGGGAAGGCTGAGGGAAGCTGGTGCCCTAAAGAGGTGTTTTCTCCAGTAGCCTACCTTCTTTCCCTCACCCTCCACCCCTCATCCTGAGCATCCACCCTCACCCGACCTCCCGTTGTGTCCCCTAAGGGACAATAGCACCCCCCCACCCTCCCATCCCTGGCCTTAGCTAGCCCCTCCATCGTCCTCCCTCTAACCTGTTCAGCTGTGCTGTGCTGTGTTCTGGGCTGTGTGTGGCCCCCCTGTCGTGTCCCCTGGAGGCCCTTAATGCTAGCGCTAGCATTAGTGCTGAACGGTGCCAGCCCAGAGGCCTGCTACAGTCAGCTGCTGCACACACACACACACACACACACACACACACACACACACACACACACACACACACACACACACACACACACACACACACACACACACACACACAGAGCTGTCTGGACCAAGGCCCAGTCCCACGGTAACAGATGGATGGCATGGAGGGGCGCTCCCGGGTCCAAATCACTTTCCTACAGCTGGGTGAAAGAGCACCGTGAGGGAGATGGGCAGGAACAAGGACCCAGCTTTGTGTGTGTGCGCGTTTGTGTGCGCGCTTGTGTGTGCATGTGCGCGTGTTACTGAATGAGGGAATGTGAGTGAGTGAGTATGTGAGTGAGTGAGTGAGTGAGTGAGTGAGTGAGTGAGTGAGTGAGTGAGTGAGTGAGTGAGTGAGTGAGTGAGTGAGTGAGTGAGTGAGTGAGTGAGTGCGTGAGTGAGTGAGTGAGTGAGTGAGTGAGTGAGTGAGTGAGTGAGTGAGTGAGTGAGTGAGAGGATACCTCTGTTGCTGTATTCTTAGTAGCTACAGCTTCAGTGTGTGGCTGCAACCCGCCTTTTGGTTTGTTGTGTGTTCATAATGTTTATTCATGTGGTTCTTCTTTATTTCTCTCTGATACCTGATAATACATGTAGTGGCTTGCTGCCTAATGAATTCCACGGAGAGCTCAGGTTGGGGACGAGACGGGTCGTTGTCATAGAAACCATGACGTCCCTGTCTATCTGCTATGTTCCAAAAGAACAGGCCACTGTGGAGACCAGGTGAAGTATGTTCATATGACTGACTGCCCGCAATAAGACACCCGCATCTGGGTGAATCTTTAACCCCACTCCGAGGGCCTTATCAGTCACGAACACAGCCTATGAATCATAATCTGTTTCCTCAGTCGTAATCATTATTCCTTTTAAAGTCAGACATGACTCACTCATGTAACGTTTGGGTTTTAATATCTGAGGTATTTCTGATGTTATCTATGATGTTATTGAGTTTTTCGAAAGGACTGGCTGCTTCAAAACATGGTGCATTTTAACATCCCCTTTCAGTGACCTCATTTTTGGTTTGAGGAAAAGCAATGGCCAATCTTTATCTCTCTCTCTCTTTCTCGTTCTCTCTCTCTCTCTCCTCTCTCTCTCTCTCGCTATCTATCTCTCTCTCCATTTGTTTCTCCTTCTCTCACTCTCTCGCTATCTCTCTCTCGGTTTCTCTCCCTCTCTGCTTCTCCTCCCCTCTCACCATGCCTCCATGGCTCCATTAGTTGAGGAAATGAGGCGAGGCGCAGACTCACATATCTAGACCTCTCGCTGCTCTATGAGCCATCACCCAGAGAGGAGAGAGCAAGAGACAGAGAGGGAGGGAAGAGGGAAGAGAGATCGGGAGATGGTGAATGAGACAGAAGAGAGGTGGTGACGGATGGAGAGAGGGAAAGGGAGAGAGCAAGAGTCGGGAGGATAGGGGGAAGACGTAGAGGGGAGAGATGGAGGGAAGAGGAAGAGGGGGAGATGGGGAATGAAACAGAGGAAAGGATGTGGGTATGTAAAAAGAGGTCAACTGTGTGTGGGTCTGTGAAACGCCGGCGCTGTGTTATAGTGCAGAAGGCTGGTCTGGTAAAGAACACCATCATGAACATAAACTAGTGCACCATCTACATCATTCCTCTCTTTCACTCTCTCCATCTCCCTTTCTTTTTAGGGGAGCTGCTCTATCACTCAGCATGGCCATATGTGCTTTTTCAGCAATTCTGAATTCACTTCCTTTTCTCTCCCTCTCTCTCCATCTCTCCCTCCTCTCCATCTCTCCCTCTCTCTCTCCATCTCTCCCTCCTCTCCATCTCTCCCTCTCTCTCCATCTCTCCCTCTCTCTCCATCTCTCCCTCTCTCTCTCCATCTCTCCCTCCTCTCCATCTCTCCCTCTCTCTCTCCATCTCTCCCTCTCTCTCCATCTCTCCCTCTCTCTCTCCATCTCTCCCTCCTCTCCATCTCTCCCTCTCTCTCTCCATCTCTCCCTCTCTCTCCATCTCTCCCTCTCTCTCCATCTCTCCCTCTCTCTCTCCATCTCTCCCTCTCTCTCTCCATCTCTCCCTCCTCTCCATCTCTCCCTCTCTCTCTCCATCTCTCCCTCCTCTCCATCTCTCCTTCCTCTCCATCTCTCCCTCTCTCTCCATCTCTCCCTTCTCTCCCTCTCTCTCCATATCTCCCTTCTCTCCCTCTCTCCCTCTCTCTCTCCATCTCTCCCTCTCTCTCTCCCTCTCTCCCTCTCTCTCTCCATCTCTCCCTCTCTCCCTCCATCTCTCCCTCCTCTCCATCTCTCCCTCTCTCTCCATCTCTCCATCTCCCTCCTCTCCATCTTTCCCTCTCTCTCTCCATCTCTCCCTCTCTCTCTCCATCTCTCCCTACTCTCCATCTCTCCCTCTCTCAATCTCTCCCTCCTCTCCATCTCTTCCTCTCTAGATGGGCCCACGCCCACAGATAACTGGCAGTAAAATCCACTCTATTGAATATGGAATTTCCATACATATGTATTGTGGGCTATTGGATTGCTTGTTTGCACATGCCCAGATTGGCTATTTGAGATGACTGGAGGAAGTGCACAGAAGTGATAGGCTCGTTCAGGCTGGGTGGGCGGACGGAGAAACAAATACAGACGGATGTGCCTGTTTGTGCATGAATGTGAGCCAGTGTAAGGGAAAAGGGCAAAGGCTTGAATATAGACAGATAGTGTAGTGTAGTGTAGTGTGTGTGTGTGTGTGTGTGTGTGTGTCTGTGTGTGTGTGTGTGTGTGTGTGTGTAAAGGTTTAATAACATGAATATGCATTGATGAGAGAGAGAGAGAGAGAGAGAGAGAGAGAGAGAGAGAGAGAGAGAGAGAGAGAGAGAGAGAGAGAGAGAGAGAGAGAGAGAGAGAGAGAGAGAGAGAGAGAGAGAGAGAGAGAGAGAGAGAGAGAGAGAGAGAGAGAGAGAGAGAGAGAGAGAGAGAGAGAGAGAGAGAGAGAGAGAGAGAGAGAGAGAGAGAGAGAAAAAAACCTGCAGCTCCATGCGTAGTCAATACACCAGTGTCAGCATCACCTCCTAGCAGCCAGCTTACTGCAGCACGTTTCCTCTTTCTCTGCTAATCTGTCGTTTTGAAATGAGTCCATGCAGAGTTATCAGTCGTCACCTTCCCTGATAAGGACTAAAGGAGCATGCAGTAGGAGAGCTGCTATCTGCTCTGTCTGATGAAGGTGAGGCCGGGAGGGGAGCTGACTACATTCAGTTTGCTGCTGTTGCGTTGGCTGGAGCTTCCGCTTGACTGTGACCTTGTTCTCATGGCCAAATCTGTTGCCTTTAGAATGCCAATTCTTTGAAATGGGTGCCGCTGTTGCGTTATTGTGTGTAGGGTGTATTGAAGCCCGGGGCGGTAGGTTCCAAACCCAGGAGCAAGGTGCTGAAAACAGCATCATTTTCTCCATCCTAACAATCTTCTCCACTCAGAAAGAGGCCAACGTTGTTTGGTGTTCCCAGCCTTCACACTCATCCTCATCCTCATCCTCATCTTCCCAGCCAGGCTATACTGTAGATTGTGTGGTGGACGGCGGGTGGCGGTCCTTCCAGGGGTCCCTGCCTGGCTGTGCAGCCCATAATCGCCTCTTATCGCTCAACGATTGGCTGACACGCCGAGCAGAGGGCTTGATGGGGACGGTAAGGACATCGGCGCTGTGTCTCCGTCGCCATGGTGCCACGCTCTCAATGTCACACCGTTCCCTCTCACACACAGCCACAAGAGGACAAGCTGAGGGGACAAACACTCCTGAATTAAAGACCGGTTGGAAGAAGTGCCTAATGCACTAACATGGTGTTACCTTTCCTTTACTTGAGTCATTTCACAGACCAATTTGTGACCTGTCTCACTCAGGGAAAGCTTAAGTGCTTTGTGTCATTTGGTTGTTGCAGCCACTCTGTTGGAATGCACCATTTTCATTGTCTGTGTGGAGAAATGCAGTGCTGTTTGCCAAGCTTGGCTTTTCAACTTCTTACTCGAGTCCTGCTGTGTGACGAGCCCTGTGTGTGTGGATAGACAGAGATCCCTTTCTCTTTTCCTCGTTCTTAAACGGAGGAGATATGTCATCCAGACACCTGTTGGCTTGAGAAACGGGTGTATTTTACTGCAGTGTCTACTGGGAAGGCGACAGGCCGCCACAGCAATGTGCTCCGTGCAGCAGCTCACTTTGTCTCAAGTGTCACCTGCAGGCTCCAGCCATGTCGCCGTGTGCTTTTCTTTTATTCAGCAACCTATCTTTAGTCCCTCTCCTTTACCCGTCTTTTGTGCTGTCACGGTTTCTTTCTCTTTTCATTTGTTCTTCTTCTCTTTGCCCCTCTGGCTCTCTCTTACTATCATCCTAGTCTCTCTCTCTCTCTCTTACTGTCATCCTAGTCTCTCTCTCTCTCTCTTACTGTCATCCAAGTCTCTCTCTCTCTCTTACTGTAATCCTAGTCTCTCTCTCTTACTGTCATCCTAGTCTCTCTCTCTCTCTTACTGTCATCCAAGTCTCTCTCTCTCTCTTACTGTAATCCTAGTCTCTCTCTCTCTCTTACTGTTATCCTAGTCTCTCTCTCTCTCTTACTGTCATCCTAGTCTCTCTCTCTCTCTCTCTTACTGTCATCCTAGTCTCTCTCTCTTACTGTCATCCTAGTCTCTCTCTCTCTCTTACTGTCATCCTAGTCTCTCTCTCTCTCTTACTGTCATCCTAGTCTCTCTCTCTCTCTTACTGTCATCCTAGTCTCTCTCTCTCTCTTACTGTCATCCTAGTCTCTCTCTCTCTTACTGTCATCCTAGTCTCTCTCTCTCTTACTGTCATCCAAGTCTTTCTCTCTCTCTCTTACTGTCATCCTAGTCTCTCTCTCTCTTACTGTCATCCTAGTCTCTCTCTCTCTCTTACTGTCATCCTAGTATTTCTCTCTCTCTTACTGTCATCCTACTCTCTCTCTCTCTTACTGTCATCCTAGTCTCTCTCTCTCTCTTACTGTCATCCTAGTCTCTCTCTCTCTCTTACTGTCATCCAAGTCTTTCTCTCTCTCTTACTGTCATCCAAGTCTTTTTCTCTCTCTTACTGTAATCCTAGTCTCTCTCTCTCTCTCTTTTACTGTCATCCAAGTCTTTCTCTCTCTCTTACTGTCATCCAAGTCTTTCTCTCTCTCTTACTGTAATCCTAGTCTCTCTCTCTCTTACTGTTATCCTAGTCTCTCTCTCTCTCTTACTGTCATCCTAGTCTCTCTCTCTCTCTCTTACTGTCATCCTAGTCTCTCTCTCTCTTACTGTCATCCTAGTCTCTCTCTCTCTCTTACTGTCATCCAAGTCTTTCTCTCTCTCTTACTGTCATCCTAGTCTCTCTCTCTCTTACTGTCATCCTAGTCTCTCTCTCTCTCTTACTGTCATCCTAGTCTTTCTCTCTCTCTTACTGTCATCCTAGTCTCTCTCTCTCTTACTGTCATCCTAGTCTCTCTCTCTCTTACTGTCATCCTAGTCTCTCTCTCTCTCTTACTGTCATCCTAGTATTTCTCTCTCTCTTACTGTCATCCTACTCTCTCTCTCTCTTACTGTCATCCTAGTCTCTCTCTCTCTCTTACTGTCATCCTAGTCTCTCTCTCTCTCTTACTGTCATCCAAGTCTTTCTCTCTCTCTTACTGTCATCCAAGTCTTTTTCTCTCTCTTACTGTAATCCTAGTCTCTCTCTCTCTCTCTTTTACTGTCATCCAAGTCTTTCTCTCTCTCTTACTGTCATCCAAGTCTTTCTCTCTCTCTTACTGTAATCCTAGTCTCTCTCTCTCTTACTGTTATCCTAGTCTCTCTCTCTCTCTTACTGTCATCCTAGTCTCTCTCTCTCTCTCTTACTGTCATCCTAGTCTCTCTCTCTCTTACTGTCATCCTAGTCTCTCTCTCTCTCTTACTGTCATCCAAGTCTTTCTCTCTCTCTTACTGTCATCCTAGTCTCTCTCTCTCTTACTGTCATCCTAGTCTCTCTCTCTCTCTTACTGTCATCCTAGTCTTTCTCTCTCTCTTACTGTCATCCTAGTCTCTCTCTCTCTTACTGTCATCCTAGTCTCTCTCTCTCTCTTACTGTAATCCTAGTCTCTCTCTCTCTCCTACTGTCATCCTAGTCTCTCTCTCTCTCTCTCTTACTGTCATCCTAGTCTCTCTCTCTCTCTTACTGTCATCCAAGTCTTTCTCTCTCTCTTACTGTCATCCTAGTCTCTCTCTCTCTCTTACTGTCATCCTAGTCTCTCTCTCTCTCTTACTGTCATCCTAGTCTCTCTCTCTCTCTTACTGTCATCCAAGTCTCTCTCTCTCTCTTACTGTCATCCAAGTCTTTCTCTCTCTCTTACTGTCATCCTAGTCTCTCTCTCTCTCTTACTGTCATCCAAGTCTTTCTCTCTCTCTTACTGTCACCCTAGTCTCTCTCTCTCTCTTACTGTCATCCTAGTCTCTCTCTCTCTCTTACTGTCATCCAAGTCTTTCTCTCTCTCTTACTGTCATCCTAGTCTCTCTCTCTCTCTTACTGTCATCCTAGTCTCTCTCTCTCTCTTACTGTCATCTAAGTCTTTCTCTCTCTCTTACTGTCATCCTAGTCTCTCTCTCTCTCTTACTGTCATCCAAGTCTTTCTCTCTCTCTTACTGTCATCCTAGTCTCTCTCTCTCTCTTACTGTCATCCTAGTCTCTCTCTCTTACTGTCATCCAAGTCTTTCTCTCTCTCTTACTGTCATCCTAGTCTCTCTCTCTCTCTTACTGTCCTCCTAGTCTCTCTCTCTCTCTCTTACTGTCATCCAAGTCTTTCTCTCTCTCTTACTGTCATCCAAGTCTTTCTCTCTCTCTTACTGTCATCCTAGTCTCTCTCTCTCTCTTACTGTCATCCTAGTCTCTCTCTCTCTTACTGTCATCCAAGTCTCTCTCTCTCTCTTATTGTCATCCTAGTCTCTCTCTCTCTCTCTCTTACTGTCATCCTAGTCTCTCTCTCTCTCTTACTGTCATCCAAGTATTTCTCTCTCTCTTACTGTCATCCTAGTATCTCTATCTCTCTCTTACTGTCATCCTAGTCTCTCTATCTCTCTCTTACTGTCATCCTAGTCTCTCTCTCTCTTTTACTGTCATCCAAGTCTCTCTCTCTTTTACTGTCATCCTAGTCTCTCTCTCTCTCTTACTGTCATCCAAGTCTCTCTATCTCTCTCTTATTGTCATCCTAGTCTCTCTCTCTCTTTTACTGTCATCCAAGTATTTCTCTCTCTCTTACTGTCATCCTAGTCTCTCTCTCTCTCTTACTGTCATCCTAGTCTCTCTATCTCTCTCTTACTGTCATCCTAGTCTCTCTCTCTTTTACTGTCATCCAAGTCTCTCTCTCTTTTACTGTCATCCTAGTCTCTCTCTCTTTTACTGTCATCCTAGTCTCTCTCTCTCTCTTACTGTCATCCTAGTCTCTCTATCTCTCTCTTACTATCATCCTAGTCTCTCTCTCTTTTACTGTCATCCAAGTCTCTCTCTCTTTTACTGTCATCCAAGTCTCTCTCTCTTTTACTGTCATCCTAGTCTCTCTCTCTCTCTTACTGTCATCCAAGTCTCTCTATCTCTCTCTTACTGTCATCCTAGTCTCTCTCTCTCTCTCTTACTGTCATTCTAGTCTCTCTCTCTCTCTCTTACTGTCATTCTAGTCTCTCTCTCTCTCTTACTGTCATCCTAGTCTCTCTCTCTCTCTCTTACTGTCATTCTAGTCTCTCTCTCTCTTACTGTCATCCTAGTCTCTCTCTCTCTCTTACTGTCATCCTAGTCTCTCTCTCTCTCTTACTGTCATTCTAGTCTCTCTCTCTCTCTTACTGTCATCCTAGTCTTTATCTCTTCCTCTTTTCTTTTCTTCTCCCTCCCTCCCTCCCTCCCTCCCTCCCTCCCTCCCTCCCTCCCTCCCTCCCTCTCCTCCTCCCTCCCTCCCTCCCTCCCTCCCTCCCTCCCTCCCTCCCTCTCCCATTGAGCTAATATTAGGCAGAAGGTCTAATTGCTGTGTGAGCCCGCTCTGTTCAGGGACCTGGGCAGACTAAGGGCTAATTAGCCCAGGGACTTCTGATTAAGGAGAGGGGGGGGGGGTCCTACTGGGGATAAATCACTCTATTACCCAATAGTAGGGCTAATCAGAGGGGCAGGGAGCCCCCGGTCCCACACTTATCAAGGGATGTGGGACAGTTCTGACTCCATGTGCCTCTAGATAGTTACTGCAGACAGTTGGAAGTGGCATATTTGTCAAATGATTACCAGAATCAACAGGGTACAATTCAATCATCCACCTTTAGCTCTCTATAAAGATGAAGTGTAGCAACATGATGGATGTTGTTGGAGATGTGCCTGTGTTTTGGTTTGTGCCTTGAAAGTGAAGCCACATCATGTTGTCTAAACATGAAGGAGCTGATTCCCAGAGGAAAGGGGTTGACAGGGATTATTTATGAGGCTATGCTGATGTAAGCAATGACTGTACAAATACAAGTTAGTGTACTGTGCCCCTCAAAACAGTTTGAATAAGAAGAGAAAGACATGGACTGTTACAGTATTTGCTTGAAGATTCCCTCTTCTGTTCATCAAACAGGGTATTTCAGTTACATGTTGATGTTTATTGGGAAGAATCTTGTCCTGCAGGAAGAGTTGAGCAATTTCCACTAGATGTGCGGGCTGTAAAGTGAAAATTGGCTATATATTGTAAAAAATCATGATCACGTTTTTTTTTGTTTAAGTTAACGTTAGGGTCAGTCATAAGGTTAGCAATGTGGTTAAGGTTAGGGTTAAGGTTATGGTTAGGATTAAAATCCGATTTGAATGACTTTGTGGCTGAGCCAGCTAGTGACTACCCTGCAGAGCTGCCTCCGGCACATGACTCATCACAATAAATTCCAACCTGCATATCTGTCCCCCAACTCATCCATCAGATTTGGTCTTTTAGCATTCTGTCATTCATCTGTATTCCTTCCAGTTGCATAGTCTGACAAGGTAATGAGAGACGGGGTACAGTACATGCAAGCGTGTGTGTGTGTGTGTGTGGATAGCCCAGGAACACAACACAGGGGCATTACACCACTGACACTCTGGGACCAATTACTAGCCGACAGCGGGGTTTGACCTCCATTTATAATATTTATTCTGTATAGGCTGTGTCTTTTCCATTTAAATGTGCTGCCATCTATCACTGACTACTGCTCTCTGCCTCACAGGTAGCTACAACCATGTAATAGTTAGCACCCGAGTGGTGCAGCGGTCTAAGGCACTGAATCTCAGTGCTCGAGGCGTCACTACAGACCATGGTTCCATCCCGGGCTGTATCACAACCGGCTGTGTCATAGGAGTCCCATAGGGTGGCGCACAATTGGCACAGCGTCGTCCGGGTTAGGGGAGGATGTGGTCGGGGTAGGCTGTCATTGTAAAATAAGAATTTGTTCTTAACTGGCTTGCCTAGTAAAATAAAACATTTCAATAAATAGTCATACACTACCAGTCAGGGGCAGACTGGGACCAGAGATCATCCCGTGCATTTCTAACACACTGGCCCATTTTTGGAAAACTGAGAACGTCGATATGCGTCGTTCTCGCGCTCACCGGAAAAATATTAAAATGATGGTACAACATGGCTCGGACAAGGCTCAGAATGAGAGCATGCTGCTTAGACCACTGCAGCAGGTCATAATGATCTAGATCAGTGGTTCCCAAACGTTTTATAGTCCCGTTCCCCTTCAAACAGTCAACCTCCAGCTGTGTACCCCCTTTAGCACCAGGGTCAGCGCTCTCTCAAATGTTGTTTTCTGCCATCATTGTAAGCCTGCCACACACACACACTATACAATACATTTATTAAACATAAGAATGAGTGTGAGTTTTTGTCACAACACGGCTCGTGGGAAGTGACAAAGAGCTCTTATAGGACCAGGGCACAAATAATAATATAATAATAATCAATAATTTTGCTCTTTATTTAACCATCTTACATATAAAACCTTATTTATTCATCAAAAATTGTAAATAACTCACCACAGGTTAATGAGAAGGGTGTGCTTGAAAGGATGCACATAACTCTGCAATGTTGGGTTGTATTGGAGAGAGCCTCAGTCTTAAATCATTTCCCACACACAGTCTGTGCCTGTATTTAGTTTTCATGCTGGTGAGGGCCGAGAATCCACTCTCACATAGGTACGTGGTTGCAAAGGGCATCAGTGTCTTAACAGCACGATATGCCAAGGCAGGATACTCTGAGCGCAGCCCTATCCAGAAATCTGGCAGTAGTTTCTAATTAAATTACATTTTTACAGAACTGCTTGTTGCAATTTCTATGAGGCTCTCTTCCGGTAAATGGACTGGAGGCAGGGCATGAAAGGGATAACAAATCCAGTTGTTTGTGTCATCCGTTTTGGGAAAGTACCTGCGTAATTGCGCACCCAACTCACTCAGGTGCTTCACTATATCACATTTGACATTGTCTGTAAGCTTGAGTTCATTTGCACACAAAAAATCATACAATGATGTGTGTGTTTGTCACGCCCTGACTTTAGTTATATTTGTTTTCTTTATTTTTTGGTTAGGTCAGTGTGTGACAAGGGTGGTTTGTTTAGTTTTGTATTGTCTAGGGTTTTTTTGTCTTGTCTAGGGTGGTTTGTTTAGTTTTTTATTGTCTAGTTTTTTTTTTATTGTCTAGGGGTTTTTGTCTTGTCTAGGGTTTTTGTTTTTCTATGGGGATTTTGTATGGTCTAGGGGTTTGTAGATTTATGGTGGCCTGAATTGGTTCCCAATCAGAGACAGCTGTTTCTCGTTGTCTCTGATTGGGGAGCCTATTTAGGTTGCCATTTTCCATGTTGGTTTTGTGGGTAGTTGTTTTTGTGTCTTCACCAGACAGAACTGTTTCGTGTTGTTACATTTTGTTATTTTGTCTCAGTTTTTTAATAAATAATCATGAACACTTCCCACGCTGCGCTTTGGTCCACACCTTCTTCATACGACGGCCGTTACAGAGTTGTCCTTGTTAATGCAGACAGAGAAGAGCTGCAACTTCTTAATCAGTTTGTCCCGCACATTGAATATAGTTGCAGAGAGTCCCTGTAATCCTAGATTCAGATCATTCAGGCGAGAAAAAACATCACCCAGATAGGCCAGTTGTGCGAGAAACTCGTCATCATGCAAGCGGTCAGACAAGTGAAAATTATGGTCAGTAAAGAAAACTTTAAGCTCGTCTCTCAATTTTAAAAAAAAGTGTCAATACTTTGCCCATTGATAACCAGCGCATTTCTGTATGTTGTAAAAGTGTTACATGGTCGCTGCACATATCATTGCATAGTGCAGAAAATATGTCCAAAACGTCTTTCAAGCTGTCAGGCATTCCCTTGGCAGCAAGAGCCTCTCGGTGGATGCTGCAGTGTACCCAAGTGGTGTTGGGAGCAACTGCTTGCACGCGCGTTACCACTCCACTGTCTCCCTGTCATGGCTTTTGCGCCACAGATACCAACACATCTTGACCACCAAAGTCCATTTGATGTCACAAAACTGTGCAGTACTTTAAAAATAGCCTATCCTGTTGTCCTGGTTTCCAGTGGTTTGCAGAAGAGGATGTCTTCCTTAATTGACCCCCAGTAAACGTAACGGACATATACCAGGAGCTGTGCCAGGCCCGCCACGTCTGTTGACTCATCCAGCTGTAACGCATAGAATTCACTGGCTTGTATGCGAAGCAGTACTTGTTTCAAAACATCTCCTGCCGTGTCACTGATGTGTCATGAAACAGTGTTGTTTGTATAGTTGTCTGTATAGTTTTTTGCATTGTCCCAGCCATATCCGCGGCAGCAGGAAGAATTAAGTCCTCCACAATAGTATGGTGCTTGCCTGTCCTAGCCACTCGGTAGCTCACCATATAAGACGTTTCTAGCCCCTTCTTATTAATGGTATCTGTTGCTTTTATACACGTCTTACTACTCAAAAGTAGTCTTAATTCTTGCTCAAAAAACTCCTGTGGCTTATTTTTCAAATTGACATGTTTTGTTTCTAAATGTCTGCACAAGAGTGAAGGTTTCATCGAGTTGTGAGATAGTACTTTTGCACATATAACACACTGTGGCTGAGGAAAGGCACTACTCCCAATATAAGTGAACCCCAAATCAATGTAGTTATTTGCGCCTCTTCGATGGTCCAACGTCCCTGTCTGTTGTTCGGTGGTTTCCCGGGTAAGGGGGCAGTAGCTCTTTGACTGAATCAGATTCAGAACTGTCAGTGTCCATGCTAGCTGGGCTAACAACAAATGTAGAATTACTGATGCTAGCATTGGATGTGCTCGTGGAAGCAGAACAACTTGTGTCGTCGACAGGTGCAGGTGTAGTACTGCTGGTAGAGCTGGTATGTGTTTCTACTTTTTTTAACCATTTATCAATTTTAGAGGAAACTGAATGAGCAGCAGCTACGTTTGGCTACAAACAGACCGTTAGTGGAATTCCCGCTAGAGTGTAACAGTTAATGTGATTAGATGTTCATTATTTGACTAGGCTACCTGTATTTGACATTGTGTTGTTTTTTCGATGAACACTAGAGGGTTTGATTTTATTTTTGCCAGTGAAACTACTCAGGCGAGGAAAAAACCTCACCCAAATGTTTTGCCCCGTTGGAAAATATAAATGGACTGTTTGAAAATGAAAATGTTATATTATTCTTTTAAATGTGAATCACATTTTCATTTGGCGTACCTCCGACGGCATTGCGCGTACCCCAGTTTGGGAATACCTGTACTAGAAAGCAGAGTATTTGATGATACGAAATGGAAACAGCATTGTCTATTATTATTTCGTTTTATGCACTAACCTTAACCACTCGGAATTAATACCTACACTTAACCCTTTCGAGCTGTTTCTGTTTGAACCCTGTAACCACGCGGAATTAATGGGTCAAATATCGACGTTTGTTCATTTACGTCAAATCCCGAAGTGAAACTATGCGATCAGGTGGAATAATTATCATTTTGCGCAAAGAAACTACATTTTAACCAGCCAACAAAGATGCACCAGCCTATCTGGAACTTGCCTGAAATACCAGTCCGTTTCTGGCACCAGACGTTTATACTTCATACAGTCCTTATAGTGTGCCTCGTGTCTTTGGTCCGAGAGGTTTTTATGTTCCGTATCTTTTCTACAGTGTATTTCATATCTCATCTTCATAACAAATGCATTGGGTTTGTTATACTAAGCATGTGTTGTGTGTTTTCTGTCTATTGTGTATGATGCTCTGGTTGAGGTATTGTTAGCGTATTTACTGTCTCTGTTGTGTATGATGCTCTGGTTGAGGTATTGTTAGCGTATTTACTGTCTGTTGTGTATGATGCTCTGGTTGAAGTATTGTTAGAGTATTTACTGTCTCTCTATTGTGTATGATGCTCTGGTTGAGGTATTGTTAGCGTATTTACTGTCTGTTGTGTATGATGCTCTGGTTGAAGTATTGTTAGAGTATTTACTGTCTCTCTATTGTGTATGATGCTCTGGTTGAGGTATTGTTAGAGTATTTACTGTCTCTGTTGTGTATGATGCTCTGGTTGTGTAACGGTTGTTCTCCTCCTCGTCTGAGGAGGAGCATGGATTGGACCAAAACGCAGCGTGTTGTGAAGACATGATGAATTTATTAGACAAGACGAACACGAAGTACACTTGATAAATTACAAAATAACAAAAACGACGTAGACCGACCTGAACATGAGAACTTACATATAACGAAGAACGCACGAACAGGAACAGACTAGACAAACGAAACAGTCCCGTGTGGTACATAAACTGACACGGAAGACAATCACCCACCAACAAACGGTGTGAACAGCCTACCTTAATATGGTTCTCAATCAGAGGAAACGTAAAACACCTGCCCCTGATTGAGAACCATATCAGGCTAATTACCAATGATCCTAAACATAGAAACACATAACATAGACTGCCCACCCAGCTCACGTCCTGACCAACTAAACAAAGCTAAACAAAGGAAAATAAGGTCAGGAACGTGACAGTACCCCCCCCCCCCCCCCCCCCCAAGATGCGGACTCCGGCCGCAAAACTGAACCTATAGGGGAGGGTCTGGGTGGGCATCTGTCCACGGTGGTGGCTCTGGCTCTGGACGTTGTCCCCACCCCACCATAGTCAATCCCCGCTTCCGTAGCCTCCTCCCAATGGCCACCCTCCAAATTAACCCACCTGGATTAAGGGACAGCACCGGACTGAGGGGCAGCACCGGAATGAGGGGCAGCACCGGACTGAGGGGCAGCACCGGACTGAGGGGCAGCTCCGGACTGTCTAACGGCTCTGGCTGGTCATGGCTTGCTGACGGCTCTGGCTGCTCATGGCTGGCTGACGGCTCTGGCTGCTCATGGCTGGCTGACGGCTCTGGCTGCTCATGGCTGGCTGACGGCTCTGGCTGCTCATGGCTGGCTGACGGCTCTGGCTGCTCATGGCTGGCTGACGGCTCTGGCTGCTCATGGCTGGCTGACGGTTCTGGCTGCTCATGGCTGGCTGAAGGCTCTGGCTGCTCATGGCTGGCTGACGGCTCTGGCTGCTCATGGCTGGCGGAAGGCTCTGGCTGCTCCTGTCTGGCGGAAGGCTCTAGCGGCTCCTGTCTGGCGGACGGCTCTAGCGGCTCCTGTCTGGCGGACGGCTCTAGCGGCTCCTGACTGACGGACGGCTCCTGACTGACGGACGGCTCTGAAGGCTCAGGACAGACGGGCGGCTTTGAAGGCTCAGGACAGACGGGCGGCTTTGAAGGCTCAGGACAGACGGGCGGCTTTGAAGGCTCAGGACAGACGGGCGGCTTTGAAGGCTCAGTACAGACGGGCAGCGCAGGCGGCGCTTGGCAGACGGACAGCTCAGACGGCGTTGGGCAGACGGGCAGTTCAGGCGCCGCTGGGCAGACGGCAGACTCTGGCCGGCTGAGGCGCACTGTAGGCCTGGTGCGTGGTGCCGGAACTGGAGGTACCGGGCTAAGGACACGCACCTTAAGGCTAGTGCGGGGAGCAGCAACAGGACGCACAGGACTCTGGAGACGCACAGGAGGCTTGGTGCGTGGTGCCGGAACTGGTGGTACCGAGCTGGAGACACGCACCATAGGGCTAGTGCGTGGAGGAGGAACAGGGCTCTGGAGACGCACAGGAAGCCTGGTGCGTGGTGTTGGCACTGGTGGTACTGGGCTGGGGCGTGGAGGTGGCGCCGGATATACCGGACCGTGCAGGCGTACTGGCTCCCTTGAGCACCGAGCCTGCCCAACCTTACCTGGTTGTATGCTCCCCGTAGCCCGACCAGTGCGGGGAGGTGGAATAACCCGCACTGGGCTGTGTTGGCGAACCGGGGACACCATGCGTAAGGCTGGTGCCATGTATGCCGGCCCGAGGAGACGCACTGGAGACCAGACGCGTTGAGCCGGCTTCATGGCACCTGGCTCAATGCCCAATCTAGCCCTGCCAGTGCGGGGAGGTGGAATAACCTGCACCGGGCTATGCACACATACAGGAGACACCGTGCGCTCTACCGCATAACACGGTGTCTGCCCGTACTCTCGCTCTCCACGGTAAGATCGGGAAGTTGGCGCAGGTCTCCTACCTGACTTCGCCACACTACCCTTTAGCCTCCCCCCAATAAATTTTTGGGCTTGACTTACAGGCTTCCTACCGCGTCGTCGTGCTGCCTCCATTCGCCGGTATCCCTCCTCACACTGCGCCAGAGAATCCCAGGCGGGCTCCGGCATTCTCCCTGGGTCGATCGCCCACCTGTCGATCTCCTCCCACGTAGTGTAGTCCAGACTTTGCTCCTGCTTCCGTGCTGCCTCCTCATACCGCCGCCTCTCGGCTTTAGCTGCCTCCAGCTCTTCACGAGGGCGGCGATATTCTCCAGATTGTGCCCATGGTCCTTTACCGTCCAGTATTTCCTCCCATGTCCAGAAATCCTGCGATCGCTGCTGCTGCTTTTTCCCACGCTGCTTGATCCTTGGTTGGTGGGTGATTCTGTAACGGTTGTTCTCCTCCTTGTCTGAGGAGGAGCATGGATCGGACCAAAACGCAGCGTGTTGTGAAGACATGATGAATTTATTAGACAAGACGAACACGAAGTACACTTGATAAATTACAAAATAACAAAAACGACGTAGACCGACCTGAACATGAGAACTTACATATAACGAAGAACGCACGAACAGGAACAGACTAGACAAACGAAACAGTCCCGTGTGGTACATAAACTGACACGGAAGACAATCACCCACCAACAAACGGTGTGAACAGCCTACCTTAATATGGTTCTCAATCAGAGGAAACGTAAAACACCTGCCCCTGATTGAGAACCATATCAGACTAATTACCAATGATCCTAAACATAGAAACACATAACATAGACTGCCCACCCAGCTCACGTCCTGACCAACTAAACAAAGCTAAACAAAGGAAAATAAGGTCAGGAACGTGACAGGTTGAGGTATTGTTAGAGTATTTACTGTCTCTCTTTGTTTGCTGTGAGTCTGCCGGTGGAGGGTTCTCCGCTCGTCCTTTTAAAATGCAGGCACCGTCAGAATATTACACCACAGATAATTAATAGAGCCAGCCATAAACAAGCGGCCCTTTAAATTACAACAGACTGGCCCTGCACGCTCTGCTGCCTCTCAGAGCACCCCATCTCCTCCTCTTTCTCCATCACCCCATCCCACTACACCTCCAGCATAAAACACAACAGCAACCAGGGAGGTGTGTGTGTGTGTGTGTGTGTGTGTGTGTGTGTGTGTGTGTGTGTGTGTGTGTGTGTGTGTGTGTGTGTGTGTTGTTGTTGAGTGTAGTTGTGTGTGTGTGTGTGTGTTGTTGTTGTTGAGTGTAGTTGTGTGTGTGTGTGTGTGTGTGTGTGTGTGTGTGTGTGTGTGTGTGTGTGTGTGTGTGTGTGTGTGTGTGTGTGTGTGTGTGTGTGTGTGTGTGTGTGTGTGTGTGTGTGTGTGTGTTGTTGAGTGTAGCTGTGTGTGTGTGTGTTGTAGTTGTGTGTGTGTGTGTTGTTGAGAGTAGCTGTGTGTGTGTGTGTTGTTGAGTGTAGCTGTGTGTGTATGTTGTTGAGTGTAACTGTGTGTGTGTGTTGTTGAGTGTAGCTTGGTGTGTGTGTTGTTGAATGTAGCTGTGTGTGTGTGTGTGTGTGTGTGTGTGTGTGTGTGTGTGTGTGTGTGTGTGTGTGTGTGTGTGTGTGTGTGTGTGTGTGTGTGTGTGTGTGTGTGTGTGTGTGTGTGTGTTCTCTTTGTGTGTGTGTTGTTTAGCTGAGTTAGCCGTGGAATCCAGTGGAGTGTGTCTGGCTAATTTTGTGTCGAAGCAGGGTTCCCTGGAGAGTGTGTGCGTGGGAGGGGAACAGAGGCCCTCCACGCAGCCCACCTGGGCCTCCGGGGGCCGGGGCCCAGCATCTGGGGGGTGTGTGGGCCCTGAGAGCCTCCTCCAGCCCTCGCTCCGGGCCACTCTCAGGGGGACACCTGTCACCCTCTCACCCCTGCTGACGTCAGGCCCTGCTACGCTCAGCACACAGGGGCCAGGCTGGAGGGCCAGGCAGGGCAGGTGACACATGCTCTCAGTGTATGAGCACACATGCCCACACAGTGTATCAAACTCAGAGACAGAAATGTGGTATATTTTAGATAAAGGCTTTATCAAACACTGAGCAACTTAGCCAGCATTACTTCACCTGCCTGTTCTCAGAGATGTCCATCTTACCTAGTTAGAACAGGAATCACACATTATGTTTTTAGAAGTCTCACAAAGCCATTACTAGCTTTATAGAAGTAGCTTTTTTATTCAGGTTTAACCAGGTAGGCTAGTTGTAAACAAGTTCTCATTTGCAACTGCGACCAGGCCAAGATAAAGCAAAGCAGTTCAACAAATACAACAACACAGTTACACATGGAATAAACAAACATACAATCAATAATACAGTAGAAAAAAATATATACAGCATGTGCAAATGAGGTAGGATAAGAAAGGTAAGGCAATAAATAGTCCATGGTGGCAAAGTAATTACAATATAGCAATTAAACACGAATGTAGGATGTGCAGAAGATGAATTTGCAAGTTGAGGTACTGGGGTGCAAAGGAGCAAGATAAATAAATAAATACAGTATGGTGATGAGGTAGATTGGATGGGCTATTTACAGATGAGCTATGTACAGGTGCAGTGATCTGTGAGCTGCTCTGACAGCTGGTGCTTAAAGCGAGTGAAGGAGGTAAGAGTCTCCAGCTTCAGAGATTTTTGCAATTCGTTCCAGTCATTGGCAGCAGAGAACTGGAAGGAGAGGCGGCCAAAGGAAGAATTGGCTTTGGGGGTATACCTGAGATATACCTGCTGGAGCGTGTGCTACGGGTGGGTGCTGCTATGGTGACCAGTGAGCTGAGATAAGGCGGGGCTTTACCTAGCAGAGACTTGTAGATGACCTGGAGCCAGTGGGTTTAGTGATGAGTATGAAGTGAGGGCCAGCCAACGAGATCAAACAGGTCGCAGTGGTGGGTAGTATATGGGGCTTTGGTGACAAAACGGATGGCACTGTGATAGACTGCATCCAATTTGTTGAGTAGAGTGTTGGAGGCTATTTTGTAAATGACATCGCCGAAGTCGAGGATCGGTAGGATGGTCAGTTTTACGATGTGTTTGGCAGCATGAGTGAAGGATGCTTTGTTGCGAAATAGGAAGCCGATTCTAGATTTAATTTTGGATTGGAGATGTTTAATGTGAGTCTGGAAGGAGAGTTTACAGTCTAACCAGACACCTAGGTATTTGTAGTTGTCCACATATTCTAAGTCAGAACCGTCCAGAGTAGTGATGCTGGACGGGCGGGCAGGTGCGTGCAGCGATCGGTTGAAGAGCATGCATTTAGTTTTACATGCATTTAAGAGCAGTTGGAGGCCACGGAAGGAGAGTATGGCATTGAAGCTCATCTGGAGGTTAGTTAACACAGTGTCCAACGAAGAGGTACACAGAATGGTGTCGTCTACATAGAGGTGGATCAAAGAATCACCAGCAGCGAGAGCGACATCATTGATGTATACAGAGAAGAGAGTCGGCCCGAGAACCCTGTGGCACCCCCATAGAGACTGCCAGAGGTCTGGACAACAGGCCCTCCGATTTGACATACTGAACTCTATCGGAGAAGTAGTTGGTGAACCAAGCAAGGCAATCATTTGAGAAACCAAGGCTGTTGAGTCTGCCAATAAGAATGTTGTGATTGACAGAGTCGAAAGCCTTGGCCAGGTCGATGAATACGGCTGCACAGTAATGTCTCTTATCGATAGCGGTTACGATATCGTTTAGGACCTTGAGCGTGGCTGAGGTGCACCCATGACCAGCTCTGAAACCAGATTGCATAGCGGAGAAGGTACGGTGAGATTCGAAATGGTCGGTAATCTGTTTGTTAACTTGGCTTTCAAAGACCTTAGAAAGGCAGGGCAGAATAGATATAGGTCTGTAGCAGTTTGGGTCTAGAGTGTCTCCCCCTTTGTAGAGGGGGATGACCGCAGCAGATTTCCAATCTATGGGAATCTCAGACGATACGGCAGGTCATTTTAGAAAGAGAGGGTCCAGATTGTCTAGCCCGGCTGATTTGTAGGGGTCCAGATTTTGCAGCTCTTTCAGAAGTGGGGGAGGTTTGAGCGAGTTGCTGTGGGGAGCGCAGGGCTGTTGACCGGGGTATGGGTAGCCAGGTGGAAAGCATGGCCAGCCGTAGAAAAATGCTTATTGAAATTCTCCATTATTGTGGATTTATCGGTAGTGACAGTGTTTCCTAGCCTCAGTGCAGTGGGCAGCTGGGAGGAGGTGCTCTTATTCTCCATGGACTTTACAGTGTCCCAGAACTTTTTTGACTTTGTACTACAGAATGCACATTTCTAAAGCTAGCCTTAGCTTTCATAACTGCCTGTGTATATTGGTTCCTAACTTCCCTAAAAAAGTTGCATATCACTGGGGCTATTCGATGCTAATGCAGAACGCCACAGGATGTTTTTGTGCTGGTCAAGGGCAGACAGGTCTGGAGTGAACCAAGGGCTATATCTATTCCTAGTTCAAATTTTTTTTAATGGAGCATGCTTATTTAAGATGGTGAGGAAATTACTTTTAAAGAATAACCAGGCATCCTCTACTGACGGGATGAGGTCAATGTCATTCCAGGATACCCCGGCCAGGTCAATTAGAAAGGCCTGTTCGCAGAAGTGTTTTAGGGAGCGTTTGACAGTGATGAAGGGTGGTCGTTTGACCGCAGATCCATTACGGATGCAGGCAATGAGGCAGTGATCGCTGAGATCTTGGTTGAAAACAGCAGAGGTGTATTTGGAGGGCGAGTTAGTTAGGATGATATCTATGAGGGTGCCCGTGTTTACGGATTTGGGGTTGTACCTGGTAGGTTCATTGATAATTTGTGTGAGATTGAGGGCATCAAGCTTAGATTGTAGGATGGCCGCGGTGTTTTAAGCATGTCCCAGTTTAGGTCACCTAGCAGAACGAGCTCAGAAGATAGATGGGTGGCAATCAATTCACATATGGTGTCCAGGGCACAGCTGGGGGCAGAGGGTGGTCTATAGCAAGCGGCAACGGTGAGAGACTTATTTCTGGAAAGGTGAATTTTTTGAAGTAGAAGCTTGAATTGTTTCGGTACAGACCTGGATAGTAAGATAGAACTCTGCAGGCTATCTCTGCAGTAGATTGCAACACCGCCCCCTTTGGCAGTTCTATCTTGGCGGAAAATGTTATAGTTAGGGATGGAAATTTCAGGGTTTTTGGTGGTTTTCCTAAGCCAGGATTCAGACACGGCTAAGACATCCGGATTGGCAGAATGTGCTAAAGCAGTGAATAAAGCAAACTTAGGGAGTAGGCTTCTAATGTTAACATGCATGAAACCAAGGCTTTTACGGTTACAGAAGTCAACAAATGAGAGCACCTGGGGAGTAGGAGTGGAGCTAGGCACTGCAGGTCCTGGATTAACCTCTACATCACCAGAGGAACACAGGAGAAGTAGGATAAGGGTACAGCTAAAGGCTATAAGAACTGGCCGTCTAGCACGTTCGGAACAGCGAGTAAAGGGAGCAGGTTTCTGGGCACGATAGCATAGATTCAAAGCATAATGTACAGACAAAGGTATGGTAGGAAGAGAGTACATTGGAGGTAAACCTAGGCATTGAGTAATGAAGAGAGAGAGATATAGTCTCTAGAGACGTTTAAACCAGGTGATGTCATCGCATATGTGGGTGGAACAACATGGGTGGTTAAGGCATATTGAGCAGGGCTATATTCTCTACAGTGAAATAAGACAGTAATCACTAACCAGGACAGTAATGGACAAGGCATATTGATATTAGAGAGAGGCATGCGTAGCCAAGTGATCGTATGGGTCCAGTGAGTGGTTGGGCTGGCTGGGGACACGGCGATTCAGACAGTTAGCAGGCCGGGGCTAGCAAGCTAGCAGTTAGCAGGCCAGGGCTAGCAAGCTAGCATAAGGGCCTTAGAGGGATGTCGCGATGGGGGAAAAGTCTGTTTTTGCCTCCTCGTGCGGTGCCGTCGATAGACCAGTCGTGGAATTAGTAGGGTTCCAAGTAGCAGAGGGGTCCAAGTCCAATTGGCAAAATGGGTATAGTGGTCCAAGAAACTGGCCGGTGGATCAGCTAACAGTCCAATATGCTCTAGATAGCTAGCAGGCCGCGGTTAGCAGAATGGGCCTTAAGGGGACGTCGCGCCTGAGGGGCCTGTTGTGATCCTCGAGCAGATTATGTCGGTATTCCAGTCGTGAAGGATCAGCGGGGTTCCGTGCCCCGTACCGGCAGTAGAAGGGGTCTGGATATTGTAGCCGAGGAGTGGGCTTCAGGAGTAGCCCAGGAGCCCTAGCCGGGAGATGGGTCTAGCATGGGCTAGCCCCAGGCTAGTTGGTGCTTGCTCCGGGATGGAAACGTTAGCCAGGAGTAGTCAACCCGGGTTGCGGTTAGCTAGCTGCCATGATCCAGATGAAAGGGTTCAGAGTTTGCGGTAGGAATCCGGGGACATGGAGAGAAAAATAGGTCCGGTATGCTCTGGTTTGAAACGCGTTGTACGAACTGGCGAGAGCTTTCCGAGCTATTCTAGTTCAGAGGTAAATAGAAATATTTTAGGAAAATAAAAAACAGATCCACACCACATTGGGTGAGGCGGGTTGCAGGAGAGTATTTTGAAGTTGAGGTTTAGGAAAAAAATATGAAAAAGAACGCGAAGAAAAAGATCTAAAAATATATATATACATGGGACAAGACAAGACAAAGACAAAGACGTCTGACTGCTACGCCATCTTGGATTGATTTCAACACATTTCCATTCGTTTTCACTGCAGCCTTGTTTGAATGCTGCGGTTGTGCAAATTTGTACCGAATGGTGTTAGTCAACAGTACTATAGTTAGCTAGCACTGGACAACTTTAGCTACAACAACTGTGCCCTAGCTACTGTTGCTAGCTAGGTTTAGCGTTCATACTGCATTTAGAGTAAATATCGGGTAAATTAGACCTGTGAATTATAGGTAGTAAAGTACATTACCCTTTTGTGATAAGGGCATAACGTTTTAATCTCCAGTGTCAACGACGTTCTTCTGAGAAAAAGGGACGCACACCTTTTCATAATCTGCGCCATGTTTTAAGCACAGATAGAACAATGAGGGAGACATATCCCAAACGCCTCACCTGCTGTCACCTGCTCTGACCGTCGCGGACCCAGCAGCTTCCTAAGGAGTAGTTGGACAGCTACACTGGCCTGCATCCCAAATGCCACCCTACTCAGTGCCCTATGGGCCCTGGTCAAAAGTAGTGCACTATAAAGTGTGGCATTTGGGATGCAGTGGCCACTTAGCATCGTGTTCTCAACCTGGCACCAAGCATCCCCCTGAGGGTTTGTAAACTTTTCCCTCTGCTAACCACTGGCGCATGAGGGCTCAGACTCAAGTCACTCAGCTCAGTGGTAGAGTTACACTACTTTGCCATACCGTATTGTGACAGCCAAGCATGGCTTTTTAGACCAAGTGACTGCTGTATGTACTGTGCGCTACAGTTCTGACACATTAACATGACTATAACTGCTTTTTTATCAACAAACACTCTCATGTATTTCAATGCCATACTCAGGAAACATTTTGCAACTTTTATGATCTGAAATGCATTTTTCCCTGACTACATTTCCAGTTCATTTGTTAAGTTCCCCCATAATGACACATGTTCAGTGGAGCTTGTTCGCCACAGTCAGGAAAGCTATTTGCATGTTAATGTCCTCGCCATCGTGGCTCTATTAAGCAGCATTTGGAGGTTTGATATCTGCGTTAACTTCCACTGGCAGAGCAGAGGCAGCATCCGACTGAGCAGGCTGCTCAACAGCAGAGCTCTTTGCCCAAAGTCATTTTTAAAGTGCTGGAAAAGAGCACAGAACTCCTTGAGTGTGAAAGGCCCTCCATGGAGATGTGAGTGTGAGTGTGAGTGTGTGTGTGTGTGTGTGTGTGTGTGTGTGTGTGTGTGTGTGTGTGTGTGTGTGTGTGTGTGTGTGTGTGTGTGTGTGTGTGTGTGTGTGTGTGTGTGTGTGTGTGTGTGTGTGTAATGGGTTTCATTTCACAGAGAAGGGGATAATAAGCACTTTGGCAAGCACACCAGTGGAGCGACGTGAGCTGTTTAGCAACAGGCTATTGTTGTGAACGGACCTTACCTGATTTCCTATTATACTGTTCATTTCCATGACTTACACATGAACATTGACTTTACATGAATAAAACCGAAACATTACAAAAACTGTTTATGAATAAAATACATTATATGGAGACTGACACCCCATAAGCACTTGGAATGATAAACAAGTTTTCTTCACTTCCCAACTCACCCCCCTGGTAAGAAGCATAGGATTCCGTCTGTGTACAGTTCTACAGTCAATCATGTTTTTACTGGACTGGTGTGGCGGCCATGTTGTTTCTTGACTGTGCATTCCCATTTATAAGACAGCTGTGTGATCCAGTCACATTCACTATACACACAGTACTGGAACTCCCACCACAATATTTGGGCTTTAGAATGAAAGAGATGAACACAGGAAGCATTCACTACTTGACAACCTGTGGCCCCTCTCAGACCTCTGCTGGAGGGATGATTTGGTCCTCGTACAGGAGCTTTTCCGTGTGGTAAAGTGGTCGAAGCAGAGATGATAAATACACATTTCTTCCTTATCAAGAAACCTTAAAAGTACAAAGAACAGGACGGCCTCGTTCTCTCACAGACACGGACGAACGTACACACTCACATTTGAAATACTTCATTTCAATCCACAGATCGTGTTACATTCAAGAAGGATTCAACCATTTCAGAGGTCTTTGTATACTTTGACTCTTAGACACACACACACGCACACGCACACACACACACACACACACACACACACACACACACACACACACACACACACACACACACACACACACACACACACACACACACGGTGACATCATAATCATTCCATTTGTGTTTTCAAAAAAAGTTAGGTAAAATATATTTTCTTTCTTCGTCTTCCTCTCTCTCTCACACACACAATCCTCCTCAGTCAGAGTCCTGCTAGTCTTAGCCTCTGGTGTGTGTTGACACTCCAAACTGCCTGCTGACACTGTTCACAATACGCCCTCTGTAAGTGTGTGTGTGTGTGTGTGTGTGTGTGTGTGTGTGTGTGTGTGTGTGTGTGTGTGTGTGTGTGCATGCTCGCGTGTGGCTGCGTGTGTTTTTGTATAATATGACTCATACCACTAGTTTCCAGTCCTCTCTTACACATCCACGTATTTATATGTTTTCCTAATTTTAAGGAAAATATGTTTTTACAGTTCATGAGTGCTGCACATATACCTCCTGTAATATAACATCCCTATCCACAATCCTCTCCTGTCTGTACCACACTAGATTCCACCCCTGGTCCAACCAATGGGCTTTCAACCTTTTTATTGGGGTCATCTTCCATTGTCTTAGAAGACCATTAACTGCCCACAGGTCATTCACAGCTAGCTCTGTATAAGCCTCCATTATAAACTGAGTGGTTCGAGCCCTGAATGCTGATTGGCTGACAGCCATGGCATATCATGCCACGGTCGTATATCACAGGTATGACAAAACATGTATTTTACTGCTCTGATTATGTTGGTAACCAGTTCATAATAGCAGTAAGGCACCTCGGGGGATATATGATATATGGCCGATATACTGTACCACGGCTAAGGACTGTGTCTAGGTACTCCGCATTGCATCGTGGGAAAGAACAGCACTTAGCCGTGGCATATTGGCTATATACCACACCCCCTCAGGCCTTATTGCTTCATTCTAAAAGACGAAGAGAACATTCTACACTCAACATATAGAGTGAGCGGTGCTGGCTACACTGGCCAGGCTTGGAAAAGAGTTCTTCTACTACCCCTATTCCCAGAATGTCTGTTCCGTCTCATACGAAAGCTATCTGGTTGTATATATAGACCGCTAAACGCTTTCCTAAAATACAGAGTGAGACTCGTCTGGGGAAATGTCAATAGAATCTTCTACTCCAGTTTAATCTGATTCTGGCTACGGATAGAGACTGTAATAACCATCACAATGATTGGAGTGATTCACTCCCTACACTTAATCCAGCCGCTATTTTATTATTGTGTGTGTGTGTGTGTGTGTGTGGGTCTAATCCACCTAAAATAATCTCCATGGAGCACGACAGGGTTGGCTGGGGTTTGGCAGTGTCGAGGCGTTAGGATCCATGTGTCACAGTTGCTAATGGTGGCTGGACAGCAGACGTGTCCGTGTGTGTGTGTGCGTGTGCGCGGGCGTTTGTGCGTGCGTGTGTATGTGTGTGTTACAGACCCAAGGGGGAAAAGTCCCTGTCGATATCTCCCAATGGAATTCTATTCCACCTCCTGTCTAGCGGTAAAGCTAGGCGCTGATTGATACAGTCCGGGGTCTCTGGTTTGGTCAGGGTGCTGTAACAATAGATCAGTATGATAACATTACGAGACTCTTGGTTTTCTCTCAGGGTTTTCACTTCATTTACCAAAGGGGTTGTTTTCACCCACAGACTCAAGCAGCATCTCATCACTTCAGATATCTCTTTGTCAGTGTAGACTGACTTATCGCAGCTGGCACTGATTCATCTGGTCAATTTAGGTTGTCAATGTCTGACTACATGACTGTGTGTGAGTGTAGGAGCGTGGTGTGTGTGAGTGTAGGAGCGTGGTGTGTGTGAGTGTAAGAGCGTGGTGTGTGTGAGTGTAAGAGCGTGGTGTGTGTGAGTGTAGGAGCTTGGTGTGCTTGGTGTGCATGAGTGTAGGAGCGTGGTGTGCGTGAGTGTAGGAGCGTGGTGTGCGTGAGTGTAGGAGCGTGGTGTGCGTGAGTGTAGGAGCGTGGTGTGCGTGAGTGTAGGAGCGTGGTGTGCGTGAGTGTAGGAGCGTGGTGTGCGTGAGTGTAGGAGCGTGGTGTGCGTGAGTGTAGGAGCGTGGTGTGCGTGAGTGTAGGAGCGTGGTGTGCGTGAGTGTAGGAGCGTGGTGTGCGTGAGTGTAGGAGCGTGGTGTGCGTGAGTGTAGGAGCGTGGTGTGCGTGAGTGTAGAAGCGTGGTGTGCGTGAGTGTAGGAGCGTGGTGTGTGTGAGTGTAGGAGCTTGGTGTGCGTGAGTGTAGGAGCGTGGTGTGCGTGAGTGTAGGAGCGTGGTGTGCGTGAGTGTAGGAGCGTGGTGTGCGTGAGTGTAGGAGCGTGGTGTGCGTGAGTGTAGGAGCGTGGTGTGCGTGAGTGTAGGAGCGTGGTGTGCGTGAGTGTAGGAGCGTGGTGTGCGTGAGTGTAGGAGCGTGGTGTGCGTGAGTGTAGGAGCGTGGTGTGCGTGAGTGTAGGAGCGTGGTGTGCGTGAGTGTAGGCGCGTGGTGTGCGTGAGTGTAGGCGCGTGGTGTGCGTGAGTGTAGGAGCGTGGTGTGCGTGAGTGTAGGAGCGTGGTGTGCGTGAGTGTAGGAGCGTGGTGTGCGTGAGTGTAGGAGCGTGGTGTGCGTGAGTGTAGGAGCGTGGTGTGCGTGAGTGTAGGAGCGTGGTGTGCGTGAGTGTAGGAGCGTGGTGTGCGTGAGTGTAGGAGCGTGGTGTTCGTGAGTGTAGGCGCGTGGTGTGCGTGAGTGTAGGCGCGTGGTGTGCGTGAGTGTAGGAGCGTGGTGTGCGTGAGTGTAGGAGCGTGGTGTGCGTGAGTGTAGGAGCGTGGTGTGCGTGAGTGTAGGAGCGTGGTGTGCGTGAGTGTAGGCGCGTGGTGTGCGTGAGTGTAGGCGCGTGGTGTGCGTGAGTGTAGGAGCGTGGTGTGCGTGAGTGTAGGAGCGTGGTGTGCGTGAGTGTAGGAGCGTGGTGTGCGTGAGTGTAGGAGCGTGGTGTGCGTGAGTGTAGGAGCGTGGTGTGCGTGAGTGTAGGAGCGTGGTGTGCGTGAGTGTAGGAGCGTGGTGTGCGTGAGTGTAGGAGCGTGGTGTGCGTGAGTGTAGGAGCGTGGTGTGTGTGAGTGTAGGAGCGTGTGAGTGTAAGAGCGTGGTGTGTGTGAGTGTAGGAGCGTGGTGTGTGTGAGTGTAGGAGCGTGGTGTGCGTGAGTGTAGGAGCGTGTGAGTGTAAGAGCGTGGTGTGTGTGAGTGTAGGAGCGTGGTGTGTGTGAGTGTAGGAGCGTGGTGCGTGTGAGTGTAGGAGCGTGGTGCGTGTGAGTGTAGGAGCGTGGTGTGCGTGAGTGTAGGAGCGTGGTGTGTGTGAGTGTAGGAGCGTGTGAGTGTAAGAGCGTGGTGTGTGTGAGTGTAGGAGCGTGGTGTGTGTGAGTGTAGGAGCGTGGTGTGTGTGAGTGTAGGAGCGTGGCGTGTGTGAGTGTAGGAGCGTGGTGTGTGTGAGTGTAAGAGCGTGGTGTGTGTGAGTGTAGGAGCGTGGTCTGTGTGATCAGCTGCCCTCCACAGCCATCTCCCTTCTCCTATATCCCAGGCAGGCGGGCCCAGGCAGCACAGCAGGTGCCCTCCCCATTGACTGGCATGTTAATCAAGTGGGATTAGGATTCAGTGAGTACAAATGTGATGGAAAAGAGTTTGAATTACATGCTAAGCCCCTCTGCCCACTAATCCACCGTCCTACGCTCACATATGTCACCCACGGGGTGAGGACTGAGAGGGAGTATGTGTTATTGTGACCCCTACCTAGCCTCCTGGTATCACACGATCACACACACACACATGGACACGCACACACACACGCACCCACACACACATTCCCATTCACTGGCCTCTACGCACTCATCCACTCTCACATTAGGTCATCCACTCTCACATTAGGTCATCCACTCTCACATTAGGTCATCCACTCTCACATTAGGTCATTTACTCTCACATTAGGTCATCCCCTCGGAATGACATCATCTGCTTATGGAAGTGCCTCTAAATACAAACATTAGTTAACAAGCACAGCAACATGGCTGTGGTATGGAGGGAGCGAGGGAGGGACTCCTGGCATTGAGTGATATCTAATCAACGTGTTTGTCCCACAGAGACAGTGACGCGAGGAGGGGGAGGGGGACACACTTTTCCTCTCCAAAGCAATAGATCAGTATCTCTCAAGGACAGTTCACCCTCACACCCATCACACACAGTAAATACCCTGACAGACAGTCACAGCACCAAGAGCACCGCGCCCCACCGGGACAGTTGTTCTTACCGTTTACATGTCACTTTAAAGCCCTCTCCTCATCTCTCCTCGCCTCTCCTCGTCTCTCATCATCTCTCCTCACCTCTCCTCATCTCTCCTCGCCTCTCTTCGCCTCTCCTCGTCTCTCCTCACCTCTCCTCACCTCTCCTCATCTCTCCTCATCTCTCCTCACCTCTCCTCATCTCTCCTCACCTCTCCTCATCTCTCCTCACCTCTTCTCATCTCTCCTCACCTCTCCTCACCTCTCCTCATCTTTCCTCATCTCTCCTCACCTCTCATCACCTCTCATCATCTCTCCTAATCTCTCCTCGCCTCTCCTCACCTCTCATCATCTCTCCTCACCTCTCCTCATCTCTCCTCATCTCTCCTCACCTCTCATCATCTCTACTCTCGCTTGTTGTATTCCTGCTCCCTTGTTTTAGACTGAGCAACATCCTCCACTGCAGTTTTGCATCCTATTACTAGAGTGACAAACTATTTTAGTATGTTGTGAGAGGTAAGCTGCTTTCTCTAAATCCACCCAGATCCCTCCAGTTAATAGAAGCCAGGCAAAACAAGTAGCATCCTCTCTTTCTCGTTCTCTCTCTTTCTCTCTCTCTTTCTATCTATCTCTCTCTCTATCTTTCTCTCTCTCTCACTTTCTCGTTCTCTTTCTTTCTCTTTCTATTTCTCTCTCTCTCTCTCTCTCTCTCTCTCTCTCTCTCTCTCTCTCTCTCTCTCTCTCTCTCTCTCTCTCTCTCTCTCACTCACTCACTCACTCACTCACTCACTCACTCACTCACTCACTCACTCACTCACTCACTCACTCACTCACTCACTCACTCACTCACTCACTCACTCACTCACTCACACACAGCCCTGGTGAACAGACTCGGCGAGGGCCATTTGTAGTGACAGCGTGGCCCATCCCATGCTGGTGCTCGGTGACTGTCCTCTGTGGAGGCGAGGGTAATTATCTTTCACACACCATTACCCCTCCTGATCTCCTCATCTTCCCCCTGTGTGTATTCACCATCAGGACTAGCCAATCAGAGACACTCATCTCCTCCCTGTGTGTATTCACCAACTGTACTTGCCAATCAGAGACACTCATCTACTTCCTGTTTCTATTCACCACCAGGACTAGCCAAGCAGAGACCCTCATCAACACAGAGACACTCTACAATCTTAGAAAAAAGGGTTCTACCTGGGACCAAAAAGGGTTCTTCAAATGCTAATGAACCCGTTATTGTTCTAGATAGCACCTTTTAATAAGAGTGTACCACAGATCCATCTCTATCTATGAGGATGACACTACAGCTGTATGTCATCTGTCTGTCTGGACACCTGCCCCTGCCACCCCTCTCTCTTTCTCTCCCTTTCCCTCTCTCTCTCCCTCCATCCAAACATGGAGATGGAGCAGAAACAGTCTACAGCCCATTTCTTAATGGAGATAAGAGGCTGTCTCCTGTCGTCGTTCAGCAGCCGTCAGGAGCGTGTTATCAGTGTTAGAGCACACTAGGTCATTCTGACCCTGTTGTCAATCTCTCCTTCCTGGAGTACTGGTAGTAATATGCTTCAATGAGGTTATTATGATGGAGGGGCAGGCAGGGTATTACCAGAGTCCTGGGAACAGGATTGGACTGTTCTCTATGTAAAGGGGGATGGGCTGGCTACGACTTGTTTATTGGTGGAGAGTGGGAGACGTTCTAATCTTGGGACTGTTATTATGAGCATATGGATTGGAGACTCATCTCACCATCATCATTATCATCATTATCATCATTACAATTGTTTCTCTTGTCGTCCCCCTATTATATTTTCCACCATTTGACCTGTTGTTAAAATGGGGTTTATGAATAAGATTGAATTGAAGTGTTGATATTTTGTCTGCGCTGGGTTGGTCGGGACAGGGTGGGAGTGAGATGTGACTCCTCTGGCGTCTGCTGTGAGGCCAGGCGGAAGTCTTCTCCCCTCTCTAACCAGCGTGTGTCATATACAGGACAGTCTGACCCACACAACAATGTCCGGTGTTTGTGTGTGTGCATCTGTTTTGGTCAGTGTGTTTTTACCTCTGACCTCTGGTGTGACACACTGACATCCTTGCTCGTCTCCACGGCCTGAGGGGATCCATCAAACCCTCTACAGGCCAAACAGCCTGAGCCTGTCTGGGTGGAAGCCAAGACGTTAAGGTGAGAGAGTGACCCTGTGAAGGAGAGACCTCACCTTCCTGAAAAGCCACAATGCCCTGAGCAATGTCCACACCTTCTCTCTTTCTCTTTCTCTGTCTCACACACACACACACACACACACACACACACACACACACACACACACACACACACACACACACACACACACACACACACACACACACACACACACACACACACCTTGCTGTCACCTCTGTCCACCGCCTCCAGACAGTAGTACTACTAGTCCTATCCCAGGAAATACCTGTATCACCATGCTGCGTATCAGTGCCAGTCTGGCCCCGTATCAGATTCTAATATAACCATCAGTATCACTTCTGGTTTATCAGAGCTCTGCCAGACTAATAGCTCCTGCCCATGAATATTGATGGACATGGCTTGTGTTACATGGATGGGCAGGGTACCATGGTACTGAGTGACGGATGAGCTCCAGGTATCCCTGTCAAGTCCCTACCATTGGGACAAGTGTCCTGTGATACACTGTGTACCGGAACAGATGCACAACACAAGGTACAGTACACTGTCTTTACATAAAGAGCATAGGCACCAGTGCCCTGGAGGAGGATAACCTACGATACTGAGATCTGTGGTGTTGATATTGAGATTGACTGTTTTCCAACTCGTGTCGTAGTGACTGACAGTTCTATGGTGGTGATGGACGTGTTGTTATTAATAGGCTGGAATTGTGAGTGGCAATATGATTGATTTGCACCTGACCCAGCAGGGGCATAAGACATTAACGCACGCACGCACGCACGCACACACACACACACACACACTATATTAGCCTGGTTTGACAATGTTAATAGGCTCCTGGAGATCTCTTTCCAACTGAGTTCTGAGGGAAAAGGTGCTCCAGCTATGTGCTCAGTCGGGGTGTGTGTGTGTGTGTGTGTGTGTGTGTGTGTGTGTGTGTGTGTGTGTGTGTGTGTGTGTGTGTGTGTGTGTGTGTGTGTGTGTGTGTGTGTGTGTGTGTGTGTGTGTGTGTGTGTGTGTGTGTGTGTGTGTGTGTGCATGTGCATGTGCATGGCTCTTATGGAGGGTTACAGACAGTCCTGTCAGCACCCGTTCACTCCTTTATTCACACACCAGCTGAGCTTAACACGTATCCCTACACCTCATACCCCTACCCCCAGGGTTAGGTAGGTCACTTTGGATCACACCAACTCAGTAACGTAATCTGATTACTTTCAGTTACTTTTGGATTACTTTTCCTTTAAGAGGCATTAGAAGAAGACAAAAAGTATCCATCAAACGCATTTGGTGTGTCATCATAGTGGTCTCTGGTCTCTGACTCGCTCAGGTGGAACAAACTTGAACTTGCGCCTTTTTTAAATGCTGAATTAATTGTCATTGAGAAAACAGAAAGGTGTCATAATGTCCATAAAAGTAATCCACAAAGTAATCATCTAGTTTTCCAAAAGTATCTGTAATCCGATTTAAGTTTTTTGTAATCAGATTACATGTAGCCTAATCAGTTACTCCCCATCCCTGCCTACCCCTCAGACATAGTCACCTTTCAGCATTCCTCAGGGGGCAGGTCACATTTCAGTCATTTAGCAGAGCAACTTACAGTGGTGAGTGATACAGTTTCGTACTTTTTTTTCATATTGGTCCCCCGTGAGAATCAAACACACAGCCCTGGCGTTACACCCCCTATGCTCTACTAACTGAGCCATTTAGTTGGTTCGGAGGGGGCATCATACATCAATGTTGGGCACAGTGGCTGCCAGGGCAGACCAGGGCAGACCAGGGCAGACCAGGGCAACCAGCATACCTCATATACTGTGTTGTACTGTACCTCCTGCTAGAACTCCTACAGCTGTCGACCTTTTGACCTGCTGGTAGAATGGGTTTACACAGGCACAGCCGCTGACTGTGGAATGTTCTCGATCGAGTCCACTGACCACTCACAGGTCAGAATCACAGGTCAGAGGTCTTCCTTGTGGTTTTGTTGGGCTCATTGGTGTGTGTGTATATGTGTCTGTATGCAGTGTATGAGTTTTTCTGTATGCTATGCTAGTTGGTGTATTTATGTGAACACACTCAATCACTGAGCAAGTTCTAGTAGGACCACAGTAGTATGTCTCTAGCCGTATGTAGCATGACCCTGACGTGATGGGGCGGCAGTGGTTAGAGCGTTGGTCTAGTAACTGAAAAGTTGCAAGATCGAATCCACCGAGCTGACAAGGTACAAAATCTGTTGTTCTGCCCCTGAACAAGGCAGTTAACCCACTGTTCCTGGGCCGTCATTGAAAATATGAATGTGTTCTTAACTGACCTGCCTAGTTAAATAAAAAAATAAAATGATCGGAGAGTTCCTGTGACCCAGGTACCACACATGTTATCGCTGTGGGATTTACGAGGTGAACGTGTGAACAGTCAGAGCAAATCTGTTCACGTGTTGCTCTGCTCGGTCTTCTTTAGCCCCGGCCAGTGTTTATGGCCTGCTAGGCATGGCTCCAGCCACACTGTCTGTCTGCTGTCTTACACTGTGAGGATGTGTGTGCTGTCTGTGTACTCTGCCACTTGCAGTATAAGACAGTGAGCTGTATGACATGACTGCCACACAGTCATGGTCAAGTGTACTCAGTGACTCTGGGTTGTGTGCTGTTTTCAGCACACAAACATCAAGGAAGAGCGGGTTGTGGGTGTGTGTATGTATTCAGCTATACACACACACACACACACACACGTTCCATGTTCCCTGCACAGTGGTATAAGCCATCCATACTGTAGAATTTATCCAGAAGCTACCAGACAGACACAAGACCTGGCAGAGGAGACCTGACACTCTCGACCGCCTGGCTGTGTGCCTTCATTGTCTTCTCTTCTTATTCTCTCTGCTCTCTCTCTATTTCTCTCTACTCTCTCTATTTCTATCTGCTCTCTCTCTATTTCTCTCTACTCTCTCTATTTTTCTCTGCTCTCTCTCTATTTCTCACTACTCTCTCTCTATTTCTCTCTACTCTCTCTTTATTTCTCTCTACTCTCTATTTCTCTCTACTCTCTCTATTTCTCTCTGCTCTCTCTCTATTTCTCACTACTCTCTCTCTATTTCTCTCTACTCTCTTTATTTCTCTCTGCTCTCTTTATTTCTCTCTACTCTATTTCTCTCTATTTCTCTCTACTCTCTATTTCTATTTCTCTCTACTCTCTCTCCTTATTCTCTCTACTCTCTCTCTATTTCTCTCTACTCTCTCTATTTCTATTTCTCTCTACTCTCTCTATTTCTATTTCTCTCTACTCTCTCTATTTCTATTTCTCTCTACTCTCTCTATTTCTCTCTACTCTCTCTCCTTATTCTCTCTACTCTCTCTATTTCTCTCTTCTCTTTCTATTTCTCTCATCTCTCTCTATTTCGCTCTACTCTCTCTATTTCTCTCTATCTTCCTCTCAATTTCTCTCTCTCCCCCCTCTCTCCATCTTTCTCTCCCCTTCTCTCTCCCCCTCTCTCATCTCTCTCTCCCCTTCTCTATCCCCCTCTCTCCATCTATCTCTTTCTCTCTCTCTCCGTCTCTCTCTCCGTCTCTCTCCAGGGTTTGATTGCAGAGGAAGCAGAGTGCGGCTCTGATTGCTGTGTCTTTGTTAGGCACAGTGTGGAGCCTCAGGACATGAGAAATAAAGCAGCCCTATCTTTAGCCGCTAGCTAGCGCCCAGAAGCATAGCCCTCATTATAGGATCTCAGAACGCCCTGTACACACGTTCAACTAGCCAGCTTCATACTGTATACTGTACGTGTTATGTCCATCGTTAGCTGTTGGAATACTAGCCAGTCCCTTTCTATACAACCTCCTTTCTTTAGGTTGTCCAATCATGCTGTGGGCATCCACATATGGCCTGTCCTGAGCAAGAAACAGTCACCTATCTAACAGATGTAGAATCTTAATTTGATCACCCTGTTGCAGGAGAACTTCTCTGCAATGCAGGACATTTAAAACTTAGTGTAGTGTGTTTGATGTTTGAAAAGGCTTCTGAAGTTAATCATTTCCACTTTGACTTGATTTTACCTCAACCCCCTACAAAAATGTCCATTAATAATAATCCACATTAGAATTTATATTTCCTATTGCTGCTGTCACGCTCGTCGTAACGAGTCGACCAAGGCGCAGCGGGAATAGAGTTCCACATATTTTTAATGAACTGAAACTCACCAAAACAAAACAATAAAGCATAAACGAAACGTGAAGCTGCTGGTGTGCACTCAGGCAACTCAATGTAGACAAGATCCCACGAATAACCATGGGAAAATGGCTACCTAAATATGATCCCCAATCAGAGACAACGATAAACAGCTGTCTCTGATTGGTAACCATATCAGGCCACCATAGAATTACAAAAAACACCTAGATGACCACCCAAGTCACTATCACGCCGGAACCAACACAGAGAAAAACAGCTTACTATGGTCAGGGCGTGACTGCTGCAGGATTATTTTCATGCTGTAACAAACTGGCTCAAATTACAATCCTACAGCTGTACATTTAGTTCATTTATTTAGCACATAAAAAAAAGGAAACATCATACATAGAAAACGTGAAACATTAAAGTGCAGGGGGACGAGATAAACCCAAGAGGGCCTCTGCTCATTAGTGTTGGTACGAGATAGCTTTAGCCTTTAGTCAGCTTGGGTTTCCATTAGCTACCATATTTGACATGTGTTTGACATACGGCTGGGTGATAGGACTCACTGTAAGGGTGTCTATGTGATATAACAAGCATGGTGAGAGTTAGTGTGAGGGGGAATATGTGATCTGACACCGCTGGTACAGGGTCGGTGGTGGTGAGAGAGAGTCGGTGGCATTGATATATGATGCCAGTGTTAATGTGTTTATGGAGCCAGTTGAAATGAACTCAGTGGGGATTTGATGGTTCACGTCCATACTGTACACTCTGCCATGTCCATTATAGCCCCATCTCTCTCGCTCTCTTCTCCCATCCCCCTCTCACACCATCTATCTTTATCTCTGTCCCCCGATCACTTTCTCATTTGCCATACCCTCCCATCTCTCTGTTGCTCTCTTTTAACTTTCTCCATCTCTCTCAATCTCTTTACCCCCCCCCTCTCTATCTCTCCCTCTGCCCTTTGTCTGTTCGTCATGTAGCTTGGCAACACAAATACAGCGTTCCTAATTCAGGGCCCTAAGCAGATAATCCTTCCCAGGATGGTTCCCCCCCCCATCCTCACTGGCATGGGGGTTAGAGGGGGCAGAGGGAGGGAGGGGGTTGCAGGGGAGGCATTCTAGCACGGAAGATGAGGAGGGCCTGCTGCCTGCCAACACCCCAGCTGATCCCATGGCCAAAGGGCTGCTGGCATGACCCGGGGCACACTCCTCAAAACAAGCACGGCACGCTCACACAGACATGTGGCGCTTGCGCACACACACACACACACACACACACACACACACACACACACACACACAGGCGCGCTGATACAGCACTTTAAGGGACGCCATTAAGCACGTCGTCTCTCTGCATTCAGCCAGCGTGCAACCTCTCACTTCTCCTCCGAGACCGGTTCCCCGCACGTGCGCATGCGTGTGTGCACTATCAACGTCCTCTCGTAAACACACTGGGAGCAGACTTGAGTGAATTACAGTGGTTAAGTTTGATCAAATGGAGCAGGTAGTTTGTCATGGTGCTTAACTGCATGTGATGCTCCCATCTCACCTCCCTGAGTGGAGTGAATTCATTCCCACTGAGATAATGATGTTAAAGAGAAGAGAAGCAGCTAGGGCCTGGGATAATGCAATCACATCCACGCTAGCTATTACAGGCCCTGATTACATTTGGCACACACACACACGTGAGAGAGAGAGAGAGACAGAGAGAGTATTTTATATGATAAGTTGTAAATTATATGCTGACATTCTTGAGTATCTCTCAGAGTGTGGGAGGGAGGGAGGGAGAGAGAGAATTTGTTAATTTTTATTAGGATCTCCATTAGCTAACAGCGTAACGTTAGCTAATCTTCCTGGGGTCCAACACCAATTAATAAGACATTATAAACAATTACAAATCAAGACTTCAGAAACATTCAACAAGTAGACAATACAGACAATTACAATTCCTGACAGGAAACACATTTAACATTCAGTTGATACTTTCTATTTCCTGTCCAGTCATATGGTCTATCTCATTAGATGTTCTTTCTATTTCCTGTCCAGTCATATGGTCTATCTCATTAGATGTTCTTTCTATTTCCTGTCCAGTCATATGGTCTATCACATTAGATGTTCTTTCTATTTCCTGTCCAGTCATATGGTCTATCACATTAGATGTTCTTTCTATTTCCTGTCCAGTCATATGGTCTATCTCATTAGATGTTCTTTCTATTTCCTGTCCAGTCATATGGTCTATCACATTAGATGTTCTTTCTATTTCCTGTCCAGTCATATGGTCTATCTCATTAGATGTTCTTTCTATTTCCTGTCCAGTCATATGGTCTGTCTCATTAGATGTTCTTTCTATTTCCTGTCCAGTCATATGGTCTATCTCATTAGATGTTCTTTCTATTTCCTGTCCAGTCATATGGTCTGTCTCATTAGATGTTCTTTCTATTTCCTGTACAGTCATATGGTCTATCACATTAGCTGTTCTTTTCTTTTTTTTCTTGAAGGTGGATTTACTTTTTGCCTGAGAAATATGGATTGGAATTCCATTCAGCTATGGCTCTATATAAAACTTGGCTTTGGTTGTTTTAGCTGCCCTGAATTTACCTGTCTGGTTTGGTGGTTATGTGTGTTGCTAGTATGAACTAACTGGCTTGAAAAATGCTGTTTTTTATATATATATATATAACATTCCTAAAGAAAATCAGAAGACTAGATAGTAATTTGTTTTCAACGTGAAGCCGAGAGAGAGAGAGAGCGAGAGAGAGAGAGAGAGAGAGAGAGAGAGAGAGAGAGAGAGAGAGAGAGAGAGAGAGAGAGAGAGAGAGAGAGAGAGAGAGAGAGAGAGAGAGAGAGAGAGAGAGAGAGAGAGAGAGAGAGAGAGAGAGAGAGAGAGAGAGAGAGAGAGAGAGAGAGAGAGAGAGAGAGAGAGAGAGAGAGAGAGAGAGAGACTTCTTACGATTGTTATAATTGTCAGTTTCTATCTGCGTTCTGTTCCTGTACACATTTAGATCTCATAATGTTACCAGACGGTTCTCTGTCTTGTCTTCCTGACGGCAAACTATGACATCAGAGAATGGTTGAAACAGTTGAATTCCCACCAGTTTAAGGTTAGATTCAGGGTTGGTTCCAATCCTTACCTCACCTCACCATATGCGTCTGCTTGGCGGTCCAATACTATCTATACACTGAATGGGATTACTACAAGTGTCACCATGGGTCTATTGACCATCTCCAGACAATGGATGCCTGTGGTGTAGACATCCATTTCTATAGAGCATAATCAGATGAAAGAAGATATGGTTTGGCCTGTGGGCCTGTGGAGAGAAAGGCAGAGACAGGAGGGATAGAGGAGAGAGATAGGGAAAGTGAGAACGATAGAGGGGGGGAGAGAGAACGAGAGGGGGAGAGAGGGGGAGGGAGAACGAGAGGGAGAGAGAGGGGGGGGGTGGCTATGTGTGATCTTTCCACTGCTCTCTGACCTCTAGTAGAGTACTGCATGTGCAGGCCAGTTGGTGACAGCGCTGGTGCCTTTGATGCATGGCGTTTATGACGCAGCCGTGATGAAAGCTCTCTGGAAGGGGACACGTCTGGCCGATGACCTATGAGGTCTGGAGCTCCATCCCTCTCCTCTAGCTAGCTCCCCCTGATCTGCATCATCAGCACCACCACGACCATTAGCACCCAGACTGAGACGTGTGGAGGGACTGGACTCTGAAGTGCACCTGCCTGGAAACACTAAGAGACCTATAGTAAGAGAACAGAAGGGCTGACTAATAAGGCCACTGTGATGTAATGTGCTGGGACCAATGGCTGTATTACGTGGTACTTTGAGAGAAGAGGGTCTATCAGATGGTTGATGGCTGGATCATTATCTCTCCATCTCTATCCCAACTGTGTTGACTGTGTGTGTTCTGGCCACTGTGAGTTCTCTGGGTCTATATAGTGTATAACCAAAGCCCTCTGGATTCCTCCATTAGACATGGTCTATATCCATTATAACCGGCTGTGTGAGGGGATGTCTGCTCTTCTCCTCTCTCCTCTCCTCTGTCCCGCTGGACGTTACCAGCTGGACTGGACTAGATGAGGTGGCCCGCGGTGTCCCTGGCGACCGTTGCCGTCTCACGGTGAGGTTTGTTTCATTAGGATAACACAGAATAACAGTGTGTGTGTGTGTGTGTGTGTGTGTGTGTGTGTGTGTGTGTGTGTGTGTGTGTGTGTGTGTGTGTGTGTGTGTGTGTGTGTGTGTGTGTGTGTGTGTGTGAATTCATTATTCAACCAAAAATAGCGATGCGCCTGTGCCCAACCCCAGCTCCTTCCTCTGATCTGTCCTTAGGCAATCCTTCCCTCTCTCTTTCTCTGCTCTTCCACAGTCACGCCACCCGAGTCAGACCCCTTCTGTTATGTTCCCAACACACATAGCAATCCTCTAGCTGTGTCACGTAATGTGTGAGACAGAACACACCTCACCAACCTACAGTGACATCCAAAAGTATTGGGACTTTTGTTGTTATTTTGTCTCTGTACTCCAGCACTTTGTATTTGAAATGATACAGTATATAATATGAATAATGATGAGTGAGAAAGTTACAGACACACAAATATCATACCCCCAAGACATGCTAGCCTCTCACCATTACAATATCAGGGGATTTTTGTATTTTTGGGGGAGATTTGATATTTGTGCGTCTAACTTTCTCACTCGTCATTATTTAAGATTCATTGAGGATGATCTGTAATCACGGTCGCATCCACATTCACGTAGAAGTGTTTAGAAACATTCTATTCTTATTTACAATCAGAGTGACTCAAAATGACACAATACATTACTTACCATTCATTTCTATTGGGCACAAAAATGATCTGAAACAACCAAAACAAACAGCAAATGCATCCAACAAGTTTAATGTAGTCATTGCGTGCTCGGAATATGGGACCAAATACTAAACTTTTGACTACCTTAATACACATAAGTGAATTTGTCCCAATACTTTTGGTCTCCTAAACTGGTGGGAAAATGTACACAAAGGACTGTAATTTCTACACGGTTTATCCGATATGGATGAAAATACCCTCAAATTAAAGCTGACAGTCTGCACTTTAACAGTATAGTCATTGCATCATTTCAAATCCAAAGTGGCAAATCCTGACAAAGATCTTCTTCCATTGCTCATGTGTGTCCCACTGCTGGGGTTAAGGCTAGCAGTTGGAGCAGCCAGCCTGTCTAGTTAGAGACAGAAGAACTTGATTCATGCTGATATAGTTGTCACAGGGGCTGTTGTGTGACGGTAAGGACTTTGTCTTATGTTACCCCAGACAGATGGTGTTTAGGAGGTGGCCAGAGGGGAACAATAAACACCTCCTAGATGGGCCTCAGAGTCATCGTTGTAGCATCTCCAGTGTCTAACCTTTAGGATTGCTAATGGGGAGATCGAAAGGAGGTGTGTGTGTGTGTGTGTGTGTGTGTGTGTGTGTGTGTGTGTGTGTGTGTGTGTGTGTGTGTGTGTGTGTGTGTGTGTGTGTGTGTGTGTGTGTGTGTGTGTGTGTGTGTGTGTGTGTGTGTGTGTGTGTGTGTGTGTGTTAGGCTTGGTTGATATGCTGATTTATACTGTGTCCCGGGGTATTTTGAAATACTGATGGTATGATTGTCAATACAATTGATTTTTGGACACACACACATGTCAAATAAATGATATCCAGCTCAGAGCTCCAGCTATGCATTTGGTTTGCTAACTTGCTGGCTAAGTGGCTAAATGTCAAGATTTTGGTTACAGCAGAGATATTCAATCCCCTCCTGGTTCAAGATCCCTTCTGTCTAAATTGTTTTGTGCATCCCCCCTAATACCACAGTATGGTACAGAAACGGTATGAAAATCTGGATACCACCAGACCTCTAGCATTAGTGTGTGTGTGTTTGTGTGTGTGTGCGCACGGGTGTGCGGGTGCGCATGTTCATGTGTGGAGTGGATTAGTGCACATCTGTTTGTGGCTGTTTCTGAATATCTGTGTGTTTTCCTATGTGTATATTTTGCTGTAGTGTGGAACCCCTCCCAGCAGTGGTAGTGGTGGCTGGTTGTCTTGGCCCCCAGCTGGGTGAGCCTGCGGTGGGGAGAGAATGTGGGGAATTCTGTCTCAACTGCTGGGCTAACTTTAGCTTGACCATGGCCTTGGCCCGCAGGGAGAGGAGAGGACAAGCCTTCCAGAAGACAGGCCGGGTTTGGCAAAGATTTTGGTCTGGCTGGCTCAAAACAGTCAACCACATGTCAACCACAGAATATAGCAGGAAGGATAACAACAACATGAGCCTGGAAGAACATCTGTATTCTTGTGCACAATATTCACAGATGCTTACTGTTCACTTGTAGACACAGACAGACAGGGAATATTTAGATGATTCTCCATGAAGTTGCATCTCAGGGATAGCCCACTTTTTTTCAATTTTCGCCTAAAATGACATACCCAAATCTAACTGCCTGTAGCTCAGGCCCTGAAGCAAGGATATGCATATTCTTGGTACCATTTGAAAGGGAACACTTTGAAGTTTGTGGAAATGAAAATACAAAGAAAAAAACAACCGTTTTATTTTTTTTCTATCACCATCTTTGAAATGCAACAGAAAGGTCCCAAATCTAGCCATCACTCTGGTTGTAATTCCATGGTGTCCACAAGATGGCTGCAGTGTATGTGCAAAGTTTCAGACGGATAACTTGACATTTAGTGTGAAGTCACCCAGGTACATTTGGGCAAATCGTGAAGGAGACATTTACATTACATTTTTCTGCAAGAATATCATCAAATCTGTATACTTGGACTTTGATTTAGCTTTTCCAGTATTAGTAGCCATTTTGTAAGTTCAACATTTGCAAAACACCCAGTTTTCATAACTCTCCATATTCTTTTCATTTTTGTCCAAAAGGAAAAGGCTTGCTGTAGCACAAGGTTAGCAGCAACATTTTGCAACAGATACAGGGTTTCCACATACTCCCGTAAAGCCCAGCTCATTGGCTATCTTTGACCCCAATCTTTGACCCCAATTGGTGCTTATTTGACAAAGTTACAGTCAATCAAGTGAATACCGCCCGTGTCATCGGCGCACCATGAAGGCGTCACTCTCTGACCAAATTTGGTGTCCTATAGGATATACTACACTCCTAATGATATAGTGAAGTCTTGTTACATTCTAGGATGTCTGAGGAATACATATGAACGTGATTTGACTGGTTGAAACAACGTTTAGGGTTAGATTTTCACAGATTTCTTTCTTTGTAAATTGAACGAGTGGAAATACAAAATAGATTGTGCATGCTATATGGACCTTTTTAGGATATGAAAAAGGATTGTATCTACCAAAACAACACTTCATATTATCTCTGGGACCCTTTGGATGATAAATCAGAGCAAGATTTCAGAATGTAAGTACACACCTTCAGAGGTGAATTTATCAAACCTATCGCGGTGAAAAAAAAGTGTTTTGTTGTTAGGAGCTGTCCTCAAACAATAGCATGGCATTTTTTTGCAGTAATAGCTACTGTACATTGGACAGTGCAGTTATATTAACAAGTATTCAAGCAGGGCCTCCCGGGTGGCGCAGTGGTCTAAGGCACTGCATCGCAGTGCTAGCTGTGCCACCAGAGATTCTGGGTTCGAGCCCAGGCTATGTCGCAGCCGGCCGCGACCGGGAGGCCCATGGGGCAGCGCATAATTGGCCCAGCGTTGTCCAGGTTAGGGAGGTGTTTGGCAGGCAGGGATATCCTTGTCTCATCGCGCACTAGTGACTCCTGTGGCGGTCTGGGCGCAGTGCACGCTGACCAGGTCGCTGACCAGGTCGCCAGGTGTACGGTGTTTCCTCTGACACCTTGGTGTGGCTGGCTTCCAGGTTGGATGTGCATCTTTTCAAGAAGCAGTGCAGCTTGGTTGGGTTGTGTTTCGGAGGACGCATGGCTCTTGACCTTCGCCTCTCCCGAGTCTGTACGGGAGTTGCAGCGATGAGACAAGACTGTAACTACCAATTGGGGAAAAAATAATAAATAAACAAGAATTTAAGCTTTCAGCCGATATAAGACACTTATATGCACCGACATTTGTTGTTTCTCTAAAATCTGCGATTGTGACACACAGCGCTGCATTATTTACAACTGTCCTGTTGACGGGACGCCTATCCCTTTTAACTCCTCCTACCTCCTGTCTGCTGAGTGCTGTGTGGGTGTTGAGGTTGAGAGTGTTGTTGGGTTCGTTAGTCTCAGCTGTCTCAACCAGGTCAATGTGTCTCTCTCCTCTCCTTCACTATGCTAATACATTGATACACTGCTATACACATACTGTATGCAGAACATGTAGCCTGTGTACACATATGCTGTCATACACTGTTTATTAGGTGAGACAAGGTGAGACAAAATGGCATTGAAAAGACATCTAAAACGTATTTTCCGGACGTTGAAATCAGGTTCATTTTCTGTTCTGAATGAAAGTTGAAAAGACATCTTGTAAAAGTTTGTGCCAAATCAAGGCTGGTCCAGACCGGACACAATCTGAACCAAACATAGACGTTTATGATTGGTTCAAATTTGGTCCGGACTGGACCAAAAACCAAAGTCTGTGGACATGGAAATCAAGGCCGGTCCGGACTGCACCAAAAAAAAGACCTTCAATCCAGACAGGACCAAAAAAAGATGTGTAAAAGATGTCGGTGTTGGTTCATGCTTACTGGGGTGTACCATGTCGACCCACAATGCAATTTCATGAATGCCCATCCATGTGGTAGGCCCATTGTTTGTAAAACAGGCTGTTACATTGGCTTTATTAGTCCTGATTCATGTGACCAATCAATTTGGCTATTTAACCTCTGAATATCAGCTACCCAACTTTATCAGGAGGAGTTATCCTGAGCCGATGTGTTTACACAGGTTGAAATGCAAAAGTATTTTCTTTTTCGCTATGATCAGCTCGTAAAAAAAAATGACATATACAAACTTGAAACCACTGATCTTGACAATTTAGCCCACGGGATGAAACTCCTGGACAGCAGTTGTGAGTAGCCTGGTTATCCAGTCCATATTGTCCATTTTACTTTGACCTGTCCTGTATTTAGGATATGTTGTTTGTTAACGTGTCAGCGCATTTTTGATTTGATTTGGCGCCATTTAGGTTAGGCTATTTGATCGGAGAAACCGGCATGATGTAAAAAGTGTCTCATTATTACATTGTAGTACATTTTATCTCCAGCCAGGCTATACTGTACGCTCTTTCAACCACAAGCAATATCTGTTACAGGATTTATGTTAGATCATTTTTGGACGGAACGTTGATGGAGCGCCACAGCAATGCATCTCTCCAACAGCACCCTGGAGAGGCGCTCTGGGAATGGACAAGATACATATTTTGAATCCCTGCCTTTGACAAAGTGGGCACTGCTTATCACAGGGCGGCATCAGCGCTCACCTAAAAAGCCCATATGCTACTGGTTGCGAGAAAGTGTGTTTGTTTTTTAGGCAGAATTATGTGAGGTTTTATGTGTTGTTGTTGGAGGAGCGTCTCAGTCAGTTTAGCTCAGAAAATGCAGCCTTGGTCAATCTGCTGCCATAGGTGGCCGTCTAATGTTTCTCTCTCTCTCATACAAACACGCATGTGCACAAGCACACATATACAAACACACCGGAGGAGGCTGGTAGGAGGACCTATAGGAGGACTGCGGTGGCTGTCGGTGACGTTTAAGATGAGGGAGGTTTATTCTTTTTTTATGTACATGGCCTTATTTCTATTACAGCATATTGGAGGACTGTCATTCCTACTCCATTCACCCAGCTCAATGTAACATCGAAAGGTTTAGGCTACTACATGATGTTATCATTTTCCCTGTACCCATCAGGAGGTTGCTACAACTTACACTCTTAGAAAAAAAGAGTTTGTTGGCTGTCCACATAGGAGAACCCTTCATGGTTCTCGGTAGAACCCGTTTTGGTTCCAGGTAAAACTCTTTTGGGTTAAATGTAGAACGCTCTGTGGAAAGGGTTCTACATGGAACCCAAAATGGTTATACCTTGAACCAAAAAGGGTTCTAGATAGCACCTTTTTTTCTAAGAGTGTAGCCTATGAATTAAAGTTTACAGCCTAGGTGCACACGATGAGAGAATGTTGAGTAATCAAGGTGACAGACTGTGGCACATTCAATACCGCCTTGCACACTCTTGCCTGTATCTAGCTGATTTAGAGTGTAATCATTAGTCCAACAGTTGCAAACGAGAGTTTCTATTGAACAAATTCAGATGTTTATCCCTATTTCGTTCCGTTTGCTTCTGCTTAAAAAACATTTTTCAACAAAATCAGCACAATGAATACACCCCTGATCACACGTAAACACAGTTCACTTTCATAGCAGCCACGTACAAACAGCTCACTGTATATATAATTCCTTCTCACAACTATCTACGCTCTCTCCTCCTCTCACATTTTCCCTTAGCTTGTGGACTTCGGTACACAACACATCAGTTGTCTGTGACCAAGCCAAACCTTCATATCATGACCGCTAACTGCACACAGCCTACATCGTTGTCACGTCATAGTCAACATAGCTACTACAACTAACACTTTAGTAAACCTGCTACAATCATTCAGTACAGTGTACAATCAGCAGAAAGCAGCTTAGCAGTTACACCGGATGGCAATGAATGGCAATGAATTAATATAACCAAAAGCTTACCTTGACTTGGAAGAGTTCCAGTGTTGGATAGCCATAGCTATCAACACTCTCTGTTTGAGCCGGGTGTTTCAAATCAAATCAAATCCAATTGTATTGGTCACATACACATGGTTAGTAGATGTTAATGCGAGTGGAGCGAAAGTTCCGACAATACAGTAATATCTAACAAGTAATCTAACAAATTCACAACAACTACCTTATTCACACAAATGTAAAGGGATGAATAAGAATATGTACATATAAATATATGGATGAGCGATGGCCGTGCGGCATAGGCAAGATGCAGTAGATGGTATAGAATACAGTATATACATATGAGATGAGTAATGTAGGATATGTAAACATTATTAAAGTGGCGGTATTTAAAGTGACTAGTGATACCTTATTCAGTACATTTATTAAAGTGGCCAGAGATTTGAGTCTGTATGTTGGCAGCAGCCTCTATGTTAGTGATGGCTGTTTAACAGTCTGATGGCCTTGAGATAGAAGCTGTTTTTCAGTCTCTCGAACTGCATTCGATTCTAGCTAAGTAAGTGAAAGTGAAAGTGAAAAAATATACTATGAAATATTGCTGCCCAACACACACACACCTACCTCCTAAGGGATGAGTCAAGCCCTTAAACTAGACGTGATCATTCATAGGGATTCAGATCCAAGACTGATTTGTCTCATCTCTCTCTCTCTCTCTCTCTCTCTCTCTCTCTCTCTCTCTCTCTCTCTCTCTCTCTTCTCCTTAATTTTGGAAGAAATTAATTTGCTCAAAACTGTTCAACTATCGTCTTTCTCTTTGAGTCAACTACTCACCATATTTGATGCACTGCAGTGCTAGCTAGCTGTAGCTAATGCTTTCACTACTTTGATTGAGTGGACAACATGTCAGTTCATGCTGCAAGAGCTCTGATAGATTGGAGGACGTCCTCTGGAAGTTGTCATAATTACTGTGTAAGTCTATGGAAGGGGGTGAGAACCATGAGCCTCCTAGGTTTTGTATTGAAGTCAATGTACCCAGAGGAAGATGGAAGCTAGCTGCCCTCCGGCTACACCATGGTGCTACATCACAGAGTGCTGTTGATGCTACTGTAGACCTTCATTGCAAAACACTGTGTTTTAATCAATTATTTGGTGACGTGAATATATTTAGTGTAGTTTTATCTAAAAAGGCTAATTTTTTAAAATGTTTCACTATTTTTATTTTTATGAAATTCCTTGAGGAGGATGGTCCTCCCCTTCCTCCTCTGAGGAGCCTCCACTGGAGGACGAGCTCATTGTTATGGCTGGAACGGAGTCAAACATGTAGTTTCCATATGTTCGATGTGTTTGATACCATTCCATTAATTTCATTCCAGCCCTTACAAGGAGCCCATCCTCCTATAGCTCCTCCCACCAGCCTCCTCTTACACCCACTCACACACAGTTTAAAATGTACTCAAATACAAACACACACAAAAGCCACAGCTCCCTGAGGGCTTGTATACCGGTGCCGGAGACTTCTATCAGTCTGAGAGAGGTAGAGAGCAAGGGAGGAACAGACAAAGAGAGAGGAGGAGGAAAGAAAGGTAAATGCTTGGCTGGATGTGTGTGTGGTTAGAATTCCTAATGGACATGTGTGTGAGTTTGACTGAGGAGCAGGCACCAAGCAGCAGCAGACCTAGGGGACAGAGCCCTGCTCTGTGGCCCAGCCAGAGAGACTGATCCTGGGGGAGAGTGGACAGAGCCTCAGCCTGTCTGGTGGTAACAAGATATTCTCCCTAACAGCCTGGTGATCATCATGGTGTCTCAGTTCATCTAAGTAGTGGGCTGTGATTGGCGAATGATGTGGAAGTGAGTAATGAGATAGATTGTTTTGCAGATTAGAGTGGAAGTTTTCACACACACACACACACATCACTCCCAGTCAACATTCAGTGCATTGATACAATCAGAAAGATGCTGTTTGAATTTCCTGTGGTGTAACGGTTGTTTGGCTTGCATACACACACACACACACACACACACACACACACACACACACACATATATATATATATATATATATATATATACACACACACACACACACACACACACACACACACAGGCTGAGCGAATGTGAGCGGCCCGACTTTCACTGAGCCAAATGACATCTGTAAACAGTGATCAGAAAAAGAGCATCAATTCATGTGGGACTGCTTTTATATTGACTTTATTCAACTGGCTTTGGGTCGCCAGGCAACAAACTCAAACAGTCTCTCTCTGTTCCACTTCCCAAATATCCTCTAGCATTAACATGAGTCTTTTTCTTTCAATAAGGACTGAACTGGGTTACCTATGATAATTATTACTATGCTCATTAGGGAGCGTATGCTTGGCTTTACAGTGTTACACCGGGAGAGCACAGAGACTGCAGACATCACACACCTCAGGCCTGCTACAGACGAGCTGGAATGACAACACGCCTAGTGATTCCACTGCCTTTTTAATCTGTCTATCAACCTCTCTCTCCTTTTCCTTCTCTGTCTCTGTCTTTTTCTCTCTCTGTTTTTCTCTCTCTCTGTCCCTTTCTCTCTTTCTCTGTGTCCCTTTCTCTCTCTGTGCCCCTCTCTTTCTCTCTCTCTCTGTCCCTCTCTTTCTCTCTCTCTGTGTCCCTCTCTTTCTCTCTCTCTCTGTGTCCCTCTCTTTCTCTCTCTCTCTCTCTCTCTCTCTCTCTCTCTCTCTCTTTCTCTCTCTGTCTCTGTCCCTCAGCTAATGTAGTTGATCATGTGGACGGCCGTGTGACAGTGATGGCCTTAAAGCAGCAATCGGTAGTTGAAACAATGACAAAGAATGTGCCTCCCTGTTTCAGTAAAAAGTTGAGGGATGGGGCTTGATAAATGTTACCATTCTCATAGACAGAGCTATGTATGAAAGGACTGACCATCCATGATATCAAAATTATAGTTTATATTAACAACAGTTCAACTAAGCTCATGACGCATGTATAAGTTATATTCTTTAAGAATCAATGGGTACATATCATAAATGTATAAGTTATATTCTTTAAGAATCAATGGGTACATATCATAAATGTATAAGTTATATTCTTTAAGAATCAATGGGTACATATCATAAATGTATAAGTTATATTCTTTAAAAATCAATGGGTACATATCATAAATGTATAAGTTATATTCTTTAAAAATCAATGGGTACATTTCATAAATGTATAAGTTATATCCTTTAAAAATCAATGGGTACATATCATAAATGTATAAGTTATATTCTTTAAAAATCAATGGGTACATATCATAAATGTATAAGTTATATTCTTTAAAAATCAATGGGTACATATCACTGATCCTTTACTGGTATTTATGTAAGAGTTGATACTGAAGTGTCCTATGATTCCTTCCCTTCCTCTTGAAAGACTTGTTCTTGGCCCTGGAGCCCTTCAATCCAAATGACGGTTAAGATTTTAAGTTGCAGTTTCTTTTCATAAGTTATATTCTTTAAGAATCAATGGGTACATATCATTCATTTATAAGTTATATTCTTTAAAAATCAATGGGTACATATCATTCATTTCTAAGTTATATTCTTTAAGAATCAATGGGTACATATCATAAATGTATAAGTTATATTCTTTAAGAATCAATGGGTACATTTCATTAATTTCTAAGTCCGCGAAAATGAATGTAGCAACTGCAGATTGCCACTTTAAGAGTCACCTCCTCATCCCTATTTAAATGTCCTCCTTAAACATCACACGTGTCTCTGGTTATTATCTGGCTCTAGTCCTAACACAAGCAGCAATGAATGCTAAATGTCAACTATTGACATGGCTGGTAGAGGATGGGAGACAGGCAGGTGGGGTGGCAGGGTGCTTATGTGGAGACATTCTCGTGTTTCTCATGCTGATATGACTCTTGTATGCAAGCGTGTGTGAGGGGGGTGGGGGTGCGTGTGTGAGAGGGGTGGGGGTGCGTGTGTGAGGGGGGTGGGGGTGCGTGTGTAAGGGGATTGGGGGTGCGTGTGTGAGGGGGGTGGGGGTGCGTGTGTGAGGGGATTGGGGGTGCGTGTGTGAGGGGGGTGGGGGTGCGTGTGTGAGGGGGTGGGGGTGCGTGTGTGAGGGGGGTGGGGGTGCGTGTGTGAGGGGATGGGGGTGCGTGTGTGAGGGGATTAGGGGTGCGTGTGTGAGGGGATTAGGGGTGCGTGTGTGAGGGGGGTGGGGGTGCGTGTGTGAGGGTGGTGGGGGTGCGTGTGTGTGTCTCTGCAGGCAGGACACTTTTTATTTGTAGTTGAGGTCAAGTCTGGCTGGTTGTTTTGGGCAAAGGGGATGTGTCTGGCTGGTTGTTTTGGGCAAAGGGGGTGTGTCTGGCTGGTTGTTTTGGGCAAAGGGGGTGTGTCTGGCTGGTTGTTTTGGGCAAAGGGGGTGTGTCTGGCTGGTTGTTTTGGGCAAAGGGGGTGTGTCTGGCTGGTTGTTTTGGGCGGTGTCTGAACGGATGTGTTTGTTTGTGATGTTTGCTGAATTGCATACTACTTACTACTTATTCATGCAGAAGCAAAGTGGAGGTCAAACGTTTCTATTTGTGAGAGTGTGTGTAGTAGGGTGTGTTCACCATGTTCTCCGTGCTCTCTGCTCTCCTCAGGGTAATTTAAGAGGCGCTGACATGTCTCCTGTGTTTGTGTGGATCTACTTGGAGGCCGGGTTTTGATTGCACCAAGCAGGAAGGTCCTGTGTCCCTACTCCATGCCCAGAGAGGGGAGCCTTGGGCTGGATATGGGGAGGGCTGCTCCCCCCTCCTCCTTCTCCAGGGTGGTAGTATTTCAGGCTCACTGGACAGCAGGGACAGGCTCGTAAATAAAGGTTTAATTGCTGAGCCGTTATGCTGGGTGAGCCCGGGTCATTCAGCGAGAGATCAGCTCCGTGATTGATGTTCCCCCAGTGCCAGGGGGAGAGAGGAGAGGGGGGCCAGGGGGCATGCCACAAAGCGGAAGCAGTGTACATGTCAAGGATGGCACTGCCCGTTCTCCCCCTGGGTTCCCCCTGCCACCCTATGCCCCTCAGCCAGCATTCATCCCTCTCTACACAGCAGGCGCTACAGCCTCACACACTGCATAGGGCTGCAGTAAGAACATCTTCAGGCCTCTCCCGCCTAATACCTCACACTGAAACATATATCATTGGTCCTTGAGGGCCACCACCCAGTAGGTTATTTTCAGGGGCCACAGATTGTGTTAGAGCTGCCCTCTAACATTCAGCTGTTGGAGGTGTTCAGTGTTCAGGCATCAACCCACTTGTCTTTATGCTCCTATTCTTGTTATATGGTCATGTTAGCAGGAGTAGATGGTGTGGTAAAGACTGTACTGTACCATGTGTTTATGAATGAATAATGTATAGCTTTTTGAAGTCATTTTTTTCAATGAGCTGGAGTGAGGGATGCTTGGTCGTTTGGCAGGGGGTGGTTGGGTCGTGTGGTATAAGGACCCTTTATTGGCTGCCTCGAGTGGGCAATACTCAAAGCTTTTAGAGAAAACATCCGATGGAGCCTTATAGTGCTCCCAGATTGGCAATGTGAATAGCAACGTTCATACCTCCTCTAATGTGTGCGTGTGTGCGATGTATGTGAGAGCGGGGGAAGGGGAGGTGTGTGTGTGTGTGTTTTAGAGGTTTAAGTGTGTGTGTCTCCACAGGTTTGGGGGTGTGTGTGAGTGGTTTGTGGGTATCCAGTACGTAAATCACGTCTAGGCGTAGGCAAAAGGCTTTCAGGGGGCTTTTCACATGTTGACGTCTCAATCCATCACAGGGATTCTATAGAGCTGCCTTTTCATGTATTTATGGCAGGAGAGAGTAGGAGGGGATAAACAAACACAGGTCTTTTCTCTCTCTGTGTGTGGATCTAGTCTGAAGGAGAGAACCCGCCCCACGTGTACCGTAAGTGTTGAGATGTGTTCAGGCAGCCTGTTTAAATCACATAGCATTTATCTGTCTGGGAATTTCCCTTTTCTGTTATGTTTTTATGATGTAATTCTTCACTAGAGCCAAAAGGGTTCGCACCCCTTTCATAAGACAGTTTGTGTTCTGTTTTTGTAACTATTGGTACACTGGTCTTACAAATGCCTCAGACTTAATTCATACAGGGCCAGATGTACCAATACTTACTACCTGTGCTATGTTTGCACCTGTTATTTTTAACAGGGAACGGATGACATAAAAACCATGCAAAAAAGTGTCCCACTGGCCACAGTCAGTTCAACGTCTAGTTTTGATTTACATTTGGTTGAGTTGTCAAGTAAAGTGAATTCAACGTGTAATCAACAAACATTTTTTCCCCTGCCATTGGATTTAGGTTAAAAGGTAAAAAAAAAAAAAAAAAGAACATTCAAATACGAAATTCCCTTACGTTAATTACTTTTTGCATATCCGGTCAGTTTTCCACCTTGATTCAACGACATCACATTGCATTTTGGGGTTGAAATGACTTAGAAACGATGTTGATTCAACCATCTTTTGCCCAGTGGGGACCTTATTTGCTCCTATCTCATTCCTTAGCACAGAGTGGACAGACAGTGCTACAGAGTCAGACTACACACAGACCCACTGTTTGAGCCTTTGTTATAGCAGGCTAGCACAGCAAGCAGGCGTGTAGTCACTCGGAGTGAAGCAGCTCTACTGATAGATAGCACAGCACGCTCCTCAGAGAATCAGAGAGTAGCACTCTGTCTCCCCCCAGTGGTGCCATACTGAACTGCACGGCCTCCTATGTTGTTATACAATCTATGATTAGTATGGGATTGGGTAGTCCATAGGTAGTGAGTGTTCATGTGGGTGTGTATGGGTGTCTGTGTGTACAGTATATCATTGTGTGTATGTGTGTGTGTTTTCATGTGTTTCATGTGTGTGTTCATGTGTTTGCACACGTGGGTGTGTTGTTTGTCCTTGTGTACAGTGTCTGTGTGTGGGGATGTACACTGAGTGGACAAAACTTTAAGAACACCACCTTTTTGCCCTCAGAACTGCCTCAATTCGTCCGGGCATGGACTCTACAAGGTGTTGAAAGGGTTCAACAGGGATGCTGGCCCATGTTGACCCAACATGTTGACACGTTGACCCATGTTGGCATTCTTGATACACACGGAAAACTGTTGAGCATGAAAAACCCAGCAGCGTTGCAGTCCTTGACACACTCAAACCGGTGCGCCTATCACCTACTACCACACCCCGTTCAAAGGCACTTCAATATTTTGTATTCCTCATTCACCTCTGAATGGCGCACACACACAATCCATGTCTCAATTGTCTCAAGACTTAAAAATCCTTCTTTAACCTGTCTCCTCCCCTTCATCTACAGTGGATTTAACAAGTGACATCAATAAGGGATCATAGCTTTCACCTGGATTCACCTGGTCAGTCTATGTCATGGAAAGAGCAGGTGTTCTTAATGTTTTGTACACTCAGTGTATGTCTCTGTGAGGGTGTGTGGGTACTGACAGTCAGGGCTTACTTCAGGCAGGCCTAGGATCAGATGCCTCACGCACCTACACCGAACCGTCTGAATCAGGGCTCTTTTATGGGCTATTGGGTTTAACCGGGGAGCTTTGTGCAGAGACACGGAGGGCAGGGGATAATCATATCGTGATGGCTCCATTGTTCCCAGCACACGTTTGTGCTCTAACACACTGTTATAGCACTGTGATACTGGGCACCTCAGACTCACAGAGCACTGCCTCTCTAATCCACTGGCGCTGGACATAAGCCTGGGACTGGCCCTGATCCTTCACCTCTGACCTCTTACCCCCGCTGGTCTGTTCTCGATACCTTCTCTCTCATCCTTTCTGGTGTGTCTCATCTCTATCCCTTTTCTTTCTCCTCTCCTCTCTTTCCACATTTCTGTTCTCTCTCATCTCTGCCCTCTTCACTCTCCTCTTCCCTGCAACTCTTCATCGTGTCATTGCAGTAAATGAGAATGTGTTACCTGTCAAAACAAAGGTTAACGACACAATCAATAAAAAAATCCTTCTCTCCTCTCTCAGGAATGAAGCGTCCGTTCAGCCCACCCTCTGTATTACAGATGGAGGAGGACAGGAGCGGGTTAGGAGTGGGGATGGGGTTGACTGTGGACAGCGAGGTGTGCTGTGACCCACAGGAGGAGCAGCCAGGTCCAGTTGGGGGCGCCCTGCCCTCCTCTGACCACAGCAGGCCCAAGAGGGAGAGGAAGCAGCGCAGTTACACAGTGTGTGACGTGTGTAACATCCAGCTCAACTCCCCAGCCCAGGCCCAGATCCACTACAACGGCAAGTCTCACCAGAAGAGACTCAAACAGATAAGCAACGGGAAGATCCAGCACGGCAACACAGGTAGGACATCCCACCCACTTTCTGCACTCTTCTGCAGCTGTACCCTACTCTACCACTACACTGTTCGAAAAAAAGGCTTCCAAAAGGGTTCTGCGGCTGTCCCCATAGGAGAACTCTTTTCAGTTCCAGGTAGACCCCTTTCCACAGGGGGTTATACATTGAACCCAAAAGAGTTCTACCTGGAACCCAAAAGAGGTTCTTCAAAGGGTTGTCCTAAGGGCACAGCCGAAGAACCATTTTTGATTCAAGATAGAAAACGTTTTCCTAAGAGTGTACAGTACCCTACTCCACTATAACACTCTGAGGCTGCTCACCTCTGTAACCCCTTACCAGCTGAGGAGAGAAATGATAGTGTGCACTCTTTTGACAAAGTGTGAATATGAGTTCTACCCCCCGAGGACACATCAAGCTGCATTATATAACCTAGTAAGATGCATCGGTACTGTGTTCTTCCTGTTCCATCATACGTTCAGTACATTTCTAAGAGGACGCTGTGATAATGAGTATGACAAGTGAACATGGAGAGCTGCTACAGATGTAGGATCTTCATTTGATCGCACTGTTGCAGGAGAACTTTCCTGCAATGCAGGGATTGTATTTCAGGTTTAAAAAGGTTTCTGAAGTTTGTAATTCCCACATTGAAATTTCAGACATGACTTTCATTTCTTTTTTTAAATCAAAAATCAACCCCTACAAAAATGTTGATTAATTATAATCCACATAATAATTCACATTTCCTGTTGCTGCAGGATTATTTTCCTGCTGTAGCAAACTGGCTCAACCCGTATAGCTGTGAATGGAAGTGTGTATAGTGTAGAAGTGTGCATGGTTCTATATAGTCTTCTCTAGCCTGAGGCTGGACACAGAGGGAGGAGAACAAAGCTGAGTTAAGTCATTAATTGGCTGACTAATTCATTGCTGGTTATTTTAGATCGTTCTGGTTCCTGCTCGCTCCAGGGTAGCTACAGCAGTGGCAGCAGTGGAGGTGCAGGTTTTCCCCGTAGATTTGAATATATAGTGAAACTGGCTACATGTTCAGAGGTTATTCCTTTCTGTCTCCCACTCTCTCTTTACTTGTAACCCTCCTACGCAGCTCGAAAACACACCAACCTGGAGAATCTGCTCCCAAACACTCATCACTCACTCTTGAATACTCTATCTCTATTTCTCTCTCTCTCTCTCTCTCTCTCTCTCTCTCTCTCTCTCTCTCTCTCTCTCTCTCTCTCTCTCTCTCTCTCTCTCTCTCTCTCTCTCTCTCTCTCTCTCTCTCTCTCTCTCTCTCTCTCTCTCTCTCTCTCTCTCTCTCTCTCTCTCTCTCTCTCTCTCTCTCTCTCTCACACACACATCTCTGCATGAAAACTAGTCTGACCCACTTCAGGTGCAGAAATCTCGTACAAACAGTACATAATTACATAGCAACGGAGAGCACGGCAACGCTTGCCATGGCCACAGATTATTTGGCCCTGATTGGCTGCTGGCAGGCTGCTGTAGGCATGGCGATGCAGTGGGGCCAGACCTCCCTTGGGATTGCCTGGGAACCATGGTACATCTGACGCAGCACTACAGGAAGGTACACAAACAGTCAATAGTCACCCGCTTAGGTCGTTCAGATAACTGGCTTTGACAGTTAGTATACACCTGTTATGGCTGTGTGTAAACACAATGTAGCAGCAGTAATCTGGAAAGCAGAGAGATCACGATACACCCATACAAACATTCCACCTCTCCTCCTCTCTTCTCCCGTCTCTCTCACCCTCCCTTCACCGTCCCTCTCTCCTCTCCCCCTCTCTCTCTCACCCTCCACCTTCCCTCTCTCCCTCTCCCTCTATGTAGTCACACAAGGAATAGTCGGCTTAGTAAGGCAGCCATGCTGCCTGCAGGTGTGTTGCTCATGTGGACTTCCTTCTTTGCAGTCCTCCCAACCATCGTCCTTTCCCTTTCCTGATTGCTTCATTGCTTCAGTGAGCCAGCACGCAGAGCCCAGCCCAGTCCAGTGCCTTGTGGCCAGTCAGTCTTTAAGAAGGATGGGCAGAATGAGGCCTGACGTGGCCACTGACCGTCACTGTCTAAGACCCGGGTCAGCTAGGGCATGGTAAAGACTCAGACCAACACACACACACACACACACACACACACACACACACACACACACACACACACACACACACACACACACACACACACACAGACGCACGCAGGCTTTGTCCCCAGCACCCTGGCACAGCTCCGGCAGCAGAGAGAGATGGGGTGAGAGAGAGAAGGGGAGGGAGTGTGTGAGTGTGTGTGTGTGGTGTACGGTGCAGATTCTCTCTGACACACAGTCGCAATCATGCAGCCTTATCTGTGCTCACCTTCTGCTGACTCCCACAGCTCACACACACACACACACACACACACACACACACACACACACACACACACACACACACACACACACACACACACACACACACACACACACACACACACACACACACACACACACACACACACATTGCAAACATGTGTGGATGTTTGCAATCTGTGTGGATGTTGAAGGATGCGTGGTGTGTTTCCAGTATGTAAATGTATATGTGTGTGTGTGTGTGTGTGTGTGTGTGTGTGTGTGTGTGTGTGTGTGTGTGTGTGTGTGTGTGTGTGTGTGTGTGTGTGTGTTTGTGTGTGTGCCTCCCAAAGAATCCTCTCCATGTCAGCTTGTGTTACCCTTCCTCTCTGCTTCACTGAACTGACAGAGGGTCCAGGCTTTTCTTCTCTCTCTCTCTCGTTCCCTCTCTCTTACACACACAATCTCTCTCTCTCTACTCTCTAAACCCCAACATAGGGTGATGGGCAACCACAGTGAATCTAAACAGGCTTTAATTTCAGTTTCAGCTGTATATGATGATACAACTTTACTTACAGCATTCAGGTATAATGCATTGTTAGTTGTTATAAGCAAGTATAAGCCCCTACTGTGTCTTCTAAATCAATTGAAATGTGTTATGTCTTTCCGTGTGTTTATTCTAAATGGCTACTATACTTTTTACGTTCCGTGGTCCTTTTGTGGTCATTTCGTGGTCATTTCCAAACCTCTTCAAACTACTCCTATAACAAAATATCAACTGAGAAACACATGATGTGAAAACAAGTATTATTTATTAGAAAATATGATATTGTATTATTTGGAATGCAGACGAACAATGTCCTATATGGGCACGTTATTCAGTGTTTCCCCTTGTTGGACCGACGGCGGTGGCGGGCTCTCTTCTTAGTTGAACCACGGGGGGTCACCCACACGGGAGCGGTTTGAGCATCTTTACAGCCTTCTGTCTCCCTCTCAGCTCCTCTCTCCTTGTGTTCATCTCCATGGAGCTCTAATGCAACCATTATCTACGGAAAGAAAATAAATGTGGTCTAATTAGGAAAACAAATACATATTTTAATTCATGCGCCAAGGTAAATGACATGTACAGTAAGTCAAATGTCAGCAGTATTTATAACTACAATGGGTAAATGTCACTATTTGGACCAGTTTAATGTTGTTCCTAAAACCTTTCTCAGACGCCCTCATACCCTGAATCTTTCCTTCACATCACATTACCTGCAGTAGTCTTCTGAAGGTGAGCAGCAGGCCCATGCCGTACAACCAGCAGCAAAGAGCCAGAAACATGCAGCCTGCAGCCTTTATCCTCCTCTCTTCTGCCCCAGTGACCACTTCCACCATCTTCTTCCACACAAGCTCACTCGCTCCCGCTCTCTCCCTACTCCTGAGCTCAGCTACTCGGGTGCGAAGCGTTCTGAGGCTGGCCGTGGAATCACTGGTTGTCTGGCGCAAAGCACTAACGTCTCTGTATTTCTGGTCAATACTGTTTCTGGTCTGGGTGGTAGGGGCCTTGTCCGAGCCACAATGGCCCACAGGGCAGGAGCCTATCTCCTGTTTCTGTAGCATGAGGCAGCTTGATGTATCCGCCCTGGATAGGACACAAGTCTGTCGCGGGGCCTTACCCCCAATCCATCTCCTTAATGTGTGCCAAGCTGAGAGGCATCGGGTCCCATTTTCAGAGTCTTTGGTATGACTCGACCGTGGATAAACCACCCGACCTTCCAATCTCAGGGCGGACACTCTAACGACAAGGCCACTGAGTCGTTTAGTGTTGATTGTAGCTACCCGGGTCGCAGTGGGTTCCGAGCTGACCATAACACAAGCCTCTCCGGGGAACTTGTACCAACTGTGTCCAGTGGTCTCGCTGGTGTTCTGTTTGGTCCAGGGTTGTTGATGGAATTTGATGGTGCTGGTGTTCAGGTCAATGTGAGGCGTGCTGGCCCACCGCCTAATGCCGATGGGGGGCATCAGGGCATCCCGAAAAACCGTGCCGTCCAGGTGTTGTAATGCCAAGATTACATGCACCAACAAATGAATACTGATAGAGTACAAAGCCATCTCTCAATCAGTTAACTGAGAAAATTCAAAAAGCAACTACTCTCTACAGAGATAGGCGAGTTTTGGTGTTCAGAATGTTTGATTGGACTGTTGTGCCATAGGTGTCTATGATGTCACAGAGGGCATCCAACATGTCACCTGGGTTGAAGATAACTAGCATGTCACCCCACCCTCCTTTATGACATCATTGCGATATAGATGCGGTAAAAAGGTCAATCGAACTCAGCCAATCAAAGGAATTGTAGATCATGACGCTTGCAACGCCAGGGATATGGGTTCGATTCCCACGGGGGACCAGTACGGGGGGGGGGGGGGGGGGGGGGGACACGATGGAAATGTATGTCGCTCACTACTGTAAGTCGCTCTCGGTAAGAGTGTCTTCTAAATGACTATAATTCAGGCTTTTGTTTTTCACACCACGTAGAGGTATAAATCGGAGTATAGTGCTTGTTTGAATGTCAACCCCAACACATGTTCATGTCATCGTTCCCAATCAACTGCATTACAGTTAACCTTTCACGAGTATCAACCCCGTATCCGGGATCACCCCCCACCCCCCCCACACTGATTAGCATCGCTAGCATAGCTTCACAAGTAAATAGTAGCATCTAAATATCATTAAATCACAAGTCCAAGACACCAGATGAAAGATACAGATCTTGTGAATAAACCCATCATTTCTGTTTTTTAAAATGTTTTACAGGGAAGACACAATATGTAAATCTATTAGCTAACCACGTTAGCAAAATACACCATCTTTCTTTGTCCACCATTTTCTCTCTCCACCACTAGCTATCACCAATTCGGCTAAACTAAGATATTGATAGCAACAAACCAAGAAAAAAACTCATCAGATGACAGTCTGATAACATATTTATGGTATAGGATAGGTGTTGTTAGAAAAAAGTGCATATTTCAGGTAGAAATCACAGTTTACAATTGCACCGACCATCACAAATCGACTAGAATTACTAGATAGAGCAACGTGTATGACCAATTTACTCATCATAAAACATTTCATAAAAATAGACAAAGCATAGCAATGGAAAGACACAGTTCTTGTGATTTCAGACCATATTTCAGATTTTCTAAGCGTTTTTCAGCGAAAACACAATAAATCGATAAGTTAGCATACCACATGTACAAACGTTAGTAGAGCATGAATTCAAGGCAAAGGGAGCTATAACGTTATCATCGCCAAAATATATTAATTTTTTCACTAACCTTCTCAGAATTCTTCCGATGACACTCCTGTAACATCATTTTACAACATACATATACAGTTTGTTCGAAAAGGTGCATATTTAGCCATACAAAACCGTGGTTATACAATGGAAATAGTCACAACTCAAGCATCAAAATGAGGGACGTCAGCTTTCAGAGTGATCTAGTTTAATCCAAAGCTAATCATATACTTGACTAAAAAATACAGAGTTGACAGGAATCGAAAGACAAATTAGTTCTTAATGCAACCGCTGACTTACATTTTTAAAATTATCCTTACTTTTCAATACAGGGTTCGCCAAGTGAAGCTATACCAAACAAAATGGCGAAATATGCGTTTAAAATATTTCGACAGAACAACGATTTATCATATTAAATATTGCTTACTTTGAGCTGTTCTTCCATCAGATTCTTGGGCAATGTATTCTTTCTTGGGTTTAATCTTCTTTTGGTCGAAAGATGTCCTTTGTCCGTCTAAATGCCCGCTAACGTTCGACCGGGACCCCGAAATGTGCCCGGTGCTTCACATAGAAATGCATCAAAATCGCACTAAACGGATATAAATTGCTATAAAACGGTTTAAATTAACTACCTTATGATGTTTCTAAGTCCTATATCGAATTAAATTACAGACGGATACATTTCAAGTTGATAACCGAGCCTGTGAAAATGGCATCCGGAGGTCCCTTCCTGCGTAAGGGCGAGCGTCGAAAGGGGGGCTACTCTCACTCCTTGGTCTTTTATAACCTCTGAGAGCTACGGAGAAGGCCCATTCCACTTCTCATTGGTTACTGACATCCAGGGGAAGGCGGGTGCAGTTCGTGTCGTTCCATAGGATAGACAGAGACCTTAAAAACTGATCTGAAACCAGAGCTTCGCTCTCAGACCTTTCACTGTCTGTCATGGATTTCGCTGTAGAAAGAGTTCTGGGTCACCCACAGACATCATTCCAACTTTGTATGAAACTAGAAAGTGTTTTCTATCCAATAGAATTAATAATATGCATATTGTACGAGCAAGAATTGAGTACTAGGCAGTTTAATTTGGAGACGACAAAATGCTAATTCGGAACAGCACCCCCTGTAGTCGCAAGAAGTTAAAAAACGACTGACTACCATCAATGATTTCTGTATGCTAGGTATGCTAACCAGCTTACACGAACGGGAGTTTGCATTAAACAGCCACTTCTTCTGAACCTAAAAAAGGGACAACTTCTATATGGTGTGCAGCAAAAACAGCCAAATATAACCACACCATGGGTCTGTTACGACACATAAATCATGACGGGTTTGACGAATATCCACTTTGTAGGAACAGATTTGTTGAATGTGCCCAATCTGGTCAATGCAGCGTCTGCGTTCCATTTACTGCATCTATGGTCAAGTTGAAAACCATAGAATTCATTTAATATGTCATGTAATGCTGTAAACTCTGGTGTTTCTCATTCTGGAGCTGGTTCTCCATATTCTTTTTCAATGTTTTAAATGGTGAGCCAACATGTTCTGAGCACTTTTATCTCCAAAACTAGTTTTGTATTGGCTCTCTCTTGTCTCTCTGCAGCAGATATACAGTGAGCAATATGTTTGGAACATCGAATTACAATACAATTGCAGTATTGAATCGCAATACATATCGAGGGTCCTTGGCAATTCCCAGACCTACTGTTCACCACTGCCCCATAAAGTACCAGCCACCCTGGTCTCTATTCGTCTATTGAGGGATTAGGATCAGCATGGCCATCGCCCCCCGCAAGGACGGCATCACCAGCCAGCCAGCGCCTCCCAAAATATTTTGAGAACCATTTAAAGGGGGCAGGGGGTGTCGGGGGCATACGGCTCCCTTGACGTTGAGTCTGCCGGGGCGGGACAGGTCCACGAACACGTGGGTGAGATGCATGGTGGGATAGATCATCCTCCCCTTTATTTGGGGTGAGGCAGGGAGGGAGGAGGGGGGACAGTGGCTTGATCTGATTTGACCTGATGTCACTTTTGTAAAACTTTTTTTCTTCTTTTTTTAACCTTTATTCAACTAGGCAAGTCAGTTAAGAACACATTCTTATTTACAATGACGGCCTAGGAACAGGAGGGTGTGGCTTGGTCTGATTTGACCTGATGTCACTAGAGGGTGGGGCTTAGTCTGATTTGACCTGATGTCACTAGAGGGTGTGGCTTGGTCTGATTTGACCTGATGTCACTAGAGGGTGTGGCTTGGTCTGATTTGACCTGATGTCACTAGAGGGTGTGGCTTGGTCTGATTTGACCTGATGTCACTAGAGGGTGTGGCTTGGTCTGATTTGACCTGATGTCACTAGAGGGTGTGGCTTGGTCTGATTTGACCTGATGTCACTAGAGGGTGTGGCTTGGTCTGATTTGACCTGATGTCACTAGAGGGTGTGGCTTGATCTGATTTGACCTGATGTCACTTTTGTAAAACTTTTTTTCTTCTTTTTTTAACCTTTATTCAACTAGGCAAGTCAGTTAAGAACACATTCTTATTTACAATGACGGCCTAGGAACAGGAGGGTGTGGCTTGGTCTGATTTGACCTGATGTCACTAGAGGGTGGGGCTTAGTCTGATTTGACCTGATGTCACTAGAGGGTGTGGCTTGGTCTGATTTGACCTGATGTCACTAGAGGGTGTGGCTTGGTCTGATTTGACCTGATGTCACTAGAGGGTGTGGCTTGGTCTGATTTGACCTGATGTCACTAGAGGGTGTGGCTTGGTCTGATTTGACCTGATGTCACTAAAGGGTGTGGCTTGGTCTGATTTGACCTGATGTCACTAAAGGGTGTGGCTGCTCAGACCACAGTAAAGGCTGTGTCTGAGTTACTATTTGTTATTTTCTGCTTGGCATTTCATATCTTCGAGCTTTGAGAAAGTGTGTGTGTGTGTGTGTGTGTGTGTGTGTGTGTGTGTGTGTGTGTGTGTGTGTGTGTGTGTGTGTGTGTGTGTGTGTGTGTGTGTGTGTGTGTGTGAAACTGAGAGAGAGAGAGACTGCCTCTACCTCTTTCATGGTTCTGATCTTTCTCCTATCTCCACGGCCTAGGATAAAGCTTGTTGTTGTGATGTGTGTGTGTCTGCGTGTGTGAGCCAGTGTGTGTCTCTTCATGGACCCTGTCTGTCTGTCTGTCTCTATCTCTCCCTCTCTCGCTCTGTTTTAATAAAGCGTGAGGGATTGGATTAAAGGCTGGGATTTTCTGCATGAATGCATTTGCGCATCTGCGTTTTATTTTTGTGCCGCCTCGCCATTTTCCCATTTTATTTATTCCCTGTGGAGGGAAATGACTTTCCTCGCTCACTGTGCCTTTGGACATGTGTGTGTCATAGTGTGTGTGTGTGTGTGTGTGTGTGTGTGTGTGTGTGTGTGTGTGTGTGTGTGTGTGTGTGTGTGTGTGTGTGTGTGTGTGTGTGTGTGTGTGTGTGTGTGTGTGTGTGTGTGTGTGGACGTTTGTGCATGTGTCATTGTTTGCAGCAGCGTCGAGGCACACCTTAAGCCTTGGGTATCACCACATGTAGCAAGTCAGTCCCTGATTGGTCCATCTGAAGTGTCTGTCAATCTGTCAGCTGCAAACATATCCCTATGCCGCCTGTAGAAGACTCCAGTGTCTCCTCATAGCATATGCAAACACTTTGGCTGTGTAGTCGTTTAGCTGTGCACTCTGTCTCTGCCCCCCTCGCCCTGGGGTTTGGTCCTTCGTGTCCCACCGGTTTAGACTCTGGGAAAAGGTTGTGTTCCGGATCGGCACGCAGGGCCCGGTGGAGCGGAAAAAGTCTGGAGCAGGGAGACCGTAGAGAGAAGAGAAGGAATAGACCACCAAACGTCTGTCTGTCTGTCTTTACTGTTTACCACTGTCTGTCTGTCTGTCTGTCTGTCTGTCTGTCTGTCTGTCTGTCTGTCTTTACTGTTTACCACTGTCCGTCTGTCTGTCTGTCTGTCTTTACTGTTTACCACTGTCTGTCTGTGTGTCTGTCTTTACTGTTTACCCATGTCTGTCTGTTTGTCTGTCTGTGTGTGTGTCTGTCTTTGTTGTTTACCACTGTCTGTCTGTGTGTCTGTCTTTACTGTTTACCCATGTCTGTCTGTTTGTCTGTCTGTCTGTCTGTCTGTCTGTCTGTCTGTCTGTCTGTCTGTCTGTCTGTCTTTACTGTTTACCACTGTCTGTCTGTGTGTCTGTCTTTACTGTTTACCCATGTCTGTCTGTTTGTCTGTCTGTGTGTGTGTCTGTCTTTGTTGTTTACCACTGTCTGTCTGTGTGTCTGTCTATTGTTTACCCATGTCTGTCTGTCTGTCTGTCTGTCTGTCTGTCTGTCTGTCTGTCTGTCTGTCTGTCTGTCTGTCTGTCTGTCTGTCTGTCTATTGTTTACCAATGTCTGTCTGCCTGTCTGTCTGTCAGTTTTTACTGTTTACCCATGTCTGTCTGTCTGTCTATTGTTTACCAATGTCTGTCTGCCTGTCTGTCTGTCTGTTTTTACTGTTTACCACTGTCTGTCTGTCTGTCTGTCTGTCTGTCTGTCTGTCTGTCTGTCTGTCTGTCTGTCTGTCTGTCTGTCTGTCTGTCTGTCTTTACTGTTTACCACTGTCCGTCTGTCTGTCTGTCTTTACTGTCTACCACTGTCTGTCTGTGTGTCTGTCTTTACTGTTTACCCATGTCTGTCTGTTTGTCTGTCTGTGTGTGTGTCTGTCTTTGTTGTTTACCAATGTCTGTCTGTCTGTGTGTCTGTCTATTGTTTACCACTGTCTGTCTGTCTGTCTGTCTGTCTGTCTGTCTGTCTGTCTGTCTGTCTGTCTGTCTGTCTGTCTGTCTGTCTTTACTGTTTACCACTGTCCGTCTGTCTGTCTGTCTGTCTGTCTTTACTGTCTACCACTGTCTGTCTGTCTGTCTGTCTTTACTGTTTACCCCTGTCTGTCTGTTTGTCTGTCTGTGTGTGTGTCTGTCTTTGTTGTTTACCAATGTCTGTCTGTCTGTGTGTCTGTCTATTGTTTACCAATGTCTGTCTGTCTGTCTGTCTGTCTGTCTGTCTGTCTGTCTGTCTGTCTGTCTGTCTGTCTGTCTGTCTGTCTGTCTGTCTGTCTGTCTGTCTGTCTGTCTGTCTCTATTGTTTACCAATGTCTGTCTGTCTGTCTGTTTGCCTGCCTGTCTGTCTGTCTGTCGGTCTCTCCTGTGGAGACTAGGCTGTACTCACTATCTGTTTTCATCTAGTATAAATATCCAAAGCATATCCAAGGGTTTTGATGTCACACAGCGCTCTGTCAAATGAATAGAACATTCTGCCACTTTCTTAAATGGCACAGAATATCAATCCCTGCGTTTCCTCTGTTCCCTTTTTAATGCATTTTCTCACTTATCGAACCGACCTGCAGTGTTCAACCATAGAATTGTATATCTTTGTGTTCAACAGCCTGTTATATTCTCTGTTTGTAATGGCTGTCTAGTCATCATAACAGCCTTGTCTGTTTGGTTGGACCCCGCTACAGGACCCTCCACCCCAGGCCCTTGGTGAGAAAGCCCAAGGAAAGGCTGTGTTTCTGGGCAGTGCACAGCCTCACTTCCCCCTCTCTCCCTGCAGCATATTATCCATACTCCAGGCCCCATAATTAGTTTTTCACCTTTATTTAACCAGATAAGTCAATTGAGAACCAATTGTCATTTACAATAACGACCTGGCCAAGAGGCACAACATTGTAACAGTGAACAGGACATCACAACAAATAAATAAAACTATACAGAGGAAATGTACAAATTCATCAAATATAGAAAAATAAAAGGTATAAGAATATTTTCAAGATAATATACAACGCAGAGGACGAGAGGTCAATAGAGTAATATCAATGGGGTCAGAGACATAGGAGGAATTTCAGTCCGGGACTCATAGCTCCATGGCAAGTTCTCATTGGTCCAAATTGTTTATACATTGAACCTGAAATAGGATACTTGTTATTTGGCCATTGGCCCAGTTTTATTGCAAGGAATTCTAATTGGTCAACCACAGGCTAGGGCTGCGTTATAGAACTACATCATGTCCCTTTGTTCTGTGGAGAGAATCACTGAGGACAGGGGAGAATGAACATCTACCTCTCAGCATAACACCGCCTATTTGAATAATATGTTTTAGAATGAATGTGGTGGGATGGATGTGTCAACTAAGAAGACCCAGATTACACTAGAGTGGCTTATTAGGGATAGTAGAGGAGAGAGGTGCTGGGCGGTGGGAGAGGGAGATAGAGGGTGATAAAGGGTGGACGGAGTAAAGGAAAGACAGGCAGGCAAATTGATGAGGAATGGTGAGCACGAAAGCCAAATTGAGAGGAAGAGGAGAGAGGTGGTGAGAGGGGAATGAGAGAGAGATAGAGAGAGCGAGAGAGAGGAGGAGGAGAGAGGTGGTGAGAGAGAGAGAGAGAGAGGAGGAGGAGAGAGGGTGAGAGAGAGAGGAGAGAAGAGGAGAGAGAGAGAGAGGAGAGAGAGAGAGAGAGAGAGAGAGAGAAAGAGAGAGAGAGAGAGAGAGAGAGGAGAGAGAGGGAGAGAGAGAGAGAGAGAGAGAGAGAGAGAGAGAGAGAGAGAGGACTGTCATTTACCCAGAGAGACACACAGATAAACACTGTCATTTACCCAGTGAAGATGGGCTGCCCAGTAATGGACACATGATAGATGGCCATTGGAAGTTTGTACTAGCCAAAAGTTCACACACACTTACCATCTGTTACATCTGACGTGGGGTTTTACTAGTGTTCCCTGTATGTGTATTGAGACAGCCCAGAATGAACAGAGGTACAGTATAGAGGTGTGGAGGAGAGAGAGAGAGAGAGATCTCATCTCACTGGCAATTAGTCAAGATGACAGTGTTTCTCTGTCAGCGGATCCTGTGGATGAACACACACAGCTCTGTTTGTGACTCTCTTTAATTGAACCACATGGTCACTCTCGTCATACACACACAGATCTGGTTAGCCTGGATACGAGTCTTTTTAGCTAACATTCCACTCCTCGTAGCCTCCTCCGTGTCATATGCCAAAGAAGCTGGTGGAATGTTTGTTAAAAAGACTGGTACCCAGGCTAAGATCTGGTGACTTTGACTCCTAACTGATCTGAGTGAGCTCAGCCTCCCACCGCGTTGCTTCACTGTTCCTCCACTTAAGAGACAACTTTCTTCTCCTCCAGACTAGTACACGGCCTCTTAGAGAGCTAGAGGCGACTCGCCGGTGACTTTCATTGTTATTCATGTATTAATTTATTCACTCATGGCAGACGTGAACCAGGGCTGTAATATGCAGATGCCGGTTTGTTTCTCGATGGGAATTTTCTGCTCCACTGCCCCTGTAGCTGCCACTAATAATAAAGTGAGGCAAGATGGAGAGAAAAGGAGGAAGGAGGAGGGAGGGGGGGATGCCTGTCAGGATGCCTGAGCCACCACACTTATGCACACACACAGCTCGTCTCTCGGATAGACAGTGACCAGGTGCGATCGTCCTAGCAGAGGTGACATTGACCTTGTCACAAAGACCAGGAGTCTAGCTCTCTTCTCCTCTCCTCTCCTCTCTTCTCTTCTCCTCACCTCTCTTTTCCTCTCTTTTCCTCTCCTCTTCTCATCACCTCTCCTCTCCTCTCTTTTCCTCTCCTCACCTCTCCTCTCTTCTCCTCACATCTCCTTTCTCTTCTCCTCTCCTCTCTTCTCCTCACCTCTCCTCTCCTCTCCTTTCTCCTCTCCTCTCCTCTCCTCTCTTCTCCTCACCTCTCCTCTCCTTTCTCCTCTCTTCTCGTCTCTTTTCCTCTCCTCTCCTCTTCTCCTCACCTCTCCTCTCCTTTCTCCTCTCCTCTCTTTTCCACTCCTCTTCTCTCTTCTCCTCACCTCTTTTCTCCTCACCTCACCTCTCCTCTCCTCTCTTCTCCTCACCTCTCCTCTCCTTTCTCTTCTCCTCTCCTCTCTTCTCCTCACCTCTCCTCTCCTTTCTCCTCTCTTCTCATCTCTTTTCCTCTCCTCTCCTCTCCTCTTCTCCTCACCTCTCCTCTCCTTTCTCCTCCCCTCTCTTTTCCACTCCTCTTCTCTCTTCTCCTCTTCTCGCTTCTCCTCTCCTCTCCTCTCTCCTCTCCTCTCTCCTCTCCTCTCCTCTCCTCTCCTCTCCTCTCCTCTCCTCTCCTCTCCTCTCCTCTCCTCTCCTCTCCTCTCCTATCCTGACAAAACACTTAA